>NC_085139.1:275943691-276543691 GCF_024139115.2 Armigeres subalbatus | reverse complement strand
TGCAGGAATACCAAACGCTTAACCGCTGCTGCCATCGGCCGAGAAAACTTGATCAGTAGTGTTGTCGTCGACACTCTATCGTCACACACCGCCGTGCCGCGCTTGCTGTTGGCTTCTCGACAATGCCGGGCTGAAAATGCCGATGATGGTGACCTGAGAATGCTGACGATTCTGCCTTGCTCTTAAAAAGGCTTAGGTTTGCGAATGCGTGGCTGAGACGATGATGCAACCGTTCAAAAATTCCGACGATGCGATGCTGTTATTGCTTTGCCTGTTTTGGTCAGATTTAGAGAAAAAAAATCGCGCTACGCTATTTTATGCCTTCTTAGCAGACCTAGCGTGAGCTCATTCGTTGACGTCTGCACCAATCAGAACGTGGTAATGGAATGATGCAAGAATGATGCGGTACCCATATTTATAGGTTTTCGTGAATTCAATGCTTTGCTTTGAAAACAGTTTTAGGCCTATTGAAACAAGTTTTCGGATATTATCAAGCAATAATATGAAAGGCATACTTGAAAGCTGTCGATTGAGGGGTTAACTGCAGAAATCTGTTCACTAGGGTAAAAGCTATTAACGTTTAAAATCTTTCAACACAGCGTAACGCGGTCGATTTGAATATTTTGAAATGACACCCGGTATAGTAAAGAGAGACGTAAGTCCTACGTCAAAAAGATGAACTATAGCATAGGAAATCCGCCGAAGCTCCGCCTTTTCGATGAATAATACCATTATAAATCAGCTGATGGCTACACCTTTACATTGATCAATAAAGCGAATGATTTCTTCATTACAGCATTGCAACTTAAGCCGATGTTCCACCTCTTTGATGAATACATCGCAAAACATTTGTTGGTTCTACCTTTACGTTGACCAACCAAGCAAAAATGATTTGTCACATATATAGTTCATTAACAACATGGTCCACTTCGAGAATCCCCATATATTGGGCAACAGACAGCACATTCACACCATCTTGGGTTACCAAAGATGACTAACGCCTAAATCAGACCGCATCGTGCTTTCGTGCTGTGCGGTTCTTTCTCTCTTTGCGGAAGGAAGTTTTTAATACTACCCGAAGCTATTTTAATTTCAACGGTGCTTCTTAGCGCTATTTGTACCCACTGATCCCGTTACGATCTTTGCAAGGACCCGTGCCTTCGTTTTACGTTGGACCCGTTTGCGGAAGTAAAATTCCGACAAGCGGTGGTAATCCTGCAGGGACACCGTTCTGGGAAAAAACCTCTTAGAAGGTCACGTCTCCACGCTCAGCAATGAGTATTAACAAAAACAAGAGGAAGGGGGAGTCTCTGAATTCTCCACTTCCTTCAAAGAAACAAGGTTTCAAGACCGTCCTGCCCAAGCGCGGAAAAAATAGAAGGAAGCTGGAGAATTCAGATATTCCTTCTAACTCTAATATCGAAAATAATTCTTCTCCAATCGAACTGAGCAATCAGTTCGATTTGATTAATGATGAAATTGAGCAAATCGAATCTACCTCTAGCCCAGGTGATTCGATTCATGCGAAAAAGCAAAGGATTCCGCCAATTGTGGTATCTGTTGCCGAGTTTTCTGGCTTCCGGAATGAGATTTTGAGTAACCTTCAGGGGATCAAGGTTTCATTTCAGATTGCTAGGAAGGGTGACTGCCGCGTTTTGCCGGGATCCTTTGACGATCGCAAACGTCTTCTTCACTATTTAACTGAGAAGCGCCATAAATTCTTCACATACGACGACAAAACTGAGCGATTGTTCAAAGTCGTCTTGAAAGGTCTCCCCAGTGATGACAAATCACTGGATGAGATAAAAATTGAAATTTCTCAATTACTTGGATTTTCACCAGTCCAAGTAATTAAGATGAAAAAGAAATCCCATTCTGGTACTTCCCAGAGGGGCATTTCTCAAGAATTTTATTTAGTTCATTTTAACAAAAGTGAACTAAATAATATGAAAAGTTTGGAAAAGGCCTGTATTATGTCTCATGTCCGTGTTACATGGGAACATTTCCGCAGGCCTGGGGGAAATTTCCAAAACCCTACCCAGTGCCGTAAGTGCCAAAAGTGGGGTCATGGAACCAAACATTGTCACATGGATGCTAAATGCATGATTTGTGGTGGAACCTCTCACGCCAAGGACGCATGTCCTGTGAGAGAAGATTCCAATAAATTTAAGTGCGCAAACTGTGGGGCAATCATAAATCCAATTTCTGGGAATGCCCTTCACGCAAAAAAGTTTTGAATTCCCGTGCAAAATTGATGACGGGAAATTCCAATCGGATCCCAGATTCGACGGGTAGAAATTTTACAAAAGCTCAAATTTCGAAACCAGTTACCGGTCGAGCAATTCATACCCACCACAATTCACAAACAAATTTTGCCGCTCGTCAACGGGTAGCAAGCACTTCAGTAAATTCCAATTGTTCCAATGCACCTACGTATGCAAACATCGCTGATGGTAGACAAAATTTCGCTTCTCAAAATGAGGTTTATACCCATGTCCCAACGGAAAATAACGGTCATGTTGCCGATTCAGGTAGCATGACTGCTTCCTGATTTCGATTTTTAACTGAACAATTGCATCACATGATTGATGCAATGTTCAAAGCAAATACCATTCCTGAAGCTGTTCAGGTTGGTATAAAGTACACACAAAAATTGTTATCGGACTCCGTTTCAATGGATCCAAATAATTGTGTGAAAGTTCTAAATTGGAATGCCCGCTCTCTAAAGGGTAAGGAAGATGAATTATTCAACTTCCTTTCAGTTCATAATAATGCATATTGCCATTATAACTGAAACGTATTTAAAACCAGGACTCTCCATTAAAAGAGATCCAAACTATTTTATCTACAGAAATGATCGTCTTGACAGCGCCTGTGGTGGGGTCGCCATTGTCATTAATAGACGTATCAAACATAAATTATTTTCTTCGTTTGAAACCAAAGTTTTTGAAACCTTGGGAGTTTCTGTTGAAACAAATTTTGGACAATTTTCCTTCATTGCAGCCTACTTGCCTTTTCAATGCAATGGGCAGCAAAAGAATTTGTTGAAAGCTGATCTTCAAATTCTGACTCGCAACAAATCAAAATTCTTCGTAATTGGTGACTTCAATGCCAAACACCGTTCATGGAATAATGCTCAAAGCAATTCCAATGGTAAAATTTTATTTGAAGATTGTTCTGCGGGATATTATACTATTCAATATCCCAATGGACCAACTTGTTTTTCTTCCAGTCGAAATCCTTCTACAATTGATTTAGTTTTAACGGATTCAAGTCAGCTGTGTGGCCAATTGGTAACTCATGCTGACTTTGACTCTGATCACCTTCCTGTGACATTTGAAATCTCACAAGAAGCTTTTTATAATCCAATCAGCTCTACTTTTAATTATCATAGAGCTGATTGGGATTTATATAAAACGTATATCGATAGGAATTTTGATGTTGATATTCCTCTCGATACCAAAAGTGATATTGATAATGCTCTCGTATCTTTGACAAATGTAATAGTGGTAGCCAGAGGCATTGCAATTCCGAAATGTGAAGTTAAATTCAACTCCATTATTATTGACGACGATCTTCAGCTACTGATCCGTCTTAAAAATGTGAGAAGAAGGCAATACCAAAGAACTCGCGATCCCGCGTTGAAAGTTATTTGGCGAGATTTGCAAATGAAATTAAAAACGTTTCGCTATTCTGAGAAATACCAACTATGAGAATAATGTCTCGAAGTTGGATCCCAGTTCGAAACCCTTTGAAATTAACAAAAATTCTTAAAAACCTCAAAAGCCAATTCCAGCGCTTAAAGAGGGAAATAAAATTTTATTAACAAATGGCGAAAAGGCTCAAAAACTTGCTCAGCAGTTCGAGAGTGCCCATAATTTTAGTCTAGGTCTCACTAGTCCAATTGAGGATCAAGTTACACGGAGCTTCGAAGACATTCTCAATCAAGAGAATGTTCGTTGGGTACTAATTTGGATGAAGTGAGATCTATTACTAGAAAATTTAAAAATATGAAAGCCCCGGGTGATGATGGTATTTTCTACATACTTATCAAAAAACGAACAGTGGGTAATGTCTGTGACATAACCGCTAAGTGGACGTAGGACTTGACTTGACCATGCCTTTAAGATACATAATATGTCCGAATTTCTCAAATCAACTATTTTGGATAAATAATCGGCGTTGCATACCATTCTTTGGCAAAATCTTCTCATCAAACCGACACAGAAATCAAATCTACCTCGAACAAGAATCATCAAGAATCAAATTCAGGAAGTATCTGTCCGGTCACGAAATATTAGCCTCGACAGTGGCAACCTTCCCACTGAAGGACTGCCTGAAATGAACCACAAGTTGGCTCAGCAGGGGATGTAGACTGTATCTCACCCCTTCCACTGAAGAGCCTTCTAATCCGTGCGATAGCAACTGAAGGAGAACATTATTTTTAACTCTTATGCTACGTTTAGACAAGGCAAGTGAATTGAGCAAGTCGCTTGAATCGAACGCAAATTGAACGTTTAAACACCTTAATTCAATTCACTTGAACGAAAAGAAAGTTGAACATGTTCAACTTTTGGCAAGTCAATTGAATTCAACTGAGTTGTTCAATTCACTTGTCCTGTCAAAACGTGGCATTAGAGCCTTGAAAAAGGCTGTTTGCCTCGGCTAAGTGCAAAAAGTAAGAAAACGATCTTTTCAAATAACCGCGAATTTCTAGTGATGGTATAAAAAAGACTGAATGCTCTGCGAGCGAATGCACTTTTCTTTTATACCTTATTTTGAATCTTCTCTGCTTCCCAAATGATGGGCCAATCAGCTAGTGTCTTGTATCCCGCTTCTTTGTCAGCCAAAGCGTCATCATCATCAACGCGTTCGAGAAGAGCTTTTCCTTTTTTACGCTTGTTGCTCGCTGCTGGCGTCTATTTCCTAACGGGACTTTTTGCTAGATACAGGCCAATAAGCCGGGCAAGCGAGCTTAGAATTGCAGTTCAGGTGGGAAGTACGTGTTCTATTATGCTCTATTATTGGCTCTCTGAAGAACCGTTTGTTTTTGGACATACATGCTGCATCATGTGACTTTTCTTCAGCCTGTCTCGGCTCAGCACCGATGCCGGCCGGTCTCGGCTCGACTCTGCTGCTGCTGCCGGTATCTGCTCAGCATTGCTGCTTTGTCGGGTCTGTAGGGTGGACTGCTGATGTGCTGGCTAGGTGTCGGATGATGATGGTCGCTGCGATGGTGACGAGCCGAAAAAGCGGTCGGTGCAGACTTCATTCCCTACTAAAAGTGCTGTTCAGTCGATGATGCAGTTGCTTCGCTTGTCCCGGTCAGAATGAAAGGCAAAAATCGCGTTGCGCTATTTTATGGCTTCTCGGCAGACCCAGCGGCTGCTCATTCGCTGGTGTCTGCACCAATCAGAACGTGGTAATGGAATGATGCAAGAATTATGCGGTACCCATATTTATAGGTTCCCTTGATCTCAATGTTTTTCATTGAAAACAGTTTCATGCCTATTGAAACAAGTTTTCGGGTCTTATCAAGCATGGACATGAAAGGCATACTTGAAATCTGTCGATAGAGGGCTTACCGCAGAAATTCGTCCGTTGAGACGAACGCTATTAACGTTTAAAATCTTTCAACACAGCGTAACGCGGTCGATTTGAATATTTTGAAATGACACCCGGTATAGTAAAGAGAGACGTAAGTCCTACGTCAAAACTTCCTGAGAGCTCTTTATCCTTTTGGTCAATTTATTTAACAAATGTTTTCAATTGGCATACTTTCCAGATAAATGGAAAAACGCCAAAGTTGTTCCAATTTTGAAGCCGGACAAAAATCCAGCTGAGGCTTCTAGTTATCGCCCAATCAGTTTGCTTTCTTCAATAAGCAAACTGTTTGAAAAGATTATTTTAAATAGAATGATGGTTCATATTAATGACAATTCTATTTTTGCTGATGAGCAATTTGGTTTCGCCATGGGCATTCAACCACTCATCAGTTATTAAGAGTTACGAACTTAATTCGGCTCAACAAATCTGAAGGATATTCGACTGGAGTTGCTCTTCTTGATATAGAGAAAGCATTTGACAGTGTTTGGCATGAAGGTTTGATTGTAAAATTGATGAATTTTAATTTTCCTCTGTACATCATTAAACTGATCCAAAATTATTTATCAGATCGCTCGCTGCAGGTAAACTATCAGAATACTAAATCTGATAGATTACCTGTAAGGGCTGGTGTCCCCAAGGCAGCATACTGGGGCCCATATTGTATAACATTTTTACTTCTGACTTACCTGATTTACCACCAGGGTGTCAAAAATCTTTGTTTGCAGATGACACGGGCCTTTCAGCCAAAGGGCGAAGCCTTCGTGTCATTTGTAGTAGATTGCAAAAAGTTTGGATATTTTCTCCACTTACTTGCAAAATGGAAAATTTCCCCGAATGCTTCCAAAACTCAGCTTATAATTTTCCCACATAAGCCGAGAGCTTCTTATTTGAAACCTTCTAGCAGACATATTGTCACTATGAATGGGGTTCCAATTAATTGGTCTAGCGAAGCTAAATATTTAGGATTTCTGCTAGATCAAAATTGAATCTTGAAATCACATTGAAGGCCTTCAAGCCAAATGTAACAAATATATTAAGTGCCTATATCCACTTATAAACAGAAAATCAAAACTTTGTCTTGAGAACAAACTTTTGATTTACAAACAAATTTTTAGACCTGCCATGTTGTATGCTGTGCCAATATGGACTAGTTGCTGCAATACCAGAAAGAAGGCACTCCAGAGGATTCAAAATAAAATTTTGAAAATGATTCTGAAGTTGCCTCCGTGGTATAGTACCAATGAACTTCATAGAATTTCTAACATTGAGACATTGCATCAAATGTCCAACAAAATAATTTCAATTTTAGATAAAAATCGTTGCAATCTTCTATTGCAACGATTAACTCTTGTACCCTTAGTACAAAATAGGTTAAGTTTAGTTTAAGTTGAAAACATTGTAATTCCTACATGGTTTAATTCAACCAGAGGAAAAATTCTAACTGCCAGAGGCAATTGAAATGTATTAATAATAACTAAAAGCGTAACATAGCAAATAAGGATGATAGTGTTAAGAAAACACGGAACACCTAGTCTAAGAGATGAATGCATGTATTAGATAATAAGCAAATAAAATTAGTTAAAAAAAAAAAAAAAAAAAAAAAAACTAACGCCTAAAAATGATTGCCAGGGGTGCGATAATTGCAAATATTACACTAATTTTACATTTTTGAAAATTTTAATTACATTTTCAACATTTCATTTTTAAACTAAGATTCCAAAATGGGATCATGTGATGATTTCTAGCACAAAATTTGACATGTTATGCTGCACATTGAATTATACGTTTAAGCACCCCTTGCAATGTCTCTTCACAACATTGCTTGTCTTTTGTGATACCGCGACGCTACTGCTACAGACATCGATTCATAATGTTTTAAACAATCATAAACTCCCAGTTGAACCGCTCAAGAGGAAACTCTTCAAATTAGCTAGAGTGGTAATAGTGGTAATAGAGTATATTTGCTGAAACACAAAATCACGTTAACCAAGAATATTCAAAAGCTTTATACCAACGTTTGAAAGTTACACAAAATTCAGTAGCTATTTACCTATTCACATCAACAAATAAATCAAATTTTAAATTGAAATATTTAGACTCAAAACAGTGACAGGAATGTCTGCAGGAATACCAAACGCTTAACCGCTGCTGCCATCGGCCGAGAAAACTTGATCAGTAGTGTTGTCGTCGACACTCTATCGTCACACACCGCCGTGCCGCACTTACTGTTGGCTTCTCGACAATGCCGGGCTGAAAATGCCGATGATGCTGACCTGAGAATGCTGACGATTCTGCCTTGCTCTTAAAAAGGCTTAGGTTTGCGAATGCGTGGCTGAGACGATGATGCAACCGTTCAAAAATTCCGACGATGCGATGCTGTTATTGCTTTGCCTGTTTCGGTCAGATTGAGAGGAAAAATTCGCGCTGCGCTATTTTATGCCTTCTTAGCAGACCTAGCGTGAGCTCATTCGTTGACGTCTGCACCAATCAGAACGTGGTAATGGAATGATGCAAGAATGATGCGGTACCCATATTTATAGGTTTTCGTGAATTCAATGCTTTGCTTTGAAAACAGTTTTAGGCCTATTGAAACAAGTTTTCGGATATTATCAAGCATTAATATGAAAGGCATACTTGAAAGCTGTCGATTGAGGGGTTAACTGCAGAAATCTGTTCACTAGGGTAAAAGCTATTAACGTTTGAAATCTTTCAACACAGCGTAACGCGGCCGATTTAGAAATTTTGAAATGACACCCGGTATAGTAAAGAGAGACGTAAGTCCTACGTCAAAAGAAGAAGCCCTTCTCGAACGCGTTGATGATGATGACGCTTTGGCTGACAAAGAAGCGGGATACAAGACACTGGCTGATTGGCCCACCAATTGGGAAGCAGAGAAGATTCAAAATAAGGTATAAAAGAAAAGTGCATTCGCTCGCAGAGCATTCAGTCTTTTTTATACCACCACTAGAAATTCGCGGTTATTTGAAAAGATCGTTTTCTTACTTTTTGGACTTAGCCGAAGCAAACAGCCTTTTTCAAGGCTCTAAGAGTTAAAAATAATGTTCTCCTTCAGTCGCTATCGCACGGATTAGGAGGCCCTACATCCCCTGCTGGGCCAACTTGTGGCTTATTTCAGGCAGTCCTTCAGTGGGAAGGTTGCCATTGTCGAGGCTAATATTCCGTGACCGGACAGATACTTCCTGAATTGTTTTTGATGATTCTTGTTCGAGGTAGATTTGACTTCTGTGTCGGTTTGATGAGAAGATTTTGCCAAGGAATGGTATGCAACGCCGATTATTTATCCAAAATAGTTGATGTGAGAAATTTGGACATATTATGTATCTTAAGGGCATGGTCAAGTCAAGTCCTACGTCCACTTAGCGGTTATGTCACAGACATTACCTACTGTTCGTTTTTTCCTTTCATTCTGACCGGGACAAGCGAAGCAACCGCATCATCGATTGAACAGCACTCACACCTTTTAGCAGGGAATGAAGTCTGCACCGACCGCTTTTTCGGCTCGACACCATCGAAGCCACCATCATCAGCCGAAACCTAGCCAGTACAGCAGCAGTCCACCCTACAGACCCGACGAAGCAGCAATGCTGAGCAGATACCGGCAGCAGCAGCAGAGTCGAGCCGAGACCGGCCGGCATCGGTGATGAGCCGAGACAAGCTGAAGAAAAGCCACATGATGCAGCATGTATGTCCAAAAACAAACGGTTCTTCAGAGAGCCAATAATAGAGATCAATATCAAAGCTTTCAATACCCTTCGGGATAGAAATTGTACTTGAGTGCCACCACTATACCACCACTAGAAATTCGCGGTTATTTGAAAAGATCGTTTTCTTACTTTTTGGACTTAGACGAAGCAAACAGCCTTTTTGAAGGCTCTGAGAGTTAAAAGTAATGTTCTCCTTCAGTCGCTATGGCACGGATTAGGAGGCCCTACATCCCCTGCTGGGCCAACTTGTGGCTTATTTCAGGCAGTCCTTCAGTGGGAAGGTTGCCACTGTCGAGGCTAATATTCCGTGACCGGACAGATACTTCCTGAATTGTTTTTTGATGATTCTTGTTCGAGGTAGATTTGATTTCTGTGTCGATTTGATGAGAAGATTTTGCCAAGGAATGGTATGCAACGCCGATTATTTATCCAAAAAAGTTGATGTAAGCAATTTGGACATATTATGTATCTTAAAGGCATGGTCAAGTCAAGTCCTACGTCCACTTAGCGGTTATGTCACAGACATTACCCACTGTTCGTTTTTAATTTAAGGTTTAATATGCAGAAAACGTATAGTATAAATGATTTTATTTATATAGAAGATAAATGCAAATAGCAATCTAAAATGGCGTCAAACATCAATTTTCGTGCTCTACGCATCATACCCGATCGATAGACACCCATATTGCATAAATTTATATGATTTTGGTTGCTGAAGTTACGGCCATCTTGAATTCTCGGTCGGTCATTTTGAATTTCAAAATGGCGTCAAACATCAATTTTTATGCTCTACTCATCGTACCCGATCTATAGACACCCATATTGCATGATTTTACGTGATATTGCTTGCCGAAGCGACGGCCATCTTCAATTTTCGGTCCGCCATTTTCAATTTCAAAATGGCGTCAAACATCAATTTTCATGCTCTACTCATCTTTCTTGATCGATAGGCACCCATATTGCATGATTTTATGTCATTTAAGATTCCGAAGCATCTTGAATATTCGGTCGGCCATTTTGAATTTCAAAATGTCGTCAAACATCAATTTTCATGCTCTACTCATCTTTCTTGATCGATAGGCACCCATATTGCATGATTTTATGTCATTTAAGATTCCGAAGCATCTTGAATATTCGGTCGGCCATTTTGAATTTCAAAATGTCGTCAAACATCAATTTTCATGCTCTACTCATCGTACCCGATCGATAGACACCCATATTGCATGATTTTATGTGATTTTGGTTGCCGAAGCGGCGGCCATCTTGAATTTTCGGTCCGCCATTGTTAATTTGAAATGGCGTCAAACATCAATTTTCATGCTCTACTCATCGTACCCGATCTATAGACACCCATATTGCATGATTTTACGTGATATTGCTTGCCGAAGCGACGGCCATCTTCAATTTTCGGTCCGCCAATTTGAATTTCAAAATGGCGTCAAACATCAATTTTCATGCTCTACTCATCTTCCTTGATCGATAGGCACCCATATTGCATGATTTTATGTTATTTTGGTTTTTAAAACAGCGACCATCTTGAATTTTCGGTCGGCCATTTTGAATTTTAAAATGTCGTCAAACATCAACTTTCATGCACTACTCATCGTACCCGATCGTTAGACACCCATATTATATGATTTTATGTAATTTTTGTTGCCGAAGCGGCGGCCATCTTGAATTTCCGGTCCGCCATTTTGACGTAAACTACGTCTAAGGGGAAGACTCAGATACAGGGTGTAAAACCGAAATTTTCAAATTCGAGACCGTCACGAAATTAGGATAGATTTCAAACGCTAATAGCGTCTTTATCTTTCGATGGATTTTCGACATTTGCTTATCAATCGATTCAGAAACTCTCCAGCAATTTGCCAATTCTATTGGTACTATTGATTATCGACGTTAAACTATTGAAAATGTTGTTTCTTTCCAAACCGGGTGAAAAATTCAATTCCGTTCATAAATCCCCAACACGGACATCAGATTGCAGTAAGGTACGGGCCTTTTGATCCACTGCTTGGTTTTCCCTGTTTATAAAAAACCCCGTGTTTCGCGTGCGCGCGTCATTTTCATTCTGGATGTCACGGCGAGCGGACCAGGGCGTCTAGAAGCAGTCCCAGTGACAACGGCTGTCTCAGCGGTGGTGGTGCGGATGAAATTTTTTCGGTCGGTGGTGGTGGCGGTCGTGGAAGCAGCAGCACAGCATTTACATCCGTGTCCCATTTTCGGCGGATCTGGCAATCGACGGCGTTCGTTGAGCCGAATCATCGGATGGCGGTCGCGGGCTGTTGATAAGGTACATAAGTGGCAATTAATCGGTTCTTTTCAGGACCATCATTATATTTGGGAGGAACGTTAAGTTGAGATAATTTTCCTTAAGTGCAACCGTTAGGAACTGGAAAATTCTTCGGTGAAATTTTCTAGCGTAATTCGGAGTTGTATGATTTTAGTGATTGAGAATGTTGATATTAGACGAACTTTCTTCATAGAACAAAGCATAATTGTTTGGCATCGGTAGCGGAATCATAGCATTAGTGCCGAGCATAGGCTGTCATCGGAAGATTGCTACAGCAATTTATTCACTAATGTGGCGTTTGCAACGATTTGGATGTTGTCGGCACAACATGAAATTTTCCCGCGAGACTAATTTTGTATTTTTCCTGTTGATTGAAAAAGAAATCGGTTCCGAGATGAACTTTATTCAAAGCGCAACGCTAACGTCGGTAGTTGAATCCCAAGCAAGTATCGGAAGGAGACCATGCAAACAATTGATTCGCATTATGACTGAAAAAAATTGTATGGCGTCAGTATTGATGTTTGCTACAGATTTTTTGACGTAAACTTCGTCTAAGGGGAAGTTTCCAAATTCGAGACTGTCACAAAAATTAGGATAGATTTCAAACGCTAATAGCGTCTTTAACTTATTTTCGACATTTGCTTATCAATCGATTCGGAAACCCTTCAGCAATTTGCCAGTTCTATTGATACTATTGATTATCATTAATGCTTAATTTTTCTTCTACAACAAATATGATTTTTAAAAAGTTTCACCGGCGCGTGCTTACTCGCAATCTACATGCTGATACATTTACAGTTACATCAAACAACTGAAAACCGAAATACGTAACTCCAAAATTACGAGGTGACAATGTTAGAAAGAGACAAAGGATAGGAAAAATAACACGGTGTGTAGTGCCTCCCCGAGTCACCTTAAGGGAAGATCCTTTAATTACGTAACGCAAAAATTGGGCTTTTTCAACCCCCCTCCCCCCTAAGTCACACTTGAAGGCAATGAACAAGCTGATATGCTGGCAAGACTTGGTTCATCTCGACAATTCATAGGTCCAGAACCTTTTTGTGGTGTATCTGCGTGTTCTCTTAGAATGGAACTGAAATCTTGGGAACATTCAAAAATAGAGGACATTTGGAAGAACACCTTGATTGCGAGGCAGTCTAAACGTTTCATCATACCAAACGTATTTATCACTCGCAAAATCTTAGATCTTTCAAAAAAAGATCTTAACACATATACAGGTCTTGTAACAGGCCATTGCCCGAGCCGTTATCACTTGAAGCTGCTAGGAAAACTTCAAGATGATGTATGTCGCTTCTGCGGTATACATGTGGAAGACTCGGAACATCTGTTATGCCATTGTCCGGCAATTTTTAGAAAAAGATTACAGTTCTTCAACAGGGGGCTGATAGAACCCTCTGAAGTTTGGAGAACAAGTCCCAATTTGGTAGTGCGTTTCATCAGAACCATAATATGGGATGTGGGATGCAAGCAACCACTGGACGATGTTGTTTCGGTTCCAATTTTCAACGATACCAAAGATAGCAAATTTTGGCTTTATCTGTCGAGAATTAGACCTGATGTCTCTAATGACGCGGTGTGCGCCATGGTTAAAGCTAATTTAGCTTTGGACGCTGATCCAGACGTAATCAAACTTGTTGCTAAAGATAAGGACATAAGTACGCTGAATTTCGTTTCCTTTAAAATTGGATTGGATCCGTCACAAAAAAGCAATGCTTTAAACCCAAGCACCTGGCCTGAAGGACTACTGTTTCGAGAGTTTGAGGATTACGCTTCTCAAAAATTTCGGGTGCCGATGAAAACGAGGAAACCAATGACGCCGCTGCTTATTCAAGATACCTCTCCTGCTATTACTCCTGTCATGGATCTCAGCTAAACCCGGGACGCACCAATATTAGCATTTTGGAAGACCCATATCCCCCCATCACAGTCGAGCCGTTGCCGCCAGCGTTCAACAGTCGTCCTGGTCCTGTGTATGGGTCCGGAGACGGGGTCTTCCAGCCTGCATACCAAGGCAAGTATATATTAATCTGCGATCGTTCACTACCTGAAGAAGTCAACATTTCCAGCCACTTTGCATCGTCTCAATTACTCAACATTCGACTACCACCGGGATGCAAGCCTGCCAGCCGTAAGGAAGCCCCAAAGCCCCCCATCACAGTCGTGCACTCCCAGCCAGCGATCGACAGTCATCCCGGTCCTGTGTATGGGTGTGGTGAAGGGGTCTTCCAAAATCCGAATGCAGGCAAGTACTTATACGATTCTAATTGCAACCATTCACTGCCTGATGAGAACATCATTTCCAGTCAATTAGCATCGATGCAATCTTTCGACAACAGACCGCCACCGGGATGCAAGCCTGCTAGCCAGAAGGAAGCCCCAATACCCCCCATCACAGTCGTGCACTCCCAGCCAGCGATCGACAGTCATCCCGGCCCTGTGTATGGGTGTGGTGGAGGGACTTCAAAATCTGAATGCAGGCAAGTACATATCCGCATCGAGCAATTCAACCCCTCACTCCTCCTCCGTTCACAGACCGACTCGTGACTTGCGAGTTTATTATCAAAACACAAGAGGACTGCTAACCAAATTGGACGACGTTTATCTCGCTGCACTCGATGGCGAATACGATGTGTATGTGTTCACTGAGACCTGGCTAGACGAGAGGATTAATTCCGTTCAAATGTTTGGTACCTCCTTCAGTGTGTACCGAGTCGATCGAAACAGTTCTAACAGTAATCGCTCACGCGGCGGTGGTGTCTTGATAGCTGTTTCCAACGCGCTTGCTTCATGTCAAATCGCCGTTGGCCGATTTACTTCAATTTATTTATTTATTTATTTATTTATTTCGTCAACCGACGTAGACTAGTACATATACAATATACATGTTTTATTTTATTTTCTTAATGCTATAAAAACGATATTATAGTGTATAAAAATAAAAATAGTTTGGTTAAGTTGTGTTTAATTTTGGGATTTAATGAAAATTTAGATGTGTAGGTTTCGAATTGTGACAAAATATTTTTTTAGGTTCTGCCGAGACATTGTAAAGTCAATAGTTTCGCAGTGTTGATTATAGATGGCCATCATCTGATTGAGAGGTCCGAATTTTGCATAATTTGTACGGCAGTGATTAATTAAAATGTATGTCGATGACGCAGTTGTCGAGATGGTGTGTAGAAATTTAATTTCGATAAAATGTTTGTTGAATCAATACGCTGCGAAACTATATCGTTAATAAATGAAACCATTGCAGTTCCACGACGCTCTTTCAAAGATTGAATGTTTATAAGCTTGCAGCGTGCCTCATATGATGGAAGTGGGAATGTTGTCCAACCTAATTTACGAAGAGCAAATAATAGGAATTGTTTTTGTACTGATTCTAATCTTTCTTCGTGTGCTATTGAAAATGGAGACCATACAATGCTGCAATATTCCAGTATCGACCTTACATAAGCAATATATAATGTTTTAATTGTGTATGGGTCATGAAAGTTATAGCAGAAACGTTTTATAAAACCCATCATATTATTAGCTTTATGAATAATGGTGTTGTAATGGTCGATGAACGTTAGTTTGGAGTCTAAGATAATTCCTAAATCCCTAACTCTATCGCATTTCTCTACAACCTGGTTTCCTAATGTAATTGAGAGATTTGATGCTGTTCTTTTTCTGCTGAATGATATAAGGTTATATTTTTTACATTCAATTGCAATAGGCTTTTTTTATTGCACCATTCGTAGAATGTGCATATTTCGTTCTGGAATATGTTGAGGTCATTTTTATTCCCTATTTCCAAAAAGAGCTTCATGTCATCTGCATAGATTAACACTTTAAGTTTGTCAAGAATGAAGGAAATGTCGTTTACATATATTATGAATAATAGAGGCCCTAAATGAGAGCCCTGGGGACACCGGAAGTGGCTTGAATGGGTTTTGATCTATTGCTGTTAAATTTTATAATCAATTGGCGATCAGTTAAGTAAGATTCAAGCCATTTGAGTAGTCCCAACTCAATTCCAGTTTTTTTCAATTTGAATAGAAGCATGGGTATATCTATGCGATCAAATGCTTTACTGAAGTCAGTATAAAGAGCTTCTACATGGTTTCCTTTATCCATTGCATTCAGGGTATAGTCAACAAATTCAAGAAGATTAGTTGAGCTTGAACGCCCTTTAAAGAAGCCATGCTGTGCGTCTGTTATTCGGTTTTTTACTTGTTTGAATAATTTTTCGTTTACTATGGCCTCAAAAAGTTTTGGAATGCAAGAGATAATGGCTATTCCACGATAATTACGTATGTCTGATTTTTTTCCAGATTTGAAAATGGGTATCAAAAATGAGTTTTTCCATATATTTGGGAATTTTCCTGATTCTAGTGACATATTAACCTTAGTAAGATGTTGGGGTCAATATGACCCAAAACGAAACTTCAAAGTAGAATAACTTTTTACCTGATAATCCGATCGTTCTGAAATTTCTTGACTTTTAATATTTTGTGGAAATGAAGCATCTGACATGAAAAAGTATTTTAAGGTGCAACAGGAACGACCCCACAAAAAAAGTTACGAATAAGATGTTGGGGTCATATTGACCCAGAAATGTAAATGCTTATAAAACAGTCAAATTATAACCGAATTACAAAGTTTATATACCGTTCGAAAGATAAACTCATCAATTTTGTGGCTATATGGTGATATGCTGGTTCTGGAGACAATGGCCACCGGGAAACGACTTCCACGGGGACCTTGTCGGTCATATAAGGGGAGCATAAAAATCGCTCCATATATGCCATTCGATCGCTAATTCTTCATATATTCTCTTAAAACGGTAATGTATGGTCCATGAGAGGGTTTCCGATGAAAGTGGCCACTCCTGGTACATGCAAGGTGCCCCCGGGGAACCCGCAGGAGGGGACATTTCCGTTTTGGCACCAAAATATGCCGTGCGGCGGCTCTTTTGTCATGATTTTCCACCAAACAGATGGTTATGCGCTTGAAATCGATAAGTGACCACATTGGCCACTCCTGGTACATGCAAGGTGCCCCCGGGAAATCCGCAGGAGGGGACATTTCCGTTTTAGCACCAAAATATGCCGTGCGGCGGCTCTTTTGTCATGATTTTCCACCAAACAGATGGTTATGCGCTTGAAATCGATAAGTGACCACATTGGCCACTCCTGGTACATGCAAGGTGCCCCCGGGGAATCCGCAGGAGGGGACATTTTCGTTTTAGCACCAAAATATACCGTGCGGCGGCTCTGTCGTCATGATTTTCCACCAAACAGATGGTTATGCGCTTGAAATCGATAAGTGACCACATTGGCCACTCCTGGTTCATGCAAGGTGCCCCCGGGGAATCCGCAGGAGGGGACATTTTTGTTTTAGCACCAAAATATACCGTGCGGCGGCTCTGTCGTCATGATTTTCCACAAAATAGATGATTATGCGCTTGAAATCGATAAGTGACCACATTGGCAACGCCTGGAACCTATGAGGGGCCCCCAGGGAACCCGTAGAAGGGGACATTTCCATTTCTACACCAATATAAGCCGTGTAGTGGCTCTTTCGGTGTTTTCCCTTTCGGTGTTTCTGTTTGACAGATGGACGTGCGCTCGAAATCGATAAGTGACCACATTGGCTATATTTGAAACCTATGAGGCTTCCTCGGAGAACACGTAGAATATGACGTTTCCATTTTTACACCAACATATGTCATGCGGCGGCTCTTTCGTCGTGATTTTCCTTCAAATAGGTGCCCTCGAAATCGATTATTGACATATTGTCCACCCTTAGAACCTATGAGGTGCCCCCGGGAGCCCGTAGAAGAGTACATTTCCATTTTAACACCAAAATATGCCGTGCGGTGGCTCTTTCTTTGTTATTTTCTACCAAACAGATGGTCATGTGCTTGGAGTTGATTAGTGATATTGTCTACTCTTGGAACCTTAGAGATGCCCTGCGAACCCGTGGGAGAGGACATTTTCATGGTTATATGAAATGTACTGTGCCGCTTGCGGCAGCTCTATCTTCGTCTATCATTGTCTACCCTGGCCACAAGTCTTCAAAAAGTTGGTTATGCGCTTGAAATTGTTCTTCATTTGAAATTGAGTACTGAGTCAAAAATAGTTTCTGGGCTACTGTGATGATTCCTACGAACAGCTCTCCAAGGATTTTCTATTCCGCATCTCGATATTACCATTAGTCGATGGTCCCTTCAATATTGACTCATAGAAGTTTGAGGTTTTCACCGATCGCCGTGGACAATGATATGAAAACGCAACATTTCTGCGAGACTCCTGCGGGTACCTTGTAGGTTGTAGATATTAAGTTCAGAATGAATGACCTATTTGATAGAAAAAAAAAACAAGTTTAATCTACCTAGTGGTGATGGTGCCTTTATCGTTCATTCAAAAGGGTTGAGAAATATATAAGAAAAGTCTAATATAACACTAATAGGTAGATAGCTCTTATTTTTCATATTTGTTTATTTGCATTCTAAAATTTTCTGCTGAACGCAACTTATTGCAAGCCAATCGGATGAGCATAAGTGCCAGAAAAGTGATTTTCCCATGCAGCTGCTGAAATTAGTATTTTGGCCATAACTTCGATCCCATAGTCCGATCTGGCCAATTTTCAATAGGAAACAATAGGGCAGGATTTTCGAATGCTATTTACTGCGAGCAATTCGGTTGAGGAAAAGTGAGTGAGATTTTGTGTGCACAGACATTTTCAATGGATTCTTCACGGCACTCCACAATTACCGAAACTGGGCCTGGGGTTCCCCCGGGTTAATATTAGATTTCAAGAGCATAACCAACTATATGATGGAAAATTATAGTGAAAGAGCTGCTGCACGGCATGTCTTTAAGGGCCGATGTCCACGTAAAGTTTTTTCACGCTGCTTGCACGCCGCGTTCACGCAAGGTACCCAGCATCAAATGGAGTAATGCACACGTAAACGTGTGCACGACTACTTTTGATGCCGGGTACCTTGCGTGGACGCGGCGTGCACGCAGCTTGAAAACACGCTACGTGGGCATCGGCCCTAAGTAAGAGTAAGAGTAAGCACGGAAATGTCCTCTCCTATGAGCTCCACGGCGGCATTTCATAGGTTCCAAAATGGAAAATGTTGTCACTTATTCGTTTCGGTATAAAAACGGAAATGTCACCATCTACGGGTTCCCCGTGGGCATCTCATTGGTTCCTAGAGTGGCCAATGTGGTCACTTATCGATTTCAAACGCATGATCATCTATTTTGTGGAAAATCATGACGAAAGAGAAATGTCCATTTCTACGGGTTCCCCAAGGGCACCTCATAGGTTCAAGAGTGGCCAATGTGGTCACTAATTGATTTCGAGAGAATAACCATCTCTTTGGTGGGAAAACACACTGAAAGAGTTGCCGCTCTGCATATTTCGGTGTTAAAATGGAAATTTCCCATTCTACGGGTTCCCTGGGGGCCCCTGGTAGACTCCAAGAACGGCCGATGTGGTCAATTATCGATTTCAAGCGCATAATCATCTATTTTGTGGAAAATCATGACGAGAGAGCCGCAGCACCGCACATTTTGGTGCCAGAACGGAAATGTCCTCTCCTACGGGTTCCCCGGGGGTACCTTGCATATACAAGGAGTGGCCAATGTGATCATTTATCGATTTCAAGCGCATTAGCATCTGTTTGGTGGAAAATCATGATAAAAGAGCCGCCACACGGCATATTTTGGTGTTAAAATAGAAATGTCCCCTTTTACGGGTTCCCCAAGGGACCTCATAGGCTCCAAGAGTAGCCAATGTTGTCAATTATCGATTTCGAGCGCATAATCATCTATTTTGTGGAAAATCATGACGAATGAGAATGAGACACAGCCTGGCATATTTTGGAGTTTAAACGGAAATATTCCTTTCTACGAGTTCCCCAAGGGCACCTCAGAGGTTCCAAGAGTGGCCAATGTGGTCAATTATCGATTTCGAGCACATAATCATCTATTTTGTGGAAAATCATGACGAAAGAGCTGTCGCACGACATATTTTGGTGTTAAAACGGAAATGTCCCCTTTTACGGGTTCCCCGGGGGCACCTCATGGGCTACAAGAGTGGCCAATGTGGTCACTTAGCGATTTCGAGCGCATTATCATTTATTTTGTGGAAAACCATGACGACAGAACCGCCGCACGGTATATTTTGGTGCTAAAACGGAAATGTCCCTTCCTGCGGGTTAACCGGGGGAACCTTGCATGTACCAGGAGTGGCCAATGTGGTCACTTATCGATTTCAAGCGCATAACCATCTGTTTGGTGGAAAATCATGACGAAAGAGCCGCCGCATGGCATATTTTGGTGCTAAAACGGAAATGTCCCCTCCTGCGGGTTCCCCGGGGCACCTTGCATGTACCAGGAGTGGCCAATGTGGTCACTTATCGATTTCAAGCGCATAACCATCTGTTTGGTGGAAAATCATGACAAAAGAGCCGCCGCACGGCATATTTTGGTGCTAAAACGGAAATGTCCCCTCCTGCGGGTTCCCCGGGGGCACCTTGCATGTACCAGGAGTGGCCACTTTCATCGGAAGCCCTCTCATGGAACATACATTACCGTTTTAGGAGAATCTATGAAGAATTAGCGATCGAAAGGCATATATGGAGCGATTTTTATGCTTCCCTTATATGACCGACAAGGTCCCCGTGGAAGTCGTTTCCCGGTGGCCATTGTCTCCAGAACCAGTATATCACCACATAGCCACAAAATTGATAAGTTTATCTTTCGAACGGTATATAAACTTTGTAATTCGGTTATAATTTGACTGTTTTATAAGCATTTACATTTCTGGGTCAATATGACCCCAACATCTTATTCGTAAGTTTTTTCTAATATCCGAAGAAGGTTAAGTAGGTGTCCGACAAACCATCCTTCCCTTTCCTCAGCATTCGCAAGGACGTGGCCAGGACAGATCTCGACTATTGGAGAGTGCATTGCTTCCATCTAAGAGTTAGTGATTAGTCCCAAATCAATATCTGTGGTAACGGATGAAAGTGATGCTACTCTCATACAATAGTATTGGCTTGTACTACCTACGAATTTGTGCGAACTGCTAAATGCTAATGCTAATGCTAATGACGTTACAACCACGCTGATATCGTCGGCGTAGGCAATGAGCAGATCATCCCCACACACTTGCGCAAGCCTGCACACCAGTTGATGAAGATAGAGCACGAATAGATGCATGGACAACGAGGCGCCTTACCACACACCGACCGTGTGATCTCAAACGATCGAGAGAGGTGCCCATTGATAAGCAGGCGGGATATGGACCGACTGGCTATGTTCGACAGAAGAGATATAAGCTGCTGTACAGCGGTTTAAAAAGATGGACTCGTGTTCAGGCTAGACGAATCGCACGTACGCAGCACGCAATTGAAATCGCCAGCTACGATGACGTTCTCGGTATGGTTGCGTATATAAATAGGCAAGTATACAAATGAAGAACTCTTCTCTTGCAGCTCGCTGTGCAGTGCCGGAGATAGCGTAGACGTTGCAGATCGTTGTGTCGTGCACTCGCAGCGCGATTAGTCGGCTGTCCAACTTTTCTCCATGTGAGTGACATGGATATGCTCCTTCACCGATACAGCTGTGCCTCTCCTTGTGTGGTTCACATTCGCGAAAACGACAAAGCCAGGCAAGGAAAGCTGTTCGTCCTCGACTTCCTGCAGACACACGATATCGAGGTTTTGGCTACTTATGAAGATTCGGAGTGCGTTCAGTTTTGTGGGGTTCGTGATCGTGCCGATGTTGATGGATGCGAGCTTCGACATACGAGTGTGCGTGTCTAAGAAAGCCGATCTCAAATTGTAATTGAAGTTTATATCTGCTTCTTGTTTTGGTCCTCAACTGAAGATGTTGTTACCAACAGGTAACATTTATAATTATTGGTTCGATATGGAGCGTGAGAAATTTAGGCTAGCTATAATTATATTAGGGATAGTTTGCTAAACGGTCGTTTCGAATGGGGTGGTCGACATTGCGAAACGCATTTCTGCAAAGACACTCACGAACGATGTGTGCGATCGCTGAAACCAGCTATGAGCGACGGAAATCAGGAACGTGCGTTGCAAAGCGAAGAAGATAATAGCTGGGGAGAAGGGAGCTTGTGAGTGGATACGGGAGTTAGTTGATAATTGGCTGGCGAGTGAAACGTTGTGGTGTTGATTTTTTAACCGTTGTGATAGAACGCGTGGGATTCCGCTGGATCTTTGCCCTTTTGCGACAGCTTCGTCGGGTCTTCAAGGCCGCCTCCGCAGCAAGATTGTTCCGTACTTCTTGACATCGCTGGTGTCCAACGCCCGCCGCCCTCGTCGCGGCATTTTCCGAGCCAACTCCGCTGGCCGCATTCATAAGCCGCAAGCAACGCTCGGCGGCCGTAATCCATCGGCCAGGCCGATCACCAATCCCAGCTGCATTCCCGAGCCGCGAACGCTGAACGCCAAGCACCCCACGGCGGCATTCCCGAGCCGTACCACCTGGCCGCTATCATCGGCCAGCAATCATCAGCCGTTGCCGATTACCGTCCACAGCGACATTCTCGAGCCGCACCCTCTGGTCGCAATCATCGGCCTCCGCAGGCAACGCTTGTTGGCGGCAATCCATCCGCCTTGTCGACCGCCAGCGCCCGTCCCGGTCACCTGCATCCCCGACTACCGTGAGCCACACTCGGTGGCCAATCGCAAACCATCAATCATCGGCCAAGCAACGCTCGGCGGCCGTAATCCATCGGTCTTGCCATTCCCAGCGGCATTCTCGAGCTGCGCACGCTGACCGCTAACGTTGGCAAAGCACCCCACGGCGGCAGCAATCCATCGGCCGTTGTCGATTACCATCACCGGCGGCATTCTCGACCCACACAATCTGGCCGCAATCGTCGCAAGCGCAACGCACGTTGGCGGCAATCCATTAGCCTCGCCGATCGCCAGCGCCAGTCTCTGACACCAGCATCCACAGCTCTCGTGAGCCGCCATCGCCGTCCGGTACCGGTCAACCGCATTCGTCCGCCGCAATTACAGGCCTTGTCTTTCCGGATCCTCCGGCAGATAGACTCGCATTCGGAAGATAGACACACCGGCCACCCCATCGACCATCTTAAAGTTGGAATAAACCAGGTAATCATTAATAATTTCCGACTAATAGGATACAAACGCTCCGAAAGTTCCGTTTTCGCCAGATCGCCCTGAGACCCTGAGCTAAAAGAGGCCTTCGGTGCCCACCCCCGCTAAGCTGCCGTGGCTAGACCAGCGGCTTGGGGTTTATAACAGTGCCCTTAGAACAGTGCACTGAGTAGTTCCGGGGTCAAAGAATTGAGTCTTATGATGAGTTGAAAATCCACTCTTGCATAAGTAAGCAGAAGCCAACGGTATTACTATTTCCAAGGCTTGGAGCGCTTATATGGAATACGCTTCGTATTAATTCAAAGCTTGTTGCTTCTATTTGGAGTAAGCTTCGCATATTCCACACCAAAACTGGATTTTTTTTCAATGGATTAATCACGACATGACGAACCATTCCGCGAAAACTTTCTAACGGTGTTGAACTTAATCTAGAATGAAAAAAACACCTTTATAAAGTTAAAAAAGAAAACTTTCTAAACCCAAATATGAATTCTGGTTTCATTGGGGAGGCTCGGACGTGGCTACCAATGTGAACAAAAACGGGCTGCGAACTGAAGAATCATCTTCTTGAACCAGCTCGGAAAAATATCGATCAAACTTCAGTGAGTCAAGATGAGCCATAATTTCCAATTTGAGATCTGCATCTAAATTAGTTAACCTTTTCTCAATCCAAATGCACAAACATTGTAATATTTCCGACACTTACTTTGCGTTTCCAGTTTTTAACCTTTGCTTGCAAATTGTCTTCATAGAGATTGACAGGTACAAAATGTCTTCCAGGCTTTTCAAGGAAAATGATTTCATCCCTCAGTTCAAAAACGTTAAGAATATTGCCTTCTGATAACCAACAAAACGGCAGGGTAGAAAAAAAAGAATCTCGTGATCTGCATTTATTTATTTGCATAGTTTTTCGTACAAACATGTGTAGAGAGCTTCAGATTTGATTCATAATTACGATAAAACTATCCAACTATTTTTTTGTCTTACAACTATTTTTAGTGTCTTACAAGCAAGGGCATATCGGTTAATCATACATTGAACAACTTTGGCATTAGGAGCAAGCTATTTTCTCTTCGCTGAAATCTTAATTTTGATTCAACCATGGTGCATAGGGCAGTTCAAATTTCAAAAATGTTCGAAAATTCCAACTCCCATATGTATATTAGCATCATTTTGATAATATAGGAGTCCTGGCAAAATTTCAGGAAATTCGGTGGCCATTTAGGGGTGGCGCGAAGTCAATTTATGTTTATATGGAAATTTGTATGGGAAAAACTTAAAATTTATTCAAATCCCCCTGGCCTGTGCTGCACATAAAAGTCTTCTCCATTCTCCGAGTACCGCACTCCGAGTACCTACCTCGAATGCAATTAGATATACAACAATTGGATATACAACAGTAAAGCACATGTGACGATTGGACAAATCAAGCATCCGAAAGATATTCAATTTGCAAAAAAGAGCTAACCGCGGTCGAGGTTGGTAATCGGATTCTGATGGCTTTTCCGCAGGGGGGAAGGTTCAGGTCTCCGCCTAGGAGGCCAGAGGCAATAGTCGGCAGCTCGGTGCGCAGCGCCAGCGTGGGTCACTTAACCATCTCCCAGGCTACGCCGGTAGAGGTTATGGACGGCCCATGGCTTGTGGAGGCGATGAACCGCAAACGCGATGGGCTTTCGGCCTTCGAGGTGGCGACGGAACAGCTGGACGCCATCATCGACTTTGCGTCATCGAAGCATAATATCAGTAAGGATCTCAAGAGGAGCTTGCTGAAACTTCGAAAGTCGATGTTGGACGCCAAGCTGGAGAGGGCGGTCGGGACGGCCAAGTGTAAACCCGTGAAATCCGTGGAATCGAGGTCTACCCAGACTGAGGCACAACGATTCGCGGACTCGGGCAATGTCGAATCGACCGAGGGCGTGCCAGCGAAGACGGTGGTGCCAAAGTCTACCCAGACTGAGGCTCAAGTATTCGCGAGTACGTCGGGGGTGACTGCTCCAACGAAGCAGACACAAAAACGGGGGAGACAGTCTCCAGGGGATGAGCTCCCTGGGGGCCGCTCCAAAACGCGGAGGGTTACTACCCCGAACAAGGGTAGTGGGGCTGGGATACTGAACCCTGGTCAGGTACCTCCAAAACCGGGAGAGGAAGGACCTGGAAAGGTCCGTCCACCCAGGAAAGACGGTGGTAAGGGGTTACGGCAGGCTGAGAGCTCTCAGCCGCACCAGACCAGGGAAATAGAGGGGGATGACGCCTCCTGGACCCTGGTCAAGAACAAGAGGAAACCGAAGACGTCAAGGGCCGAAACGAAGGCCCAGGCGAATGAGGGTAGCAAGAAGTCTAGGGTAGGCGCCAATCGCTCCAGGGCGATGCCCTAGTCATCACGACGGACGAGGCCAAGTACTCGGACGTCTTGAAGGCGATGAGGAGTGACGTCAAGCTCGGTGAACTCGGCGCCGACGTACGTCGAATAAGACGTACCCGGATGGGCGAGATGATCCTCGAGCTGAAGCGGGGCGTCTCGCAAAAGGGCGCCGCCTACTGCGGGTTCCCCGGGGCACCTTGCATGTACCAGGAGTGGCCAATGTGGTCACTTATCGATTTCAAGCGCATGACCATCTGTTTGGTGGAAAATCATGACAAAAGAGCCGCCGCACGGCATATTTTGGTGCTAAAACGGAAATGTCCCCTCCTGCGGGTTCCCCGGGGGCACCTTGCATGTACCAGGAGTGGCCACTTTCATCGGAAGCCCTCTCATGGAACATACATTACCGTTTTAGGAGAATCTATGAAGAATTAGCGATCGAAAGGCATATATGGAGCGATTTTTATGCTTCCCTTATATGACCGACAAGGTCCCCGTGGAAGTCGTTTCCCGGTGGCCATTGTCTCCAGAACCAGTATATCACCACATAGCCACAAAATTGATAAGTTTATCTTTCGAACGGTATATAAACTTTGTAATTCGGTTATAATTTGACTGTTTTATAAGCATTTACATTTCTGGGTCAATATGACCCCAACATCTTATTCGTAAGTTTTTTCTAATATCCGAAGAAGGTTAAATAGCCAAAATAATGGAGTGGTTAGTTCCACTGCTAGGGTTTTCATAAATACAGGAGGGATTCCATCAGGACCAGGACCTTTTGAAGCATCTAAACTACGTAGGGCCTGCAAAATGTCATGGACATGAAGTTGATTCACTCCAATATCATTTGAAAAGTCTGGAAAAAATGCAAAATAGTCGCGGTCACGATCATTTTCAGAAAATGTAGAATAGGTTTCCTGGAAAAAATCTGCAAAAAGATTACAGTTCTTTTCCGAGCTATCTCCCGCGTTTTCGTCAAGATGCATAATTGATGGAAAGTTATTAGATTTCAGTTTTGTTTTTACGTAATTAAAGAAGTTCTTAGGACAGGACTTTATTTCGCTCTCAGTTTTTGAATTGTAATCTTCCAATGCGTTACTGATAGCGTAATTCAATTGATCGCATACGTCCAAGTAATATACTAAATTTTCATTACTGTTATGACTTTTGTAAATTTTGTGTGCTTTTTGCTTGCGATTTCTTAAATTCTTGATTTGCCGGTTATACCAAATTGGGTCTTTATTATTGTTATGACGTCGTTTTCGTTTTAGTGGAGTTTCTTGTGAGATTATGTCAGATAATAATCTGTAAAAGTGTTAACAGATGCTTCGACATTTTCTTCATTTCTTAAAACTATTTGCCAGTTTACACTTCTTAACCTATCTCGAATATTTTCATAGTTCGCTAAATTATATTCAAAGACATCCTCATACTCACAATCGTTGGGTCTTTGTTGCTCGTGAATGAATAACGAGTATTCGATTGCAGTGTGGAACGCTTCATTTTTCCACAATGGATTGATAGATTCTGTTACACAGAAATCTTCATAGATATTTGTCAGCAAGAGGTCCAAATAGCAATTTTGACTGTTTTTATATGATTAATTTGGTTCAATCCTAAACTTGCAGACTTGTCAAAAAATAATTGTAAGGTTTCGTTATCCCCAACGACTGGCAGTAGGATACATTCGTTTTCTGAGTCTAGAATAAAGTCAGCATTGCGTTGGTTAAAGTCCCCATAGATGTGAACTTTAACCTCCGGTGGATGTTCTGATAGTATTTGTTCAGCGCACTCAAAAAAAGATTCATAGTTGTGCTTACAAGCATGATTAGGTGGGAAATAAACCGATGCGAATATATGCATTTCTCCAGCTATATGGGTTTTTACCCAGACATGCTCAAATTCATTGAATTTATTTGTTGTGATGATTTCTGAATTAAAGTTTGCTGAAATAGCTATTAGAACACCACCACCGGACTTTTTCTGAGACGTTAGAAAACTCCTGTCATCTCTAAATACATTAAAGTTACTTCCAAAAATTTCTTCACTCCTAACGCTTTTATCCCAGCTTGTTTCAGTTGCCAGAATAATCGAAAAGGATGAGCTTAATAAATTTTTAAATATATCCTTCATTTTGGCTGGGCTTTTCATTCGATTGAAATTCTGACAATAAATTAGAACTTCAGTCGAATTCTAGCATTGCAGTGGCGCTGGTTTTGGTGGTTCCACGAATGCATACTGTAGGTGGCTGGTCGTGCAAGTAAGACAGGAACATCCGCACAATGTCCATAATTTTTGGGTCCCGTAGTCGTGCTTTTAAAAAACGTCGATCACCAGACGCAGCAGATTGCTCTGTGAGTCTTACTATAGGTGGTCGCATTGGGTCCAGCAGAGGAGGGTGCTCGATATCCATTTGAAGTCGGCTTTCACTGCTGCAAGAAAGTTGTGCTGGCTGTTGTTGTTGTTGTTGTTGGCTTTGTGACTGTTGATAGTTTTCTGGTTGATGTTGTACTTTTTGAATAGGTGGTTCTGCTCGATATGGGTTGATAGTTTCACCCTTTCTAAAATTAATCAGTTTTGGGACCGATAGACCAGGGATAGGATGGTCGGTGATAGAGGGTGGACCGGCAAATTTAACTTTAGCAATAGCAAGTAGTTCCTTGTCTTTACCCATGTGTCCTTGAGTATGATCTTTGAAAGTTGCAGGTTTTTGTTGCTGATACGAACGGATTGTTTTTTTCGTTTCCTTCGTCGTCTAGCCTTATCAACGGCTTTTTCTTGGAGCTTTTGCCTATTCAGCTTCTTGTCATATGTCGACCAGTCTGGCCTCCAATACCATTTATTTCCCAGCATCCGCCAACCAGCGGAAGAAAGGTCTTTTTCGATTGAGCTTCGTTGCTCAATTTAGAGAATTTGGCTCGACGCTCTGCAAACAGGTCCATGATTGCATTATTGGTCACGTCTTGCTGGGATTGTTGATTTTGTTGTTGTTGTAGATGTTCTGATGCCTTTTGCCGTTCATTGGAGTCTTGGAAAGATTGTTGTTGCTGTTCTTGTTGTTGATGTTGTTGGTGTTGATGCAGTTCTTGTTGTTGTGGAGACAGCTCAGTAGTCGAAAGGTCATATAGCTCGTCTGCCAAAGTGTTGTGTAAAGGAGGTGAATTTATTTCTGCACTGTTACTTAAGTTGGAAACAGCAGCAGAAACATGTTTCACTTCATCCAATAATTCATCCAATTTTTGATTCAGTGAGGACTAGAGACGATGGCACCATGTCGCTTCTGAGGTCATTTATTAGTTGTGGAATAAGGCCCATTGAAATTGTTGTTGTTTCCATCGCCTCCACTGCTGCTGCTGTAGCTGATTTAACCGCTTTTTCTACTATGAGGTCGTCCGGAGGAGGTGTGTCCAAAAATGCTGATAGCTTGTTTTTAATTTCTGTAGCGTATGCTCTGTTGTTGTTGGTGACATTGATGACGCCCCGCTCAATGTTGGTAAGCATTGTTTCGACGTGAGCAATCGCCTCATCGTGTGCGTTGTTTAAGGTCTCAAAATTTGTGAGTACTTTATGATTTGCCACTAATGTGTGTTCAATGTTCTCAGAAATGATTTTCAGAGACATTGATAATTTATTAAGATTGAGTTCTTGCGCGAACTTTTCTTGGCAATCATTACAGAGAGGCAGCATAAAAGTGCGTAGCACTTCTTCGTGATTCCTTTGGACGCCTATGCATGCTGCATGAAAGGTGCGTTTGCAGGATCCATAACAGCGCCATAAAAAGTGATTGTCACTTTGCGCACAATTTCTTATTCCACACTTCATGGCACAATTAAACGCGAAATGCGCGCGGGTCAGGTCAAAATATTTAAAAGATAAGCACTGCGGGGTAAAGTTGAACGCGACGAGAACGCGCGGGTATGTAAAATAAAAATATTTACACGTCAAGTTTAAATGTTTAAAATTGTTAAGACGCCGCGATACGAGTGGCTACACGACGAGAAAAAAAAATAAAATTAAATACTTGCGGAGCGCAACGACACACAACCGCCTTCGTCAACCACTCGTGATGGATGTGTAATTGAAGCGGTCTGGGTAAAAGTGAGTCTCCCAACAAGGAATGCTTTCATTGGAGCATTGTATATTCCTCCGGACGGAAGGAATGATGGTGAATCCAACAACATCTTGATGCCATTGAATATGCTTCTTCTTTGACTGACCTGGTGAATGTACTTCTCTTGCTTGGTGACTTCAATCAACCTGGGCTTATTTGGCTGCAATCTGGGCATAGGTATGCATTTCCTGATCCGGACAATTCGACAACTACTCCTGCCAGCCGTCTACTCATCGATGGAACTGCTTTCCTTGGACTATGCCAGATTAGTTTGATATCAAATTTCCAAAATCACTTCCTCGATTTGGTGTTTGTTAGCGAAAATTTACTACCTGACTGTGCGGTCGACGAGGCACCGGATGCCATAGTTCCGCTCGATAATTATCATCCTGCTCTGGTGATATCTATCGCGAACAGTGATCATGTCAGATTCGATGATAGCTCGAATGCTGACTGTTTGAATTTTCGCAAGACAGATTTCGAACTACTCCGGCGCAAATTATCCCTATTTGACTGGAATGCTTTGAATGACTTGGATATTGACACAGCGGTTGGCCGTTTTAACTGTTTCCTCAGTGACTGTGTATTTGCCTCCGTACCGAAGCGCCAACCTCCAAGAAAACCACCATGGACTAATGCTACGCTACGCAACCTCAAACGGGAACGTGCTAGGACTCTTCGTGCCCTGACTAACCGACGTTGTGCTATCACTAAACGAAATTTCTCAATCGCTAGTAATTGTTATCGCCGCTATAACAAGCATCTTTACAAGCAGTATGTGTCGCATGCAGTATAATCTTCGCCGTCATCCCAAGGGATTCTGGTCGTTCGTCAATACAAAGAGGAAAGAAAACGGACTACCGTCAAGAGTGTTTCTTGACAATGATGTTGCCTTGAATGTCGAGGACAAATGTAATCTCTTCGCCAAACACTTTTCGACCGTCTTTTCTAATGCTTTGCCATCTCAAGCTGACATCGCAAGAGCAGCGAGAGATGTACCTAACAATGTCATCAGCATGGATGTTTTACCGTTGAATCTTATATGGTTGTCTCGGCGATAAATAGGATAAAATCGTCCTTTTCAGCAGGCCCTAGTGTTGTACCATCAGCGGTTCTGAAAAACTGTTCCGATATCTTGGCTCTCCCTCTGTGCATGCTTTTCAACTTATCACTCCGTCAGTAAAAGTTTCCTCCTCAATGGAAGTGCTCTACCATGTTTCCGGTGTACAAAAAAGGAGTCAAATGCGACGTGAGAAACTACCGAGGCATTACTTCTCTTGGCGTGGAATCAAAAGTGTTCGAGTACTGATCTACGAAAACTGTTTGTCTCATGCAAAAACTACATCAGTTCGTATCAACATGGCTTCTTTCCGGGTCGATCCGTAGAAACGAATCTAGTCAGTTTTACATCATATTGTATGGATAACATGCGCAAAAAGCTCCAAGTCGATGCCGTGTATACTGATCTACAAGCAGCATTTGATAAAGTGAGTCAGGACATACTGCTTGCAAAACTTGAAAAAATGGAATGCTCTACAACATTTTGCAACTGGCTTCGATCATATCTAGTGCAACGTCAAGTGACCGTCATCATTGGTGATTACTCATCCCATTGTTTTTCGAACGGCTTCGAGGTCCCCCAAGGAAGCACGCTGGGTCCATTGTTGTTTTCGCTCTTCGTGAATGACGTAACTTTCATCTTGCTGGTGGAGGCCAGCTGTTGATGTTTGCAGACGATCTCAAATTATACATCGTTATTCGAAATCTGGTGGACTGCCAAGAATTGCAGAAGCTCTTGGATTTATTCAAATGTCGGTGTGAGCATAATATGATGGTCCTGGCTGTCTCAAAGTGTTACGCAATAAGCTTTCATCGCACTGCCGAAACCGTGGTTTTCGATTATAGTATCGCAGGTACAACTTTACAACGTGTGGATCATGTTAAAGATCTAGGCGTCGTGTTGGATGACAGGCTTACTTTCAGACGCCATTTTACAACTACGATCGACAAAGCGAATCGCCAGCTTGGTTTTATTTTTAAAATCTCAAATGAATTCCGCGATCCTTTATGCTACAAAGCCTTGTACTGCTCATTGGTACGCTCTCAACTCGAATTTGCTTCTGCTGTCTGGAATCCATATCAAGCTGTTTGGACTGCTCGGTTCGAAGCTGTGCAACGCAAGTTCGTACGATATGCCCTGCGCCATCTCCCATGGACTGACCCGCTGAATTTACCACCGTATGCTGATCGCTGTAGTCTGCTGGGGCTAGATGCTCTTGATAAGCGGAGAAACGTGGCGCAAGCCGTTTTCATCGCCAAACTTCTGCTATCCGAGTACGACGTGCCAGATTTGTTGGAAAAAATTCCATTGTATGCACCTCACGATCCCTTCGACCTCGAGATTTGCTCTTTGAAGAAAGGCATAACACTAATTATGCTGCCAATAGCTGCTTTGTCGCTATGATCCGCCATTTCAACGAGGTGTCGGACCAATTCGACTTCAACATCAGTTCATCCGCGTTTCGTCAACGGCTAAACAGATTTTTTATCAACTGACCTTTAGTTTTAAGTTTTCATGTAGACGACACAGTCAGATGAAATAAGCAAAATAAATAAAAAATAAAAATAATACCGTGTTGGGAAGACGCTGGTAGTCAAGGTGATGCAATTGCTCTACATAGCAATGATGCGTCAACTTGACAAAGCTATATGAAATGGGGCATATATCACAATAGATCTAACAAATGGTCGCAGTGATTAAAATACCCAACAGGGAAAAAAAAAAGTCACACTTTTTGTATGAAGCATCTAAAAATTATGTATGGGTCGTCACACTTCGCACAACCTCCCCTCCCCCTTCTAAGCGTTACGTAATTTGTGGACGCTTCCAAGAACCATACTTCATATCAACTAATTCATATCAACTATCATATCATATCATAGCATATCACAGAATATTGTGGCCAAATTTCATAAAATTTGGTCAACAACCCCCCCCCCCCCCACCGAAAATAATGGAACAAAACCTGCCAAAGCCGTCATTCCTCCTACATCATACAAGAAAATTTAAACTGAGCGCTGCTAATGTTAATGACGACGACCGCGTGACCCACACCATCGCCGGGAATAAAATTTCCGGTAGGGGTAGGAGCTCCACCGATGCCGAAGGTGGTACCAGGGTCTGCTCTCCGCGACATCTCGAACGAAATGGCTCGCGCGCGCGGAAGAGCTGCTTTCTTGTAATCAATAAAGTTGAACCTTTAGTCACGCCCCTTTGGGGGGTGTGTGACGGTTACACAATATTTGCAGTCATACCGGACAACAAAGAGGCGGGACTAATGAGCCATCTTTATTGATTATAAGAAAACTGCTCTCCCGCGCGCGCGAGGCATTTCAGCACCTAAAAACTCATGGATGAGTTGAATCATCGTATGTTTTCTGTATGTATGTAGAATCACGAGCGCGCGTCAAACTGAGAAGATGCAAAAATGTTTTCGAATGGATGACTATCTACCAAAATTATAAGTCTTTCTCTGAATCGTGCTCTCGTGATTCTACTACCCACGGAAAACAATCTGCCATCACCAAGCAATTATGTTCTACTTTGATAAAAATGCATCTCGCCTCAAGTTGTGACTTAAGAGCTACTTTCATTGATGGTAGCCAATCGTTAGTAGGGGAAATTACGGCTTTGGCAGGTTTTGTTCTATTATTGTCAGGGGGTTTTCTGTAACTAATTACACACTTCGAAAAGGCCATGTAATTTTAGATGCTTCGAGACCGACACCCACGAGCATCATTATTGATGCGAAATTGTGTCATGATAAATGTGAAACTAGGTTCACTTTTAAATTTACACGGCTGTATTATTGAAACAAAAATGATAAAGTACCAGACGGGAATCGAACATTGGTTCGCCGCGTGAGCGCCACTCACGTTACCACCCAGCCATCACCGCTTCATGAGGAAGCAGAGATCAAAGTGAAACAAGTTCTATATTCTTCCGCGTATGCTATGTTCATTGCATCAACCCGTCGGCTGCTTGGGTGTTGGGTGCGTGTGTTGTCATTTCATACGTTCATCGCACCGGTTGCTGTGCTTTGGGTTCGATGGATGTAAATTTCAGTTTGTTTTTCATTGAAACTGTGGCGATTGGACTGAAACTTTCGTGTGCATCCAAATTGACTGAAAGATACATCTCAATTCATATTACGTCTTGCGTTATTGTGTCAGTTTTTTCAATCACGTCACCTGTAACATTAATAATTATTTGGTATGTATGCTCAAATTTGGCCTAAACATTCTTTGCATATAAAAGAATATTGTGGCCAAATTTCGTAAAATTTGGTCAACAAAACCCACATCCCCCCCCGAAAATAATAAAACAAAACCTGCCAAAGCCATCATTCCTCCTACATCATACAAGAAAATTCAAACTTAGCGCTGCTAATGTTAATGACGACGACCGCGCGACCCACACCATCGCCGGGAATAAAATTTCCGGTAGGAGCTCCGCCGATGCCGAAGGTGCTACCAGGGTCTGCTCTCCGCGACATCCCGAACGAAATGGTTCGCGCGCGCGGAAGAGCTGCTTTCTTGTAATCAATAAAGTTGAAGCTGTAGCCACGCCCTTTTGGGGGGTGTGTGACGGTTACACAATATTTGCAGCCATACCGGACATCAAAGAGGCGGGACTAATGAGCCACCTTTATTGATTATAAGAAAACTGCTCTACCGCGCGCGCCTGGCCCATTCCAGTTCGAGACAGCAGCACGTACGGACGTGTTTTTTGTTCGCGCATTTTGACGTTAACTACGTCTAAGGGGAAGCCTCGGATACAGGGTGCAAAATAAAAATTTCCAAATTGGGGACCGTCACGAAATCATGTAAGATTTCAAACGGTAATGGCGACTTTACTGCCGCTAACCGCAAGTCGAGCACATCTGTATATGGACGCCCATATACAGATGTGCTCGACTTGCGGTTAGCGGCAGTTTATCTTTCGACGGATTTTCGAAATTTTGTTATTAATAGATTCGGAAACTTTCCTAATTCCTAAGAAACTTTCCTTTTTGCTAATTGTATTAAAACTATTCATTATCAAGGGCAAACTATTGAAAATATTATTTCTTTCCAAGCCGGGTGAAAAATTCAAAAATAATCAATCCCGTTCATAAATCCCCAACACGGACATCAGATTGCAGTAAGGTACGGGCCTTTTGATCCACAGCTTCGTTTTTCCTGAGTATAAAAAGCCCCGTGTTTCGCGTGCCCGCGTCATTTTCATTCTGGATTTCATGGAAAGCTGACCAGGGCGTCCAGAGGCGGTCCTAGCGACAACAGCTGTGCGGATGAAAATTTTTCGTTCGATAGTGGTGGCGGTCGTGGCAACAGCAGTACATCTTTACATCCGTGTTACAAGCAGCATTTTTGGATCTGGCAATTAACGGCGTGCGTAGAGCCGAATCATCAGATGGCTGTCGCGCAGTCCAGTAGTTGTTGTTGGTGAGGCATATAATTGGGAATGAATCGGATCTTTTCAGAACCACCATTATGTTTGGGAGAAAGGTTAAGTTGAAATAATTTGTCTACAGTGCAACCGCTAGGAACTAGAAAATTTTTTGGATTTAATTTTGAACAATGATTCAGAAAAATTGCTCAACCGGAAAATAACTTGTCAATTAGGTACAGTTTTTCAAAATTGGTAATTTGAAATTTTTATTGAGAACATCGAAAAGATAGGCATCTAAACCCAAGTTTTGAGATTATTAGTGGCGTTATATCGGAGGTGGGCGTACGATTTAATTTTATTGGTGTGTGATAATAGGACCTATGCGTGAGTAAGGTGTATGCTAGTGGAAAATAAGGTTGAAACGGAAAAAGGAATGAAGAAAAGCTAAACGACGGGTTTGTGCAATGAGATTTGGTGTTACTTACATAACATATAAGAAGAGCATTTTATCAAATTCGAGAAATGGAGGATAAAGGAGAGTGAATGTATGAATTAGTGATCCTAGAATAGAAATGGGAATGAACCTGGCCTGTCGAGAAATCGATGCCAACAGTAATGGCATCAAACAGACAAAACATTTAATTAAGGTAAGGTTGGCAGTGTAAGAAAGCTTTTTTTTCTATCATGCCATCAATGATGATATCGGCATGATGATGGAGACAGACGGAAAGAAACACTGAGGTAAGACTAGCCTAAAAATTATATGAAAAAGTCATATTGCATAACCGTTACAATTAATGGAGGAATACTTCGATTTTCATAAATAAATTATATAATATGAACAAAACAAAAATTTTCATGTGTCCCCCACATGTTGTTTTGGAAAATAGAAATCAAATGAACTTAAACAGAAGTTTTAAGCGAAAATTATTTTAAGTATTAATTGATCCAGGCCAGACTGAATCTGTACGCTTCGTTATGCAAGTGCAAAAAAAAGTGGAACCCAAGTCTGGGTGTATCGTAAATGTGAGTGGGTGTAAACATCTCACACATGTTGCACCTTAAATACTGCTTATAGGTTTTTCATGTATTCTAGTCTTTAATATTTGTAAAAACGAACAGTGGGTAATGTCTATGACATAACCGCTAAGTGGACGTAGGACTTGACTTGACCATGCCTTTAAGATACATAATATGTCCAAATTTATCACATCAACTATTTTGGATAAATAATCGGCGTTGCATACCATTCCTTGGCAAATTCTTCTCATCAAACCGACACAGAAATCAAATCTACCTCGAACAAGAATCATCAAAAAAAATTCAGGAAGTATCTGGTAACCTTCTCAGGACTGTCTTAAATAAACCACAAGTTGGCTCAGCAGGGGATGTAGACTGTATCTCAGCCCTTCCACTGAAGGGCCCTCTAATCCAAAAGTGATAGCGACTGGAGGAGAACATTATTTTAACGCTTAGAGCCTTGAAAAAGGCTGTTTGCTTCAACTAAGTGCAAAAAGTAAGAAAACGATCTTTTCAAATAACCGCGAATTTCTAGTGGTGGTATAAAAGACTGAATGCTCTGCGAGCGAATGCACTTTTCTTTTATACCTTATTTTGAATCTTCTCTGCTTCCCAATTGGTGGGCCAATCAGTTAGTGTCTTGTATCCCGCTTCTTTGTCAGCAAAAGGGTCATCATCATCAATGCGTTCGAGAAGGGCTTCTTCTTTTTAACGCTTGTTGCTCGCTGCTGGCGTCTATTTCCTAACGGGACTTTTCGCTTGATACAGGCCAATAAGCCGGGCAAGCGAGCTTAGAATTGCAGTTCAGGTGAGAAGTACGTGTTCTTTTCTGAGACAACATTGTTAGTAGTAGAAGGAAGGAAACACCCGGACATGGGATTTCGAGTGATAAGATTTAGAATTAGTACATGGGACGATCATTCAGTCACGTTCGCTTTGTGTGCGGTCAGTAGCAAACAATGTTTATCTAGATATTTCTTGATCAATGCCAAAAATCCAACATTTGATGAAAAATCGATTGATAGTTTATTAATGTTTTGCAGCTGTAATCGGTGTTTTCTTTATCCAAATAAGATTATGTGAGAGATTTGGATATCTTATGAATCTTTAAAGGCATGGTCAAGCGAAGTCCTTCGTCCACTTCGCGGTTAAATCAGAAAAATTATCTACTGTTAGTTTTGACGCTATTTATGAAAATCACGCATAAAATTTTATCTCTAGAATATTGGATTTGGCACCCAAGTACAATTTCTATCCCGAAGGGTATTGAAAGCATTGATATTGATCTCTATTATTGGCTCTCTGAAGAACCGTTTGTTTTTGGACATACATGCTGCATCATGTGGCTTTTCTTCAGCCTGTCTCGGCTCAGCACCGATGCCGGCCGGTCTCGGCTCGACTCTGCTGCTGCTGCTGCCAGTATCTGCTCAGCATTGCTGCTTTGTCGGGTCTGTAGGGTGGACTGCTGATGTGCTGGCTAGGTTTCGGATGATGATGGTCGCTTCGATGGTGACGAGCCGAAAAGCGGTCGGTGCAGACTTCATTCCCTATTAAAGTGCTGTTCAATCAATGATGCAGTTGCTTCGCTTGTCCCGGTCAGAACGAAACGAAAAAATCGCGTTGCGCTATTTTATGGCTTCTCGGCAGACCCAGCGGCTGCTCATTCGCTGGTGTCTGCACCAATCAGAACGTGGTAATGGAATGATGCAAGAATTATGCGGTACCCATATTTATAGGTTCCCTTGATCTCAATGCTTTTCATTGAAAACAGTTTCATGCCTATTGAAACAAGTTTTTCGGGTCTTATCAAGCATGGACATGAAAGGCATACTTGAAATCTGTCGATTGAGGGGCTTACCGCAGAAATTCGTCCACTGAGACGAACGCTATTAACGTTTAAAATCTTTCAACACAGCGTAACGCGGTCGATTTGAATATTTTAAAATGACATCCGGTATAGTAAAGAGAGACGTAAGTCCTACGTCAAAAATATTTGGTAGGCGTACTAGCGAACACCATCCATCATAACCGGTACCATATAGTTTTTCATGAAAAGTTCCTAATTTTGAGAAAACCCGCGTTAGATGTCTTTCGCCATATAAATTTCTGGAGGTTAACTCATGCTGGCTATTTGCGCATATACGATAGCGCCTGGCTATGGAAGTGGCGGGTAGAAAATCAGCCACTGTCAATAATTCATCTTGTTCAGTGTTGTCATTGACAGTCTATCGTCTCACCGCCGAGCCGCGCTTACTGTCCGGTAGGCTTCTCTTTTGTGCGGTGGCCTCGACAATGCCGGACCGAAAATGCCGATGATGCTGACGATTCTGCCTTGCTCTTGAGAAAGCTTAAGTTTGCGATTGCGTAGCTGAGACGATGGAGCAACACTTCAAAAGCTCTGGCGATGCGGTTGCTTTACCTGTTCTTGTCAGATCTCAGGGTCAGATTGAGAGGAAAAAAATCGTGCTGCGCTTTTTTATGCCTTCCTGACCTAGCGAGAGCTCATTCGCTGACGTCTGCACCAATCAGAGCGTGGCAATGGAATGATGCAAGAATGATGCGGTACTCATATTTATAGGTTCTCGTGAATTCAATATTTTGTTTTGAAAACAGTTTTGGGCCTATTGAAACAAGTTTCCGGATATTATCAAGCATGAATATGAAAGGCATACTTGAAAGCTGTTGATTGAGTGGTTAACTGCAGAAAACTGTTCAATAGGGCAAAAGCTATTTACGTTTGAAATCTTTCAACACAGCGTAACGTGGTCGATTTGAAAATTTTGAAATGACACCCGGTATAGTAAAGAGAGACGTAAGTCCTACGTCAAAATGATTGTGGCTTTGCAGATATGCGTTTTGATGGTACTCGGCAGACGTTTTTCAGCATCAGACTGAAGTCAATTGTGAGATACTGAAGATGGCCTTAGTGTTGGGGTTAAAATATATGGTTACGGTCAAATAGAAGATGTATGTAGAATTGTGCTACCCGGAATTGCCAAAACCTTAGAAGATTCTTGGTCAATAAGGGGTTTTATTAGCTGTTGAATCGAATGTTGTTTTCTATAATGAACTGTCATCTACTTAATATAAAAGCGATCATCAAACACAGGAGAATATAGAGTTAAGGAGGTAAAACTTCGACACCTGACATCGGACTAGAAAACATATTGAGTCGCAGCACATAAAAATAGAATTTTTACTGTTTGATCATAACTTTTAATGTTTCTTACCGCGTATCAAATAATCCTATTTTGATAAATTTACGATATTTTGGGGTGCAGAAAACATGGAATAGGATAAATAAATTAACTAGCTTGTTATTATGTTTGATACTGCTCCCTCTTTTATCCCATTTTTCAAGGATTCAAGATTAATATTTTCAAGATTTGGACAACTCATCTGATTCTAAACAGGATATTTGGGAACCGATTTTGGAGAGAACATTTTATTCCAAAACAAATGGTGCTGATGAAAGGACCAGGACAAGCGATGAAAGATGTATTTTTCAAGCGCGGAAATCTGGTGAGGAAATTCCATTACATATATTTTTTTATTTTTATTGAAACTGTATGATTATATACATATAAAATAACCATCAGGGCACCCGATTGAAGCGATTTGGATAGGAAGAGTGGAATCGCCAACTTCCTATTGTTAACATCTCGTGGATAAAGGGCGGGCTCTTCTCCCCATCTATTGGGTCAATCTGGGAAACGAGGGCTAGATTATAATATTGTATGTACGAACTTTCTTCTGGAAGGAGATTCTCTATTCATCCCGTGGATTCGCATAAGCGTCTTTGCTTATGGAACCACCCCACCCATTTTTGGCCCTTCATACAGGAGTCTGATGAAATACAAACAATAGCATAATCATGATCAAATCGTTTGTCAGATATGGCCAGTGCTATCGGCAGGTGCCTTGCTACAATAGATGGTAGTATCATCATCATCATCATTAATTTTGAACAATGATTCAGTGATTGATAAGTGATTGAGAAAGTTGATATAAGACGAACTTTTTGACGTAGGACTTACGTCTCTCTTTACTATACCGGGTGTAATTTCAAAATATTCAAATCGACCGCGTTACGCTGTGTTGAAAGATTTTAAACGTTAATAGCGTTCGTCTCAGTGGACGAATTTCTGCGGTAAGCCCCTCAATCGACAGATTTCAAGTATGCCTTCCATGTCCATGCTTGATAAGACCCGAAAAACTTGTTTCAATAGGCATGAAACTGTTTTCAATGAAAAACATTGAGCTCAAGGGAACCTATAAACATGGGTACCGCATAATTCTTGCATCATTCCATTACCACGTTCTGATTGGTGTAGACACAAGCGAATGAGCAGCCGCTGGGTCTGCCGAGAAGCCATAAAATAGCGCAACGCGATTTTGACGTAGGACTTACGTCTTTCTTTACTATACTGGGTGTCATTTAGATTTTTGGAAATCGAGAGCGTTACGCTGGAAGGGAAGATTTGGAACATTACTAGCGCCTTTATCTTTCGATGGATTTTCAAGATTTATATATCAATCGACTCGGACACTCTCCACCATTTTGCCTATTTCATTGAAACTTAAGATTATTAACGATAAGCTATTGAAAATTTCAATTCTTGTCAAAGCCAGTAGAATTAAGTATGTAACCAACCCGTGCATTCCTAACACGGACATCAGAATGCGGTATGTCACGGGCCTTCGGGTCTACCGGAAAATTTTCTTTGTGTATAAAAGAAGCAACGCCTGCTGTGTGCGAGTCATCGAGACACGCTCGCGATTCCAGTTCGAGACAGCAACACGTACGGACGTGTTTTTTGCTCGCGCATTTTTTCGAAGTGTTTTTTCTCGTTCTTTCGCTGTTTACGTTTTCGCTTGTCGCGTTGGCGTTATTTTCTCCCGGACCCGTCATGGGAGACTCGGTGGCCGATTCGGTCGCTGGAAAAGTGCCTAAGCGCACTGCTCTTGGAGGCGCAGGTAACCCCTCAAGCAGCTTTTGCAGAGCAACGTGTTCTCGCCGTTGACGCTTGATGACGCCGGCAATCCGCCGAAAAAGAGGAAGAAGCAGCAATCGCAGCTGCCGCAGGTGAAACCGGAGCGGAAGGAGAAGTGCCCGCCCGTGTATGTGAAGGGCGATCCGCCTGATTTACGCCCAAAAATTCGCCAGCTGATCGCTAAGGGGCTGAAATGTACTTTTCGGCTCTGCAGCGAGAGCGTGAAAGTGATGGCGGCAAACAAGGACCATCATCAATCCGTCGTGGAGTTCCTTGAGGTCCACAAGTATGAGTACTACACTCATGACCACCCCGGCACGAAGCCGCTCAAGACTTTGCTGCGAGGACTTCACGACATGAAGGAGGAAGAGCTCCAAGCAGAGCTTGAAAGTTGCGGACTGAAGCCAGTAGCCGTCCACAAGATCGCTCGTCACGACAAGGCGAGGAAATATCGCGACCAGCTTTACCTGATCCATCTGGAGCACGGCTCCACTACCTGGAAGGACCTGAAGCTGGTTGGCGTTATAAATTACACCGTCGTTGACTGGGAGCGATATCGGCCAGTGCACCGCGATGTCACGCAATGCACCAACTGCTTCAATTTCGGGCACGGCACCAGAAACTGCCGCATGAAGCCGCGCTGCAACAAGTGTGGCGAACACCATCCGACTGACAAGTGCGACAAAATGGAGGTGGCCGATCCCAAGTGCGCCAACTGTGGCGACAAACATCGGGCCACCACAAAGGGCTGCCCAAAGCGAGCCGAGTTCCTGGAAATCCGGAAGAAGGCTTCCACCAGGACCATTCCGAAGAAGAACCGTGTTCCTGTAATCAACGAGGTGAACTTTCCAGCTATCTCGGCTCCCCGTCGTGTGATTCCAATACTCCTCCGCTACAGCCGCACAAGCGACTGGCAGCGGCAGCTGCATCGGTCCAAGCTCCAGCATCGTCGGCACCATCCACCAGCGAATGGCCCCGCTTCCTCCTCCTGGGTTCCGTCGGCAGTCGGAGAACGAAGCCGTCCCACCGGAAGAATCTGCCCGCTGTACACTCCGGAGCAACTGATGCCGATCTTCGCGCAGCTCGCCAGTCGGCTGCACGGTTGCAAAACCCAATTCGACCAGGTCTTCACTATTGGCATGTTCATTATTGAAAATGGCTACTAGGTGTGCCTGGTCAACTGGAACATTTGTTCGCTCGAGAACAAAACCATGGAGCTGAAGGATTTCCTTGAAGAGAAGGAAATAGACGTGGCAGTCATCACCGAAACCCACCTGAAAAAGGAAGTGAACGTCAACATCCAGGACTTCCGCATCGTGCGACTCGACCGGCCGACCAGGGGAGGTGGTGTGGCCATCGCTCTTCGCTACAACATCAACTGTCGTCTGCTTCCAAGCTTCCAGCTCAGTGTCATCGAGGCCATCGGTGTCGAAATCACCACTTCGGTCGGCACAATCGCGCTCATCGCGGCGTACTGTCCAACGCAAGCCAAAGCCGGCGATGGATCATCGGCTGCCCTTCGGAGGGACATCGTCAAGCTGACGCGGAGGCAAGGCCAGTATATCATTGCCGGCGACTTGAATGCCAAACATCAAGCCTGGGGCAACAGTCGCGGCAATCGAAACGGCACCATCTGGAGCAACGACATGGAGGAAGGCCACTACACGATCCTGAGCCCGGATTCCCCCACTCGGCTGAGTCGGTCCGGTGCCCACGCAACGCTCGACCTCTACGTAACAAACCTGAGTGATCACGTCTCGCAGCCGGTTGTATACCAGGAGCTCAGTTCGGATCACTATCCGGTGGTGGCGGAACTGGGCTCCTCGGTCAATCGGCACCAGCAGTTACGGCGGAACTACCACCGAGTGAACTGGCAGCGTTTCCAGCAGTGCGTCGATAACACCGTCGACTACGAGGTGCGTCCGGAGACGCCGGAAAGTATCGATCGCCAGCTGTGCGCTATCGAGGAGGCGATCACGGCGGCCCGAGAGCAACACGTACCGACGGCTCGGCAGGTAAGCAACTCCTTAAACATCGATACACTCACCAAAGATTTGATTCGATTGCGGAATGTCACTCGCAGGCAGTTTCAGCGTACTGGACTGCCTGAGCTTAAGGCACGCTGCAATCGAATCACAAAATTATCAAGGCCAGAATGGTGGACCTCAAAATAACGACTTCTCGAATAAGATCCGCACTCTCCCAGATTATGCTAAGCCGTTCTGGAAAATGACCAAAATTCTAAAATCCAAGCCTCGGCCCATTCCACCTTTGATCCCACTAGACAATAATGGCTCTAAGGATCGCTTGATAACTCCTGCAGAGAAGGTCGCTGAAATAGGTCGTCACTTCGTCAGCTCACACAATCTTGGGCAGAACATCGTCAGTCCACACGAAGCAGCCGTCAACGAGCATGCTAACAACATCCATTTGATTCCCAACGACTTCTCGGAGGAGTTGGAGATCTCAACTGACGAATTGACGGCCTATATCAAATCGTCGAAGAACATGAAGGCCCCAGGCTTCGACAGCATCCTGAATCTCGAGCTCAAACACATGAGTGCTCCGTTCTTTGAGCACCTCTCGCTGATCTTTAATCAGTGTCTCCGGCTTAGCTACTTCCATCGTCCTGGAAGTCAGCGAAAGTCATCCCATCCGGAAGCCTGGGAAGGATCCTTCCTCCCCCAAAAGTTATCGACCCATCAGCCTTCTCTCAGGGTTATCCAAGCTATTCGAAAAAGCTATTCATCATAGGTTACTTGAGTCTGCCGAAAATCTCAACATCTTGCTCGAGGAACAGTTTGGTTTCCGACGCGGTCGGTCAACTGTACACCAACTGACCCGAGTTACCAACGTCCTCAGACGGAACAAGTTTGTCTCGAAAACATCCGCCATGGCCTTACTCGATGTCGAGAAGGCATTTGACAATGTATGGCATGATGGCCTGGTGTACAAACTACAACGCTACAATCTTCCCAGCTACCTGGTGAAAATCATCAACAATTACCTGTCGGCAAGGACATTCCGGGTCTCAATCAGCGGAGCGAGTTCCAATGCGCACAACATCGTCGCAGGCGTCCCCCAGGGCAGTATCCTCGGGCCCCTGCTTTTCAATCTGTTCACCTCCGACATGCCAGAACCTCCAGAAGGCGGCATTCTGTCTCTGTTCGCAGATGACACATCCATCGTCTACAACGGTAGAGTGATCAGAGCGCTAGTGGCAAAACTCCAACGAGGCCTGGATGCCCTGACAGAGTACCTCACCAGCTGGAAGATCTGTATCAACGCGGCGAAGACCCAGGTCATCATTTTCCCCCACTCCAAATCCCCTAAACTTGTTCCGCCTGGGGACTATAAAATCATCCTCAATGGCACGACTGTGGAATGGGCCAATGAGGCCGGCTACCTTGGCTTGACCCTCGACAGCAAGCTTATTTTCAGGCAACAGGTTGACAAAACGGTGACAAAGTGTAACGTCTTGTTGAAACTACTGTACCCTTTGATCAACCGCCGGTCGTCATTGTCCCTGAAAAATAAGCTTGCTGTCTACAAGCAAATCATCCTCCCTGTGATCGAATATGGCATGCCGGTCTGGGAGAGCTGCGCTAAAACCCACCACCTCAAACTTCAACGGGTCCAAAAACAAATTCCTGAGGATGATCCTCAACACCCCTTCCAGGACAAGAACATCCGAGGTCCACCGTCTGGCCGGAATAAAAACCTTACATGAACGCTTTGGTGAGTGTAAAGAAAAGTTTAGGGTCCGTTGCTTGCATTCGGATCAGGCTCCAATTAGGGCGCTAGTTCCAATCTAGGTTATACAGTTTTTAATGTAAATATTAGTGTACATAGATTACCAAATTTCAAAAAACACTTGCGCCTCCTAAAGGCCGTCATGATATATCATATTAACACTTAAATAACAATGTAAACATAAAAATTTAAAATTGAAGTTGGAAGCCGGCCGAACACTGTATGTAGAAAAATAATAATTGTAGAACAGAAAATGATTAAATAAAGAAGAATTTTACTACTACTGTGTGCGAGTCATAACAATTTGTGACAGCAGCGCGTACTGACGTGCTTTTTGCTCGCGCATTTTTCGTTTCATTCGTTCGTTCGCTGTTTACCTACACAGCAACAACATGCAGTAACCAGCGGTAGAACTCCCGGTGGGTCTGCGAATATGCATGAAAGAAGTGGGCACATTTTGACGTAGGACTTACGTCTCTCTTTACTATACCGGATGTCATTTCAAAATTTCTAAATCGGCCGCGTTACGCTGTGTTGAAAGATTTCAAACGTTAATAGCTTTTACCCTAGTGAACAGATTTCTGCAGTAGACCCCTCAATCGACAGCTTTCAAGTAAGCCTTTCATATTAATGCTTGATAATAACCGAAAACTTGTTTCAATAGGCCTAAAACTGTTTTCAAAGCAAAACATTGAATTCACGAAATCCTATAAATATGGGTACCGCATCATTCTTGCATCATTCCATTACCACGTTCTGATTGGTGCAGACGTCAACGAATGAGCTCACGCTAGGTCTGCTAAGAAGACATAAAATAGCGCAGCGCGAATTTTTCCTCTCAATCTGACCGAAACAGGCAAAGCAATAACAGCATCGCATCGTCGGAATTTTAGAACGGTTGCATCGTCCCAGCCACGCATTCGCAAACCTAAAGCCTTTTTAAGAGCAAGGCAGAATCGTCAGCATTCTCAGGTCAGCATCATCGGCATTTTCAGCCCGGCATTGTCGAGAAGCCAACAGTAAGCGCGGCACGGCGGTGTTTGACGATAGAGTGTCGACGACAACACTACTGATCAAGTTTTCTCGGCCGATGGCAGCAGCGGTTAAGCGTTTGGTATTCCTGCAGACATCGATTCGTAATGTTTTAAACAATCATAAACTCCCAGTTGAACCGCTCAAGAGGAAATTTACATCTAACATTGTGAATGGATCTTTTCAGAACCACTAATATACTTACTAAAGAGTTTTTCGCAATTGAATCATTTTGAAAATGTAGTACAATCAACTAATTAGAGAGCGTTTGCGTGACAATTTTATTAATTCGCGTTCATGGCGATGAATTGTTACAAAATTCTGTCTTCCTCGCTCACGACAAAAGAAAATGCGTTTCTTATTCTAAGATCTCAACGAAAATTTTTGAAATTTCTCCATCAGAATTCCAAGAATTGTCACTGTTTTGAGTCTAAATATTTCAATTTAAAATTTGATTTATTTGTTGATGTGAATAGGTAAACAGCTACTGAATTTTGTATAACTTTCGAACGTTTGTATAAAGCTTTTGAATATTCTTGGTTAACGTGATTTTGTGTTTCAGCAAGTATACTCTATTACCACTATTACCACTGAAAATCCATTCTGCGTCAAATCCGCGCGACCCAAAACTAAATTCTAAGCAAATACACGTTAAATTTCAATGTTAAATATTACGCTGAACATTACAACAATTTATTGAACGTCTTTTTTCGAGCTCGTTTTTATAATATTACTGATTTTAAGTATATGTTTTAACTTCAACGTTACAAACGTTTGTACAAAATTGCATGAGTATTGAGTATGTATCTTGTGTGACTAATACAATGGATACACTATGCTCGGGGTGTCGAGAATGTTTCCCATCCGAAAATATCCTAGATTGGATCGAGAATCGAACTCGCCATCTCCGGTTTCTGGACCTTTGTTCGCAAGGTCAACTGGAGACCTCAAGCCAGCATAGAAGTCAAATTAATGCAACTTACAGGGCTGCACCAGCTGGTGCAGTTCGTTTCAGCTAACTTACACGCGCGTTTTCTCTCAAAACCTTTAGGGGGTTTGACGGCAGCTTCTCGCTTACGTCTATGGATGCCAGTAGAAAAGCTCGGAATCTTCTTCACTGCTGCAGTGGATGTGTTCTGGGATACTTTCTTCGGTTCTTTTTTTGCTGATTCCTAGCTGTCCAAAGTACGACGCAACTCGCATGAAGGAATAATAATTATTAGATATTATTAGATACAGTCTAAATCCCCTGCTGAGCCAAATTTTGGTTTATTTCAGGCAGTCCTTCAGTGGGAAGGTTGCCACTATCGAGGCTAATATTTCGTGACCGGGCAGATACTTCCTGAATTTTTTTGATGATTTTTGTTCGAGGTAGATTTGATTTCTGTGTCGGTTTGATGAGAAGATTTTGCCAAGGAATGGTATGCAACGCCGATTATTTATCCAAAATAGTTGATGTGAGAAATTTGAACATATTATGTATCTTAAAGGCATGGTCAAGTCAAGTCCTACGTCCACTTTGCGGTTATGTCACAGACATTACCCACTGTTCGTTTTTTTGTCATTCTGTGCTTGATGATGGTCGGATGCAATGGTGTCGGTTGCGATGGATGCAACCGCCCATCACATCGCTCGGAGTTCAAGGCTAGAGGCCGATGATGGCTGAGGCAGCGGTGGTGGATGAAGAAGAATAATATTAGAGAGATTTAGTCTACTCATCCATGTGTTTGGTTTCATAATCCACATGATCCCGGGATGGGTACGAGTCATTGCGTATGACTAGCCATATGTTAAGTTGTGCTTGGTACTAAACGACACGTACATTCAAACATGGATTTACTATAACAGTTCGGATTCCCCCCAGCAAAAAAAAAATCAACTACGCTGATGAAAATAAAAATTTGATTAAAATAATTACTTTCATTTATTTGCAGAAGGAATTAGCAATTAAAGATGCACAATCAGCAATAGTGTTAATATCCATTTTAGATAAGAAAATTTCGCTGTATTACATGTAAATGTTTTAAAAAAGTCCGCAAAAAATAATTACCAGAAGAATATTTGAATAAACTTTATCCTTCTTCTTCTTCTTATTGGCATTACATCCCCACAGTGGGACAGAGCCGCCTCGCAGCTTAGTGTTCATTAAGCACTTCCACAGTTATTGACTGCGAGGTTTCTAAGCCAAGTTACCATTTTTGCATTCGCATATCATGAGGCTAACACGATGATACTTTTATGCCCAGGGAAGTCGAGACAATATCCAATCCGAAAAGTGCCTAGACCGGCACCGGGAATCAAACCCAGCCACCCTCAGCATGGTCTTGCTTTATAGCCGCGCGTCTTACCGCACGACTAAGGAGGGTCCCTTTATCCTATTCTTTGTTTTGACGTAGGACTTACGTATTTCTTTACTATACTGGGTGTCATTTAGATTTTTGGAAATCGAAAGCGTTACGCTGGAAGGGAAGATTTTGAACGCTACTAGCGCCTTTATCTTTCGATGGATTTTTAAGATTTATATATCAATCGACTCGGACACTCTCCACATTTTGCCTATTTCATTGAAACTTAAGATTATTAACGATAAGCTATTGAAAATTTCAATTCTTGACAAAGCCAGTCAAAATTTCATATGTAACCAATCCCGTGCATTCCTAACACGGACATCAGAATGCGGTATGTCACGGGCCTTCGGGTCTACCGGAAGATTTTCTTTGTGTATAAAAGAAGCAGTGCCTGCCGTGTGCGAATCATTACAATTTGTGACAGCAGCGCGTACTGACGTGCTTCTTGCTCGCGCATTTTTCGTTTCGTTCGTTCGTTCGCTGTTTACCTACACAGAGACAGCATGCAGTCACCAGCGGTAGTACTGCCGGTGGGTCTGCGAATATGCATGAAAGAAGTTTGCGCATTTTTTTGTCATTTTGTGCTTGATGCAGTGGTGTCGGTTGCGATGGATGCAATCGCCCATCGCATCGCTCGGAGTTCACGGCTAGAGGCCGATGATGGCTGAGGCAGCGAGGACAGCGGTGGTGGATGGAGAAGAAAAAAATTAGAGAGATTTGGTCTGCTCATCCACGAAAAGTGATTGGTTTCATAATCCACATGATCCCAGGATGGGTACGAGTCATGACATATGACTTACCATATATTAAGTTGTGCTTGGTACTAAACGACACGTACATTAAAACATGGTTATACTATAACAGTTCTGATTCCCCAGCAAAATAAAATCAACCACACTGATGAAAATAAACAATCGATTAAAATAATTACTTTCATTTATTTGCAGAAGGCATTAGCAATGTGTTAATATCCATTTTAGATTAGAAAATTTTGCTGTATTATAGTAAATATTTTAAAAAAGTCCGCAAAAAATAATTTCCAGAAGAATATTTAAATAAACTTTATCTTATTCTTTGTTTTTCATTTTCAAATTGTATTATTAAATTTGACGTAGACTCGGAGTTTGGAATCAAAACATTAAATAATGTTTCGATGATGTATTAGCAGTATCTCCTCTATTTTAGTAGGGTTACTGCTCCTTGACTTGTTTCTTATTGTTGAGATTTTTTTCAGCAGTAAGCACGCATGTTAGCAAAAAGAAGGATTGAAATTGGTGCTGTATTTCTTTGTTTGGAAAACGGGATAGTTCCCTCAAAATAGCACATTTTGCCCAAGTTTGAAAATTTTATAAATAGAATTTTTTTGACGTAGGACTTACGTCTCTCTTTACTATACCGGGTGTCATTCCAAAATATTCAAATCGACCGCGTTACGCTGTGTTGAAAGATTTTAAACGTTAATAGCGTTCGTCTCAATGGACGAATTTCTGCGGTGAGCCCCTCAATCGACAGATTTCAAGTATGCCTTTCATGTCCATGCTTGATAAGACCCGAAAAACTTGTTTCAATAGGCATGAAACTGTTTTCAATGAAAAACATCGAGATCAAGGGAACCTATAAATATGGGTACCGCATAATTCTTGCATCATTCCATTACCACGTTCTGATTGGTGCAGACACCAGCGAATGAGCAGCCGCTGGGTCTGCCGAGGAGCCATAAAATAGCGCAACGCGATTTTTTCCTTTCAAGCGAAGCAATCGCATCATCGCACATTTTAGCAGGGAATGAAATCTGCACCGACCGCTTTTTCGGCTCGACACCATCGAAGCGACCATCATCAGCCGAAACCTAGCCAGTACATCAGCAGTCCACCCTCCAGACCCGACAAAGCAATGCTGAGCAGATACCAGCAGCAGCAGCAGAGTCGAGCCGAGACCGGCCGGCATCGGTGATGAGCCGAAACAGGCTGAAGAAAAGCCACATGTATGTCCATGTATGTCCAAAAACAAACGGTTCTTCAGAGAGCCAATAATAGAGATCAATATCAAAGCTTTCAATACCCTTCGGGATAGAAATTGTACTTGGGTGCCAAATCCAATATTCTAGTGATAAAATTTTATGCGTGATTTTCATAAATAGCGTCAAAACTAACAGTGGATAATTTTTCTGATTTAACCGCGAAGTGGACGAAGGACTTCGCTTGACCATGCCAAAAAAAACATAAGATGTCCAAATCTCTCACATAATATTTGGATAATTGGGTTAAAAAAACGCCGATAACAGCTCAAACATTAATAAACTATCAATCGATTTTTCATCAAATGTTGGATTTTTTGGCATTGATCAAGAAATATCTAGATAAACATTGTTTGATACTGACCGCACACAAAGCGAACATGACTGAATGATCGTCCCATGTTACCAATTCTAAATCTTATCACCCGAAATCTCATGTCCGGGTGTTTCCTTCCATCTACTACTAACAATGTTGTCTCAGAAAAGAACACGTACTTCCCACCTGAACTGCAATTCTAAGCTCGCTTGCCCGGCTTATTGGCCTGTATCTAGCGAAAAGTCCCGTTAGGAAATAGACGCCAGCAGCGAGCAACAAGCGTAAAAAACGAGCAATGGGTAATGTTTTCAACATAACCGCGAGTAGACGTAGGACTTGTATAAACGTAACGTATTTACATTTAACTTCTTACTTTTGCATCTATGGAGTTTGATTATAGGTATTGATATTGGAAACGACTACTTCCATGCTTTGTAGAATTATTAGCAATTTGTTAATTCAAAACCTCTGGAAATAAAACTAATAATTAAATACATACTTAGAATTGCTTTGTTTCTAACTATTAAGCCCTTATTTACTCAAGCAAATGAAGGTCATTTATATATTTTTTATTAATGATAGTATTTGAAGTTTAAAAAATCTATTTATAAAATTTTCAGACCTGTGCAAAATGTGCTATTTTAGGGAACTGTCCTGTTTTCCAAACAAAGAAATACAGGACCGATTTCGTTGCCTCTTTTTGGTAACATGCGTGCTTACTGCTGAAAAATTTCACAACAATAAGAAACAAGTCAAGGAGCAGTAACCCTACTAAAATAGAGGAGGTACTGCTAATACGTCACGAAAATTATTCAATGTTTTGATTCCAAACTCTACGTCAAGTTTATTAAGTCTACGTCAAGTTTATAAATACAATTTCTCAGAAAATGCAAAACAAAGAATAAGATAAAGTTTATTTAAATATTCTATTGGAAATATTTTTTTGTGAACTTTTTTAAACATTTACAATAATACAGCGAAATTGTCTAATCTAAAATGGGATATCAGCACTATTGCTGATTGTGCATCCTTAATTGCTTCTGCGAATGAATGAAAGTAATTACATACATATTTTTAAGCGAATTTTTATTTTCATCAGTGCAGTTGATTTTTTTGCTGGGAATCATAACTGTCATAGTATAACCATGTTTTAATGTACGTGTCGTTTAGTACCAAGCACAACTTAACAAATATGACATGAGTCGTACCCATCCCGGGATCATGTGGACTATGAAACCAATCACCTGGATGAGCAGACCAAATCTCTCTAATTTTATACTTCTTCATCCACCACCACTGGCAGCAGCCATCATCGGCCTCTAGCCGTGAACTCCGAGCGATACGATGGGCGATTGCATCCATCTCAACCGACCCCACTGCATCCGACCATCATCAAGCACAGAATGACAGAAAAATGCGCCCACTTCTTTCGTGCATATTCGCAGACCCACCGGCAGTTCTACTGCTGGTGACTGCATGATGTCGCTATGTAGGTAAACACAGCGAACGAACGAACGAAACGAAAAAATGCGCGAGCAAAAAGCACGACAGTACGCGCTGCTGTCACAAATTGTAATGACTCGCACACGGCAAACACTGCTTCTTTTATACACAAACCGAAACCCGATAGACCCGAAGGCCCGTAACATACCGCATTCTGATGTCAGTGTTAGGAACGCACGGGATTGGTTACATATGAAATTTTTACTGGATTTGACAAGAATTGAAATTTTCAATAGCTTATCGTTAATAATCTTAAGTTTCAATGAAATACGCAAATTGCTGGAGAGTGTCCGAGTCGATTGATATATAAGTCTTAAAAATCCATCGAAAGATAAAGGCGCTAGTAACGTTCAAAATCTTCCTTTCCAGCGTAACGCTCTCGATTTCCAAGAATCTAAATGACACCCAGTATAGTAAAGAAAGACGTAAGTCCTACGTCAAAATATAGTCTTCGTCATAACATTGCCCGACGCGACACCTATTCGGTTTCTTCATGCCGCATGCCTACCACAAAGATAGTCGTGCAGCCAAAAGTAAAAAGCCGATTTCCGTCGTCACTACTTCACATAATCGATTGCACGTCATTATAGACGGAGTAGTTAAAAACACAATGACGTCTAGAATAAAGAAATAGTACGAACTTTGGTAACATAAATGTTTCGATAGCATTTATAACATCTTCATACGTTACTTAAAATTCATTTTCACAAAGAAATAATAAAAATCTTCGCAGGGCAGCTGCCGCTTGAAGAATAATGGTATGAAGTCTTCGTACTTCGCTGTCGTCATGTCGATTTGGTTGCACGACGAAAGCTAACGTTGTGCGCGTCATTGACGATGCGTCGAGTAGCAATGAAGACAATAAATCTCGTCGCTACTGCAGTTTTTCTTGCTGCGACGATTACTATTGTCAGGCCTGTCCTTGTCGCTGGATGTTGGTTCTCTACCGACCGCTCAAGATAAAATTTGAGCAGGAACTAAACTCGCGTGAGCCATGATTTTATCATTATATCAGAACTCTAGCCGAAACTCTGCCCCTTTGATGAATAAGACCATTGAACATCGTTTGCTCACTGCTAGTCGTGGGTAATTAAAATGACAAAACATTTCAAAATTATTATTTTCTAAATAATAACTAATGAATAAAAGAGTTCACTATCAAAATAATTATATATGGGACATTCGAAGTATTTTCAATGCCATAATTGCCAAAAAAAAGATGAACTATAGCATAGGAAATCCGCCGAAGCTCCACCTTTTCGATGAATAATACCATTGTAAATCAGCTGATGGCTACACCTTTACATTGATCAATAAAGCGAATGATTTCTTCATTATAGCATTGCAACTTAAGCCGATGTTCCACCTCTTTGATGAATACATCGCAAAACATTTGTTGGTTCTACCTTTACGTTGACCAACCAAGCAAAAAGTATTTGTCACATATATAGTATATAGTATAGTACATTAACAACATGGTCCACTTCGAGAATCCCCATATATTGGGCAACAGACATCACGTTCACACCATCTTGGGTTACCAAAGATGACTAACGCCTAAAAATGATTGCCAGGGGTGCGATAATTGCAAATGTTACACTAATTTTACAAATTTTGAAAATTTTAATTACATTTTTCAACATTTCATTTTTAAACTAAGATTCCAAAATGGGATCATGTGATGATTTCTAGCATATTATTTCGTCATGTTATGCTGCACATTGAATTATACGTTTAAGCGCCCCTCGCAATGTCTCTTCACTACATTGCTTGTCTTTTGTGATACCGCGACGCTACTGCGTTAACTCTTCAAATTAGCTAGAGTGGTAATAGTGGTAATAGAGTATATTGGCTGAAACACAAAATCACGTTAACCAAGAATATTCAAAAGCTTTATACCAACGTTTGAAAGTTACACAAAATTCAGTAGCTATTTACCTATTCACATCAACAAATAAATCAAATTTTAAATTGAAATATTTAGACTCAAAACAGTGACAATTTTTGGAATTCTAATGGAGAAATTTCAAAATTTTCGTTGATATCAAACATTTTCGTTGAATAAGAAACGCATTTTCTTTTGTCGTGAGCGAGGAAGACAGAATTTTGTAACAATTCATCGCCATGAACGCGAATTAATAAAATTGTCACGCAAACGCTCTCTAATTAGTTGATTGTACTACATTTTCAAAATGATTCTATTGCGAAAAACTCTTTAGTAGGTATATTAGTGGTTCTGAAAAGATCCATTCACAATGTTAGATGTAAATTTCCTCTTGAGCGGTTCAACTGGGAGTTTGATGATTGTTTAAAACATTATGAATCGATGTCAGCAGGAATACCAAACGCTTAACCGCTGCTGCCATCGGCCGAGAAAACTTGATCAGTAGTGTTGTCGTCGACACTCTATCGTCACACACCGCCGTGCCGCGCTTACTGTTGGCTTCTCGACAATGCCGGGCTGAAAATGCCGATGATGGTGACCTGAGAATGCTGACGATTCTGCCTTGCTCTTAAAAAGGCTTAGGTTTGCGAATGCGTGGCTTAGACGATGATGCAACCGTTCAAAAATTCCGACGATGCGCTGCTGTTATTGCTTTGCCTGTTTCGGTCAGATTGAGAGGAAAAATTCGCGCTGCGCTATTTTATGCCTTCTTAGCAGACCAAGCGTGAGCTCATTCGTTGACGTCTGCACCAATCAGAACGTGGTAATGGAATGATGCAAGAATGATGCGGTACCCATATTTATAGGTTCTCGTGAATTCAATATTTTGCTTTGAAAACAGTTTTGGGCCTATTGAAACAAGTTTTTCGGGTCTTATCAAGCATGGACATGAAAGGCATACTTGAAATCTGTCGATTGAGGGGCTTACCGCAGAAATTCGTCCACTGAGACGAACGCTATTAACGTTTAAAATCTTTCAACACAGCGTAACGCGTTCGATTTGAATATTTCGAAATGACACCCGGTATAGTAAAGAGAGACGTAAGTCCTACGTCAAAAATTTGATAACCTAGATTGGAACTAGCGCCCTAATTGAAGCCTGATCCGAATGCAAGCAACGGACCCTAAACTTTTCTTTACACTCACCAAAGCGTTCATGTAAGGTTTTTATTCCGGCCAGACGGTGGACCTCGGATGTTCTTGTCCTGGGAGGGGTGTTGAGGATCATCCTCAGGAATTTGTTTTGGACCCGTTGAAGTTTGAGGTGGTGGGTTTTAGCGCAGCTCTCCCAGACCGGCATGCCGTATTCGATCACAGGGAGGATGATTTGCTTGTAGACAGCAAGCTTATTTTTCAGGGACAATGACGACCGGCGGTTGATCAAAGGGTACAGTAGTTTCAACAAGACGTTACACTTTGTCACCGTTTTGTCAACCTGTTGCCTGAAAATAAGCTTGCTGTCGAGGGTCAAGCCAAGGTAGCCGGCCTCATTGGCCCATTCCACAGTCGTGCCATTGAGGATGATTTTACAGTCCCCAGGCGGAACAAGTTTAGGGGATTTGGAGTGGGGGAAATAATGAGCTGAATCATCGCCGCGTTGATGCAGATCTTCCAGCTGGTGAGGTACTCTGTCAGGGCATCCAGGCCTCGTTAGAGTTTTGCCACTAGCGCTCTGATCACTCTACCGTTGTAGACGATGGATGTGTCATCTGCGAACAGAGACAGAATGCCGCCTTCTGGAGGTTCTGGCATGTCGGAGGTGAACAGATTGAAAAGCAGGGGCCCGAGGATACTGCCCTGGGGAACGCCTGCGACGATGTTGTGCGCATTGGAACTCGCTCCGCTGATTGAGACCCGGAATGTCCTTGCCGACAGGTAATTGTTGATGATTTTCACCAGGTAGCTGGGAAGATTGTAGCGTTGTAGTTTGTACACCAGGCCATCATGCCATACATTGTCAAATGCCTTCTCGACATCGAGTAAGGCCATGGCGGATGTTTTCGAGACAAACTTGTTCCGTCTGAGGACGTTGGTAACTCGGGTCAGTTGGTGTACAGTTGACCGACCGCGTCGGAAACCAAACTGTTCCTCGAGCAAGATGTTGAGATTTTCGGCAGACTCAAGTAACCGATGATGAATAGCTTTTTCGAATAGCTTGGATAACCCTGAGAGAAGGCTGATGGGTCGATAACTTTTGGGGAGGAAGGATCCTTCCCAGGCTTCCGGATGGGGATGACTTTCGCTGACTTCCAGGACGATGGGAAGTAGCTAAGCCGGAGACACTGATTAAAGATCAGCGAGAGGTGCTCAAAGAACGGAGCACTCATGTGTTTGAGCTCGAGATTCAGGATGCTGTCGAAGCCTGGGGCCTTCATGTTCTTCTTCGACGATTTGATATAGGCCGTCAATTCGTCAGCTGAGATCTCCAACTCCTCCAAGAAGTCGTTGGGAATCAAATGGATGTTGTTAGCATGCTCGTTGACGGCTGCTTCGTGTGGACTGACGATGTTCTGCCCAAGATTGTGTGAGCTGACGAAGTGACGACCTATTTCAGCGACCTTCTCTGCAGGAGTTATCAAGCGATCCTTAGAGCCATTATTGTCTAGTGGGATCAAAGGTGGAATGGGCCGAGGCTTGGATTTTAGAATTTTGGTCATTTTCCAGAACGGCTTAGCATAATCTGGGAGAGTGCGGATCTTATTCGAGAAGTCGTTATTTTTGAGGTCCACCATTCTGGCCTTGATAATTTTGTGATTCGATTGCAGCGTGCCTTAAGCTCAGGCAGTCCAGTACGCTGAAACTGCCTGCGAGTGACATTCCGCAATCGAATCAAATCTTTGGTGAGTGTATCGATGTTTAAGGAGTTGCTTACCTGCCGAGCCGTCGGTACGTGTTGCTCTCGGGCCGCCGTGATCGCCTCCTCGATAGCGCACAGCTGGCGGTCGATACTTTCCGGCGTCTCCGGACGCACCTCGTAGTCGACGGTGCTATCGACGCACTGCTGGAAACGCTGCCAGTTCACTCGGTGGTAGTTCCGCCGTATCTGCTGGTGCCGATTGACCGAGGAGCCCAGTTCCGCCACCACCGGATAGTGATCCGAACTGAGCTCCTGGTATACAACCGGCTGCGAGACGTGGTCACTCAGGTTTGTTACGTAGAGGTCGAGCGTTGCGTGGGCACCGGACCGACTCAGCCGAGTGGGGAATCCGGGCTCAGGATCGTGTAGTGGCCTTCCTCCATGTCGTTGCTCCAGATGGTGCCGTTTCGATTGCCGCGACTGTTGCCCCAGGCTTGATGTTTGGCATTCAAGTCGCCGGCAATGATATACTGGCCTTGCCTCCGCGTCAGCTTGACGATGTCCCTCCGAAGGGCAGCCGATGATCCATCGCCGGCTTTGGCTTGCGTTGGACAGTACGCCGCGATGAGCGCGATTGTGCCGACCGAAGTGGTGATTTCGACACCGATGGCCTCGATGACACTGAGCTGGAAGCTTGGAAGCAGACGACGGTTAATGTTGTAGCGAATAGCGATGGCCACACCACCTCCCTGGTCGGCCGGTCGAGTCGCACGATGCGGAAGTCCGGGATGTTGATGTTCACCTCCGGTTTTAGGTGCGTTTCGGTGATGAACGCCACGTCTATTTCCTTCTCCTCAAGGAAATCCTTCAGCTCGATTGTTTTGCTCTTTAGCGAGCAAGCGTTCCAGTTGATCAGGCCCACCCTAGCAGCCATTTTCAATGATGAACATGCCAAGTGTGAAGACCTGGTCGAATCGGGTTTTGCAGCCGCGCAGTCGAGTGGCGAGCTGCGCGAAGATCGGCATCAGTTGCTCCGGAGTGTACAGCGGGCAGATTCTTCCGGTGGGACGGCTTCGTTCTCCGACTGCCGACGGAACCCAGGAGGAGGAAGCGGGGCCATTCGCTGGTGGATGGTGCCGACGATGCTGGAGCTTGGACCGATGCAGCTGCCGCTGCCAGTCGCTTGTGCGGCTGTAGCGGTGGGAGTATTGGAATCACACGACGGGGAGCCGGGATGGCTGGAAAGTTCACCTCGTTGATTACAGGAACACGGTTCTTCTTCGGAATGGTCCTGGTGGAAGCCTTCTTCCGGATTTCCAGGAACTCGGCTCGCTTTGGGCAGCCCTTTGTGGTGGCCCGATGTTTGTCGCCACAGTTGGCGCACTTGGGATCGGCCACCTCCATTTTGTCGCACTCATCAGTCGGATGGGGTTCGCCACACTTGTTGCAGCGCGGCTTCATGCGGCAGTTCCTGGTGCCGTGCCCGAAATTAAAGCAGTTGGTGCATTGCGTGACATCGCGGTGCACTGGCCGATATCGCTCCCAGTCAACGACGGTGTAATTTATTAAGGGTATGCGATAACACACTTTTTCCGAACGAAACGAAACGAAACGAAATTTGAAATGTCTATGTTGATTCGGATCGAAACGAAACGAAATATAGATTTACTTTCGAGACTTCGAAACGATACGAAATCAAGGTTCATTTATTTCGAAATTTTTCGAAACGAAACGAAATTTTAACTTTTTTTTCCGCGGAATTTTTGTTAAATTGGTTTTACATTATGTACGCAATTCTGATTTCACTTTCACTCGAAGTCAAATAACTGTTTTGCGACCAATAGCGTTATAATAACAGAAGAGACAGTCTGTGATAAATCGCCGCATTCTCGCCGCACCCAGCACTTGTGCCGCTTTCAAAGGAATTCATCGTGGAGCGTGTGATCCCGAATCTGATCAATTTTATATCAGTTTTATATCGGCCCTCCTTAGCCGTGCGGTAAGACGCGCGGCTAGAAAGCAAGACCATGCTGACAGTGGCTGGGTTCGATTCCCGGTGCCGGTCTAGACAATTTTCGGATTGGAAATTGTCTCGACTTCCCTGGGCATAAAAGTATCATCGTGTTAGCCTCATGATATACGAATGCAAAAATGGTAACTTGGCTTAGAGACCTCGCAGTTAATAACTGTGGAAGTGCTTAATGAACACTAAGCCGCGAGGCGGCTTTATCCCAGTGTGGGGATGTAATGCCAATAAGAAGAAGAAGATATAAAAATATAGAAATTGTGGGATTTTTCATATACGGATTCAAATTTCGTTTAAAACCTTAGTTCACTTAAGAACTATGTAATTATGCTGAAGCATACTACATATTGTCTTGTCCGCCTTTTCGTACAACAAAGTTGTACTAAAAGGCTAACATTTCACTCCAAAATCGAACTTTTTATAAAAGTCTCGGAAACCCATGATGTTATGTATCAATCGACTCAGCTCGCCGAGCTGAACAAATGTCTGTCTGTCCGTGTGTATGTGTGTGTGTGCACACGATAACCGAAAAACAGCAACAGCAAAATAGCAACTTTTCATATAGTAATTCTTAACCGATTTTCTCGCAACAATTTGCATAAGATGGGTGACAAACCCTAGTTGATTACTATTGAATATAATCACGATCGGTCATTGCGTTCAAAAGTTATGAAGAAAATGGTGTGTTGAATGGTTGGTTGGTTGTTTGCCTTACAGCGTTGGCAAGAGCCGCAATGTAGGCAATTATTTATGATGTGTATCACACTAAGGCCAAAAGATTGAATCGAGAAAAGCATTGTCACCGCTAGGTGGATTTATCTGGGTTTTAATTTAATGGGATACTCAATTATGTATTCACATCTGCCAGGCGTATCGTATACGCAGATTGAGAATTGATATTACTAGACCAACATTTGAAAAGGGCGTAACAGCCAAAACTTATTCTTTCTTATTCGTCCACATCCTGTGCACCTTTCTAAAAAGCATAAAGATATGTACTTCAGATTGAATTTCACAGACCCATAGTCTCTTATATACAATCAGCTCGCCGAATTGAGCTATTATCTGTGTGTCGTTGACATATGAGAACAGCTGTTATGGTCAGTATGAGCTGAAAGCTTTCAGCTTTCATCAATTTTAATGATCTTTCAACTCGTTCTGGATTCTTTTTTGTAAATTCCATGCGAAGATCTAGAAATGCCCACAAATCTGCAATGTTCCTTATATATTGTGCAAATAGTCAAAGAAGAGCTTAGCTTGATTAACTGTACACATCATAGTTGCTAATCATGATTGGCCGAGACACAGAAAATATGCACAGCTCACCAATTAAATAATATTCTTGGGAAATGAAATGAAATTATTAATTAATTATCACTAAAAAAAAACGAACAGTGGGTAATGTCTGTGACATAACCGCTAAGTGGACGTAGGACTTGACTTGACCATGCCTTTAAGATACATAATATGTCCGAATTTCTCAAATCAACTATTTTGGATAAATAATCGGCGTTGCATACCATTCTTTGGCAAAATCTTCTCATCAAACCGACACAGAAATCAAATCTACCTCGAACAAGAATCATCAAGAATCAAATTCAGGAAGTATCTGTCCGGTCACGAAATATTAGCCTCGACAGTGGCAACCTTCCCACTGAAGGACTGCCTGAAATGAACCACAAGTTGGCTCAGCAGGGGATGTAGACTGTATCTCACCCCTTCCACTGAAGAGCCTTCTAATCCGTGCGATAGCAACTGAAGGAGAACATTATTTTTAACTCTTATGCTACGTTTAGACAAGGCAAGTGAATTGAGCAAGTCGCTTGAATCGAACGCAAATTGAACGTGTAAACACCTTTAATTCAATTCACTTGAACGAAAAGAAAGTTAAACATGTTCAACTGTTGGCAAGTTAATAGAATTCAACTGAGTTGTTTAATTCACTTGTCCTGTCAAAACGTGGCATTAGAGCCTTGAAAAGGCTGTTTGCCCTCGGCTAAGTGCAAAAAGTAAGAAAACGATCTTTTCAAATAACCGCGAATTTCTAGTGATGGTATAAAAAAGACTGAATGCTCTGCGAGCGAATGCACTTTTCTTTTATACCTTATTTTGAATCTTCTCTGCTTCCCAAATGATGGGCCAATCAGCTAGTGTCTTGTATCCCGCTTCTTTGTCAGCAAAAGGGTCATCATCATCAACGCGTTCGAGAAGAGCTTTTCCTTTTTTACGCTTGTTGCTCGCTGCTGGCGTCTATTTCCTAACGGGACTTTTTGCTAGATACAGGCCAATAAGCCGGGCAAGCGAGCTTAGAATTGCAGTTCAGGTGGGAAGTACGTGTTCTATTATGCTCTATTATTGGCTCTCTGAAGAACCGTTTGTTTTTTGGACATACATGCTGCATCATGTGACTTTTCTTCAGCCTGTCTCGGCTCAGCACCGATGCCGGCCGGTCTCGGCTCGACTCTGCTGCTGCTGCCGGTATCTGCTCAGCATTGCTGCTTTGTCGGGTCTGTAGGGTGGACTGCTGATGTGCTGGCTAGGTGTCGGATGATGATGGTCGCTGCGATGGTGACGAGCCGAAAAAGCGGTCGGTGCAGACTTCATTCCCTACTAAAAGTGCTGTTCAGTCGATGATGCAGTTGCTTCGCTTGTCCCGGTCAGAATGAAAGCAAAAAATCGCGTTGCGCTATTTTATGGCTTCTCGGCAGACCCAGCGGCTGCTCATTCGCTGGTGTCTGCACCAATCAGAACGTGGTAATGGAATGATGCAAGAATTATGCGGTACCCATATTTATAGGTTCCCTTGATCTCAATGTTTTTCATTGAAAACAGTTTCATGCCTATTGAAACAAGTTTTTCGGGTCTTATCAAGCATGGACATGAAAGGCATACTTGAAATCTGTCGATAGAGGGGCTTACCGCAGAAATTCGTCCGTTGAGACGAACGCTATTAACGTTTAAAATCTTTCAACACAGCGTAACGCGGTCGATTTGAATATTTTGAAATGACACCCGGTATAGTAAAGAGAGACGTAAGTCCTACGTCAAAACTTCCTGAGAGCTCTTTATCCTTTTGGTCAATTTATTTAACAAATGTTTTCAATTGGCATACTTTCCAGATAAATGGAAAAACGCCAAAGTTGTTCCAATTTTGAAGCCGGACAAAATCCAGCTGAGGCTTCTAGTTATCGCTCTATCAGTTTGCTTTCTTCAATAAGCAAACTGTTTGAAAAGATTATTTTAAATAGAATGATGGTTCATATTAATGACAATTCTATTTTGCTGATGAGCAATTTGGTTTTCGCCATGGGCATTCAACCACTCATCAGTTATTAAGAGTTACGAACTTAATTCGGCTCAACAAATCTGAAGGATATTCGACTGGAGTTGCTCTTCTTGATATAGAGAAAGCATTTGACAGTGTTTGGCATGAAGGTTTGATTGTAAAATTGATGAATTTTAATTTTCCTCTGTACATCATTAAACTGATCCAAAATTATTTATCAGATCGCTCGCTGCAGGTAAACTATCAGAATACTAAATCTGATAGATTACCTGTAAGGGCTGGTGTCCCCAAGGCAGCATACTGGGGCCCATATTGTATAACATTTTTACTTCTGACTTACCTGATTTACCACCAGGGTGTCAAAAATCTTTGTTTGCAGATGACACGGGCCTTTCAGCCAAAGGGCGAAGCCTTCGTGTCATTTGTAGTAGATTGCAAAAAGTTTGGATATTTTCTCCACTTACTTGCAAAATGGAAAATTTCCCTGAATGCTTCCAAAACTCAACTTATAATTTTCCCACATAAGCCGAGAGCTTCTTATTTGAAACCTTCTAGCAGACATATTGTCACTATGAATGGGGTTCCAATTAATTGGTCTAGCGAAGCTAAATATTTAGGATTTCTGCTAGATCAAAATTAACTTTTAAAAATCACATTGAAGGCCTTCAAGCCAAATGTAACAAATATATTAAGTGCCTATATCCACTTATAAACAGAAAATCAAAACTTTGTCTTGAGAACAAACTTTTGATTTACAAACAAATTTTAGACCTGCCATGTTGTATGCTGTGCCAATATGGACTAGTTGCTGCAATACCAGAAAGAAGGCACTCCAGAGGATTCAAAATAAAATTTTGAAAATGATTCTGAAGTTGCCTCCGTGGTATAGTACCAATGAACTTCATAGAATTTCTAACATTGAGACATTGCATCAAATGTCCAACAAAATAATTTCAATTTTAGATAAAAATCGTTGCAATCTTCTATTGCAACGATTAACTCCTTGTACCCTTAGTATAAAATAGGTTAAGTTTAGTTTAAGTTGAAAACATTGTAATTCCTACATGGTTTAATTCAACCAGAGGAAAAATTCTAACTGCCAGAGGCAATTGAAATGTATTAATAATAACTAAAAGCGTAACATAGCAAATAAGGATGATAGTGTTAAGAAAACACGGAACACCTAGTCTAAGAGATGAATGCATGTATTAGATAATAAGCAAATAAAATTAGTTAAAAAAAAAAAAAAAAAAAAAAAAAAAAAAAAACTAACGCCTAAAAATGATTGCCAGGGGTGCGATAATTGCAAATATTACACTAATTTTACATTTTTTGAAAATTTTAATTACATTTTTCAACATTTCATTTTTAAACTAAGATTCCAAAATGGGATCATGTGATGATTTCTAGCACAAAAATTTGACATGTTATGCTGCACATTGAATTATACGTTTAAGCACCCCTTGCAATGTCTCTTCACAACATTGCTTGTCTTTTGTGATACCGCGACGCTACTGCTACAGACATCGATTCATAATGTTTTAAACAATCATAAACTCCCAGTTGAACCGCTCAAGAGGAAACTCTTCAAATTAGCTAGAGTGGTAATAGTGGTAATAGAGTATATTTGCTGAAACACAAAATCACGTTAACCAAGAATATTCAAAAGCTTTATACCAACGTTTGAAAGTTACACAAAATTCAGTAGCTATTTACCTATTCACATCAACAAATAAATCAAATTTTAAATTGAAATATTTAGACTCAAAACAGTGACAGGAATGTCTGCAGGAATACCAAACGCTTAACCGCTGCTGCCATCGGCCGAGAAAACTTGATCAGTAGTGTTGTCGTCGACACTCTATCGTCACACACCGCCGTGCCGCACTTACTGTTGGCTTCTCGACAATGCCGGGCTGAAAATGCCGATGATGCTGACCTGAGAATGCTGACGATTCTGCCTTGCTCTTAAAAAGGCTTAGGTTTGCGAATGCGTGGCTGAGACGATGATGCAACCGTTCAAAAATTCCGACGATGCGATGCTGTTATTGCTTTGCCTGTTTCGGTCAGATTGAGAGGAAAAATTCGCGCTGCGCTATTTTATGCCTTCTTAGCAGACCTAGCGTGAGCTCATTCGTTGACGTCTGCACCAATCAGAACGTGGTAATGGAATGATGCAAGAATGATGCGGTACCCATATTTATAGGTTTTCGTGAATTCAATGCTTTGCTTTGAAAACAGTTTTAGGCCTATTGAAACAAGTTTTCGGATATTATCAAGCATTAATATGAAAGGCATACTTGAAAGCTGTCGATTGAGGGTTAACTGCAGCAATCTGTTCACTAGGGTAAAAGCTATTAACGTTTGAAATCTTTCAACACAGCGTAACGCGGCCGATTTAGAAATTTTGAAATGACACCCGGTATAGTAAAGAGAGACGTAAGTCCTACGTCAAAAGTTATTTTCATTGTATACTTGCTTCGGAGTTTCCAATTCTTGACCAATACCTAACGATGCTCCTTAATGTCAATTAAGGATTAGGAGCGGAAAACTAGTTTGACACTCATTGTTATAAGAGACCGAGGAATGCTCTGCATCTCCCTGAGCGCTACGGGAAAGGAATCGTTAGTTAGTTGAGAAGGTAATTCATGTGAAGCCCCTTGGTAAACGACTAAATATTTATTGTAAACGAAGTTATTTTGAAAACAAGAAGACGAAAACTGTGTTTCTAATCAATCTAACGCAAGATCAATGTGCTTCGTTTAATAAGCTTTTACAACACTATCGATTCCGCACTAAATAACTTTGTGCTCTTCGATGCAGACATTAGTTTTATCACTTCGCGTTCTCCAACCCTAGCTGGCGTGATTAGCATCAATACGCTCGCTTGCACACTGGTTAAACAAATTTCTGCAACGCGAGGTAGATTTTTTCACTTCGCGTTCTCCCGGACTAGCTACCGTCCCACGATCGATTCCGCATTCATATTGTGCTAATAGTATAAAAATATCACCAAACTTAAATTTGAATCTTGGAAACACTGAAGACCGATTTTGTTCAGCGGCGCAGCCAAAATTTTTGATAATATAAAGTCTGGTTCAAGTTAAAATTTGTTTCGAAATTCCGCGGAATTCCGTTAAATTTCGTTAGAAGCTAGTTTTTTCTAGCGAAATTTTTGCAATTTTACGAAACGAAACGAAATCAAGAAATCAGATTTCGCCTTGCTCAAATTCCGCGAAATTCCGCGGAATTTCGTTTCGAACCACCTGAAACGAAATTTTTCGAAATACCGCATATGCTTATAATTTATAACGCCAACAATCCTTCCAGGTAGTGGAGCCGTTCTCCAGATGGATCAAGTAAAGCTGGTCGCGATATTTCCTCGCCTTGTCGTGACGAGCGATCTTGTGGACGGCTACTGGCTTCAGTCCGCAACTTTCAAGCTCTGCTTGGAGCTCTTCCTCCTTCATGTCGTGAAGTCCTCGCAGCAAAGCCTTGAGCGGCTTCGTGCCGGGGTGGTCATGAGTGTAGTACTCATACTTGTGGACCTCGAGGAACTCCACGACGGATTGATGATGGTCCCTGTTGGCCGGCATCACTTTCACGCCCTCGCTGCAGAGCCGAAAAGTACATTTCAGCCCCTTAGCGATCAGCTGGCGAATTTTTGGGCGTAAATCCGGCGGATCGCCCTTCACAAACACGGGCGGGCACTTCTCCTTCCGCTCCGGTTGCACCTGCGGCAGCTGCGATTGCTGCTTCTTCCTCTTTTTCGGCGGATTGCCGGCGTCATCAAGCGGCAACGGCGAGAACACGTTGCTCTGCAAAAGCTGCTTGGAGGGGTTACCCGCGCCTCCAAGAGCAGTGCGCTTAGGCACTTTTCCAGCGACCGAATCGGCCACCGAGTCTCCCATGACGGGTCCGGGAGAAAATAACGCCAACGCGACAAGCGAAAACGTAAACAGCGAAAGAACGAGAAAAAAACACTTCGAAAAACGAACAGTGGGTAATGTCTGTGACATAACCGCTAAGTGGACGTAGGACTTGACTTGACCATGCCTTTAAGATACATAATATGTCCAAATTTCTCACATCAACTGTTTTGGATAAATAATCGGCGTTGCATACCATTCCTTGGCAAAATCTTCTCATCAAACCGACACAGAAATCAAATCTACCTCGAACAAGAATCATCAAAAACAATTCAGGAAGTATCTGTCCGCTCACGGAATATTAGCCTCAACAGTGGCAACCTTCCCACTGAAGGACTGCCTGAAATAAGTCACAAGTTGGCCCAGCAGGGGATGTAGGGCCTCCTAATCCGTGCGATAGCGACTGAAGGAGAACATTATTTTTAACTCTTAGAGCCTTGAAAAAGCTGTTTGCTTCAGCTAAGTCCAAAAGTAAGAAAACGATCTTTTCAAATAACCGCGAATTTCTAGTGGTGGTATAAAAAAGACTGAATGCTCTGCGAGCGAATGCACTTTTCTTTTATACCTTATTTTTAGGGGTGGTGTAAATTCGCGGCAAAATTTTTATAATTTCGCGAACAGCCAATTCAGAAAATCTGAAAATTCGCGGTAAATCATATTTTGGTACAAAAAATAAAATAGACAATGTAGGTTCCATATTTATTTAAATTGTTGCGTTTATTAATTTCAAATATTTTTTTAAATTATTTCTTTGCATTACTGGTCAAAAGCCAATTTTTTTCCCGTTAACTTTTGGCGCTGGGAAGTGTTGATTAAATTGTACTGGCAGACACTACGTTCAGCATCTACCGAGTTTCCAGGAATAGACAGATATTTCACCGCTATTTTGAAGTGCTGAGGAAAACGGAAAGAGGATTAGAAACATGCCAGATAGATTTGAAACATGCCACGAGACGATCAACGTTGGGAAACTTTTTTCTCCAAACTTCGCCGATCAATCCCATAATGTGAGCATTGCAGGTCATGTGAATTCGGTAGTAACCCTTTGAGCATTTCTAACTTTCCTAAAGAATCCATACTTTTTAAAGTCTCTAACTATTTTTACAATTTGAGAGAAAAACAAAGTTGTTCTGCAGTTTACTTTTGGCTCAACATTTTACCAATTTCGGACTCTGCACTTTAAAAACAAAAATCGAGTTGCCAAAAAATGCGTTGATTGTCGAGTTGGTATTGACTAGGTCAAGGAATCTACTGAGGCAATAGAATGGAATAAAATTATTGACAGGAAAGGTTAATTTCGTGGTTTTCCGCGAAAATGTTTAAATTTCGCGGCTAACATCAAATTTCGCGGATTTCGCGGCTTCCGCGAAATCGCGAATTTCCACCACCCCTACTTATTTTGTATCTTCTCTGCTTCCCAATTGGTGGTCCAATCAGCCAGTGTCTTGTATCCCGCTTCTTTGTCAGCCAAAGCGTCATCATCATCAACGTGTTCGAGAAGGGCTTCTTCTTTTTTACGCTTGTTGCTCGCTGCTGGCGTCTATTTCCTAACGGGACTTTTCGCTAGATACAGGCCAATAAGCCGGGCAAGCGAGCTTAGAATTGCAGTTCAGGTGGGAAGTACGTGTTCTTTTCTGAGACAACATTGTTAGTAGTAGATGGAAGGAAACACCCGGACATGAGATTTCGGGTGATAAGATTTAGAATTGGTAACATGGGACGATCATTCAGTCATGTTCGCTTTGTGTGCGGTCAGTATCAAACAATGTTTATCTAGATATTTCTTGATCAATGCCAAAAAATCCAACATTTGATGAAAAATCGATTGATAGTTTATTAATGTTTGAGCTGTTATCGGCGTTTTTTTTAACCCAATTATCCAAATATTATGTGAGAGATTTGGACATCTTATGTTTTTTTTGGCATGGTCAAGCGAAGTCCTTCGTCCACTTCGCGGTTAAATCAGAAAAATTATCCACTGTTAGTTTTGACGCTATTTATGAAAATCACGCATAAAATTTTATCACTAGAATATTGGATTTGGCACCCAAGTACAATTTCTATCCCGAAGGGTATTGAAAGCTTTGATATTGATCTCTATCATTGGCTCTCTGAAGAACCGTTTGTTTTTTGGACATACATGCTGCATCATGTTGCTTTTCTTCAGCCCGTCTCGGCTCATCACCGATGCCGGCCGGTCTCGGCTCGACTCTGCTGCTGCTGCCGGTATCTGCTCAGCATTGTTGCTTTGTCGGGTCTGGAGGGTGGACTGCTGCTGTACTGGCTAGGTTTCAGCTGATGATGGTGGCTTCGATGGTGTCGAGCCGAAAAAGCGGTCGGTGCAGACTTCATTCCCTGCTAAAAGGTGTGATCGATGATGCGGTTGCTTCGCTTGTCCCGGTCAAAATGAAAGGAAAAAATCGCGTTGCGCTATTTTATGGCTTCTCGGCAGACCCAGCGGCGCTCATTCGCTGGTGTCTGCACCAATCAGAACGTGGTAATGGAATGATGCAAGAATTATGCGGTACCCTTATTTATAGGTTCCCTTGATCTCGATGTTTTTCATTGAAAACAGTTTCATGCCTATTGAAACAAGTTTTTCGGGTCTTATCAAGCATGGACATGAAAGGCATACTTGAAATCTGTCGATTGAGGGGCTCACCGCAGAAATTCGTCCATTGAGACGAACGCTATTAACGTTTAAAATCTTTCAACACAGCGTAACGCGGTCGATTTGAATATTTTGGAATGACACCCGGTATAGTAAAGAGAGACGTAAGTCCTACGTCAAAATGCGCGAGCAAAAAACACGTCCATACGTGTTGCTGTCTCGAACTGGTATGAATCGAGGAACTAAACTCGCGTGAGCCATGATTTTATCATTATATCAGAACTCTAGCCGAAGCTCCGCCCCTTTGATGAATAAGACCATTGACAATCGTTTGCTCACTGCTAGTCGTGGGTAATTAAAGTGACAAAACATTTCAAAATTATTATTTTCTAAATAATAACTAATGAATAAAAGAGTTCACTATCAAAATAATTATATATGGGACATTCGAAGTATTTTCAATGCCATTATTGCCAAAAAAAGATGAACTATAGCATAGGAAATCCGCCGAAGCTCCGCCTTTTCGATGAATAATACCATTATAAATCAGCTGATGGCTACACCTTTACATTGATCAATAAAGCGAATGATTTCTTCATTACAGCATTGCAACTTAAGCCGATGTTCCACCTCTTTGATGAATACATCGCAAAACATTTGTTGGTTCTACCTTTACGTTGACCAACCAAGCAAAAATGATTTGTCACATATATAGTTCATTAACAACATGGTCCACTGCGAGAATCCCCATATATTGGGCAACAGACAGCACATTCACACCATCTTGGGTTACCAAAGATGACTAACGCCTAAAAATGATTGCCAGGGGTGCGATAATTGCAAATATTACACTAATTTTACATTTTTTGAAAATTTTAATTACATTTTTCAACATTTCATTTTTAAACTAAGATTCCAAAATGGGATCATGTGATGATTTCTAGCACAAAAATTTGACATGTTATGCTGCACATTGAATTATACGTTTAAGCACCCCTTGCAATGTCTCTTCACAACATTGCTTGTCTTTTGTGATACCGCGACGCTACTGCTACAGACATCGATTCATAATGTTTTAAACAATCATAAACTCCCAGTTGAACCGCTCAAGAGGAAACTCTTCAAATTAGCTAGAGTGGTAATAGTGGTAATAGAGTATATTTGCTGAAACACAAAATCACGTTAACCAAGAATATTCAAAAGCTTTATACCAACGTTTGAAAGTTACACAAAATTCAGTAGCTATTTACCTATTCACATCAACAAATAAATCAAATTTTAAATTGAAATATTTAGACTCAAAACAGTGACAGGAATGTCTGCAGGAATACCAAACGCTTAACCGCTGCTGCCATCGGCCGAGAAAACTTGATCAGTAGTGTTGTCGTCGACACTCTATCGTCACACACCGCCGTGCCGCACTTACTGTTGGCTTCTCGACAATGCCGGGCTGAAAATGCCGATGATGCTGACCTGAGAATGCTGACGATTCTGCCTTGCTCTTAAAAAGGCTTAGGTTTGCGAATGCGTGGCTGAGACGATGATGCAACCGTTCAAAAATTCCGACGATGCGATGCTGTTATTGCTTTGCCTGTTTCGGTCAGATTGAGAGGAAAAATTCGCGCTGCGCTATTTTATGCCTTCTTAGCAGACCTAGCGTGAGCTCATTCGTTGACGTCTGCACCAATCAGAACGTGGTAATGGAATGATGCAAGAATGATGCGGTACCCATATTATAGGTTTTCGTGAATTCAATGCTTTGCTTTGAAAACAGTTTAGGCCTATTGAAACAAGTTTTCGGATATTATCAAGCATTAATATGAAAGGCATACTTGAAAGCTGTCGATTGAGGGGTTAACTGCAGAAATCTGTTCACTAGGGTAAAAGCTATTAACGTTTGAAATCTTTCAACACAGCGTAACGCGGCCGATTTAGAAATTTTGAAATGACACCCGGTATAGTAAAGAGAGACGTAAGTCCTACGTCAAAAAACCAACATTAGATAATAAACCGATTGATAGCTTTCCATTTTGATATTTTTTCTCTAGATTGGTAACGAAACGTGTAATAATGCTTATGAATAATGCTGAGCAAAATATGTATTTTCACATGCATGGTCAAGCCAAGTCCTACGTCCACTTCCGGTTATGTCACAGACATTACCCACTGTTAGTTTTTCAGCAGTAAGCACGCATGTTACCAAAAAGAAGCAACGAAATTGGTGCTGTATTTCTTTGTTTGGAAAACGGGACAGTTCCCCTAAATTAGCACATTTTGCACAGGTCTGAAAATTTTATAAATAGATTTTTTAAACTTCAAATACTATCATTAATAAAAAATATATAAATGACCTTCATTTGCTAGAGTAAATAAGGGCTTAATAGTTAGAAACAAAGTATTTAATTATTAGTTTTATTTCCAGAGGTTTTGAATAAACAAATTGCTAATAATTCTACAAAGCATGGAAGTAGTCGTTTCCAATATCAATACCTATAATCAAACTCCATAGATGCAAAAGTAAGAAGTTAAATGTAAATACGTTACGTTTATACAAGTCCTACGTCTACTCGCGGTTATGTTGAAAACATTACCCATTGCTCGTTTTTATTAGCTGGGAAGTTCAATATCAAAATCTTCAAAATCGGTTGAGTTATTAGCCCATCCAGTTTTCCGCGAGCGGTAATGGCCAGCTTGCCTGCGGGTTAGTCTCTGTTTTGATATTTCTGGAGGTCAACTGCACCCACCGCTCCGAGCGTTCTGACCAATGTGGCATATAAAAAGGTGCCGATTAAGTAAATTCAACCCTTCTTATATACCACATTGATCAAAATGCTCGAACGTTGGGTGGAATTGACTTCCACAAACGTTAAATCAGAGACTAACCCGTAGGCAAGCTGGCCATTACCGCTCGCGGAAAACTGGATATTTCCTGACTACTTTTCGTGACGGTCTCAAATTTGAATCTGCAGAATGACCCTCCTATCTCCCCGAAGGACGCAATCCTATGTCAAAAGCCAATGACTAAATGTTCCCTAAATAGGAACTAATGGCTCAATATTTTCACTTGAGAGTTAAAGAAAACACGTCCGTATTGGATGTAGTTTGAAGAACTAATGAAAAGTTTTATTATTCCGTTTACTACCTCTAAACATGGTTACTAGGATAAACGGTTACTACCAAATAAGGGATATCGTGGGTTACAACTTTTTCATCTGTTCATAACATTTTCGGTAAGACCACTGAGCGGTTGATGATGAATTAAATCAGTTTGTTCATAATCTCGGCTCGTGCCCGATACACTGCCGAACAGAAATAAACTGCTTCGAATCAGCAAGAAATCTTATCAGATGCTGAAATCTTTCTCCTTCAATACGTGCCTGTTCGTTTTATGTCTCGCGTTGCATAGTAAAACACATCATCTGAATTAGATTTATTTCAATTTCATTAACAGGTTCGCAACTGGCAGTCACAGAAGCAAACCGGTATCAGAGAGATTACAAATCATACCATCCGATCCATTCAAAATCGACCGGCCCGGCTCAATCCTTAGTCAGAATAATGACGACAGAGATCCCCTTCGTATACGGCGTGGAGTTAAAATCACCTCCACCGACAACGACATCCAGCCCGCTCACGCAGTATGAGCGTTTCTTGAAGATGAAATACATGATCGAGCAGCTAATGCCTCACCATAATTTTTCCTACGGCCCAACTCAGCTCCCACCCAACATGGCGGATCTGTCATCCCTGTTTCCCAATGCCGGCAACTACACAACATCCGTGCTGACAATCCACAGCAATTCGAGCATCGCCGTGAATTTGCCATCTTTCGTAAGCGATTGGGCCGGGGAAACTACCGTTGGGAAAACGGCGTCCAGCGTGGGAGATAATTCCAGTGCGACGGCAGCCGGTAGCCGTTTTAGTGACGATTTGACATTTCAGTACTATTTGATTATCCCGCTGTATGTGGTTGTTTTTTTGATATCGGTGGTAAGCAATTCGCTGGTGATCCTGACGCTGATGAATAAAAGGATGCGGTCGGTGACAAATATGTACCTGCTGAATTTGGTAAGTAATGTTTTGCGTATCACTGAGAAAAAATCATCAGTGAACGCCATAAGATTTGCTTATAAAATAAGGACAGAAGAAACAATTGTGATACTCATAGGGCGTCTTATGATTTGCTGTTTTTATTTGTACACTGAGTACAAAATATCGCATGATTTTCAAAAGATTAGCTCATGAACTAACTTGTTTTAGGTTTTCTTGATTTCATAGGAATCTAATGAATTCCTAAGTAGCCATTAGCACTATATTACGCCTAACCGCGATATAGGGCCAATATAAATCTATTAAAAAAAACTAACAGTGGGTAATGTCTGTGACATAACCGGAAGTGGACGTAGGACTTGGCTTGACCATGCATGTAAAAATACATATTTTGCTCAGCATTATTCATAAGCATTATTACAAGTTTCGTTACAAATCTAGAGAAAAAATATCAAAATGGAAAGCTATCAATCGGTTTTTGACGTAGGACTACGTCTGTGTTTTCTATATTGGGGTACACTTTACGATTGCGAAAATCGGGAACCGTCACGAAAATATGATAGACTTTGAAATTTAATATCTCAGCCGTTTCTCGATGGATTTTAAATTTTTCTGGACCATTCGATCAAGGATGAGTCTCTTCTTTGTATTAATATGAAAACACTGATATTTAACTATTTATTGTCGATAATTGATAAAAAGTTTAAAAATATGCAAACCAACCAATCACGTACATGCATCACTAGCACAGACATCAAAAATCAATCACTCGCGGGTTTGGATCTAATCCTCAGTTTGAACAAGATTTTACGCAGAGCAGACGCATCAAAGCGATCTCAGCGGAGAAAACACAGCATTACGGAGACGCTAATAACATTTTCAAAGAAAATCCATCGCATTGGTGGTGGTGCTCGATGTGTTGCTGCAGATCATTCAACCCCAACGAACCAGAATTTCATATGAAGAAAGGGTTGACTATAAAAATAGCACTGTGGCGATCCCGCACCGCCAGTGCCGATGCTGAAAATTGATTACAAATTGTGATGTCAGTTAGTTGAAAGGAACATTGGGAAAAGAAAATTGGTTCTTCTAAGGACCAACATTTTATAAAAAGAAAGAGTTAATTGCGAAAATGGACTGTTTCGGTGGCATCGGGTTTGGCGTGGTAGCTTGGTTGCTGTTAGTGATCCCATCCATTAAAATTTTCTACATCATCTCCCTCCGACGCGCTATCAAATTCGCTATTTACGATTGAGTTTTAAACTTTGAAGAAAGTTTATTTTGGATCAACTTTCTTTTGTATAAAATCCATGAAGACGCCACCTTTGTGAAAACTATCTACCTACAGCAACTACCCATTAGTGAACGTCGCTTGGACAGACAGATGTCAAGAGATAATGTTTGGTAATATGAAGAAACTTCATCTTGAGTCAAATTTCTGTTGTCATGCCTCGCAACAACACGCATCTTAGATAAACAACATCTCATAACCAAATTCAGAATCTTTCGAGAAAGTTTCATTGGATTCTTAGAATTTGTCATTCTCCGAACGGTCCGTTGTCTGTGGAAACCCGATCGAAATAGCTCGCGCGCGCGGAAAAGCGGCTTTCTTATATCTAATGAAGTAATTCCATTAGCCCCGCCCCTTCATAGTAGTAGTAGTAAAATTCTTCTTTATTGTTTCATTTTCTGTTCTACAATCTCATATGCTCGGTTGAACTTGGCCTGACCTTTAGGCTCTGAGGTGCCGTGCCCTAATTTACTGGAGAGCCTGATCCAAACTTCGCTGGCCCATTCCACGGATGGCTTTAAACTTTTTTGACGTCACTTATTGAAGCATCGGTCGGAGGTGATTTCAGACAGATGCTGTCCCGGATGTCTCGTGGGAACGTTGATAATTCCTGAGAGAAGGCTGATGGGTCGATAACTTTTTCCGGATGGGATGATTGCCGATTCCAGGACGATGTTATTGCAGTCGATCTGCATTGAGACTCCCAGGCCCAGCTGCTCGACAGGTTCTGCCTTGATGATTGTCAACCTGCCGCCCGAAAATGTTGCTGGCCGTTTGTGAATGGGCCGGCTGATTTTAGCTCTACACTTGTCATCGTTCCTGAAAATAAGCTTCTGGGAGGCAATAGCCACGGATCTCCCACCTTCGAGGTCCTTTGAAGCCGAACTGGCCTGCAGGTTAGCGTTCAATCGCTGCGGAACGGCTTCGCTGGAATTTTGGTCTCACTTCCGTTCCTTCCCCAGGTCGCACCTCCATGTCGGAGCCTTGACAGGTAGCAGTGCTTTCAGTCCGCACTTTCGCTTCTGCAGAGTCTTTGGCAGCAAAAGTCGGCGAATATGTTGTTCGGCGGGCATTGCCTTTCTTCTGGCAGCGAAGATTGCCGCTCTTCCTTTTTCGGCGAGCCGTCGGTAGCGCCATCGCGGTAACGGCGCATTTTTACACCATACCGAGTTCTCGATGGTCCGGGACGCCAAGCGACACGCGAAATAAACAGCGAAAGAACGAGAAAAAACACTTAGAAAAAATGCGCGAGCAAAAAACACGTCCGTACGTGTTGCTGTCTCGAACTCTGACGAGCTGACCCGCTCTATCATTAATCGTTATGAGTGCACATTATATTTACACCATATCAGCTCACAAAGGGGCGGGGCTTACGGGTTTAATTTATTAAATACAAGAAAGCGCTGTTCGGCGCGCGCGAGCCTCATTCCAGTTCGAGACAGCAACACGTACGGACGTGTTTTTTGCTCGCGCATTTTTTCGAAGTGTTTTTTCTCGTTCTTTCGCTGTTTACGTTTTCGCTTGTCGCGTTGGCATTATTTTCTCCCGGACCCGTCATGGGAGACTCGGTGGCCGATTCGGTCGCTGGAAAAGTGCCTAAGCGCACTGCTCTTTGGAGGCGCGGGTAACCCTCCAAGCAGCTTTTGCAGAGCAACGTGTTCTCGTTGATGACGCCGGCAATCCGCCGAAAAGAGGAAGAAGCAGCAATCGCAGCTGCCGCAGGTGCAAACCGGAGCGGAAGGAGAAGTGCCCGCCCGTGTTTGTGAAGGGCGATCCGCCGGATTTACGACCAAAATTCGCCAGCTGATCGCTAAGGGGCTGAAATGTACTTTTCGGCTCTGCAGCGAGGGCGTGAAAGTGATGCCGGCCAACAGGGACCATCATCAATCCGTTGTGGAGTTCCTCGAGGTCCACAAGTATGAGTACTACACTCATGACCACCCCGGCACAAAGCCGCTCAAGGCCTTGCTGCGAGGACTTCACGACATGAAGGAGGAAGAGCTCCAAGCAGAGCTTGAAAGTTGCGGACTGGAAGCCAGTAGCCGTCCACAAGATCGCTCGTCACGACAAGGCGAGGGAAATATCGCGACCAGCTTTACCTGATCCATCTGGAGCACGGTTCCACTACCTGGAAGCGACCTGAAGCTGGTTGGCGTTATAAATTACACCGTCGTTGACTGGGGAGCGATATCGGCCAGTGCACCGCGATGTCACGCAATGCACCAACTGCTTCAATTTCGGGCACGGCACCAGGAACTGCCGCATGAAGCCGCGCTGCAACAAGTGTGGCGAACCCCATCCGACGGACGAGTGCGACAAAATGGAGGTGGCTGGATCCCAAGTGCGCCAACTGTGGCGACAAACATCGGGCCACCACAAAGGGCTGCCCAAAGCGAGCTGAGTTCCTGGAAATCCGGAAGAAGGCTTCCACCAGGACCATTCCGAAGAAGAACCGTGTTCCTGTAATCAACGAGGTGAACTTTCCAGCTATCCCGGCTCCCCGTCGTGTGATTCCAATACCCCACCGCTACAGCCGCATTGCGACTGGCAGCGGCAGCTGCATCGGTCCAAGCTCCAGCATCGTCGGCACCATCCACCAGCGAATGGCCCCCGCTTCTCCCTCCTGGGTTCCGTCGGCAGTCGGAGAACGAAGCCGTCCCACTGGAAGAATCTGCCCCGCTGTACACCCGGAGCAACTGGATGCCGATCTTCGCGCAGCTCGCCACTCGACTGCGCGGCTGCAAAACCCGATTCGACCAGGTCTTTAAACTTGGCATGTTCATCATTGAAATGGCTGCTAGGGTAGGCCTGGTCAACTGAAACGTTTGTTCGCTCAAGAGCAAAACAATCGAGCTGAAGGATTTCCTTTAGGAGAAGGAAATAGACGTGGCGTTCATCACCGAAACGCACCTAAAACCGGAGGTGAACATCAACATCCCGGACTTCCGCATCGTGCGACTCTGACCGGCCGACCAGGGAGGTGGTGTGGCCATCGCTCTTCGCTACAACATCAACTGTCGTCTGCTTCCAAGCTTCCAGCTCAGTGTCATCGAGGCCATCGGTGTCGAAATCACCACTTCGGTCGGCACAATCGCGCTCATCGCGGCGTACTGTCCAACGCAAGCCAAAGCCGGCGATGGATCATCGGCTGCCCTTCGGAGGGACATCGTCAAGCTGACGCGGAGGGGCGGAGGCAAGGCCAGTATATCATTGCCGGCGACTTGAATGCCAAACATCAAGCCTGGGGCAACAGTCGCGGCAATCGAAACGGCACCATCTGGAGCAACGACATGGGGGAAGGCCACTACACGATCCTGAGCCCGGATTCCCCCACTCGGCTGAGTCGGTCCGGTGCCCACGCAACGCTCGACCTCTACGTAACAAACCTGAGTGACCACGTCTCGCAGCCGGTTGTATACCAGGAGCTCAGTTCGGATCACTATCCGGTGGTGGTGGAACTGGGCCTCGGTCAATCGGCACCAGCAGTTACGGCGGAACTACCACCGAGTGAACTGGCAGCGTTTCCAGCAGTGCGTCGATAACACCGTCGACTACGAGGTGCGTCCGGAGACGCCGGAAAGTATCGACCGCCAGCTGTGCGCTATCGAGGAGGCGATCACGGCGGCCCGAGAGCAACACGTACCGACGGCTCGGCAGGTAAGCAACTCCTTAAACATCGATACACTCACTGAAGATTTGATTCGATTGCGGAATGTCACCGCAGGCAGTTTCAGCGTACTGGACCGCTCTGAGCTTAAGGCACGCTGCAATCGAATCACAAAAATTATCAAGGCCAGAATGGTGGACCTCAAAATAACGACTTCTCGAATAAGATCCGCACTCTCCCAGATTATGCTAAGCCGTTCTGGAAATGACCAACATTCTAAAATCCAAGCCTCGGCCCATTCCACCTTTGATCCCACTAGACAATAATGGCTCTAAGGATCGCTTGATAACTCCTGCAGAGAAGGTCGCTGAAATAGGTCGTCACTTCGTCAGCTCACACAATCTTGGGCAGAACATCGTCAGTCCACACGAAGCAGCCGTCAACGAGCATGCTAACAACATCCATTTGATTCCCAACGACTTCTCGGAGGAGTTGAGATCTCAGCTGATGAATTGACGGCCCATATCAAATCGTTGAAAAACATGAAGGCCCCAGGCTTCGACAACATTCTGAATCTCGAGCTCAAACACATCCGTTCTTCGAGCACCTTTCGTTGATATTTAATCAGTATCTCCGACTGAGTTACTTCCCATTGTCAGCGAAAGTCATCCCCATTCGGGAGCCTGGGAAGGATCTTTCATTTCCTAAAAGCTATCTTCCTATCAGCCTTCTCTCAGGTTTATCCAAGCTATTCGAAAAGCTATTCATCACCGGTTAGTTGAGTCTGCTGAAAATCTCAACATCTTGCTCGAGGAACAGTTTGGTTTCCGACGCGGTCGGTCAACTGTACACCAACTGACCTGAGTTACCAACGTCCCCAGACGGAACAAGTTTGTCTCGAAAACATCCGCCATGGCCTTACTCGATGTCGAGAAGGCATTTGACAATGTATGGCATGATGGCCTGGTGTACAAACCACAACGCTACAATCTTCCCAGCTACCTGGTGAAAATCATCAACAATTACTTGTCGCAAGGACATTCCGGGTCTCAACCAGCGGAGTGAGTTCCAATGCGCATGACATCGTCGCAGGCATTCCTCAGAGTAGCTTTTAATCTGTTCACCTCAGACATGCCAGAACCTCCAGAAGGCGGCATTCTGTCTCTGTTCGCAGATGACACATTTATCGTCTACAACGGTAGAGTGCTCAGAGCGCTAGTGGCAAAACTCCAACGAGGCCTGGATGCCCTGACAGAGTACCTCACCAGCTGGAAGATCTGTATCAACGCGGCGAAGACCCAGGTCATCATTTTCCCCCACTCCAAATCCCCTAAACTTGTTCCGCCTGGGGACTGTAAAATCATCCTCAATGGCACGACTGTGGAATGGGCCAATGAGGCCGGCTACCTTGGCTTGACCCTTATTTTCAGGCAACAGGTTGACAAAACGGTGACAAAGTGTAACGTCTTGTTGAAACTACTGTACCCTTTGATCAACCGCCGGTCGTCATTGTCCCTGAAAAATAAGCAAATCATCCTCCCTGTGATCGAATATGGCATGCCGGTCTGGGAGAGCTGCGCTAAAACCCACCACCTCAAACTTCAACGGGTCCAAAACAAATTCCTGAGGATGATCCTCAACACCCTCCCAGGATAAGAACACCCGAGGTCCACCGTGGCCGGGATAAAAACCTTACATGAACGCTTTGGTGAGTGTAAAGAAAGTTTTGGGTCCATTGCTTGTATTCGGATCAGGCTCCAATTAGGGCGCTAGTTCCAATCAAATTTTAATGTAAATATTAGTGTACATAGTAGTTATGTTATAAAATTTTAAAACACACTTGCGCCTCCTAAAGGCCGTCATGATATATCATATTAACACTTAAATAACAATGTAAACATAAAAAATTTAAAATTGAAGTTGGAGGCCAAGCCGGCCGAACACTGTACATGTAAAAAAAGAATTGTAGAACAAAAAAATGATTAAATAAAGAAGAATTTTACTACTACTACTACTGCGCGCGAGCTATTTTGATCGGAATTGCACAGAAGGCGGTCCGACATTCGATGCAGCGAAGCGGACACAGCAGCACGAAGTGGGTGGCAGTATGGCAATGCTGCAAATTTACACAAGCGATTGATGCAGTTAGTGATTGGAATGGGAATTGGGAAAATAAAATTGGTTCTTCAGGACCAACATTTTACAAAAAGGAAGAGTTAATTGCGAAAATGGACTGTTTCTGGTGGCATTGGGTTTGGCGTGGTAGCTTGGTTGCTGTTAGTGATCCCATCCATTAAAATTCACTACATCATCTCCCTCCGACGCGCTATCAAATTCGCTATTTACGATTGATCTCATAACCAAATACAGAATCTTGCGAGAAAATTTCACAGGATTCTAAGAATTTGTCATTCTCCGAACGGTCCGGTGTCTGCGGAATCCCGATCGAAATGGCTCGCGCGCGCCGTTAAAGCAGCTTTCTTATATCTAATGAAGTAATTTTATTAGCCCCGCCCCTTCATTATTCGTTATGAGTGCACATTATATTTACACCATACCAGCTCACAAAGGGGCGGGGCTTACGGGTTAAATTTATTAAATACAAAAAAGCTGCTGTTCGGCGCGCGCCAGCCATTTTGATCGGAATTGCGCAGAAGGCGGTCCAACATTCAATGCAGCGAAGCGGACACAGCAGCACGAAGTGGGTGGCAGTCTGGCAATGCTGCAAATTTACACAAGCGATTGGATGCAGTTAGTGATTGGAATGGGAATTGGGAGAAGAAAATTGGTTCTTCTCAGGACCAACATTTTACGAAAAGGAAGAGTTAATTGCGAAAATGGACTGTTTCGGTGGCATTGGGTTTGGCGTGGTAGCTTGGTTGCTGTTAGTGATCCCATCCATTAAAATTCACTACATCATCTCCTCCGACGCGCTATCAAATTCGGGCTATTTACGATTGATCTCATAACCAAATACAGAATCTTGCGAGAAAATTTCACAGGATTCTTAGAATTTGTCATTCTCCGAACGGTCTGTTAGTTGCGGAATCCCGATCGATAGTTGCGCGCCGAAAAAGCAGCTTTCTTATATCTAATGAAGTAATTCCGTTAGCCCCGCCCCTTCATTATTCGTTATGAGTGCACATTACATTGACACCCATATTAGATCACAAAGAGGCGGGGCTTACGGGTTTAATTTATTAAATACAAGAAAGCTGTTGTTCGGCGCGCGCGAGCTATATTGATCGGGATTCCACAAAGAGCGGTTCGACATTTAATGCAGCGAAGCGGACACAGCAGCACGAAGGCGTGGGGTGGCAGTGGCAATGCGGAAAATTTATTCCTAAATTTTGGAGGCTGGAGCGAAAAATCATCAGGTGGCGGTCGGACAGTTTCAACGCAAGGTGCCGGCAAGCGTTTGGATGCAATTAGTTATTAGAAAGTCGCATTGGGAAATGAAAAATGGTTCTTCTCAGGACTAATATTTTATGATAAGAAAGAGGTTATTGCGAAATGAATTGTTTCGGTGGGATCGGGTTTGGCGGTAGCTTGGTTGCTGTTAGTGATTCCATCCATTCAAATTTACTGCATCATCTCCTCCGATGCACTATCAAATTTGCTATTTGCGATTGAGTTTTTGCACTTTGAAGAAAGTTCATATCGGATTGTCGGATCAACCTTTTGAATAAAGGCCTTTGGAGGACATCATCCTCAAAAATTGTCGAAATAAAGGAGAAATAAGCAGTGGCGTGAAACCAAACGGAAATATATTTATTTGCAACGTTTGATTTTCGCCCGCGACAAGCGTACGTGGGTAAAAGTAAGGATTGTGATGTCCCTGACTGAAAGCCAGTCGAGTGGCTTTAGCGGCCGATGAGTCATGTTAATTCCACGGTTAGAGACTCAAAGTCCATCCAACTGGGAAACAACTAATCGACTTCTTGATTGAGTTGGCCTCGAGCAGTTTGCTCAATGTTAATAAAACGAGACAAATTATTATGGCAAATACCATCATTTTCGAATAGCTACGTAGTCCTACGTCACCTTTGCGTACAACCCGATTGGGCTGTACCTTTGAGTTTTTTTGATAGAATTTTTAAACATCAAATACTATCATCAATAAGAAATCTATAAATGCCCTACATTTGCTTGAGTAAATAAGGGCCTAATAGTTAGAAACAAAGCAATTCTAATTATGTATTTAATTATTAGTTTTATTTCCAGAAGTTTTGAATAAGCAAATTGCTAATAATTCTACACAGCATGGAAGTTGTCGTTTCCAATATCAATACCTATAATCAAACTTCATAAATACAAAATTTAGAAGTTTTTTTTTTGTGTCTTTATTAAAGAGACTTTCAGATATTTAGAAGTTAAATGTAAATACGTTACGTTCATACAAGTCCTACGTCTACTCACGGTTATGTTAAAAACATTACCCATTGATCTTTTTTTTGACCACCCTATTCTGAAAACGACCACCCTAAGACCGAAACAAAAAATACGGGTCTAATTATTTTCGGTAGAGAACATTCATACAATTTTTGAGTAAAACAGGAGAACTTTTTTTTCGACTCTATTCTTTTTTCATGAAATCGCTGAATAACAAACCGCAAAATTTGATATTATTATGTTATTTGTTTGTTATTCGCCTTTTCCCGGGCCGGTATAGAAAACACAGACGTAGTCATAAATAAAAAATATCTGAAACGTATTTAATATTCGTTACAACCCAACTTGATGCTTAATAACATTTCCTTCTTTTACAGGCCATATCGGATCTTCTACTTGATGTATTTTGCATGCCGTTCACACTGGCCGGGCAGGTTCTGCAGACGTTCATTTTCGGCAGGATCATGTGCAAAGTTATACTGTACCTTCAAGGTAACAAATAGTATTTTCGTTCAATTTTTCACACAACAAATTACAGTACACATTCAATACATCTCACCTAGGTACCAGTTGATTTATTCTGGGGTATGAAAGAAAAGTAGGGTAAATTATGTATTTTGGACATCTGAATATCCCTTGTCATAAGACGAGTTTGTACAATCTCATTTAATTTCACCACTTAATTGTACCTTGACAGATACGTATTTCGACCTCAACAGTAAGGTCGTCTTCAGTGTCTCGTACTTGACTCGACTTCTAAATGGGATTGTATAAACTCGTCTTATGACAAGTGAAGACATTCCACTAAAAAGCTCAAAATAATTTTCTTAACATCTGAATATATTTTGGACTTTTGGCTATATTTTGCGTGTTTTTCTACTTAGCCTTCTTTTAATAAATAGGAGTCATCACTGGCGGATCTAATCTGGGGCACGATGGGGTACGTGACCCACCAAATCGAATATTTTCCTAGAAATTTATTTATATACGCCAAAACTGCCAATACTTAAGAAAACTGATTTTCGCCAAATTTTATACTAATCATGTGTCTATTTTGGCCCATTCATAATCAGATTTCGAACCATATTTATGTAACAAAATAAACAAAATACATAAACCAAAAAGACCGAAATATATTCAGATGTCAAAAATACCGTCGTTACCTTAGGTCCTGCTTTGCGGGGTTTCAAAGAACGAAAACGCAATAAATTGACCATTGGCACGAAAGTAATGAACAAAATACAATTTTTTATTTGCACGAGAAAGGCACCATCACCGCTAGGTGAATTATTCAGGGTTTTTCGCTTTCTTCTTACGACGAGAATGACTATTTTCAGCCATGATCCCATTAGACAGCAATGGCTCTAAGGACCGCTTGATAACTCCTGCAGTGAAGGTTTCTGAAATAGGTCGTCACTTCACACAATCTTGGACAGAACATCGTCAGTCCACACTAAGCAGTCGTCAACGAGCATGCTAACAACATTCATTTGATTCCCAACGACTTCTCGGAGGATTTGGAGATCTTAGCTGGCGAATTGACGGCCTATATCAAACCATCGAAGAACATGAAGGCTCCAGGCTTCGACAGCATCCTGAATCTCGAGCTCAAACACATGAGTGCTCCGTTCTTTGAGCACGTTCTTATATCGAGTCGCATTATTTCTTATATTGTTCGTAATTATTGGTTTTCCAGGCGGCTTATTTGGCCTGCGCAAACCTCCTGTCTCGCCGGAGGGCCATCGTGTCAGGGCTGTTTAGCGTCCCACCTAACACCAGGACTTGGGCTTGTGCGCTTTGAGCAGCACACGGTCGCTTTGGCGGAGCCTACTGGCGGATACATGCAGCTTTTTATAGAGGTTTAACAGGGCCCACTGTCAAACCCCACCACATCCTTGGCAGGCGCCACAACTCGCAGATGGCCTGGGGAGGGATCGTCAAGCCCTTGGACATAGTCCCTGCTGCCCCCAGAGGCAGGAGGCAACGATTCGCATATTTATTATTCGGCTAATACTTAATTAGTTCTAGCGATCGATGTTCATCATTTGGAGAATCATCGATGGTCGATTTTTTTCCCATCTGCTTTCGCACACACGCTGCTCCCTTCCTCTATACGAGCAGCATCGAGACCGATATGCCAATAAAATTGAATTTGAACTGATCACGGTCGTACAGCTTCTGTCAAATAAGTAATTTATATCTAATGTCTTAGCTAGGCATTGATTAATTTTGAAAATTTGATAACCTAACTGCTATGTCCAGGCACACTAATATTTACAATTATAATTTGATAACCTAAATTGGCACTAGCGCACTAATGGTCGCCTGGTCCGATTGTAAGCAACGGACCCTTATCCTTTCTTTACACTCACCAAAGCGCTCGTGTAGAGTTTTAATACCGGCCAGACGGTGTACCTCAGAAGTTCGTGTCCCTTGGAGGGGTGTTCATGATCATCCTCAGGAACTTGTTTTGAACTTGTTGGAGTTTCAGATGATGAATTTTTGCGCAGATATCCCAGACCAGCATGCCATATTCCATCACGGGGAGGATGATTTGTTTGTAGACTAGACAGCAAGCTTATTTTTCAGGGACAATGACGACAGACGGATGATCAAAGGGTACAGTAGTTTCAACAAAACGTTACACTTCGTCACCGTCTTGTCAACCTGTTGGCGGAAAATAAACTTGCTGTCGAGGGTTAAGCCAAGGTAGCCTCATTTGCCCATTCCACAGTTGTGCCATTGAGGATGATTTTACATTCTCCAGGCGGAACATGTTTAGGAGATTTGAAGTGGGAAAATTAGAAGGTTTGTGTACAAGACATGACCGCTCGACGTAAACTACGGAAAACTTCTTAGTGCAATTAAAATTGTAATATCATATAAATATTAGGTTGTATACATGACACAATAGTGAATTTCAAACCTAAAATTATCATAATCTGTTCTCAGCATACATTTTTCCCAATCACCACTGACGATCATCACAGATGTTACTTGGATCATACCTCCGCAGACATCGTCTGCGGTTTTGCTTTTAAATCATCGTGCGGTTGTCGGTATAGGCAGCGTTCAATAGAATCTGTTAAAACATTTTATAGTCAGAGCAGGTTTGTCGGCAGCGAGGAAAAATGAGAGAGAAAATTGAACTTGCACAATTCTGCTGTCACCGACGACAACCACTCAATGATTTACCGCTGATTTGGCTACAGGCGTCATCTTTGTGAAAAAAAATTCTGCAGCAACTATTCGTTGACGACCGCCACTAGCTAAGATTCCTCTCAAATGTCCCTCTCCAGTCACTAACAAACCAAAAGTAAGAATTTTGTGTGTAAATATCACTTCAGCGACAATTTCCAATACAGCAAACAAAACCTTCTTCTTTATAAAATGATGGTCCTGAAAGGACCGATTTAGTGCGCCATTCACTATCAGTATGCGAGAAATTTCGCTTTAGTACTGCTCCCACCTACGACAAAAATTCTGCAGCAACCTCTGCCGACGGCCTTCATTGTTGGATGAATTTCGAAATCTTTTATGATGTTGCTGACGACGGCCACACGACTATTTATAGCAAACTGGATCTGCAGCGTCCCCAATTACGCAAAAACAACACCACTGGTTGGCTGGTTGCGTTGCTGTGAGCTGGGACCGGGTTGGCTGCCTCTGAAAAATCTCGAATAAAAATGGTTGGCACGCAGTAGTAGTAGTAAAATTCTTCTTTATTTACACATTTTTGTTCTACAATTATTTTGACATGTACAGTGATCGGCCGGCTTGGCCTCCAACTTCAATTTTAATTATTATTATTATTATTATTTTTATGTTTCTACTTAATTTTTAAAATATAATGTATCAAACGGGCTTCAGGAGGCGCTAGTGTGTTTTTAAAATTATACAACCTAACTACTATGTACACTAATATTTACAATGAAAATTTGATAACCTAGATTGGAACTAGCGCCCTAAGCGCTTCTTGGTCCGAGTGCAAGCAACGGACCCTAAACTTTTCTTTACACTCACCAAAGCGTTCATGTAAGGTTTTTATTCCGGCCAGACGGTGAACCTAGGATGTTCTTGTCCTGGGAGGGGTGTTGAGGATCATCCTCAGGAATTTGTTTTGGGCCCGTTGAAGTTTGAGGTGGTGGGTTTTAGCGCAGCTCTCCCAGACCGGCATGCCATATTCGATCACAGGAGGATGATTTGTTGTAGACAAGCAAGCTTATTTTTCAGGGACAATGACGACCGGCGGTTGATCAAAGGGTACAGCAGTTTCAACAAGACGTTACACTTTTGTCACCGTTTTGTCAACCTGTTGCCTGAAAATAAGCTTGCTGTCGAGGGTCAAGCTTACAGGTAGTCGGCCTCATTGGCCCATTCCACAGTCGTGCCATTGAGGATGATTTTACAGTCCCCAGGCGGAACAAGTTTAGGGATTTGAAGTGGGGGAAAATGATGACCAGGGTCTTCGCCGCATTGATACAGATCTTCAGCTGGTGAGGTACTCTGTCAGGGCATCCAAGCCTCGTTGGAGTTTTGCCACTAGCGCTCTGATCACTCAACCGTTGTAGACGATGGATGTGTCATCTGCGAACAGAGACAGAATGCCGCCTTCTGGAGGTTCTGGCAAAATGTCGGAGGTGAACAGATTGAAAAGCAGGGGCCCTGAGGATACTGCCCTGGGGAACGCCTGCGACGATGTTGTGCGGCATTGGAACTCGCTTCGCTGATTGAGGCCCGGAATGTCCTTGCCGACAGGTATTTGTTGATGATTTTCAGCAGGTAGCTGGGAAGATTGTAACGTTGTAGTTTGCTTACCAAGCCATCATGCCATACATTATTGTCAAATGCCTTCTTGATATCGAATAAGGCCATGGCGGATGTTTTAGAGACAGACTTGTTCCGTCTTCAGGTTGGTAACTCGAGTCAGTTGGTGTACAGCTGACCAACCGCGTCGGAAACCAATTTGTTCCTCGAGCAAGATGTTGAGATTTTCGGCAGACTCAAGCAACTGATGATGAATAGCTTTTTCGAATAGCTTGGATAACCCTGAGAGAAGGCTGATGGGTCGATAACTTTTGGGGAGGAAGGATCCTTCCCAGGCTTCTGGATGGTGATGACTTTCGCTGACTTCCAGGACGATGGGAAGTAGCTGAGCCGAGACACTGGATTAAAGATCAGCGAGAGGTGCTCAAAGAACGGAGCACCTATGTGTTTGAGCTCGAGATTCAGGATGCTGTCGAAGCCTGGGGCCTTCGTGTTCTTCGACGATTTGATATAGGCCGTCAATTCGTCAGCTGAGATTTTCAACTCCTCCGAGAAGTCGTTGGGAATCAAATGGATATTGTTAGCATGCTACGGCTGCTTCGTGTGGACTGACGATGTTCTGCCCAAGATTGTGTGGAGCTGACGAAGTGACGACCTATTTCAGCGACCTTCTCTGCAGGAGTTATTTCGAAGCTGCATCCTTAGAGCCATTATTGTCTAGTGGGATCAAAGGTGGAATGGGCCGAGGCTTGGATTTTAGAATTTTCGGTCATTTTCCAGAAACGGATTGCGCATAATCTGGGGAGAGTGCGGATCTTATTCGAGGAAGTCGTTATTTTTGAAAGTGGGTCCACCATTCTGGCTCTTTGATTTGATTTTGTGATTCGATTGCAAGCGTGCCCTTTAAGCTTCAGGCAGTCCAGTACGCTGAAACCGCTCTGCGAGTGACATTCCGCAATTCGAATCAAATCTTTGGTGAGTGTATCGATGTTTAAGGAGTTGCTTACCTGCCGAGCCGTCGGGACATGCTGCTCTCTGGCCACCGAGATTGCTCTCTTCGATGGCGCAACAGCTGGCGGTCGATACTTTCCCGCGCGTCTCCGGACGCACCTCGTAATCGACGGTGTTATCGACGCCACTGCTGGAACCGCTGCCAGTTCACTCGGTGGTAGTTCCTCCGTAACTGCTGGTGCTGATTGGCCGTTTAGTGGTTTGCCCAGTTCCACCACCACCGGATAGTGATCCGAACTGGAGCTCCTGGTATACAAACCGGCTGCGAGACGTGGTCACTCTAGGTTTGTTGCGTAGAGGTCGATCGTTGCCAGGTGGGGCACCGGACCGACTCCAGCCGAGTGGGGGAATCCGGGCCCCAAGATCGTGTAGTGGGCTTCCTCCATGTCGTTGCTCCAGATGGCTGCCGTTTCGATTGCCGCGACTGTTGCCCCAGGCTTGATGGGTTTGGCATTCAAGCTCGTCAGCAATGATATACTGGCTCTTGCTCTCCGCGTCAGCTTCTTTCTGACGATGTCCCTCCGGTAGGGCAGCCGATGATCCATCGCCGGCTTTGGCTTGCGTTGGACAGTACGCCGCGATGAGCGCGATTGTGCCGACCGAAGTGGTGATTTCGACACCGATGGCCTCGATGACACTGAGCTGGAAGCTTGGAAGCAGACGACAGTTGATGTTGTAGCGAAGAGCGATGGCCACACCACCTCCCTGGTCGGCCGGTCGAGTCGCACGATGCGGAAGCCTGGATGTTGAGGTTCACCTCCTGTTTTAGGTGCGTTTCGGTGATGAACGCCACGTCTATTTCCTTCTCCTCAAGGAAATCCTTCAGCTCAATTATTTTGCTCTTGAGCGAGCAGCAGCGTTCCAGCTGACCAGGCCCACCCTAGCAGCCATTTTCGATGATGAACATGCCAAGAGTGAAGACCTGGTCGAAGCGGCGTTTTGCAGCCGCGCAGCTGAGTGGCGAGCTGCGCGAAGATCGGCATCAGTTGCTCCGGAGTGTACAGCGGGGCAGATTCTTCCGGTGGGACGGCTTCGTTCTCCGACTGCCGATGGAACCCAGGAGGAGGGAGCGGGAGCCATTCGCTATGGTGGATGGTGCCGACGATGTTGGAGCTTGGACCGATGCAGCTGCCGCTGCCAGTCTCTTGTGCGGCTGTAGCGGTGGGAGTATTGGAATTACACGACGGGGAGCCGGGATGGCTGGAAAGTTCACCTCGTTGATTACAGGAACACGGTTCTTCTTCAGAATGGTCCTGGTGGAAGCCTTCTTCCGGATTTCCAGGAACTCGGCTCGCTTTGGGCAGCCCTTTGTGGTGGCCGATGTTTGTCGCCACAGTTGGCGCACTTGGGATCGGCCACCTCCATTTTGCCGCACTCGTCAGTCGGATGGGGTTCGCCACACTTGTTGCAGCGCGGCTTCATGCGGCAGTTCCTAGTGCCGTGCCCGAAATTGAAGCAGTTGGTGCATTGCGTGACATCGCGGTGCACTGGCCGATATCGCTCCCCAGTCAACGACGGTGTAATTTATAACGCCAACCAGCTTCAGGTCCTTCCAGGTAGTGGAGCCGTGCTCCAGATGGATCAGGTAAAGCTGGTCGCGATATTTCGCCTTGTCGTGACGAGCGATTTTGTGGACGGCTACTGGCTTCAGTCCGCAACTTTCAAGCTCTGCTTGGAGCTCTTCCTCCTTCATGTCGTGAAGTCTCGCAGCAAAGCCTTGAGCGGCTTCGTGCCGGGGTGGACCTCGAGGAACTCCACGACGGATTGATGATGGTCCCTGTTGGCCGGCATCACTTTCACGCCCTCGCTGCAGAGCCGAAAAAGTACATTTCAGCCCCTTAGCGATCAGCTGGCGAATTTTTGGGCGTAAATCCGGCGGATCGCCCTTCACAAACACGGGCGGGCACTTCTCCTTCCGCTCGGTTGCACTCTGCGGTAGCTGCGATTGCTGCTTCTTTCTCTTTTCGGCGGATTGCCGGCGTCATCAAGCGGCAACGGCGAGAACACGTTGCTCTGCAAAAGCTGCTTGGAGGTTACCCGCGCCTCCAAGAGCAGTGCGCTTAGGCACTTTTCCAGCGACCGAATCGGCCACCGAGTCTCCCATGACGGGTCTGGGAGAAAATAACGCCAACGCGACGAAGCGAAAACATAAACAGCGAAAGAACGAGAAAAACCACTTGGAAAAAATGCGCGAGCAAAAAACACGTCCGTACGTGCTGCTGTCTCGAACTGAACTCTCGCGTGTCTGCTAGCATGAGCCCCATGCGCGCGGGGGAAAGCAGTTTTCTTATAATCAATAAAGATGGCCCATTAGTCCCACTTCTTTGTTGTCCGGTATGGCTGCAAATATTGTGTAACCGTCACACACCACCAAAGGGGCGTGGCTACAGGTTCAACTTTATTGATTACAAAAAAGCAGATCTTCAGCGCGCGCGAGCCATTTCGTTCGAGATGTCGCGAAAAGCAGATTATGGTCCCACCATCGGCATCGGCGGAGCTCCTACCGGAAATTTTATTCCCGGCAATGGTGTGGGTCGCGCGGTCGTCGTCATCAACATCAGCGCTCAAATCAAATTTTCTTTGTCTGAAGTTCTAACGATCGGCTACCATGAAAGTGGCTCTTAGGGAGCGTCCACAAATTACGTAACACCTTAGAGGGGGGAGAGGGTTTGGCGAAGTGTGACGATCCTTACAAAATTTTCAGATGTTTCATACAAAAAGTGTGACATAGGTGGAGGGGGGTTGAAAATGCTCAATTTTTGCATTACGTAATTAATGAATCTTCCCTTAAGGTGACTCGGGAGGCACTACACATCGTGTTATTTTTCCTATCTTGCCTCTTTTAACATTGTCACCTCGTAATTTTGGAGTATGGCTTCGGTTTTCAGTTGTTTGATGTAACTGTAAATGTATCAGTATGTAGATTGCGAGTAAGCACGCGCCGGTGATACTTTTTCAAAATCATATTTGTTGAAAAAAAAAATTAAGCATTCAATGATAATCAATAGTATCGATAAAATTGGCAAATTGCTGAAGGATTTCCGAATCGATTGATAAGCAAATGTCGAAAATCCATCGAAAGATAAAGACGCTATTAGCGTTTGTAATCTATCCTAATTTTTGTGCAGGTCTCGAATTTGGAAATTTCCTTTTTACACCCTGTATCTGAGTCTTCCCCTTAGACGTAGTTTACGTCAAAATCTGTAGCACACATCAATACTGACGCCATACAATTTTCTTCAGTCATAATGCGAATCAATTGTTTGCATGGTCTCTTTCCGATACTTGCTTGGGATTCAACTACCGACGTTAGCGTTGCGCTTTGAATAAAGTTCATCTCGGAACCGATTTCTTTTTCAATCATCAACAGGAAAAATACAAAGTTAGCGTCTCGCGGAAAAATTTCATGTTGTGCCGACAAAATCCAAATCGTTGCAAACGTCACATTAGTGAATAAATTGCTACCGATGCCAAACAATTATGCTTTGTTCTATGCAGTGTTGTGCTGAATCATTATCAGACGATAATGATTTCGATTTTCATGTGAAAACTTTTCACGTGAAAACAGTAGGCGAGTTGTCACCGGCGACAACTTCTCAAATTTTGTACTGAAACGATAATAAACACAGAATTTTCATTCAAACATTAATCTTTACTAATATCAGCTAATTGTCAACAGACCCGTTGTATCTTCTATTCTATGAAGAAAGTTCGTCTAATATCAACATTCTCAATGACTAAAATCATATAACTCCGAATTAAGCTAAAAATTTCACCGAAGAATTTTCCAGTTCCTATCGGTTGCACTTTAGAAAAATTATTTCAACTTAACCTTCCTCCCAAATTTAATAATGGTCCTGAAAAGAACCGATTAATTTCCACTTATGTGCCTTATTAACAGCAGCCACTGGGCTGCGCGACCGCCATCCGATGATTCGGTTTATCGAACGCCGTCGATTGCCAGATCCGCCGAAGATGGGACACAGATGCAAATGCTGTGCTGCTGCTGCCACGACCGCCACCACCACCGAGCGAGAAAATTCATCCGCACCACCACCGCTGAGACAGCCGTTGTCACTGGGACCGCTTCTGGATGCCCTGGTCCGCTTTCCGTGACATTCATTTCATTTATTTAGTCTACATCTATACAGATAACACTGAATCAACAATTTGACGCCACAATACACGGTTCGAGGCCGCATCTCTCCATCCTCGAATACGTCCCACGCTCGCCAAGTCGTTCTGCACCTGGTCTGCCCATCTCGCTCGCTGCGCTCCACGTCGTCTCGTACCTGCCGGATCGGAAGCGAACACCATCTTTGGAGGGTTGCTGTCCGGCATTCTTGCAACATGCCCTACCCATCGTACCCTTCCGGTTTTAGCTACCTTCTGGATACTGGGTTCGCCGAAGAGTTGGGCGAGGTTCATTCTTCGCCGCCACACACCGTCTTCTTGTACACCGCCAAAGATGGTCCTAAGCACCTGTCTCTCGAATACTCCTGAGTGCTTGCAAGTCCTCCTCGAGCATTGTCCATGTTTCATGTCCGTAGAGGACTACCGGTCTTATTAACGTCTTGTACATGACACATTTGGTGCGGTGGCGAATCTTTTTCGACCGCAGTTTCTTCTGGAGCCCGTAGTAGGCCCGACTTCCACAGATGATGCGCCTTCGTATTTCACGACTAACGTTGTTGTCAGCCGTTAGCAAGGATCCGAGGTAGACGAATTACCTCGACCACCTCGAAGGTATCCCCGTCTATCGTAACACTGCTTCCCAGGCGGACCCTGTCGCGCTCGATTCCACCCACAAGCATGTACTTTGTCTTTGACGCTTTCCGTGACATCCAGAATGAAAATAACGCGCGCACGCGAAACACGGGGCTTTTTATACACAGGGAAAACGAAACACTGGACCAAAGGCCCGTACGTTACTGCAATCTGATGTCCGTGTTGGGGATTTATGAACGAGATTGAATTTTTCACCCGGTTTGGAAAGAAATAACATTTTCAATAGTTTAACGTTGATAATCAATAGTATCAATATAACTGGCAAATTGCTGGAGAGTTTCCGAATCGATTGATATACAAATGTCGAAAATCCATCGAAAGATAAAGACGCTATTGCCGTTTGAAGTCTTACATGATTTCGTGACGGTCCCCAATTTGGAAATTTTCATTTTGCACCCTGTATCCGAGGCTTCCCCTTAGACGTAGTTTACGTCAAAATGTTTAAATAAAGAAGAATTTTACTACTACTAAAGTTTAAAGTCTATCATATTTTCGTGACGGTCTCTGATTTTCGCAATCGTAAAGTGTACCCCAATACAAAAAAGACAGACGTGGTCCTACGTCACTAATAACAAAATGCCAAAGTTTTTATTTATCTTACATCGTTCAAATTTAAATTTGTTCAAACAGGATCACGAAAGGTAATGTTTGCCTAGAATGTAACATTGCCTCATCACGCAATAATTCAGCGATTATAGTTCGCTTCGTTTTGTATTTAGAGAGATATTTATCACTGTTTATTTAAAAAAGTGTATCAAGCATATTTTAGTTTGGATTCATGCACTTCTTTAACTGATAGACGCAATAAACTTGAGTGAAAAATCATGTTTACGATTTTGTAAGTCCATGAGCTAATAAAATACCATGTGCGTCCCATTTTGAAAGTACCCGCATAACAGTCCCATTAAGAATTTACATGACCCGATTGCATGAAGCTAAACAATGTTTCAATCAAACTGAATCGTTTCACGGTAACCTATTGAATGATGAACATCTCATTTGAGGCCCTCCTTAGCCGTGCGGTAAAACGCGTGGCTACAAAGCAAGACCATGTTGAGGGTTGCTGGGTTCGATTCCCGGTGCCGGTCTAGACAATTTTCGGATTGAAATTGTCTCGACTTCCTAGACATAAAAGTATCATCGTGTTAGCCTCATGATATTATGAATGCAAAAATGGTAACATGGCTTAGAAACCTCGCAGCTAATAACTGTGGAAGTGCTTAATGAACACTAAGCTGCGAGGCGGCTCTGTCCCAGTGTGGGGATGTAATTAAGCATATGCGGTATTTCGAAAAAATTCGTTTCAGTTGGTTCGAAACGAAATTCCGCGGAATTTCGCGGAATTTGAGCATGGCGAAATCTGATTTCTTGTTTTCGTTTCGTTTCGTAAAATTACAAAATTTCGCTTAAAAAAACTAGCTTCTAACGAAATTTAACGGAATTCCGCGGAATTTCGAAACAAATTTAAACTTAAACCATACTTTATATTATCCGCCGCTGCTGCGCCGCTCAACAAAATCGTAAAGTTGTTTTCAAAACTTTAGGTTATACAATATTCCTATTAACGCTTACTACATAACCCTTAGTCGACAAATTCATATGTAGTTTTCTTCTATGTGAATGCGGAAACGATCAGTGTGGATGCTGGTCATGGGACCAGCTGGTCAGAAAAGATCGCGAAGTGAAAAAAATCTACTTCGCGTAGCAGAAATTTGTTTAACCAGTGCAGTGTGAAATCGATCGTGTTGATGCTGATCACGCCAGGTAGTGTGAGAGAATGTAAGGTGATAAAACTTATGTCTGCATCAAAGAACACATAATTATTTAGTGCGGAATCGATCGTATTGTAGAAGATTGTGAAACGAAGCACATTGATCTTGCGATGGATTGATTTGAAACACAGTTTTCGTCTTCTTGTATTCAAAATAACTTCGTTTACAATAAATATTTTGTCGCTTACCAAGGGGTTTCACACGAATTACCTTCTATACTAACCACCCAAGTAGCACACGCAACGTTTCTATTCTTGTTTCTATTCAGTTTCATTAAAGGCATTGGAACAACATCAAAGCACGAAAAAGTTGCATCAAGATGTCAAAAACGTTCGAATTGTGATCAATGTTTCATCAAAATTGTAATGCGGTACGTGTTTGACATTTGGAAACAAACAACCAAAGAATACTTCACTTCACGTTGCAAACACGAAACCAAATCATTAAGTTGCATATTTTTTGCTTTCAAAATTTCATTGCTTGTTTAAATTAAGTTGCAGATAAGTTGAGTGTGTCTTCATGTTTAATTTAGCATCGTTCAACGTTTTAACAACTCATAATTGTTTCCTGTGATGGTGCAATCAAGTAACAGAAAACCCAGTACAAAACTTCATAATCGTATGTTTTTTTATGGTGAGTCAATATGCAGTCCCTTCGAAGTGTTGAATGGTGCTGTGGTAGAGTGAAGGACTATCAATCACAAGATACATAAATCGAATCCAGTTTTATATTTTTATTTTATTATTTTCCGCTGTAGTATTTTGCAGCATTATTGCAATTTTACTGCAATCGAAGGATGTTTCCGTAGGCTCCACCTCTTGCCCTTTTAGTTTGCAAGAGAGTTATATTTGATGGCACATACGCAAAGATTGTTTCTTCCCGAATAGTTGCAACACAGTGAAATGTTCCGTAGTGAAACAAGTTGTGCAGCTTGGGCAAAGATTCCTTTCCCGTACTGCCGTAATCTGGAAAAGTGACGTTACAGCCATTTTACAACATGCATGTTTTCCATTTTTCTGTTGAAGAGCTCGATGAGTAGTATTCGTTAACACCATTTTTGGTAAATGGCGTATACGTCACTTTTTCAGATTACGGCAGCGTAGCGCTCACGGAGATGCAAAGCATTCCTCGGTCTCTTATAACAATGAGTGTTATAATTATAATTGTTATAATTGACTATAAGCACGTGACCAGCATCATTATTGGAAACTCCGAAGCAAGTAGGTATACAATAAGAATAACTTTTTGACGTAGAACTACGTCTGTCTTTTCTATATTGGGGTACACTTTGCGATTGCGAAAATCGGGGACCGTCACGAAAATATGATAGACTTTAAACCCTAATATCTAAGCCGTTTCTCGATAGATTTTCAATTTTTTTGGACCATTTGATCAAGGATGAGTCAACGCTTCTTTGTATTTATATGAAAATACTGAATTTTAACTATTTATTATCGAAAGTTGATAAAAAAGTTTAGAAATAGGTCAACCAACCAATCACGTACATGCATCACTAGCACAGACATCAAAAATCAATCACTTGCGGGTTTGGATCTAATCCTCAGTTTGAACAAGACTTTACGCAGAGCAGACGCATCAAAGCGATCGCAGCGGAGCGGACACAGCATCACGGAGGCGCTAATAACATTTTCAAAGAAAATCCATCGCATTGGTGGTGGTGCTCGATGTGTTGCTGCAGATCATTCAACCTCAACGAACCAGAATTTCATATGAAGAAAAGGTTGACCTCAAAAATAGCACTATTGGCGATCCCGCACCGCCAGTGCCGATGCTGAAAATTTATTACAAATTGTGGTGTCAGTTAGTTGGAAAGGAACATTGGGAAAAGAAATTGGTTCTTCTCAGGACCAACATTTTAAAAAAGAAAAGAGTTAATTGCGAAAATGGACTGTTTCGGTGGCATCGGGTTTATGGTAGCTTGGTTGCTGTTAGTGATTCTATCCATTAAAATTTTCTACATCATCTCCCTCCGACGCGCTATCAAATTCGCTATTTACGATTGAGTTTTGAACTTTGAAGAAAGTTTATTTCGAATCAACTTTCTTTTGTATAAAATCCATGAAGCCGCCACCTTTAATAAAACTATCTACTTACAGCAACTACCTATTGATGAACATCGCTTGGACAGACAGATGTCAAGAGATAATGTTTGGTAATATGAAGAAACTTCGTCTTGAGTCAAATTTCTGTTGTCATTCCTCGCAACAATACGCATCTTAGATAAACAACATTTCATAACCAAATTCAGAATCTTTCAAGAAAGTTTGATTGGATTCTTTGAATTCATAATTCTCCGAACGGTCCGTTGTCTGCGGAATCCCGATCGAAATGGCTCGCGCGCGCCGTTAAAGCAGCTTTCTTATATCTAATGAAGTAATTTCGTTAGCCCTCCCTTCATTAATCGTTGTGAGTGCATTACATTAACACTCATACCAGATCACAAAGAGGCGGGGCTTACGGGTTTAATTTAATAAATACAAGAAAGCTGCTGTTCAACGCCTCAAGCCATTTGATCGAGATTCCCTAACGGTTCGACATTTAATGCAGCCGGAGCGGACACAGCAGTGCGAAGGCGTGGGGTGGCAGTGGCAATGCGGAAAATTTATTCCAAATTTTGGAGGCTGAGCGAAAAAATCATCAGGTGGCGGTCGGACAGTTTCAACGCAAGGTGCCAGCAAAAGCGTTTGGATGCAGTTAGTTATTAGAAAGTCGCATTGGGAAATGAAAATGGTTCTTCTCAGGACTAACATTTTATGATAAGAAAGAGGTTATTGCGAAAATGAATTGTTTCAGTGGGATCAGGTTTGCCGTGGTAGCTTGGTTGCTGTTAGTGATTCCATCCATTCAAATTTACTGCATCATCTCCCTCCGATGCGCTACCAAATGTGCTAGTTGCGATTGAGTTTTGCACTTTGAAGAAAGTTCATATCAGATTGTCGGATCAACTTTTTGTATAAAGGCCTTTTTGGAGGAAATCATACTCAAAAATTGATGAAATAAAGGAGAAATAAGCAGTGGCGTGAAACCAAACGGAAATATATTTATTTGCAACGTTTGATTTTCGCCCGCGATGTACGCGTACGTGGCAAAGTAAGTTGTGATGTCCCTGACTGAAAGCCAGTCGAGTGGCTTTAGCGGCCGATGGAGTCATGTTAATTCCACGGTTAGAGACTCAAAGTCCATCCAACTGGGAACAACTAATCGACTTCTTGATTGAGTTGGCCTCCGAGCAGTTTGCTCAATGTTAATAAACCGAGACAAATTATTATGGCAAATACCATCATTTTCGAATAGCTACGTAGTCCTACGTCACCTTTGCGTACAACCCGATTGGGCTGCACCTTTGAGTTTTGTATCCCAAGAATATTATTTAATTGGTGAGCTGTGCATATTTGCGGTTTCTCGGCCAATCATGATTAGCAACTACGATGTGTAAAATAATCAAGCTAATAAGCTATTTTTGACTATTTGCACAATATGTAAGGAACATTGCAGATTTGTGGGCATTTCTAGATCTTCGCATGGAATCTGCTAAAAAAAAAAAACAGAACAAAATTTCTGAAAGTTCTTTACTGTAGATTGCTTTCAGCTCATACTGACCATAACAGCTGTTCTCATATACCAAGGACACACAGACAATAGCTCGGTTTGTCGAGCTGATTGTATATAAGACTATGGGTCTGTGAATTTTCAATCGAAATACATATCTTCGTGCATTTCAGAAAGGTGCACAGGATTCTTCTAGTGAGCAAATGTATTCTATATATACAGTAAATGTAGACGAAGAATAAGAAGGAATACATTTGGCTGATACGATCTTTTTCAAATGTTGGTCTAGTAATATCAATTCTCTATCTGCGTATACTCCTGTCAGATGTGTATACCTAATTGAGCATCCCACTAAATAAAAAAGACATCTAAGCAGTCATGATCTAATTTTCTCTACGTCATTACTTAGTCCACGCTGACAAGACAATATGAAGTATGCTTCAGCATAATTACATAATTCTTAAGTGAACTAAGGTTTTAAAAGAAATTTGAATCTGTTTATGAAAAATCCCACAATTTCTTTATTTTATACTATTTACTGATATAAAACTGATATAAAATTGAGCAGATTCGAGAGCATACGCTCCACGATAAATTCCTTTGAAGTGGCACAAACGCTGAGGTATTGTCTTATCGCCAATGGTATATACGGCGAGAATGTGGCGATTTATCACAGATTGTCTTTTCTGTTATTGTAACTCTTTTGGTCGCAAACAGTTATTCGACTTCGAAAAGTGAAATCAGACTTGCGTACATAATGTAAAACCAGATTAATAAAATTCCGCGAAAAAAATTAAAGAATTTCGTTTCGTTTCGAAAAATTTCGAATTAAATGAACCTATGATTTCGTATCGTTTTCGAGAGTCTTAGAAAAGAAATCTTTATTTCGTTTCGTTTCGATCGAATCTAACATAAACATTTTAAAATTTCGTTTCGTTTCGTTTCGTTAGGAAAAAGTGTGTTATCGCATAACCTTAGATGTAATGCCAATAAGAAAAAGAAGATGAACATCTCAGCAGAATTTCAACAAGATCCGATGATGTTTCAATTTAATAGATGTTTTTGAAGTTTTATATGAAAGATGCGATTTGGAACTTCAATGGCTGTATCTAAGGTATGCGAAAAACAAGCAGGTATGGGGAATGGTATGCGAGTGGGGGCAGTCGATACGATACCAGACCAGTTCCAAACACGGCTGCAACACAGTGTAATTATTCATGTGATTGATCTTCTCCGCAATAGAATTTAAATTCCATTTTTCCAACTTGCAGCCGTATTCGTCTGGTGCACGTGTATTGGACCCTGGTATATATCGCTGGAACGCTTTTTTCGCCATCTGTCGGCCCGCTTTCATCCGTCGCTAGTGAGCCAGTTCCACGCGTGCAAAATTATTGCCCTGGTTTGGTTTCTCAGCTTCGTGGCGATCTCTCCTCTGTGCTACGTACAGCAACTGCAACCAGTGCATCAGTGGCGTACAGCGGTGACCAATCTGAACACCACCTACGACGACGACGACAGCAGCATTCAACAACCGATGATGTGTCGCGAAATGTGGTCGAACAAATCATTTGAACGGGCTTATGCGATGTTCCTGGACGCGGTACTGTTCTGCTTTCCACTGCTTGCGATGGTATTCGCGTATTCGAAGATTGTGTCGAAACTTTGACGAGGATTACAAAGTGAAATATGACAAACGAATCAAAATCAAACACATCAAGGTAAGTGTAATACATTTTATTGTATCACAAAATAAAATGAACACAGAAAACAAACATCCAAGCTAAAACTAGCTCTGTTTTGAAAGCATCTTTTATAGCTTACAAGCAATGGGTAATGTTTTTAACATAACCGCGAGTAGACGTGGGACTTAATATGTAAACGTAAAAGTATTTACATATAACTTTTTAACATTTTGGGTCCTGTAGAGTTTTAGTAGATTATAGTTATAGGTATGCTGTGTTGAATTATCAATTTATTTATTCAAAACTTCTGGATAAATCTAATAATTAAATAGGTACATAATAAGAATTGCTTTGTTTCTAAACTATTAAGCCCCTATTTACTTAAACAGGAGTAGGCTTTGCCGCGAACAGTTGACTGTCGGTTTTTTCTGTCAATAATTTTCGTGTCGCCTAAAAAATATATTATTAGGTCTTTTTCATATTCTAAGTGTTACTACGTGATCATGTTATAAGAGTATTATAGTGGTTTGCTAGTTATCAAAGTGGAAAATTGTATCGAAGAGATTGCAAAGGATACCAATCGATTAAAGTATTCATGACACCAGGAAGTATTTTATCTTTCATATAAGCATTGTTGTATTTTACACGGATTGTTTTCTCTCTGAGAATATTTTCCAAAATGCACTTAACTAGGTAAACTAATACGGGATGATATCGTGATATGTTAATAAGGGGATTCACTTGACGGCGTAGGTTGCTGCGTATCTGATTATAGAAATGTTTCACAATGGTAATCACAAGGAACATATTTCAAATCGCCTATGAAACATTTCTATAAACAGATACACAGCAAACTACGCCGTTAAGTGAACCCCCCTAATGATTTTACCATACTACTGTAGTATAACTTTCGTTTTAAAGTCGCTCCCGAGAACTTTTTGACGTAGGACTACGTCTGTGTTTTCTATATTGGGGTACACTTTACGATTGCGAAAATCAGGGACCGTCTGAAAATATGCAGTGAACTTTAAACTTTAATATCATAAGCCGTTTTCTCCGATGGATTTCCAATTTTTTGGACCATTCGATCAAGGATGAGTCTAACGCTTCTTTACGTGCATTTATTTGAAAAAAGCTGATTTTTAACTATTTTATTGATATTGATAATTGATAAAAGAAGTTTAGAAATAGGATAACTAACCAATCACGTACATGCATCACTAACTTTACAGACATCAAAAATCAATCACTTGCGGTTTTGGATCTAATCCTCAGTTTACGAACAAGATTTGGTTACGCATAGCAGACGCATCAAAGCTTGATCGTAGCAGACGGACACAGCATCACGGAGGCGTAATAACATTTTTTCAAGAAAACCCATCGCATTGGTGGTGGTGCTCGATGTTTTACTGCAAATCATTCAGCAACCTCAACGAACCAGAATTTTCGCATATGAAGAAAAAGGTTATGACCTGTGGCGATCCCGCATACCGCCAGTGCCGATGATGAAAATTGATTACAAATTGTGGTGTCAGTTAGTTGGAAAGGAACATTGGGAAAAGAAAATTGTTTTTTCTCAGGACCAACATTTTATGAAAAGAAAGAGTTAAATGCGAAAATGGACTGTTTCGAAAGCATCGGGTTTGGCGTGGTAGCTATTTACGATTGAGTTTTGCACTTTGAAGAAAGTTTATTTTGGATAGTCGGATCAACCACTTCTTTTATAAAATCCAATGAAGACGCCACCTCAGTGGAAACTTTTCTGGCAACCACCCATCGGTGAAGACGTCAGCTCGAGACAGACAGATGCAAGAGATAATGTTTGGTAATATGGAGAAACTTCGATCTTGAATGGAAATTTCTGCTGTTGTTCCTCGTAACAATACGCATCTAAGATAAACGTAACATCTCATAACCAAATTCTGAATCGAGAAAATTTGCAGGATTCTTAGAAGATTTGTCATTCTGCGTTAATCCCAGGTCGTTGTCTGCTGGAATGCCGATCGAAATGAAGCTCGCGCGCGCGTATCAGAAAAAGCAGCTTTCTTATATCTAATAAAGTAATTCCATTAGCCCGGCCCTTCATTATTCGTTATGAGTGCACATTAAATTTACACCCTTATCAGCTCACAAAGGGGTGGGGCTTACGGGACTAATTTATTTAATACAAGAAAGCTGCTGTTCGGCGCCGCGCAATCATTGATCGAGATTCCACAGAAGGCAGTTCGACATTCGATGCAACGCTTCAGCGTACACAGCAGCACGAAGTGGGTGTGGCAATGCTGAAAATTTTTTTAAACCTTTGGAGGCTTAGCGAAAAATCATCAAGTGGGGGGTGGACGGCTGCAACGCAGGGTGTCGACAAGCGATTGGATGCAGATTATTTATTGGAATGGGAATTGGGAAAAGAAAATTTGTTCTTCTCAGGACCAACATTTCATGAAAAGAAAAGGTAATTACGAAAATTGACTGTTTCGGTGGCATCGGCGTTTGGCGTGGAAGCTTGGTTTCTGTTAGTGATTGCATCCATTAGAAATTTGAGCTTAATTTATTGAATACAAGAAAGCTGCTTTCCAGCGCTCGACCCATTTGATCTGGATTCCGCAAAGAGCGGTTTAACCATTTATAAGGCTATGGAAATTATGTTGCCACCAACAAATTATATGTTTTTCTGTTTATTAACAAGAAGCTCTACTTATTATTTCCCATGTAGTGACTATATTTACTACCTAGTAATCCCCAGATGAATTTGAGCCATAAAATTGAAATGTCAATTTGAAAGGGCTTTTTTACGAACAGATCGTAAGTTTCGAGTGGAAGATGCATATTCAGTTATAATTCGTTGAAAAATGACGGCATATATACTTTTTCCATTAGTATAATTATTTTTGAATCTCATGTGTTAGATTGTGGCGTGATCAGCGTGAAAAATACTTCGACTTTCTTATATATTTGGTTTTGGATTTTGACAAAATTGCTTGGGAAAAAAATTACCAAAACAAATTTTGTCATTTAATGATACATTTTCCAGCTGGGACTCTTCGCTAAAATGTAACGTGCCTTGTTTTGATTTGTTTTACGTAAAACGTAAATTTTTTAAAATCTCTTATTAATTTTTGCATTTTTTCCCGCTTGCAAGGCAGTGGCAAATAACATTCTCCGACATTGTCTGCGGAATTTCCATCACAATGGCTCGCGCGCGTAGTAGTAGTAGTAAAATTCTTCTTTATTTACACATTTTTTGTTCTACAATTATTTTTGACATGTACAGTGATCGTAAGCTTGGCCTCAACTTCAATTTTAATTATTATTATTATTATTATTTCTATGTTTCTGTAACTTTTAAAATATAATGTATCATGACGGCCTTCAGGAGGCGCTAGTGTTTTTTTAAAATTTGATAACCTAACTACTATGTACTAATATTTACAATGAAAATTTGATAACCTAGATTGGAACTAGCGCCCTAAGCGCTTCTTGGTCAGTGCAAGCAACGGACCCTAAACTTTCTTTACACTCACCAAAGCGTTCATGTGGGTTTTGTCGGCCAGACGGTGGACCTCGGATGTTCTTGTCCTGGGAGGGTGTTGAGATCATCCTCAGGAATTTGTTTTGGACCCGTTGAAGTTTGAGGTGGTGGGTTTTAGCGCAGCTCTCCCAGACCGGCATGCCATATTCGATCACAGGAGGATGATTTGCTTGTAGACAGCAAGCTTATTTTTCAGGGACAATGACGACCGGCGGTTGATCAAAGGGTACAGCAGTTTCAACAAGACGTTACACTTTGTCACCGCGTTGTCAACCTCTTGCCTGAAAATGAACTTGCCGTCGAGGTCAAGCCAAGATAGTCGTCCTCATTGGTCCATTCCACAGTCGTGTCATTGAGGATGATTTTACAGTCCCAGGCGGAACAAGTTTAGGGGATTTGAAGTGGGGGAAAATGATGACCTGGGTCTTCGCCGCGTTGATACAGATCTTCCAGCTGGTGAGGTACTCTGTCAGGGCATCCAAACCTCGTCAATCAAACTGCACGGAGGCCAACTGAATCAAGAAGTTGAATAGTTGTTCCCAGTTGGATGGACTTTGAGTCTCTAACCGTGGAATTAACATGACTCATCGGCGCTGAAGCCCCTCGACTGGTTTTTAGTCAGGGACATCACAATCCTTACTTTGCCACGTACGCTTACATCGCGGGCGAAAACCAAACGTTGCAAATAAATATATTTGCGTTTGGTTTCACGCCACTTCTGATTCTGCCTATTTCTCCTTTATTGTGGCCATTTTTAAGGATGGTGTCTTCCAAAAAGGTCTTTATACAAAAAAGGTTGATCCGACAATCCGATATGAACTTTCTTCAAAGTGCAAAACTCAATCGTAAATAGTGAATTTGATAGCGCGTCGGAGGGAGATGATGCAGTAAATTTGAATGGATGGGATCAGTAACAGCAACCAAGCTACCACCGAAACAGTCCGTTAACGCAATTAACTCTTTCGTTCTATAAAAAGTTGTTCCTAAGAAGAACCAATTTTCTTTTCCAATGTGCCTTTCCAATAACTAACTGCATCTAATCGCTTGTTGAACCCTTGCTTTGCCACTGTCCGACCACCACTTGATGATTTTTCGCTCAGCCTCTAAAATTTGAAATAAATTTTCAGCATTGCCACACTGCCACTCACTCCTTCGTGCTGCTGTGTCCGTTCCGCTACTCGAATGTCAAACCGCTCGAATCAAAATGGCTCGCGCGCGTAGTAGTAGTAGTAAAATTCTTCTTTATTGTTTCATTTTCTGTTCTACAATTATTTTTTACATGTACAGTGCTCGGCCGGCTTGGCCCTCCAACTTCAATTTGATTTTTTTTTTTGTTTATATTGTTATTCAAGTTTTAAGATATGATATATCATGACGGCCTTTAGGAGGCGCTAGTGTGTTTTTATAATTTGATAACCTAACTACTATGTACACTAATATTTACAATAAAAATTTGTTATCCTAGATTGAAACTAGCGCCCTAATTGGAGCCTGATCCGAATGCAACAACGGACCCTAAACTTTTCTTTACACTCACCAAAGCGTTATGTAAGGTTTTTATCCCGGCCAGACGGTGGACCTCAGATATTCTTGTCCTGGGAGGGTGTTGAGGATCATCCTCAGGAATTTGTTTTGGACTCGTTGAAGTTTGAGGTGGTGGGTTTTAGCGCAGCTCTCCCAGACCGGCATGCCGTATTCGATCTGGGGAGGATGATTTGCTTAGACAGCAAGCTTATTTTTCAGGGACAATGACGACCGGCGGTTGATCAAAGGGTACAGTAGTTTCAACAAGACGTTACACTTTGTCACCGTTTTGTCAACCTGTTGCTGAAAATAAGCTTGCTGTCGAGGTCAAGCTCAAGGTAGTCGGCCTCATTGGCCCATTCCACAGTCGTGCCGTGAGGATGATTTTACAGTCCCCAGGCGGAACAAGTTTAGGGGATTTAGAGTGGGGAAAAATGATGACCTGGGTCTTCGCCGCGTTGATACAGATCTTCCAGCTGGTTAGGTATTCTGTCAGGGCATCCAGGCCTCGTTGGAGTTTTGCCACTAGCGCTCTAATCACTCTACCATTGTAGACGATGGAGGTGTCATCTGCGAACAGAGACAGAATGCCGCCTTCTGGAGGTTCTGGCATATCGGAGATGAACAGATTGAAAAGCAGGGGCCCGATGATACTGCCCTGGGGGACGCCTGCGCCGATGTTGTGCGCATTGGAACTCGCTACGCTGATTGAGACCCGGAATGTCCTTGCCGACAGGTAATTGTTGATGATTTTCACCAGGTAGCTGGGAAGATTGTAGCGTTATAGTTTGTACACCAGGCCATCATGCCATACATTGTCAAATGCCTTCTCGACATCGAGTAAGGCCATGGCGGATGTTTTCGAGACAAACTTGTTCTGTCTGAGGACGTTGGTAACTCGGGTCAGTTGGTGTACAGTTGACCGACCGCGTCGGAAACCAAACTGTTCCTCGAGCAAGATGTTGAGATTTTCGGCGAGCTCAAGTAACCGGTGATGAATAGCTTTTCGAATAGCTTGGATAATCCTGAGAGAAGGCTGATGGGACGATAGCTTTTGGGTGAGGAAGGATCCTTGGGCTTCCGGATGGGGATGACTTTCGCTGACTTCCAGGCCGATGGGAAGTAGCTGAGCCGGAGACACTGATTGAAGATCAGCGAGAGGTGCTCAAGAACAGCGCACTCATGTGTTTTGAGCTCGAGATTCAGGATGCTGTCGAAGCCTGGGGCCTTCATATTCTTCGATGATTTGATATAGGCCGTCAATTCGCCAGCTGAGATCTCCAACTCCTCCGAGAAGTCGTTGGGAATCAAATGGATGTTGTTAGCATGATCAATTTGACGGCTGCTTCGTGTGGACTGATGATGTTCTGTCCTAGATTGTGTGAGCAAAGTGACGACCAATTTCGACGACCTTCTCTGCAGGAGTTATCAAGCGATCCTTAGAGCTATTGTTGTCTAATGGGATCAAGGGTGGAATGGGCCGAGGTTTAGATTTTAGAATTTTGGTCAATTTCCAGAACGGCTTTGCACAGTCTGGAAGAGCGCGGATCTTATTGGAGAATTCCTGAGGTCCACCATTCTGGTCTTGATAATTTTTGTGATTCGATTGCAGCGTGCGCTTAAGCTCAGGCGGTCAGTACGCTGAAACTGCCTGCAGTGACATTCCGCAATCAGATCAAATCTTTGGTGAGTGTATCGATGTTTAAGGAGTTGCTTACCTGCCGAGCCGTCGGTACGTGTTGTTCTCGGGCCGCCGTGATCGCCTCCTCGATAGCGCACAGCTGGCGGTCGATACTTTCCGGCGTCTCCGGACGCACCTCGAAGTCGACGGTGTTATCGACGCACTGCTGGAAACGCTGCCAGTTCACTCGGTGGTAGTTCCGCCGTAACTGCTGGTACCGATTGACCGAGGAGCCCAGTTCCGCCACCACCGGATAGTGATCCGAACTGAGCTCCTGGTATACAACCTGCTGCGAGACGTGGCCACTCAGGTTTGTTACGTACAGGTCGAGCGTTGCGTGGGCACCGGACCGACTCAGCCGAGTGGGGAATCCGGGCTCAGGATCGTGTAGTGGCCTTCCTCCATGTCGTTGCTCCAGATGGTGCCGTTTCGATTGCCGCGACTGTTGCCCCAGGCGATGTTTGGCATTCAAGTCGCCGGCAATGATATCACCAGCCTTGCCTCCGCGTCAGCTTGACGATGTCCCTCGAAGGGCAGCCGATGATCCATCGCCGGCTTTGGCTTGCGTTGGACAGTACGCCGCAATGAGCGCGATTATTGCCGACCGAAGTGGTGATTTCGACACCGATGGCCTCGATGACGCTGAGCTGGAAGCTTGGAAGCAGACGACAGTTGATGTTGTAGCGAAAGGCGATGGCCACCACCTCCCTGGTCGGCCGGTCGGAGGTCGCACGATGCGGAAGTCCGGGTGTTAATGTTCACCTCCGGTTTTAGGTGCGTTTCGGTGATGAACGGCACGTCTATTTCCTTCTCCTCAAAATCCTTCAGCTCAATTATTTTGCTCTTGAGGCGAGCAAGCGTTCCAGTTGAGCCAGGCCCACCTAGCAGCCATTTTCGATGATGAACATGCCAAAGTGAAGCCTGGTCGAAGCGGGTTTTGCAGCCGCGCAGTCGAAGTGGCGAGCTGCGCGAAGATCGGCAACAGTTGTTCCGGGTGTACAGCGGAGCAGATTCTTCCGATGGGACGGCTTCGTTCTCCGACTGCCGACGGAACCCAGGAGGAGGAGCGGGGCCATTCGCTGGTGGATGGTGCCGACGATGTTGGAGCTTGGACCGATGCCGCTGCCGCTGCCAGTCGCGTGCGGCTGCTGGCAGTGGGATAACGGAATCACACGACGGGGAGCCGGGATGGCTGGAAAGTTCACCTCGTTGATTACGGAACACGGTTTATCTTCGGAATAGTCCTGGTGGAAGCCTTCTTCCGGATTTCCAGGAACTCGGCTCGCTTTGGGCAGCCCTTTGTGGTGGCGCGATGTTTGTCGCCACAGTTGGCGCACCCAGGATCGGCCACCTCCATTTTGTCGCACTCGTCCGTCGGATGGGGTTCGCCACACTTGTTGCAGCGCGGCTTCATGCAGCAGTTCCTGGTGCCGTGCCCGAAATTGAAGCAGTTGGTGCATTGCGTGACATCGCGGTGCACTGGCCGATATCGCTCCCCAGTCAACGACGGTGTAATTTATAACGCCAACCAGCTTCAGGTCCTTCCAGGTAGTGGAGCCGTGCTCCAGATGGATCAGGTAAAGCTGGTGCGATATCTCCTCGCCTTGTCGTGACGAGCGATCTTGTGGACGGCTACTGGCTTCAGTCCGCAACTTTCAAGCTCTGCTTGGAGCTCTTCCTCCTTCATGTCGTGAAGTCCTCGCAGCAAAGCCAGGCGGCTTCGTGCCGGGGTGGTCATGAGTGTAGTACTCATACTTGTGGACCTCGAGGAACTCCACGACGGATTGATGATGGTCTGTTGGCCGGCATCACTTTCACGCCCTCGCTGCAGAGCCGAAAAGTACATTTCAGCCCTTGGCGATCGGCTGGCGATTTTTGGGCGTAAATCCGGCGGATCTCCTTCACAAACACGGGCGGGCACTTCTCCTTCCGCTCCGGTTGCACCTGCGGCAGCTGCGACTGCTGCTTCTTCCTCTTTTCGGCGGATTGCCAGCGTCATCAAGCAACAACGGCGAAAACACGTTGCTCTGCAAAAGCTGCTTGGAGGGTTACCCGCGCCTCCAAGAGCAGTGCGCTTGAGCACTTTTCCAGCGACCGAATCGGCCACCGGTCTCCCATGACGGGTCCAGGAGAAAATAACGCATAACGCGACAAGCGAAAACGTAAACAGCAAAGAACGAGAAAAACACTTCGAAAAAATGCGAGCAAAAAAACACGTCCGTACGTGTTGCTGTCTCGAACTGGAATTACCGCCTTTTGTTGTCGGTATGACTGCAAATGTTGTGTAACCGTCACACCCCCTAAGGGGCGTGGCTGGGTTCCAACAATTGATTACAAAAGCAGCTCTTCCGCGCGCGCGACCATTTCGTTCGAGATGTCGCGGAGAGCAGACCGTGGTACCACCTTCGGCATCAGCGAAGCTGCTACCGGAAATTTTATTTCCCGGCGATGGTAGCCAAATGGGTCCAGCGCGGTCGTCATTGTCAAAAACATTATCAGCGCTCAGTTTAAATTTTTTCTTGTATGGAAGTAGGAGGAATGACGGCTTTGGCAGGTTTTCATTTCTATTATTGTCGGGAGTTTTGTTGACCAAATTTTATAGAAATTTATTACAATATTCTTTGATATGCACTGTCTTCAGATATGATATTTGATTAATGAAGTACTAAAGATCGTACCATCAATGAAAGTGGCTCTAAGGTGACTCGGGGAGGCACTACACACCGTGTTATTTTGACGTAAACTACGTCTAAGGGGAAGACTCAGATACAGGGTGTAAATCCGAAATTTCCAAATTCGAGACCGTCACAAAAATTAGGATAGATTTCAAACGCTACATGGCGTCTTTATCTTTCGATGGATTTTTCCGACATTTTGCTTATCAATCGATTCAGAAACTTTCTCCATGCAATTTGCCAATTCTATTATTGATACTATTGATTATCAATTCGTTAAACTAATTGAAAATCGTTTTGTTTCTTTCCAAACCGGGTGAAAGAATTAACGTTCCCGTTCATAAATCCCCCAACTTACGGACATCAGTTGCAGTAAGTGCAGGCCCTTTTGATCCACTAGCTTCGTTTTTCCTGTGCCTATAAAAAGCCCCGTGTTTCGCGTGCGCGCGTCATCGAGACTACGCTCCCACGCGATTTACCTGAGTTTCGAGACAACCCAACACGTACGGACGTGTTTTTGCTCGCGCATTTTTCGAAGTGTTTTCTCGTTCTTTTTCCGCTGTTTACGTTTTTCGCTTGTTAAAGACGTTGGCGTTATTTTCTCCCGGACCCGTCGCATTAGGAGACTCGGTAGCCGATTCGGTCGCTGGAAAAGTGCCTAAGCGCACTGCTCTCTTGGGAGAGCGCAGGTAACCCTCAAGCTTGGCTTTTGCAGAAGCAACGTGTGTTCTCGCCGTTGCCGCTTGATGACGCCGGCAATCCGCCGAAAAAAGGAAAAAGCAGCAATCGCATGGCTACCGCAGGTGCAACCGGAGCGGAAGGAGAAAGTGCCCGCCCGTGTTTGTGAAGGGCGATCCGCCAGATTTACGCCCAAAATTCGCCAACTTCAATCGCCTAAGGGCTGAAATGTAACCTTTTCGGCACTCTGCAGCGGAAGGGCGTGATGCCAGCAAGCGTGATGCCGGCCAGCAGGGATCATCAATCGGTCGTCGTGGAGTTCCTCGAGGTCCACAAGTATGAGTACTACACTCCGCAGCCACCGGCAGAAAGCCGCTCCAAGCGCTTTAGCTGCGAGGAACTGCACGACATAGAAGGCCTGGGAAGAAGAGCTGATGTCAGAATGAGCCAACTTGAACGGCACTGAAACCGTGCCCGTCCACAAGATCGCTCAAATCACGACAAGGCGAAATATCGCGACCAGCACACAACTTTAATCCATCTGGGCGGCTCCCTACAGAAGGACCTGAAAGCTGGTTGGCGTTGCTCGTTACCGTCGTTGACTGGGGCGATATCGGCCAGTGCACCACGATGTCACGCAATGCCAACTGCTTCAATTTCGGGCTGGCGCAGAAACTGCCGCAGCAAACGCGCCCAGCAAATTGTGGCGAACGCCATCCGACGGCAAGTGCGACAAAATGGAAGTGGCCGATCCCAAGTGCGCCAACTGTGGCGACAAACATCAGAGCCACCACAAGGAGCTGCTTAAGCGGCCGAGTTCACAACGGCTCCACTACGGAAAACTTCCGCAGGACCTGGTTTCGAACCGTGTTCTGTCGTTGACTGCAAGGTGAGTAATATCCGATACCAGCATCTCCGTTGTACGATTCAGAATACTTCCGGTACGCTGCTACACTCGATTCGCACCAAATGACTGTCTTCGGCCTTTCACTGAATCAATGGTCAGCCTCCAGCACATCGTCCCCGGCACCATCATAGCGAGCTGGCGTTCCTCCTCTGGGTTCCATCGGGACAATCAACGTCGACTATCAAACCGTCCGCTGTGCTCCGGAACAGCTGATCGCGGTCTTCGCGCCAAAAAGTTTCTGGAACTGCATATCGAAGTGAACAACCGACGTCGACTTGATTCGATGCGGATTACTGGTTTTTCCAGGCAAACAGGTTGAAAAACGAACAGTGGGTAATGTCTGTGGCATAACCGCTAAGTGGACGTGGGACTTGACGTGTCCATGCCTTTAAGATACATAATATGTCCGAATTTCTCAAATCAACTATTTTGGATAAATAATCGGCGTTGCATACCATTCTTTGGCAAAATCTTCTCATCAAACCGACACAGAAATCAAATCTACCTCGAACAAGAATCATCAAGAATCAAATTCAGGAAGTATCTGTCCGGTCACGAAATATTAGCCTCGACAGTGGCAACCTTCCCACTGAAGGACTGCCTGATATGAACCACAAGTTGGCTCAGCGGGGATGTAGACTGTATCTCACCCCTTCCACTGAAAGAGCCTTATAATCCCGTGCGATAGCAACTGAAGGAGAACATTATTTTTTAACTCTTATGCTACGTTTAGACAAGGCAAGTGAATTGAGCAAGTCGCTTGAATCGAACGCAAATTGAACGTTTAAACACCTTAATTCAATTCATGAACGAAAAGAAAGTTGAACATGTTCAACTTTTGGCAAGTCAATTGAATTCAACTGAGGTTGTTCAATTCACTTGTCCTGTCAAAACGTGGCATTAGAGCCTTGAAAAAGGCTGTTTGCCTCGGCTAAGTGCAAAAAGTAGAAAACGATCTTTTCAAATAACCGCGAATTTCTAGTGATGGTATAAAAAGACTGAATGCTCTGCGAGCAGAATGCACTTTTCTTTTATACCTTATTTTGAATCTTCTCTGCTTCCCAAATGATGGGCCAATCAGCTAGTGTCTTGTATCCCGCTTCTTTGTCAGCCAAAGCGTCATCATCATCAACGCGTTCGAGAAGAGCTTTTCCTTTTTTACGCTTGTTGCTCGCTGCTGGCGTCTATTTCCTAACAGGACTTTTGCTAGATACAGGCCAATAAGCCGGGCAAGCGAGCTTAGAATTGCAGTTCAGGTGGGAAGTACGTGTTCTATTATGCTCTATTATTGGCTCTCTGAAGAACCGTTTGTTTTTGGACATACATGCTGCATCATGTGACTTTTCTTCAGCCTGTCCTCGGCTCCTTTCCCGGATGCCGGCCGGTCTCGGCTCTGACTCTGCTGCTGCTGCTGCCGGTATCTGCTCAACGTGCTGCTTTGTCAGGTCTGTAGGGTGGACTGCTGATGTGCTGGCTAGGTGTCGGATGATGATGGTCGCTGCGATGGTGACGAGCCGAAAAAGCGGTCGGTGCAGACTTCATTCCCTACTAAAGTGCTGTTCAGTCGATGATGCAGTTGCTTCGCTTGTCCCGGTCAGAATGAAAGAAAAAAATCGCGTTGCGCTATTTTATGGCTTCTCGGCAGACCAGCGGCTGCTCATTCGCTGGTGTCTGCACCAATCAGAACGTGGTAATGGAATGATGCAAGAATTATGCGGTACCCATATTTATAGGTTCCCTTGATCTCAATGTTTTCATTGAAAACAGTTTCATGCCTATTGAAACAAGTTTTTCAGGTCTTATCAAGCATGGACATGAAAGGCATACTTGAAATCTGTCGATAGAGGGCTTACCGCAGAAATTCGTCCGTTGAGACGAACGCTATTAACGTTTAAAATCTTTCAACACAGCGTAACGCGGTCGATTTGAATATTTTGAAATGACACCCGGTATAGTAAAGAGAGACGTAAGTCCTACGTCAAAACTTCCTGAGAGCTCTTTATTCTTTCTGGTTAATTTATTTAACAAATGTTTTCAATTGGCATACTTTCCAGATAAATGGAAAAACGCCAAAGTTGTTCCAATTTTGAAGCCGGACAAAAATCCAGCTGAGGCTTCTAGTTATCGCCCAATCAGTTTGCTTTCTTCAATAAGCAAACTGTTTGAAAGATTATTTTAAATAGAATGATGGTTCATATTAATGACAAATCTTCTTTTGCTGATGAGAAATTTGGATTTCGCCATGGGCATTCAACCACTCATCAGTTATTAAGAGTTACGAATTTGATTCGGCTCGACACATGAAGGTTTGATTGTAAAATTGATGAATTTTAATTTTCCTCTGTACATCATTAAACTGATCCAAAATTATTTATCAGATCGCTCGCTGCAGGTAAACTATCAGAATACTAAATCTGATAGATTACCTGTAAGAACTAATAGTGTCCCCAAGGCAGCATACTGGGGCCCATATTGTATAACATTTTTACTTCTGACTTACCTGATTTACCACCAGGGTGTCAAAATCTTTGTTTGCAGATGACACGGGCCTTTCAGCCAAAGGGCGAAGCCTTCGTGTCATTGTAGTAGATTGCAAAAAGTTTGGATATTTTCTCCACTTACTTGCAAAATGGAAAATTTCCCCGAATGCTTCCAAAACTCAGCTTATAATTTTCCCACATAAGCCGAGAGCTTCTTATTTGAAACCTTCTAGCAGACATATTGTCACTATGAATGGGGTTCCAATTAATTGGTCTAGCAAGCTAAATATTTAAGACTTCTGCTAGATCAAAAATTAACTTTTAAAAATCACATTGAAGGCCTTCAAGCCAAATGTAACAAATATATTAAGTGCCTATATCCACTTATAAACAGAAAATCAAAACTTTGTCTTGAGAACAAACTTTTGATTTACAAACAAATTTTAGACCAGCCGTGTTGTATGCTGTGCCAATATGGACTAGTTGCTGCAACACCAGAAAGAAGGCACTTTAGTGGACTCAAAATAAAATTTTGAAAATGATTCTGAAGTTGCTTCCGTGGTATAATACCAATGAACTTCATAGAATTTTTAATATTGCGACATTGCATCAAATGTCCAATAAAATAATTTCCAATTTTAGACAAAAATCGTTGCAATCTTCTATTGCAACGATTAACTCCTTGTACCCTTAGTATAAATTAGGTTAAGTTTAGTTCAAGTTGAAAACATTGTAATTCCTACATGGTTTAATTCAACCAGAGAAAAAAATCCTAACTGCCAGGGGCAATTGAAATGTGTTAATAACTAAAAATGTAACATAGCAAATAAGGATGATAGTGTTAAGAAAACACGGAACACCTAGTCTAAGAGATGAATGCATGTATTAGATAATAAGCAAATAAAATTAGTTATAAAAAAAAAAAAAAAAAAAAAACTAACGCCTAAAAATGATTGCCAGGGGTGCGATAATTGCAAATATTACACTAATTTTACATTTTTTGAAAATTTTAATTACATTTTCAACATTTCATTTTAAACTAAGATTCCAAAATGGGATCATGTGATGATTTCTAGCACAAAAATTTGACATGTTATGCTGCACATTGAATTATACGTTTAAGCACCTTGCAATGTCTCTTCACAACATTGCTTGTCTTTTGTGATACCGCGACGCTACTGCTACAGACATCGATTCATAATGTTTTAAACAATCATAAACTCCCAGTTGAACCGCTCAAGGAAACTCTTCAAATTAGCTAGAGTGGTAATAGTGGTAATAGAGTATATTTGCTGAAACACAAAATCACGTTAACCAAGAATATTCAAAAGCTTTATACCAACGTTTGAAAGTTACACAAAATTCAGTAGCTATTTACCTATTCACATCAACAAATAAATCAAATTTTAAATTGAAATATTTAGACTCAAAACAGTGACAGGAATGTCTGCAGGAATACCAAACGCTTAACCGCTGCTGCCATCGGCCGAGAAAACTTGATCAGTAGTGTTGTCGTCGACACTCTATCGTCACACACCGCCGTGCCGCACTTACTGTTGGCTTCTCGACAATGCCGGGCTGAAAATGCCGATGATGCTGACCTGAGAATGCTGACGATTCTGCCTTGCTCTTAAAAAGGCTTAGGTTTGCGAATGCGTGGCTGTGACGATGATGCAACCGTTCAAAAATTCCGACGATGCGATGCTGTTGTTGCTTTGCCTGTTTCGGTCAGATTGAGAGGAAAAATTCGCGCTGCGCTATTTTATGCCTTCTTAGCAGACCTAGCGTGAGCTCATTCGTTGACGTCTGCACCAATCAGAACGTGGTAATGGAATGATGCAAGAATGATGCGGTACCCATATTTATAGGTTTTCGTGAATTCAATGCTTTGCTTTGAAAACAGTTTTAGGCCTATTGAAACAAGTTTTCGGATATTATCAAGCATTAATATGAAAGGCATACTTGAAAGCTGTCGATTGAGGGGTTAACTGCAGAAATCTGTTCACTAGCTATTAACGTTTGAAATCTTTCAACACAGCGTAACGCGGCCGATTTAGAAATTTTGAAATGACACCCGGTATAGTAAAGAGAGACGTAAGTCCTACGTCAAAACCTTACATGAACGCTTTGGTGAGTGTAAAGAAAAGTTTAGGGTCCGTTGCTTGCATTCGGATCAGGCTCCAATTAGGGCGCTAGTTCCAATCTAGGTTATCAAATTTTTTATTGTAAATATTAGTGTACACATAGTAGTTAGGTTATCAAATTTTAAAAAACACACCAGCGCCTCTAAAGGCCGTCATGATATATCATATTAACACTTAAATAACAATGTAAACATAAAAATTTAAAATTGAAGTTGGAGGGCCAAGCCGGCCGAGCACTGTACATGTAGAAAAATAATAATTGTAGAACAGAAAATGATTAAATAAAGAAGAATTTTACTACTACGTGCGCGCGTCATTTTCATTCTGGATGTCTTGCGAGCGGACCAGGGCGTCCACAAGCGGTCCCAGTGACAACGGCTGTCTCAGCGGTGTGGTGGTGCGGATGAAATTTTTCGGTCCGGTGGTGGTGGCGGTCGTGGAAGCAGCAGCACATCATTTTCATCCGTGTCCCATCTTCGGCGGATCTGTCAATCGACGGCGTCCGTTGAGCCGAATCATCGGATGGCGGTCGCGCAGCCCAGTGGCTGCTGCTAAGGCACATAAGTGGCAATTAATCGATTCTTTTCAGGGCCATCATTATATTTGGGAGGAAGGTTAAGTTGAAATAATTTTCCTAAAGTGCAACCGTTAGGAACTGGAAAATTCTTCGTTGAAATTTTCTAGCGTAATTCGGAGTTGTATGATTTTAGTGTTTGAGAATGTTGATATTAGGCGAACTTTCTTCATAGAACAAAGCATAATTGTTTGGCATCGGTAGCGGAATCATAGCATTAGTGCCGGTCGAGCATAGGCTGTCATCGGAAGATTGCTACAGCAAATTATTCACTAATGTGGCGTTTGCAACGATTTGGATGTTGTCGGCACAACATGAAATTTTCCCGCGAGACTAATTTTGTATTTTTCCTGTTGATTGAAAAAGAAATCGGTTCCGAGATGAACTTTATTCAAAGCGCAACGTTAACGTCGGTAGTTGAATCCCAAGCAAGTATCGGAAGGAGACCATGCAAACAATTGATTGCAAATCACTGTTTTTGGATGTTTCTGCATACATTTTTCCATATAAACTTCCAACGAGTTTAGCACTGTCCAAACGTTGACCGATTTGGCTGAAATTTTGTCCAGAGCATCAGGGCATCAAATAGAACCGAATAAGAGGGCGGCCCATCAAAAAATTTATAAAAGTGTTTTTTGAGCCACCCTAGTGTACATAGTAGTTAGGTTATCAAATTTTTCAAAATGAACTAATGCCTGCAATAGGCTTCCATGTCATACTAGAGAATTTTCAAATTACTTGCTTTTCAAAATAATAATAATAAAAAAAAACTAATAACAAAGATGAAGGGCCGTGTGGCCAAACACTTACAATGTACACTAGATGTAAAATCAAAGCAAATAAATAAACATACTTTTATTGAAAAAAAATTGAAAATATTGCTCAATGTTTTTCATTGAAAACAGTTTCATGCCTATTGAAACAAGTTTTTCGGGCCTTATCAAGCATGGACATGGAAGGCATACTTGAAATCTGTCGATTGAGGGGCTTACCGCAGAAATTCGTCCACTGAGACGAACGCTATTAACGTTTAAAATCTTTCAACATAGCGTAACGCGGTCGATTTGAATATTTTGAAATTACACCCGGTATAGTAAAGAGAGACGTAAGTCCTACGTCAAAAAAATTAAATACGTACTTCTCGACTCAGAACGAGTTATGTTGTAAGCATCTCAAATAGCCATGCGAGCAAAGTCGTAGGATTGCCAATCCGGAGATGGTGAGTTCGATTCTCGGTCTGGTCAAGGCTGTTTCCGGGTTGGAAATTTTCTCGACACCCTGGGCATATCCATTGTCTTGCCACACAATATACATACTCATGCAATGGGGGACATAGAAAAGTTTTCAATTATTAACTGAGGAAGTGCTAATAGAATACTCGGTTGAAAAGCAGGTCAAGTTGCAGTTGCAATGTAGAACCATTGAAGAAAAAGAAGTAAGCGTTATTAGACAAATTTGTATAACATAAAGTTTTGAAAATAGTTTTAAGATTTAGAACCGTTGTGTTTCAAAGCTCTGTACTGATCTCTGGCAGAGATGGGAAAAATCAAATTTTCGAAAACTCAAGGATGAACAAATCCACCGCGATCCCACTTTTAAATTATCAAGTGATAAAAATTCGCCAACGATTAAGAATCGTTTGAAAATCGTATCTTGATTTGAAACGCTTATCGTTACATTTTGAACTTTCTTTCCTAACTACCATAAAACCTTAACGCCGTATAGAAAATATAACGGGACTGTTGACAATTAGGGGAAACCGCCAAATGTTGAACGGCTAATTTTGTCGCCTATTGTTGAACTCCCATAAGAAATGCACCGGCGTTCAACAATAGGCGAAGAAATTAGCCGTTTAACATTTGGCGAATTACCCTAGCTGATATTAGTGAAGATTAATGTTTGAATGAAAATTCTGTGTTTATTATCGTTTGCGTACAAAATTTGAGAAGTTGTCGCCAGCGACAACTCGCCTACTGTTTTCACGTGAAAAGTTTTCACATGAAAATAGCAATCATTATCGTCTGATAATGATTTAGCACAACACTGCTCTCTGGTACGCTCAATATTAGAGTTTGTATCTGCTGTTTGGAATCTCTACCAGGCTGTATGGAGTGAGCGGTTCGAAGCTGTCCAAAGAAGATACGTCAGATATGCTTTGCGTCACCTTCCATGAAATGACCCGTTGAACTTGCCTGCTTACGCTGATCGCTGTCGGGTTGGATACTCTAGCCAAACGGAGGAATGTGGCTCAGTGTGTTTTTATTGTTAAGCTTTTATCATCTGAATACGATGCTCCTGAGTTGCTGTCGAGGATCAGTTTATATGCACCTGTCCGAACGTTCCGAGCGCGAGCGCTGCTACACGAGGAGCCACAAGCTACTAACTATGCTGCAAACAGTTCCATTGTCGTCATGATCCATCGCTTTAACGAAGTGTCCGATGAAAATGTTTTTATTGTTTGACTACCATTAGATTTAAGAATTTCATGTAGATAACATAGTCCGATGAACAAAAGAAATACAAAAAGAAAGAAATGTTTACCGGCGCAGCCAAAATTTTTGATAATATAAAGTATGGTTTGAGTTTAAATTTGTTTCGAAATTTCGCGGAATTCCGTTAAGTTTCGTGAGAAGCTAGTTTTTCCTAGCGAATTTTTTGTAATTTTTCGAAACGAAACGAAATAAAGAAAACAGATTTCGCCATGCTCAAATTCCGCGAAATTCCGCGGAATTTCGTTTCGAACGACCTGAAACGAAATTTTTCGAAATACCGCATATGCTTAATGAAAATCACGCATAAAATTTTATCTCTAGAATATTGGATTTGGCACCCAAGTACAATTTCTATCCCGAAGGGTATTGAAAGCATTGATATTGATCTCTATTATTGGCTCTCTGAAGAACCGTTTGTTTTTTGGACATACATGCTGCATCATGTGGCTTTTCTTCAGCCTGTCTCGGCTCAGCACCGATGCCGGCCGGTCTCGGCTCGACTCTGCTGCTGCTGCTGCCGGTATCTGCTCAGCATTGCTGCTTTGTCGGGTCTGTAGGGTGGACTGCTGATGTGCTGGCTAGGTTTCGGCTGATGATGGTCGCTTCGATGGTGTCGAGCCGAAAAAGCGGTCTGTGCAGACTTCATTCCCTGCTAGAAGGTGTGCTGTTCAATCGATGATGCGGTTGCTCCGCTTGTCCCGGTCAGAATGAAAGGAAAAAATCGCGTTGCGCTATTTTATGGCTTCTCGGCAGACCCAGCGGCTGCTCATTCGCTGGTGTCTGCACCAATCAGAACGTGGTAATGGAATGATGCAAGAATTATGCGGTACCCATATTTATAGGTTCCCTTGAGCTCAATGTTTTTCATTGAAAACAGTTTCATGCCTATTGAAACAAGTTTTTCGGGTCTTATCAAGCATGGACATGAAAGGCATACTTGAAATCTGTCGATTGAGGGGCTTACCGCAGAAATTCGTCCACTGAGGCGAACGCTATTTCAACACAGCGTAACGCGGTCGATTTGAATATTTTAAAATGACATCCGGTATAGTAAAGAGAGACGTAAGTCCTACGTCAAAAATATTTGGTAGGCGTACTAGCGAACACCATCCATCATAACCGGTACCATATAGTTTTTCATGAAAAGTTCCTAATTTTGAGAAAACCCGCGTTAGATGTCTTTCGCCATATCAATTTCTGGAGGTTAACTCATGCTGGCTATTTGCGTATATACGATAACGCCTGGCTGTGAAAGTGGCGGGTAGAAAATCAGCCACTGTCAATAATTCATCTTGATCAGTGTTGTCATTGACAGTCTATCGTCACACCGCCGAGCCGCGCTTACTGTCCGGTAGGCTTCTCCTTTGTGCGGTGGCCTCGACAATGCCGGACCGAAAATGTCGATGATGCTGACGATTCTGCCTTGCTCTTGAGAAAGCTTAAGTTTGCGATTGCGTAGCTGAGACGATGGAGCAACACTTCAAAAGTTCTGGTGATGCGGTTGCTTTGCCTGTTCTTGTCAGATCTCAGGGTCAGATTGAGAGGAAAAAAATCTTGCTGCGCTTTTTTATGCATTCCTGACCTAGCGAGAGCTCATTCGCTGACGTCTGCACCAATCAGAGCGTGGCAATGGAATGATGCAAGAATGATGCGGTACTCATATTTATAGGTTCTCGTGAATTCAATATTTTGCTTTGAAAACAGTTTTGGGCCTATTGAAACAAGTTTTTCGGGTCTTATCAAGCATGGACATGGAAGGCATACTTGAAATCTGTCGATTGAGGGGCTTACCGCAGAAATTCGTCCACTGAGACGAACGCTATTAACGTTTAAAATCTTTCAACACAGCGTAACACGGTCGATTTGAATATTTTGAAATGACACCCGGTTAGCAAAGAGAGACGTAAGTCCTACGTCAAAACTCTTTAGTAAGTATATTAGTGGTAAGTACTGAAAAGATCCATTCACTATGTTAGATGTAAATTTCCTCTTGAGCGGTTCAACTGGGAGTTTATGATTGTTTAAAACATTATGAATCGATGTCTGCAGGAATACCAAACGCTTAACCGCTGCTGCCATCGGCCGAGAAAACTTGATCAGTAGTGTTGTCGTCGACACTCTATCGTCACACACCGCCGTGCCGCGCTTACTGTTGGCTTCTCGACAATGCCGGGCTGGAAATGCCGATGATGCTGACCTGAGTGCTGACGCTTCTACCTTGCTCATAAAAAGGCTTAGGTTTGCGAATGCGTGGCTGAGACGATGATGCAACCGTTCAAAAATTCCTTCTTAGCAGACCTAGCGTGAGCTCATTCGTTGACGTCTGCACCAATCAGAACGTGGTAATGGAATGATGCAAGAATGATGCGGTACCCATATTTATAGGTTTTCGTGAATTCAATGCTTTGCTTTGAAAACAGTTTCAGGCCTATTGAAACAAATTTTCGGATATTATCAAGCATTAATATGAAAGGCATACTTGAAAGCTGTCGATTGAGGGGTTAACTGCAGAAATCTGTTCACTAGGGTAAAAGCTATTAACGTTTGAAATCTTTCAACACAGCGTAGCGCGGCCGATTTAGAAATTTTGAAATGACACCCGGTATAGTAAAGAGAGACGTAAGTCCTACGTCAAAAACACCGATTTCCTCATAACTCGAGAATTAATCAAGCAAATGGAACCAAATTTGGCATGTGGAGATTTTTGAAGGGAAGATATATTTCAGTGGTTGTTTAAAACCCCTCCCCTTTCTGAAAAGAGGGGCTTCCATACAAATGAACCAGAAATTACTGCATAATTCGAGAACTAATCAGAGAATAAATCAATTTTAGGCGGAACGAAGTTCGTCGTCTGCTAGTAAATAAATAAATTCCTTCGGATATTCCTTCAGATATTTCTCTACGAATTCCTTTGAATATTTTTCCAAGAACACCTCCATATATTCCAACTATGTCAAGTGTTACTTCTACTTTGCGGTTATTTCTCAGACATTACTTGCTCTCTTTGTTCTGAATATTTTTTCTAAATTGAAGCATGTGGATTTTGAAGCGACTACAAAACCGCCGATAATAGAACATAACCAGCTAAAGTTATAGTTTGCCTCGTTTCAATTTATGTTCAATGTTGTTCAATGTTAATTTTAAATTGTCTTTCATTTCAGAGCAAATCAACAAAGCTACGGACATCTCGTTGACTTCATTCCCCCCTAACACGGGGTTAAAATCCAAGACCATTGTACCGCAAACCCGGGAGACCAATTGCAACTCCCTACCGACAGAAGTGACCCCACCGAAAAACACTCAGCCCGGCTCGTCATCGAAATGGTTTTCCACCTCCAAATGCAATGAGCATAGTGGATGTGCAGCTACCGAAAAACCGGACCGTATTTTGGAAAATTTAATGGGGGTAAGTTTTTTAATCGCCAATGGTGATGGCGGTGATGCTGCCTTGCCACTGAAAAGGCTCAAGTTTGCATATGCCAGACTGGAACGAATATGGATGCCCAATTAACATGTTGTATTCTATTTGGATTTATTATAGTTGTATCATAGTATCATGTATCAATGGTACATGCTCCTATAATCATTTTAATAAATGCTCCAAGTCCATATTGAACTGTTTATTTTGATGGGTTGTCTAGCTAGAGTAATTTCTCTTAACTGAAACCATAAAGCTTTGAGAAAGATTTATTATGCTCTCCATTAAGAAAGAACGATCTTAAGTTTTTTGTTAACTCTGCTTTGCTTCTCTTGATCCACGACTGCTTGGCAGAAATCATGTTCCTTCATTTTTCATCTGATTGATCAATTTTCCTCACAATGCATTTTATCGACTTTTTGCGAACGCTGATTAAGCAGGTTATACTCTAAAATCATCAGTTTAGGTTACGAATCACAATTTGATGTTTATTATTCCAACGTATGTGAAGTAACTATCTTTAATTCTCGTGACATCTCCCACGAACAAAATCTTTTATCGAATTATCATTTCTACTCTTATTTCAAAGAAGGGTTATTTTAATCAAGAAATATTGATTAAACTTTAACTAAAAGTTAAACCATTTCGTTATATGCCTTAATTTTTTTAGTAAAATAGGGGCATCTGTTTCAGAACATGCTTTTATATTTTAACAATATCCACAAAGGGGATGCTTCTGGGTAAATCTCTGCTCACTGCACAGAAATTCGAAGAAAAGCTTTTAGGGCTTTTAGCTCTCGAATTATTTGTTTCCAATTGTCATCAATTCAAAGAATAGTAACCATTCCCAAATTTTAAATTTTGGCCCTGAGGAGAATCGATTATTTCCCAATAATGCATATTTCGAATCACTAACGACCACACGACCCACGCCATTGGCTGGAAAAACAAAACCAAATAAGAATCTTGAAAGAATTAAACTTGACTGCCACTGAAGCCATCCATGCGAATACATATTTGTAGCATCACCCTCCGACGCGCGCTCGTGATTCTGCTACGGACGCCAGGCAACTTTATGGCGTCTCCAAGCGGTTAATTTGCACTTTGAAAAAAGTTCGCCTCGCCTCAATTCTCCTTTGTATAGAATGGAGGCCCTGAGAAGAACCGATTTTTCCAATATCCCATATGTATTTGGAATAAAATTTGCTCAGCAACTCCGCCGATGCTTAGAGACGTAATAAAATCTCGATTAATCGATTAGTAACTAATCGATCACTCTCGATTCTTGTCGATTATTGAATCGATTAATCGCTGGGAAGTAATCGATTTAAAAATTAATCGATTATCACAACAAATAATCGGTTATTCGAAGTAATCGAATAATTTGCGACATCTCTACCGACGCTGGGGCCGCTCTCCGCGATATTTCAAATGAAATGCCCCGCGCGCGGTAGTAGTAGTAAAATTCTTCTTTATTTACACATTTTTTGTTTTACAATTATTTTGACATGTACAGTGATCGGCCGGCTTGGCCCTCCAACTTCAATTTTAATTATTATTATTATTATTATTTTTATGTTTCTACTTAATTTTTAAAATATAATGTATCATGACGGCCTTCAGGAGGCTCTAGTGTGTTTTGACGTAGGACTTACGTCTCTCTTTACTATACCGGGTGTCATTTCAATTTTTTTAAATCGACCGCGTTACGCTGTGTTGAAAGATTTCAAACGTAAATAGCTTTTGCCCTATTGAACAGTTTTCTGCAGTTAACCACTCAATCAACAGCTTTCAAGTATGCCTTTCATATTCATGCTTGATAATATCCGAAAACTTGATTCAATAGGCCCAAAACTGTTTTCAAAGCAAAATATTGAATTCACGAGAACCTATAAATATGAGTACCGCATCATTCTTGCATCATTCCATTGCCACGCTCTGATTGGTGCAGACACCAGCGAATGAGCTCTCGCTAGGTCAGGAAGGCATAAAAAAGCGCAGCACGATTTTTTTCCTCTCAATCTGACCCTGAGATCTGACAAGAACAGGCAAAGCAACCACAGCATCGCCAGAACTTTTGAAGTGTTGCTCCATCGTCTCAGCCACGCAATCGCAAACTTAAGCTTTCTCAAGAGCAAGGCAGAATCGTCAGCATCATCGGCATTTTCGGTCCGGCATTGTCGAGGCCACCGCACAAAGGAGAAGCCTACCGGACAGTAAGCGCGGCTCGGCGGTGTGACGATAGACTGTCAATGACAACACTGATCAAGATGAATTATTGACAGTGGCTGATTTTCTACCCGCCACTTCCACAGCCAGGCGCTATCGTATATGCGCAAATAGCCGGCATGAGTTAACCTCCAGAAATTGATATGGCGAAAGACATCTAACGCGGGTTTTCTCAAAATTAGGAACTTTCCATGAAAAACTATATGGTACCGGTTATGATGGATGGTGTTCGCTAGGTGCTTAAATTTGAGAAATCGAACCTTAGATGCCTTTCGCCACACTGCTTTCAGAAAGTTAACTTCTAGTGTGCCCCTGTACGTCCAAAGTGAACGATTCATTGATCAAGTTTTCTACGATCTCAAGCTTTCAAGATCTACTAAAGAGTTTTTCGCAGTAGAATCGTTTTAAAAATTTAATTAGCTTGCGTGACAACCCTTCTGGATAGAAATTGTGCTTGGGTGCCAATCCAATATTCTAGAGATAAAATGTTATGCGTGATTTTCATAAATTGCGTCAAAACTAACAGTGGATAATTTTTCTGATTTAACCGCGAAGTGGACGAAGGACTTCGCTTGACCATGCCTTTAAAGATTCATAAGATGTCCAAATCTCTCACATAATCTTATTTGGATAAAAAAACGAACAGTGGGTAATGTCTGTGACATAACCGCTAAGTGGACGTAGGACTTGACTTGACCATGCCTTCAAGATACATAATATGTCCAAATTTTCCACATCAACTATTTTGGATAAATAATCGGCGTTGCATACCAGACGAGCTCGGTGGTCTAGTGGCTACCGCTTCTGCCTTATGAGCAGGAGGTCGTGGATTAAATTTCAGGCTCGTCCCTTTCCTACTTTGTATTTCTATCATAGTTTTTTCTGTGTTTCACGTTCTACCAACACAATTCCTACTGTTATAACATTCCAAACTAACAAAACCTCCCGTGGCACCTATGAGAGGTCGTAGAGTTCTCTGCATCTTTCTTTAGTAGGTGTCCAACTAAACATCCTTCCCCTTCCCCAGCATTCGCAAGGGCGTGGCCAGGACAGATCTGGACTATTGCTTCTATCTAAGAGACAGTGATAAGTCTCAAATAAATATCTGTGGTAACGGATAAAAGTGATGTTTCTCTCAAACAATAATCCAGACCTACGAATTTGTGCGAATTGCTCAATGCTAATGCTAATGCTAATAATCGGCGTTGCATACCATTCCTTGGCAAAATCTTCTCATCAAACCGACACAGAAATCAAATCTACCTCGAACAAGAATCATCAAAAAAAATTCAGGAAGTATCTGTCCGGTCACGGAATATTAGCCTCGACAGTGGCAACCTTCCCACTGAAGGATTGCCTGAAATAAGCCACAAGTTGGCTCAGCAGGGGATGCAGACTGTATCTCAGCCCCTCCACTGAAGAGCCTCTAATGCGTGCGATAGCGACTGAAGAACATTATTTTTAACTCTTAGAGCCTTAAAAAAGGCTGTTTGCTTCGGCTAAGTGCAAAACGTAAGAAAACGATCTTTTCAAATAACCGCGAATTTCTAGCACTTTTCTTTTATACCTACTTAATTTTGAATCTTCTCTGCTTCCCAATTGGCTATCTCTTGGCCAATCAGCTAGTGTCTTGTATCCCGCTTCTTTGTCAGCCAAAGCGTCATCATCATCAACGCGTTCGAGAAGGGCTTCTTCTTTTTTACGCTTGTTGCTCGCTGCTGGCGTCTATTTCCTAATAGGACTTTTCGCTTGATACAGGCCAATAAGCCGGGCAAGCGAGCTTAGAATTGCAGTCCAGGTGGGAAGTACGTGTTCTTTTCTGAGACAACATTGTTAGTAGTAGAAGGAAGAAACACCTGGAAACAATGTTTATCTACATATTTTTTATCAATGCCAAAAAATCCAACATTTGATGAAAAATCGATTGATAGTTTATTAATGTTTGAGCTGTTATCGGTGTTTTTTTATCCAAATAAGATTATGTGAGAGATTTGGACATCTTATGAATCTTTAAAGGCATGGTCAAGCGAAGTCCTTCGTCCACTTCGCGGTTAAATCAGAAAAATTATCCACTGTTAGTTTTGACGCAATTTATGAAAATCACGCATAACATTTTATCTCTAGAATATTGGATTGGCACCCAAGCACAATTTCTATCCAGAAGGGTTGTCACGCAAGCTAATTAAATTTTTAAAACGATTCTACTGCGAAAAACTCTTTAGTAGATCTTGAAAGCTTGAGATCGTAGAAAACTTGATCAATGAATCGTTCACTTTGAACGTACAGGGGCACACTAGAAGTTAACTTTCTGAAAGCAGTGTGGCGAAAGGCATCTAAGGTTCGATTTCTCAAATTTAAGCACCTTAATCAAAAAAAAAATTTGGTAGGCGTACTAGCGAACACCATCCATCATAACCGGTACCATATAGTTTTTCATGGAAAGTTCCTAATTTTGAGAAAACCCGCGTTAGATGTCTTTCGCCATATCAATTTCTGGAGGTTAACTCATGCCGGCTATTTGCGCATATACGATAGCGCCTGGCTGTGGAAGTGGCGGGTAGAAAATCAGCCACTGTCAATAATTCATCTTGATCAGTGTTGTCATTGACAGTCTATCGTCACACCGCCGAGCCGCGCTTACTGTCCGGTAGGCTTCTCCTTTGTGCGGTGGCCTCGACAATGCCGGACCGAAAATGCCGATGATGCTGACGATTCTGCCTTGCTCTTGAGAAAGCTTAAGTTTGCGATTGCGTGGCTGAGACGATGGAGCAACACTTCAAAAGTTCTGGCGATGCTGTGGTTGCTTTGCCTGTTCTTGTCAGATCTCAGGGTCAGATTGAGAGGAAAAAATCGTGCTGCGCTTTTTTATGCCTTCCTGACCTAGTGAGCTCATTCGCAGGTGTCTGCACCAATCAGAACGTGGCAATGGAATGATGCAAGAATGATGCGGTACTCATATTTATAGGTTCTCGTGAATTCAATATTTTGCTTTGAAAACAGTTTTGGGCCTATTGAAACAAGTTTTCGGATATTATCAAGCATGAATATGAAAGGCATACTTGAAAGCTGTTGATTGAGTGGTTAACTGCAGAAAACTGTTCAATAGGGCAAAAGCTATTTACGTTTGAAATCTTTCAACACAGCGTAACGCGGTCGATTTAAAAAAATTGAAATGACACCCGGTATAGTAAAGAGAGACGTAAGTCCTACGTCAAAACACCGATAACAGCTCAAACATTAATAAACTATCAATCGATTTTTCATCAAATGTTGGATTTTTTGGCATTGATAAAAAAATATGTAGATAAACATTGTTTCCGGGTGTTTCCTTCCTTCTACTACTAACAATGTTGTCTCAGAAAAGAACACGTACTTCCCACCTGGACTGCAATTCTAAGCTCGCTTGCCCGGCTTATTGGCCTGTATCAAGCGAAAAGTCCCGTTAGGAAATAGACGCCAGCAGCGAGCAACAAGCGTAAAAAAGAAGAAGCCCTTCTCGAACGCGTTGATGATGATGACGCTTTGGCTGACAAAGAAGCGGGATACAAGACACTAGCTGATTGGCCAAGAGATAGCCAATTGGGAAGCAGAGAAGATTCAAAATTAAGTAGGTATAAAAGAAAAGTGCTAGAAATTCGCGGTTATTTGAAAAGATCGTTTTCTTACGTTTTGCACTTAGCCGAAGCAAACAGCCTTTTTCAAGGCTCTAAGAGTTAAAAATAATGTTCTTCAGTCGCTATCGCACGCATTAGGAGGCCCTTCAGTGGAGGGGCTGAGATACAGTCTACATCCCCTGCTGAGCCAACTTGTGGCTTATTTCAGGCAGTCCTTCAGTGGGAAGGTTGCCACTGTCGAGGCTAATATTCCGTGACCGGACAGATACTTCCTGAATTTTTTTTGATGATTCTTGTTCGAGGTAGATTTGATTTCTGTGTCGGTTTGATGAGAAGATTTTGCCAAGGAATGGTATGCAACGCCGATTATTAGCATTAGCATTAGCATTGAGCAATTCGCACAAATTCGTAGGTGGTACAAGCCTGGACTATTGTGTGAGAGTAGCATCACTTTCATCCGTTACCACAAATATTGATTTGGGACTAATCACTATCTCTTAGATGGAAGCAATGCACTCTCTCCAATAGTCCAGATCTGTCCTGGCCACGTCCTTGCGAATGCTGGGGAAGGGGAAGGATGGTTAGTTGGACACCTACTAAAGAAAGATGCAGAGAACTCTACGACCTCTCATAGGTGCCACGGGAGGTTTTGTTAGTTTGGAATGTTATAACAGTAGGAATTGTGTTGGTAGAACGTGAAACACAGAAAAAACTATGATAGAAATACAAAGTAGGAAAGGGACGAGCCTGAAATTTAATCCACGACCTCCTGCTCATAAGGCAGAAGCGGTAGCCACTAGACCACCGAGCTCGTCTGGTATGCAACGCCGATTATTTATCCAAAATAGTTGATGTGGAAAATTTGGACATATTATGTATCTTGAAGGCATGGTCAAGTCAAGTCCTACGTCCACTTAGCGGTTATGTCACAGACATTACCCACTGTTCGTTTTTTAAAATTTGATAACCTAACTACTATGTACACTAATATTTACAATAAAAATTTGATAACCTAGATTGGAACTAGCGCCCTAAGCGCTTCTTAGTCCGAGTGCAAGCAACGGACCCTAAACTTTTCTTTACACTCACCAAAGCGTTCATGTAAGGTTTTTATTCCGGCCAGACGGTGGACCTCGGATGTTCTTGTCCTGGGAGGGGTGTTGAGGATCATTCTCAGGAATTTGTTTTGGACCCGTTGAAGTTTGAGGTGGTGGGTTTTAGCGCAGGTCTCCCAGACCGGCATGCCATATTCGATCACAGGGAGGATGATTTGCTTGTAGACAGCAAGCTTATTTTTCAGGGACAATGACGACCGGCGGTTGATCAAAGGGTACAGTAGTTTCAACAAGACGTTATACTTTGTCACCGTTTTGTCAACCTGTTGCCTGAAGATAAGCTTGCTGTCGAGGGTCAAGCCAAGGTAGTCGGCCTCATTGGCCCATTCCACAGTCGTGCCATTGAGGATGATTTTACAGTCCCCAGGCGGAACAAGTTTAGGGGATTTGGAGTGGGGGAAAATGATGACCTGGGTCTTCGCCGCGTTGATACAGATCTTCCAGCTGGTGAGGTACTCTGTCAGGGCATCCAGGCCTCGTTGGAGTTTTGCCACTAGCGCTCTGATCACTCTACCGTTGTAGACGATGGATGTGTAGGAGCTCCGCCGATGCCGAAGGTGGTACCACGGTCTGCTCTTCGCGACATCTCGAACGAAATGGCTCGCGCGCGCGGGAGAGCTGCTTGCTTGTAATCAATAAAGTTGAATCTGTAGCCACGCCCCTTTGGTGAGTGTTTGACGGTTATACAATATTTGTAGCCATACCGGACAACAAAGAGGCGGGACTAATGAGCCATCTTTATTGATGATAAGAAAACTGCTCTCCCCCGCGCGCGTGGCATTTCATTAGAAATGTCTCGGGCGGCGGTCTCAGCATCGGCGGAGTTGCTGAACGAATCAATCGGTTCTTCTCAGGGCCACCATCGTGTTGCTGTCTCGCGCGCGGGGGAGAGCATTTTTCTTATAACCAATAAATATGGCTCATTAGTCCCTCCTCTTTGTTGTCCGGTATGACTGCAAATATTGTGTAACCGTCAAACACTCACCAAAGGGGCGTGGCGAGAACGACATTCCAGTTCGAGACAGCAACACGTACGGACGTGTTTTTTGCTCGCGCATTTTTTTCGAAGTGTTTTTTCTCGTTCTTTCGCTGTTTACGTTTTCGCTTGTCGCGTTGGCGTTATTTTCTCCCGGACCCGTCATGAGAGACTCGGTGGCCGATTCGGTCGCTGGAAAAGTGCCTAAGCGCACTGCTCTTGGAGGCGCGGGTAACCCCTCCAAGCAGCTTTTGCAGAGCAACGTGTTCTCGCCGTTGCCGCTTGATGACGCCGGCAATCCGCCGAAAAAGAGGAAGAAGCAGCAATCGCAGCTGCCGCAGGTGCAACCGGAGCGAAAGGAGAAGTGCCCGCCCGTGTTTGTGAAGGGCGATCCGCCGGATTTACGACCAAAAATTCGCCAGCTGATCGCTAAGGGGCTGAAATGTACTTTTCGGCTCTGCAGCGAGGGCGTGAAAGTGATGCCGGCCAACAGGGACCATCATCAATCCGTCGTGGAGTTCCTCGAGGTCCACAAGTATGAGTACTACACTCATGACCACCCCGGCACGAAGCCGCTCAAGGCCTTGCTGCGAGGACTTCACGACATGAAGGAGGAAGAGCTCCAAGCAGAGCTTGAAAGTTGCGGACTGAAGCCAGTAGCCGTCCACAAGATCGCTCGTCACGACAAGGCGAGGAAATATCGCGACCAGCTTTACCTGATCCATCTGGAGCACGGTTCCACTACCTGGAAGGACCTGAAGCTGGTTGGCGTTATAAATTACACCGTCGTTGACTGGGAGCGATATCGGCCAGTGCACCGCGATGTCACGCAATGCACCAACTGCTTCAATTTAGGGCACGGCACCAGGAACTGCCGCATGAAGCCGCGCTGCAACAAGTGTGGCGAACCCCATCCGACTGACGAGTGCGACAAAATGGAGGTGGCCGATCCCAAGTGCGCCAACTGTGGCGACAAATATCAGGCCACCACAAAGGGCTGCCCAAAGCGAGCCGCGTTCCTGGAAATCCGGACGAAGGCTTCCACCAGGACCAGTCCGAAGAAGAACCGGGTTCCTGTAATCAACGAGGTGAACTGTCCAGCTATCCTGGCTCCCCGTCGTGTGATTCCAATACTCCCACCGCTACAGCCGCACAAGCGACTGGCAGCGGCAGCTGCATCGGTCCAAGCTCCAGCATCGTCGGCACCATCCACCAGCGAATGGCCCCCGCTTCCTCCTCCTGGGTTCCGTCGGCAGTCGGAGAACGAAGCCGTCCCACCGGAAGAATCTGCCCGCTGTACACTCCGGAGCAACTGATGCCGATCTTCGCGCAGCTTGCCACTCGACTGCGCGGCTGCAAAACCCGATTCGACCAGGTCTTCACACTTGGCATGTTCATCATTGAAAATGGCTGCTAGGGTGGGCCTGGTCAACTGGAACGCTTGCTCGCTAAAGAGCAAAACAATCGAGCTGAAGGATTTCCTTGAGGAGAAGGAAATAGACGTGGCGTTCATCACCGAAACGCACCTAAAACCGGAGGTGAACATCAACATCCCGGACTTCCGCATCGTGCGACTCGACCGGCCGACCAGGGGAGGTGGTGTGACCATCGCTCTTCGCTACAACATCAACTGTCGTCTGCTTCCAAGCTTCCAGCTCAATGTCATTGAGGCCATCGGTGTCGAAATCACCACTTCAGTCGGCACAATCGCGCTCATCGCGGCGTACTGTCCAACGCAAGCCAAAGCCGGCGATGGATCATCGGCTGCCCTTCGGAGGGACATCGTCAAGCTGACGCGGAGGCAAGGCCAATATATCATTGCCGGCGACTTGAATGCCAAACATCAAGCCTGGGGCAACAGTCGCGGCAATCGAAACGGCACCATCTGGAGCAACGACATGGAGGAAGGCCACTACGATCCTGAGCCCGGATTCCCCACTCGGCTGGAGTCGGTCCGGTGCCCACACAACGCCCGACCTCTACGTAACAAACCTGAGCGACCACGTCTCGCAGCCGGTTGTATACCAGGAGCTCAGTTCGGATCACTATCCGGTGGTGGCGGAACTGGGCTCCTCGGTCAATCGGCACCAGCAGTTACGGCGGAACTACCACCGAGTGAACTGGCAGCGTTTCCAGCAGTGCGTCGATAACACCGTCGACTACGAGGTGCGTCCGGAGACGCCGGAAAGTATCGACCGCCAGCTGTGCGCTATCGAGGAGGCGATCACGGCGGCCCGAGAGCAACACGTACCGACGGCTCGGCAGGTAAGCAACTCCTTAAACATCGATATACTCACCAAGGATTTGATTCGATTGCAGAATGTCACTCATAGGCAGTTTCAGCGTACTGGACTGCCTGAGCTTAATCGCTGTAATCGAATCACAAAAATTACCAAGGACAGAATGGTGGACCTCAAAAATAACGACTTCTCGAATAAGATCCGCACTCTCCCAGATTATGCTAAGCCGTTCTGGAAAATGACCAAAATTCTAAAATCCAAGCCTCGGCCCATTCCACCTTTGATCCCACTAGACAATAATGGCTCTAAGGATCGCTTGATAACTCCTGCAGAGAAGGTCGCTGAAATAGGTCGTCACTTCGTCAGCTCACACAATCTTGGGCAGAACATCGTCAGTCCACACGAAGCAGCCGTCAACGAGCATGCTAACAACATCCATTTGATTCCCAACGACTTCTCGGAGGAGTTGGAGATCTCAGCTGACGAATTGACGGCCTATATCAAATCGTCGAAGAACATGAAGGCCCCAGGCTTCGACAGCATCCTGAATCTCGAGCTCAAACACATGAGTGCTCCGTTCTTTGAGCACCTCTCGCTGATCTTTAATCAGTGTCTCCGGCTTAGCTACTTCCCATCGTCCTGGAAGTCAGCGAAAGTCATCCCCATCCGGAAGCTTGGGAAGGATCCTTCCCCCCAAAAGTTATCGTCCCATCAGCCTTCTCTCAGGATTATCTAAGCTATTCGAAAAGCTATTCATCATCGGTTACTTGAGTCTGCCGAAAATCTCAACATCTTGCTCGAGGAACAGTTTGGTTTCCGACGCGGTCGGTCAACTGTACACCAACTGACCTGAGTTACCAACGTCCTTAGACGGAACAAGTTTGTCTCGAAAACATCCGCCATGGCCTTACTCGATGTCGAGAAGGCATTTGACAATGTATGGCATGATGGCCTGGTGTACAAACTACAACGCTACAATCTTCCCAGCTACCTGGTGAAAATCATCAACAATTACCTGTCGGCAAGGACATTCCGGGTCTCAATCAGCGGAGCGAGTTCCAATGCGCACAACATCGTCGCAGGCGTTCCCCAGGGCAGTATCCTCGGGCCCCTGCTTTTCAATCTGTTCACCTTCGACATGCCAGAACCTCCAGAAGGTGGCATTCTGTCTCTGTTCGCAGATGACACATCCATCGTCTACAACGGTAGAGTGATCAGAGCGCTAGTGGCAAAACTCCAACGAGGCCTGGATGCCCTGACAGAGTACCTCACCAGCTGGAAGATCTGTATCAACGCGGCGAAGACCCAGGTCATCATTTTCCCCACTCCAAATCCCTAAACTTGTTCCGCCTGGGGACTGTAAAATCATCCTCAATGGTACGACTGTGGAATGGGCCAATGAGGCCGACTACCTTGGCTTGGCCCTCGACAGCAAGCTTATTTTCAGGCAACAGGTTGACAAAACGGTGACAAAGTGTAACGTCTTGTTGAAACTACTGTACCCTTTGATCAACCGCCGGTCGTCATTGTCCCTGAAAAATAAGCTTGCTGTCTACAAGCAAATCATCCTCCCTGTGATCGAATATGGCATGCCGGTCTGGGAGAGCTGCGCTAAAACCCACCACCTCAAACTTCAACGGGTCCAAAACAAATTCCTGAGGATGATCCTCAACACCCCTCCCAGGACAAGAACATCCGAGGTCCACCGTCTGGCCGGAATAAAACCTTACATGAACGCTTTGGTGAGTGTAAAGAAAAGTTTAGGGTCCGTTGCTTGCATTCGGATCAGGCTCCAATTAGGGCGCTAGTTCCAATCTAGGTTATCAAATTTCTTATTGTAAATATTAGTGTACATAGTAGTTAGGTTATCAAATTTAAAAAAAACACACCAGCGCCTCCTAAAGGCCGTCATGATATATCATATTAACACTTAAATAACAATGTAAACATAAAAATTTAAAATTGAAGTTGGAGGGCCAAGCCGGCCGAGCACTGTACATGTAAAAAATAATTGTAGAACAGAAAATGAAACAATAAAGAAGAATTTTACTACTGGATGCAGTTAGTGATTGGAATATGAATTGGGAAAAAAAATTGGTTCTTCTCAGGACCAACATTTTATGAAAAGAAAGAGTTAATTGCGAAAATGGACTGTTTCGGTGGCATCGGGTTTGGCGTGGTAGCTTGGTTGCTGTTAGTGATCCCATCCATTAAAATTCACTACATCATCTTCCTCCGACGCGCTATCAAAAATATGTAGATAAACATTGTTTGATACTGACCGCACACAAAGCGAACGTGACTGAATGATCGTCCCATGTTACCAATTCTAATTCTTATCACCCGAAATCCCATGTCCGGGTGCTTCCTTCCTTCTACTTCTAACAATGTTGTCTCAGAAAAGAACACGCACACGGCTTATTGGCTGTATCAAACGAAGTCCCGTTAGGAAATAGACGCCAGCAGCGAGCAACAAGCGTAAAAAAGAAGAAGCCCTTCTCGAACGCGTTGATGATGATGACTCTTTGGCTGACAAAGAAGCGGGATATAAGACACTAGCTGATTGGCCCACCAATTGGGAAGCAGAGAAGATTCAAAATAAGGTATAAAAGAAAAGTGCATTCGCTCGCAGAGCATTCAGTCTTTTGACGTAGGACTTACGTCTCTCTTTACTATACCGGGTGTCATTTCAAAATTTCTAAATCGGCCGCGTTACGCTGTGTTGAAAGATTTCAAACGTTAATAGCTTTTACCCTAGTGAACAGATTTCTGCAGTTAACCCCTCAATCGACAGCTTTCAAGTATGCCTTTCATATTAATGCTTGATAATATCCGAAAACTTGTTTCAATAGGCCTAAAACTGTTTTCAAAGCAAAACATTGAATTCACGAAAACCTATAAATATGGGTACCCCATCATTCTTGCATCATTCCATTACCACGTTCTGATTGGTGCAGACGTCAACGAATGAGCTCACGCTAGGTCTGCTAAGAAGGCATAAAATAGCGCAGCGCGAATTTTTCCTCTCAATCTGACCGAAACAGGCAAAGCAATAACAGCATCGCATCTTCGGAATTTTAGAACGGTTGCATCATCGTCTCAGCCACGCATTCGCAAACCTAAGCCTTTTTAAGAGGAAGGCAGAATCGTCAGCATTCTCAGGTCAGCATCATCGGCATTTTCAGCCCGGCATTATTGTCGAGAAGCCAACAGTAAGCGCGGCACGGCGGTGTGTGACGATAGAGTGTCGACGACAACACTACTGATCAAGTTTTCTCGGCCGATGGCAGCAGCGGTTAAGCGTTTGGTATTCCTGCAGACATCGATTCATAATGTTTTAAACAATCATAAACTCCCAGTTGAACCGCTCAAGAGGAAATTTACATCTAACATTGTGAATGGATCTTTTCAGAACCACTAATATACTTACTAAAGAGTTTTTCGCAATAGAATCATTTTGAAAATGTAGTACAATCAACTAATTAGAGAGCGTTTGCGTGACAATTTTATTAATTCGCGTTCATGGCGATGAAATGTTACAAAATCTGTCTTCCTCGCTCACGACAAAAGAAAATGCGTTTCTGTTGTCACTGTTTTGAGTCTAAATATTTCAATTTAAAATTTGATTTATTTGTTGATGTGAATAGGTAAATAGCTACTGAATTTTGTGTAACTTTCAAACGTTGGTATAAAGCTTTTGAATATTCTTGGTTAACGTGATTTTGTGTTTCAGCAAGTATACTCTATTACCACTATTACCACTGAAAATCCATTCTGCGCCAAATCCGCGCGACCCAAAATTAAATTCTAAGCAAATACACGTTAAATATCAATGTTAAATATTACGCTGAACATTACAACAATTTAGTGAACGTCTTTTTTCGAGTTCGTTTTTATAATATTACTGATTTTAAGTATATGTTTTAACTTCAACGTTACACACGTTTGTACAAAATTGAAAATAGGATTAAGGAAAAAGCAGTTGATATAACAACTCATCTAGATGGTCCTTCTTGGAATTTCTGAAGAAGTCGCTCCAAAATTGTCTGCGGGTGTTTCTCCGAGAACATCTGTGGAAATGTCTCCATTCTTGCAAAAGGTTCCCCGGAAATTTATGCGGAATTTAATTTTTTGACGTAGAACTACGTCTGTCTTTTCTATATTGGGGTACACTTTACGTTTTCGAAAAATCAAAAAACGTCACGAAAATATGATAGACTTTGAACGTTAATATCTCAGCCGTTTCTCGATGGATTTTAAATTTTTTTGGACCATTCGATCAAGACAGAGTCAACGCTTCACTTCACAGCGTACACTGAAGTCATTTTTTACGCGGCTTTTGTACACGATTCGCTTTTTATGCGATTTTGTTTTCACTAAATTTCAGGATTTCCATGGCTCATTCAGACACATTTTGGGATTTACGCGGTTTTTACGTTGTTTTAATTCACGCGGCCCACATCCTCCGCGTAAAAACTGACTCCAGTGTGTTACAATATTTAGGTATGATAATATTTAGTATTGCAAACTTGCTAACAGTTTAGCAATAATAATAATATTTAGCAGTTTAGGTTTCAGTGAATCAGTCAATCTCGTAAGTGTATCGCAAGCTTCTTCTTCCATAGCACTACATTCCAACTGGAACTTGGTCTGCTTTTTAAAGTAATCTATTAGCATTGTTTTAGTTATTAATTGAAAGCTTTATATGCCCTATATTGCATGAGTATTGAGTATGTATCTTGTGTGACAAATACAATGGATACACTATGCTCGGGGTGTCGAGAATGTTTCCCATCCGAAAATATCCTAGATTGGATCGAGAATCGAACTCGCCATCTCCGGTTTCTGGACCTTTGTTCCTAAGGTCAACTGGAGATCTCAAGCCAGCATAGAAGTCAAATTAATGCAACTTACAGGGCTGCACCACCTGGTGCAGTTCGTTTCAGCTAACTTACACGCGCGTTTTCTCTCAAAACCTTGAGGGCGTTTGACGGCAGCTTCTCGCTTACGTCTATGGATGCCAGTAGAAAAGCTCGGAATGTTCTTCACTGCTGCAGTGGATGTGTTCTGGGATACTTTCTTCGGTGTTTTTGCAGATTCCTAGCGGTTGCCACTGTCGAGGCTAATATTTCGTGACCGGACAGATACTTCCTGAATTTTTTTTGATCATTTTTGTTCGAGGTAGATTTGATTTCTGTGTCGGTTTGATGAGAAGATTTTGCCAAGGAATGGTATGCAACGCCGATTATTTATCCAGAATAGTTGATGTGAGAAATTTGGACATATTATGTATCTTAAAGGCATGGTCAAGTCAAGTCCTACGTCCACTTAGCGGTTATGTCACAGACATTACCCACTGTTCGTTTTTACCCTGGACTGGGGGTATTTATTGAGTGCAACTAATAGATGGATATTTGAGTTTTTGAAATCGCACTTCGATCTGACAAAATGGTGCACGCCAAATACACGCGGGCGCGCGCACAGCAATTACACCGGCGTCTATTACATTATTACATTATTATTAGTCAAGTACGAAACACTAGAGAGGGCCTTACTGTTGAGGTCGGGTAATAATATCGTATCGGTGAAGTTACAATCAAGTGGTGGAATAAAATGGACTAGTACTAACTCGTATTGATGATGATGATGATACTACCATCTATTGTAGCAAGGCACCTGCCGATAGCACCATGACTACCATTGGATGGCGAGTTAGAATCTCGGGCTAGGGTGTTTTCGGGTGTGGAATAGTATTGGAAAGCAGGTCAAGTACCAGTCGGAATGTACAGTCGTCGAAGAAGCTGTTTTTGTGAGAAAAGATTTTTTTTCTGGAATGTTCAAAACCTGTAAATCTGTTTATTTCTGAAAAGTCTCTAATCTGTATTTACAGATTCTTGGTCCGAAAAAGACTCAAAAATCTGTATCATTACAGAAAAATCCGCATAGGTGGCAACACTGGCCTAAGCCCCCGGTGGCTCAGAAAAGCCCATCGTTCAAGCTGGGCGGTCAAGTCAGAGTAGACGCGATGCAACACGACACGACAAAGAAGTTTGACAGATTATTGATATAATAATTATTATTCCTTCACGTGAGTTGCGTTGGACTTTGCGTTTACTCCGGTAGATACCTACACGGTTAGAAAAAAGTACCTAATATTAGGTACTTTTCACTCAAATCGGGGATTCAGTGTGGGAACCCAAAATTAAGTAATTTGAAATTAAATAAAATTCACTTGATATTGAGTAAAATATACTTAATTTTAAATAGAAACTAACCAAAAGTTAGGTAAATTTAACTCAACTTTTGTAAACATGAGATTACTCAACGTTGGGTTCCCACACTTTAATGCCCTTGTTGGGTGGTTTTGCTCTTCATTTTATGACAACAAAAGGTTGAGGGAAGGAGATGCAAGAGAAAAAAAGTACCTAAAATTAGGTACTTTTTACTAACCGTGTAGGATTTAGCAAAAACGAGCCAAAAAACTCAAAGGTACAGCCCAATCGGGTTGTACGCAAAGGTGACGTAGGACTACATAGCTATACGAAATGGATGGTATTTGCCAAAATAATTTGCGTCTCTTTATTAACATTGAGCAAACTGCTCGGGGGTCAACTGAATCAAGAAGGCGAATAGAAACCATGGAATTAACATGACTCATCGGCCGCATCACCGCTGAAACCACTTGACTGGCTTCATTGGAGGATACCACAATCCTAGAAGACACCATCCTCAAAAATGTCCGAACTAAAGGAGAAATAAGCAGAATCAGAAGTGGCATGAAACCAAACGCAAATATATTTATTTGCAACGTTTGGTTTTCGCCCGCGATGGGAACGTACGTGGCTAAGTGAGGAGAAATTCAAGAATTAATTTCATATAGCTCTTTTCAGGACTTAAGTTATTTATCAAAGAAGAGGTATTGGCGTGTCCATCGATTGGCTGTCATGGCGGAAAGGGAAATTTTCTGGCAAGATTATTTGGTTTTGCTTCTGTTAGTCTTTGGAATTGAAAACAGTTTTTTCAGAGCCACCATTTTATACAACTGGTATGACGGCGAATGTGAGCAGTTAGTTGAGGAGAAGAATGCAGCATGGGCGAGATTGCTGCAACACCGCACGAGGGTGAACGAGGCACGATACAAACGGGCGCGGAACAGACAAAACTCGATTTTCCGGAGGAAAAAGCGCCAGCAGGAAGATCGAGACCGTGAAGAGACGGAGGAACTGTACCGCGCTAATAACGCACGAAAGTTCTATGAGAAGTTGAACCGTTCACGTAAGGGCCACGTGCCACAGCCCGATATGTATAAGGACATAAACGGGAACCTTCTTACGAACGAGCGTGGGGTGATCCAAAGGTGGCGGCAGCACTACGAAGAGCACCTGAATGGCGATATGGCAGACAACGGTGGCGGTATGGTAATGAACCTAGGAGCAGGCGCGCAGGACATGCGACTTCCGGCTCCGAATCTCCAGGAAATCCAGGAGGAGATCGGCCGGCTGAAAAACAACAAAGCCCCTGGAGTTGACCAACTACCAGGAGAGCTGTTTAAACACGGTGGTGAAGCACTGGCTAGAGCGCTGCACTGGGTGATTACCAAGGTTTGGGAGGATGAGGTTCTGCTGCAGGAGTGGATGGAAGGTGTCGTGTGTCCCATCTACAAAAAGGGCGATAAGCTGGATTGTAGCAACTACCGCGCAATCACATTGCTGAACGCCGCCTACAAGGTACTCTCCCAAATTTTATGCCGTCGACTAACACCAATTGCAAGAGAGTTCGTGGGGCAGTACCAGGCGGGATTTATGGGTGAACGCTCTACCACAGACCAGGTGTTCGCCATACGTCAGGTATTGCAGAAATGCCGCGAATACAACGTACCCACACATCATCTATTTATCGACTTTAAAGCCGCATATGATACAATCGATCGGGACCAGCTATGGCAGCTAATGCACGAAAACGGATTTCCGGATAAACTGATACGGTTGATCAAGGCGACGATGGATCGAGTGATGTGCGTAGTTCGAGTTTCAGGGGCATTCTCGAGTCCCTTCGAAACCCATAGAGGGTTACGGCAAGGTGATGGTCTTTCGTGTCTGCTATTCAACATCGCTTTGGAGGGAGTAATACGAAGGGCAGGGATTGACACGAGTGGTACGATTTTCACGAAGTCCGTCCAGTTATTTGGTTTCGCCGACGACATTGATATCATGGCACGCAACTTTGAGAGGATGGAGGAAGCCTACATCAGACTGAAAAGCGAAGCTAAACGGATTGGACTAGTCATCAACACGTCGAAGACGAAGTACATGATAGGAAGAGGCTCAAGAGAGGTCAATGTGAGCCACCCACCACGAGTTTCTATCGGTGGTGACGAAATCGAGGTGGTTGAAGAATTCGTGTACTTGGGCTCACTGGTGACCGCCGATAACGATACCAGCAGAGAAATTCGGAGACGTATAGTGGCTGGAAATCGTACGTACTTTGGACTCCGCAAGACGCTCCGATCGAATAGAGTTCGCCGCCGTACCAAACTGACTATCTACAAAACGCTTATAAGACCGGTAGTTCTCTACGGACACGAGACCTGGACGATGCTCGTGGAGGACCGTGGAGTTTTCGAAAGGAAAGTGTTGCGTACCATCTATGGTGGGGTGCAGATGGCGGACGGTACGTGGAGGAGGCGAATGAACCACGAGTTGCATCAGCTGTTGGGAGAACCATCCATCGTTCACACCGCGAAAATCGGAAGACTGCGGTGGGCCGGGCACGTAGCCAGAATGTCGGACAGTAATCCGGTGAAAATGGTTCTCGACAACGATCCGACGGGAACAAGAAGGCGAGGTGCACAGCGGGCAAGGTGGATCGATCAGGTGGAGGACGACTTGCGGACCCTCCGCAGACTGCGTGGTTGGCGAAGTGCAGCCATGAACCGAGCTGAATGGAGATGTCTTTTATGTGCAGCACAGGCCACTCCGGCCTTAGTCTGATGATAAATTAACAAAAACCATTTTATACAAAAGAAGGTCAATCCGAGATAAATTTGTATGGTGGTGCGCAATGCCACCCCTGCTTTCCGCGCGCGCGAGCTATTTTGATCGGGATTCCGCAGACAAGGACTGTTCGAAGAATTGCAAATTCGAAAGAATCCTATGAAATTTTCTCGCAAGATTCTGGATATTGTTATGAGCTGTTGGTTATCTAAGATGTGTATTGTTGCAAAGAATAACAACAGAAATTTGACTCAAGACGAAGTTTCTTTATAATACAAAATATTATCTCTTGGCATCTGTCTGTCCGAGCGACTTTCGCCGATGGATGGTTGCTGTAGATAGTTTCCACTGAGATGGCGTCTTCATCGATTTTATACAAAAGCCACCATTTTCTTCAAAGTGCAAAACTCAATCGTAACTAGCGAATTTGATAGCGGGTCGGAGGGAGATGATGCAATAAATTTGAATGGATGTGACAACTAACAGCAACCAAGCTACCACGCCAAACCCGATGCCACCAAAACAGTCCATTTTCGCAATTAACTCTTTCATGAGAAGAACCGATTTTCTTTTCCCAATGCACCTTTCCAAAAACTAACTGCATCCATACGCTTGTCGGCACCTTGCGAAACTGTCCGACCGCCACTCGATGATTTTTCGCTAAGCCTCCACCGTTTGGAATAAATTTTCAGCATTGCCACTGCTACCCAACTACACTGATGAAAATGAAAATCTGATTAAAATAATTGCTTTCATTTATTCGCAGAAGGCATTAGCAAATAAAAATACACAATCAGCAATAGTGTTAATATACATTTTAGATTAGAAAATTTCGCCGTAGTACATGTAAATGTTTTAATAAAGTTCGCAAAAAATAATTTCCAGAAGAATATTTAAATAAACGTTATCTTATTCTTTGTTTTTCATTTTCTGAGAAATTATATTATTAAACTTGACTTAAACTTATTTTTTTCCTTTTTTTTTTAAACTTGACGTATACTCAGAGTTTGGAATCAAAACATTAAATAATTTTTCGTTGACGTATTAGCAGTACCTTTTTTATTTCAGTAGGCGACTTGTTTCTTATTGTTGTGATTTTTCTCAGCAGTAAGCACGCATGTTGGCATGTGAGTAAATAAAGGCCTAATAGTTAGAAACAAATCAATTTTAATTGTGAATCTAATTATTAGTTTTATTTACAAGGTTTTGAATAAACAAATTGCTGATAATTCACAGCATGGAAGTTGTCGTTTCCAATATCAATCCAGAAGGTCCAAAGTTAGAAGTTAAATGTAAATACGTTACGTTTATACAAGTCCTACGTCAATTGAAGGAAAAAAAGTTACTGAAAAAATAGGTCGGTACAGTCGGTTAACAGTAAATTGCCTACATTTCGGCTATTAGCCATCTGGCATGAACCTGCATGAAATGTTGATGATCAAATTTTGCATCCACTATCGCATTATACGTAACTAGTTTATTTATGGACGCTGTAGCGCCCGCAGCAAGTGTTTTTTTCCCGATATAAACGGTTCATTAATTCATGCATTAAAAAAATCAAAATTTTCAACGTCTGTTGTCTGTGATTTTTTTGACGTAAACTACGTCTAAGGGGAAGACTCAGATACAGGGTGTAAAACCGAAATTTCCAAATTCGAGACCGTCACGAAATTAGGATAGATTTCAAACGCTAATAGCGTTCTTATCTTTCGATGGATTTTCGACATTTGCTTATCAATCGATTCAGAAACTCTCCAGCAATTTGCCAATTCTATTGATACTATTGATTATCAACGTTAAACTATTGAAAATGTTGTTTCTTTCCAAACCGGGTGGAAAATTCAATCCCGTTCATAAATCCCCAACACGGACATCAGATTGCAGTAAGGTACGGGCCTTTTGATCCACTGCTTCGTTTTCCCTGTGTATAAAAAGCCCCGTGTTTCGCGTGCGCGCGTCATTTTCATTCTGGATGTCACGGCGAGCGGACCAGGGCGTCCAGAAGCGGTCCCAGTGACAACGGCTGTCTCAGCGGTGTGGTGGTGCGGATGAAATTTTTTCGGTCGGTGGTGGTGGCGGTCGTGGAAGCAGCAGCACGCTAACGTCGGTAGTTGAATCCCAAGCAAGTATCGGAAGGAGACCATGCAAAAAATTGATTCGCATTATGACTGAAAAAATTGTATGGCGTCAGTATTGATGTTTGCTACAGATTTTTTGACGTAAACTTCGTCTAATGGGAAGACTCAGATACAGGGTTTAAAACGGAAATTTCCAAATTCGAGACTGTCACAAAAATTAGGATAGATTTCAAACGCTAATAGCGTCTTTAACTTATTTTCGACATTTGCTTATCAATCGATTCGGAAACCCTTCAGCAATTTGCCAATTCTATTGATACTATTGATTATCATTAATGCTTAATTTTTTTCTACAACAAATATGATTTTGAAAAAGTATCACCGGCGCGTGCTTACTCGCAATCTACATGCTGATACATTTACAGTTACATCAAACAACTGAAAACCGAAATACGCCACTCCAAAATTACGAGGTGACAATGTTAAAAAGAGACAGAAGATAGGAAAAATAACACGGTGTGTAGTGCCTCCCAGAGTCACCTTTAGAGCCACTTTCATTGATGGTAGCCGATCTTTAGTACTTCATATCAAATATCATATCATATCATAACATAGCAAAGAATATTGTGGTCAAATTTCATAAAATTTGGTCAACAAAAACCCTCCCGACAATAATAGAACAAAACCTGCCAAAGCCGTCATTCCTCCTACATCATACAAGAAAATTTAAACTGAGCGCTGCTAATGTTAATGACGACGACCGCGCGACCCACACCATTGCCGGGAATAAAATTTCCGGTAGGAGCTCCGCCGATGCCGAAGGTGGTACCACGGTCTGCTCTCCGCGACATCTCGAACGAAATGGCTCGCGCGCGCGGAAGAGCTGCTTTCTTGTAATCAATAAAGTTGAACCTGTAGCCACCCCCCTTCAGGGGGTGTGTGACGGTTACACAATATTTGCAGCCATACCGGGCAACAAAGAGGCGGGACTAATGAGCCATCTTTATTTATTATAAGGAAGCTGCTCTCCCGCGCGCACGTTCATCTCATCATTCCAGTTCGAGACAGCAACACGTACGGACGTGTTTTTTGCTCGCGCATTTTTTCGAAGTGTTTTTTCTCGTTCGTTCGCTGTTTACGTTTTCGCTTGTCGCGTTGGCGTTATTTTCTCCCGGACCCGTCATGGGAGACTCGGTGGCCGATTCGGTCGCTGGAAAAGTGCCTAAGCGCACTGCTCTTGGAGGCGCGGGTAACTCCTCCAAGCAGCTTTTGCAGAGCAACGTGTTCTCGCCGTTGCCGCTTGATGACGCCGGCAATCCGCCGAAAAAGAGGAAGAAGCAGCAATCGCAGCTGCCGCAGGTGCAACCGGAGCGGAAGGAGAAGTGCCCACCTGTGTTTGTGAAGGGCGATCCGCCGGATTTACGCCCAAAAATTCGGCAGCTGATCGCTAAGGGGCTGAAATGTACTTTTCGGCTCTGCAGCGAGGGCGTGAAAGTGATGCCGGCCAACAGGGACCATCATCAATCCGTCGTGGAGTTCCTCGAGGTCCACAAGTATGAGTACTACACTCATGACCACCCCGGCACGAAGCCGCTCAAGGCTTTGCTGCGAGGACTTCACGACATGAAGGAGGAAGAGCTCCAAGCAGAGCTTGAAAGTTGCGGACTGAAGCCAGTAGCCGTCCACAAGATCGCTCGTCACGACAAGGCGAGGAGATATCGCGACCAGCTTTACCTGATCCATCTGGAGCACGGCTCCACTACCTGGAAGGACCTGAAGCTGGTTGGCGTTATAAATTACACCGTCGTTGACTGGGAGCGATATCGGCCAGTGCTTCGAGATGGCACGCAATGCACCAACTGCTTCAATTTCGGGCACGGCACCAGGAACTGCCGCAAGTGTGGCGAACCCCATCCGACGGACAAGTGCGACAAAATGGAGGGGGCCGATCCCAAGTGCGCCAACTGTGGCGACAAACATCGCGCCACCACAAAGGGCTGCCCAAAGCGAGCCGAGTTCCTGGAAATCCGGAAGTAGGCTTCCACCAGGACTATTCCGAAGAAGAACCGTGTTCCCGTAATCAACGAGGTGAACTTTCCAGCCATCCCGGCTCCCCGTCATGTGATTCCGTTACTCCCACCGCTACAGCCGCACAAGCGACTGGCAGCGGCAGCGGCATCGGTCCAAGCTCCAACATCGTCGGCACCATCCACCATCGAATGGCCCCCGCTCCCTCCTCCTGGGTTCCGTCGGCAGTCGGAGAACGAAGCCGTCCCATCGGAAGAATCTGCTCCGCTGTACACTCCGGAACAACTGATGCCGATCTTCGCGCAGCTCGCCACTCGACTGCGCGGCTGCAAAACCCGCTTCGACCAGGTCTTCACTCTTGGCATGTTCATCATCGAAAATGGCTGCTAGGGTGGGCCTGGTCAACTGGAACGCTTGCTCGCTCAAGAGCAAAATAATTGAGCTGAAGGATTTCCTTGAGGAGAAGGAAATAGACGTGGCGTTCATCACCGAAACGCACCTAAAACCGGAGGTGAACATCAACATCCCGGACTTCCGCATCGTGCGACTCGACCGGCCGACCAGGGGAGGTGGTGTGGCCATCGCTCTTCGCTACAACATCAACTGTCGTCTGCTTCCAAGCTTCCAGCTCAGTGTCATCGAGGCCATCGGTGTCGAAATCACCACTTCGGTCGGCACAATCGCGCTCATCGCGGCGTACTGTCCAACGCAGGCCAAAGCCGGCGATGGATCATCGGCTGCCCTTCGGAGGGACATCGTCAAGCTGACGCGGAGGCAAGGCCAGTATATCATTGCCGGCGACTTGAATGCCAAACATCAAGCCTGGGGCAACAGTCGCGGCAATCGAAACGGCACCATCTGGAGCAACGACATGGAGGAAGGCCACTACACGATCCTGAGCCCGGATTCCCCACTCGGCTGAGTCGGTCCGGTGCCCACGCAACGCTCGACCTCTACATAACAAACCTGAGTGACCACGTCTCGCAGCCGGTTGTATACCAGGAGCTCAGTTCGGATCACTATCCGGTGGTGGCGGAACTGGGCTCCTCGGTCAATCGGCACCAGCAGTTACGGCGGAACTACCACCGAGTGAACTGGCAGCGGTTCCAGCAGTGCGTCGATAACACCGTCGACTACGAGGTGCGTCCGGAGACGCTGGAAAGTATCGACCGCCAGCTGTGCGCTATCGAGGAGGCGATCACGGCGGCCCGAGAGCAACACGTACCGACGGCTCGGCAGGTAAGCAACTCCTTAAACATCGATACACTCACCAAAGATTTGATTCGATTGCGGAGTGTCACTCGCAGGCAGTTTCAGCGTACTGGACTGCCTGAGCTTAAGGCACGCTGCAATCGAATCACAAAAATTATCAAGGCCAGAATGGTGGACCTCAAAAATAACGACTTCTCGAATAAGATCCGCACTCTCCCAGATTATGCTAAGCCGTTCTGGAAAATGACCAAAATTCTAAAATCCAAGCCTCGGCCCATTCCACCTTTGATCCCACTAGACAATAATGGCTCTAAGGATCGCTTGATAACTCCTGCAGAGAAGGTCGCTGAAATAGGTCGTCACTTCGTCAGCTCACACAATCTTGGGCAGAACATCGTCAGTCCACACGAAGCAGCCGTCAACGAGCATGCTAACAACATCCATTTGATTCCCAACGACTTCTCGGAGGAGTTGGAGATCTCAGCTGACGAATTGACGGCCTATATCAAATCGTCGAAGAACATGAAGGCCCCAGGCTTCGACAGCATCCTGAATCTCGAGCTCAAACACATGAGTGCTCCGTTCTTTGAGCACCTCTCGCTGATCTTTAATCAGTGTCTCCGGCTTAGCTACTTCCCATCGTCCTGGAAGTCAGCGAAAGTCATCCCCATCCGGAAGCCTGGGAAGGATCCTTCCTCCCCAAAAGTTATCGACCCATCAGCCTTCTCTCAGGGTTATCCAAGCTATTCGAAAAAGCTATTCATCATCGGTTACTTGAGTCTGCCGAAAATCTCAACATCTTGCTCGAGGAACAGTTTGGTTTCCGACGCGGTCGGTCAACTGTACACCAACTGACTTGAGTTACCAACGTCTTCAGACGGAACAAGTTTGTCTCGAAAACATCCGCCATGGCCTTACTCGATGTTGAGAAGGCATTTGACAATGTATGGCATGATGGCCTGGTGTACAAACTACAACGCTACAATCTTCCCAGCCACCTGGTGAAAATCATCAACAATTACCTGTCGGCATGAACATTCCGTGTGTCAATCAGCGGAGCGAGTTCCAATGTGCCCAACATTTCCACAGGCGTCCCGCAGGGCAGTATCCTTGGGCCCCTGCTTTTCAATCTGTTCACCTCCGACATGCCAGAACCTCCAGAAGGCGGCATTCTGTCTCTGTTCGCAGATGACACATCCATCGTCTACAACGGTAGAGTGATCAGAGCGCTAGTGGCAAAACTCCAACGAGGCCTGGATGCCCTGACATAGGACCTCACCAGCTGGAATATCTGTATCAACGCGGCGAAGACCCAGGTCATCCCCATTCTGAATCCCCTAAACATGTTCCTCCTGGGGACTGTAAAATCATCCTCAATGGCACGACTGTAGAATGGGCCAATGAGGCCACCTACCTTGGCTTGACCCTCGACAGCAAGCTTATTTTCAGGCAACAGGTTGACAAAACGGTGACAAAGTGTAACGTCTTGTTGAAACTACTGTACCCTTTGATCAACCGCCGATCGTCATTGTCCCTGAAAAATAAGCTTGCTGTCTACAAGCAAATCATTCTCCCTGTGATCGAATATGGCATGCCGGTCTGGGAGAGCTGCGCTAAAACCCACCACCTTAAACTTCAACGGGTCCAAAACAAATTCCTGAGGATGATCCTCAACACCCCTCCCAGGACAAGAACATCCGAGGTCCACCGTCTGGCCGGAATAAAAACCTTACATGAACGCTTTGGTGAGTGTAAAGAAAAGTTTAGGGTCCGTTGCTTGCATTCGGATCAGGCTCCAATTAGGGCGCTAGTTCCAATCTAGGTTATCAAATTTTGTATTGTAAATATTAGTGTACATAGTAGTTAGGTTATCAAATTTTAAAAAACACACCAGCGCCTCCTAAAGGCCGTCATGATATATCATATTAACACTTAAATAACAATATAAACATGAAAATTTAAAATTGAAGTTGGAGGGCCAAGCCGGCCGAGCACTGTACATGTAGAAAAATAATAATTGTAGAACAGAAAATGATTAAATAAAGAAGAATTTTACGTGCGCGCGTCATTTTCATTCTGGATTTCATGTAAAGCGGACCAAGGCGTCCAGAAGCGGTCCTAGCGACAACGGCTGTGGTGGTGCGGATGAAATTTTTTCGTTCGATAGTGGTGGCGGTCGTGGCAACAGCAGTACATCTTTACATTTGGATCTGGCAATTAACGGCGTGCGTAGAGCCGAATCATCAGATGGCTGTCGCGCAGTCCACACAGCAAAAAATATTTAAATTTCTACGACATGTAAACAGGCCCAGTCGTAAAAACACAGTGTTTGAATTTGTTATTTAATTGAAATTTCCATCGAAATCAATGCACATATTAAGAGCATTGAAAAAGATATAAAATTACACGAATCATTATTTATTTTTCAATTGATGTATAAATACATCAATATACATTTAATTCTCCATCAATTAAACTTTAACTTTACACGATCGTGTAAATTCCAACCCGTTTACTTTTAATGTGAAAACAATATGGAAGCAGAAGTCGTTATCGCATTGAGATCGAGTGTCTGAATTGTGTCTTGAAAACGGCTTATTTGTGAACAAATGTAATGTAAGTAATGTAGTTTTGTTGAATATTATTTAATTTCTGACAAATATAATTTAATATTTATTTTGCAGCCTATTCGTTTGACCTTGCGGCTCTGAATTTCGATTTATGACCATTCCGCGGATGTGTTTTGAATAATTAGATATTCCTGCCTGAGTTTGTCGGGTCACTCAAAATCATATTGAATCAATTAATATATTTGATATAATTGTAAATATTTATGTTTTCATTGAAGCGTAAAATAAGGTAGTGAAAAATGAAACTTCATTCAATTTTAAGATTAATTGTATTTGGGAGTGGGCAGTGGGAGCGAACGTTGTCGTCCGTTGGATTTTACATTCATTTAATTTTAAATGCGCCCTTCAAGCCAAATGCTCCAAATATGTGCATCAAAATAAACGTAAATTTACACAAAAATTCAAACTGTGCAGTAGTTATTGTTGGTGAGGCACATAATTGGGAATGAATCGGATCTTTTCAGAACCACCATTATGTTTGGGAGGAAGGTTATGTTGAAATAATTTGTCTATAGTGCAAACGCTAGGAGCTAGAAAATTCTTCAGTGAAATATTCTAGCGTGACTCTGAGCTCAATTATATGATGTTTGTCTAGTACTTAACTACTCTTCTGGCTGTGGATTTAATTTTGAACAATGATTCAGTGATTGACATGTGATTGAGAAAGCTGATATAAGACGAACTTTTTTCATAGAACAAAGCATAATTGTTTGGTATCGGTAGCGGAATCATAGCATTACTGCCGGTCCGAGCGTGCGTCAGAAGGAGAAGCTGCAAATATGTATTCGCATGGATGGAAATAAAACCTTAAGCAAGTAGCAGGCTACCTACTAGAATTATAATCTTGATGGGAAATTTCACTTGACTGTTACTGCTATCCACGCGAATAATTATCGACAGCGTCTTTTTATAACGCGCGCTTGTGATTCTGCTACCGATGGAAAACAATCTGCCATCACCAAGCAATTAAGTTTTACTTTGAACAAAATTCATCTCGCCTCAAGTTGTGACTTGAGAGCTACTTTCTCTGATGGTAGCCAATCATTAGTACTTCAGACAAGAAAATTTAATCTGAGCGCGAACGACCGCATGAACCACCCACACCATCGATGAGAATGAAATTTCCGGTAGCAGCTCCGCCGAAGCCGATGGTGGGACTACGATCTGCTTTTCGCGACATCTCGAACGAAATGGCTCGCGCGCGCGGGAGAGCTGATTTCTTGTAATCAATAAAGTTAAACCTGTAGTCACGCCCCTTTAGTGAGTGTGTGACGGGTACACAATATTTGCAGTCATACCGGATAACAAAGAGGCGGGACTAATGGGCCATCTTTATTGATTATAAGAAAACTGCTCTCCCCCGCGCGCGTGGCATTTCATTTGAAATATCGCGGAGAGCGGTCCCAGCATCGGTAGAGATGTCGCAAATAAATCGATTACTTCGATTAATCGATTATTTGTTGTGATAATCAATTAATTTTTAAATCGATTACTTCCCAACGATTAATCGATTCAATAATCGACAAGAATCGAGAGTAATCGATTAATCGGGATTTTACGACAACTATTAGATTTCGATTACTTCAATTAATCGATTCATCTTTATGATAATCGATTAATTTTGATTCGATTACTACTCAACGATGAATCGATTCAATAATCGTCAAGAATCGAGAGTAATCGATTAGTTACTAATCGATTAATCGAGATTTTACGACATCTCTAAGCATCGGCGGAGTTGCTGAGCAAATTTTATTCCAAATACATATGGTATATTGGAAAAATCGGTTCTTCTCATTCTATACAAAGGAAGATTGAGGCGAGGCGAACTTTTTTCAAAGTGCAAATTAACCGCTTGGAGACGCCATAAAGTTGCCTGGCGTCCGTAGCAGAACCACGAGCGCGCGTCGGAGGGAGATGCTACAAATATGTATTCGCATGGATGGCTTCAGTGGCAGTCAAGTTTAATTCTTTCAAGATTCTTATTTGGTTTTGTTATTCCAGCCTATGGCGTGGGTCGTGTGGTCGTTAGTGATTCGAAATATGTATTATTGGGAATTAATCGATTCTTCTCATGGACACCATTTTAATCATAGGAAGATTGAGGCGAGACGAATTTGTTCAAAGTACGACGTCGTAGCCGAATTACGTTGCCGTTCGTAGCAGAATAACGAGCGCGTATTGTAGATAGCTGCTGCAAATATGTATTCTTGCACTGGCACTAGATTCTTCATTTCACCAAACTGTTTTACGTAGTTTACGTCGGGCGGTCGTGTCTTGTACACAACCCTTATGATTTTCATCAAATGCTGTGTCTGGTTGTTTAAAGTTGTCACTGGTTTTGTTCTCTGCCTCTGATAGTAAAAAAGAATTGAAGTGTCAAATATTTTATTTTTTATGAGAATTTCCCCGCGTGCTGCGTCTGGTTGGCTAGTCACCGGACAGACAAACAGGGCTATTATATATAGTATTCTACGTTCAATTTCCGGTGGTATATTTGATACAACCCTCCACTCTTTATTGGCATTACATCCTCCAGTGGGACAGTGCCGCCTCGCAGCTTAGTGTTCATTAAGCACTTCCACAGTTAACTACGAGGTTTCTAAGCCAAGTTACCATTTTTGCATTCGTATATCATGAGGCTAACACGATGATACTTCCATGCCCAGGGAAGTCGAGACAATTTCCAATCCGAAAATTGTCTAGACCGGCACCGGGAATCGAACCCAGCCACCCTCAGCACAGGTCTTGCTTTGTAGTCGAGCGTTTTACCGCACGGCTAAGGAGGGCCCCTCTTCTTGCGTGAAAGAAGAATAATACAAACCATTAGAAATAAAAAGATGTCACAAGTATCTTTATTCGACTTATTTGTTTTCCAAATAATTACTCACGCTTTTGCCACATAACCCACATGTATCAAGGGCCGGATTTAGGGGGGGGGGGGATGTGCCGGGTTTCCGTTTGTACATTTTGGAACCCCCACAAGCTGTCGGCCCCGGGGCCCCGTTCCGGCTAGATCCGGCCATGCATATCCTGTATAGTCGTTTGCAAAGATAAAATATTACTAGATTTGAATTTGGTTGAAATGCGTTCAAAATTCATACTGAATTCGAAATGACCCACTTATCCCATCCACAATCGTCTTCATGAAATGAAGAATATGTATACCCAATTTTGTGGAAATCGACCCACGCGTGTTGAAGAAAAGAATGAATAAATTTTCCAAATTTGTTTGAAATCGACCTGTGTTTAAAATTTAAATAGAATATTCTTTATTTTCTGAAAGAATCCTTCCCTCTCCACAGAATGACACATAAATCCCATTCATAATCTGTTCCAATAAATAATGAATGTGTATTTCAAATTTGCTTAAAATTGAATTATGCATTCACAAGATACAGTGAATTCTATATGTTTTTCCAAATGTACTGATCATCCAAAACCGGGAAGATCGTAGTATGTTGTGACTGAAAGCAGACGCGAAAATGTTTGTCCCGTCAAATTTTTCAATTTTTCCTGGGAGCTGTTGAAGATTTTCAAGTTGATGCCTGAAGGATTGTTGCATTTTTGTGCCCAATTACTCATGTGACATTCTATTGTTTGCACCGAAGAGTAAAATTTGGCTGAAACTATGGCTAGTGCGAACATCAAAACAGGTTCCCTAAGAAAGCAGATCACCAATACCAAGAGGATACATGGCCAGCAGTTTAAGAATCGGGTGGACAATCTGCATCCAAAACGTTTGTAAATAGCTAACCGGCTAAAGTAAGGAATTCTGCAGGAAAGTGTTGCCATCGAATTCCAGAGAGGACGAGGTATTTTTTACGAACGGAGAAGTTGTCAGAGGTATTCTGCGGTCCAGGTATGTTGGTTTTTGATTTGCTTACTTTGGGCTGCGAAATGGTGACTTGACATCCGGGAAGGGGCGCCTAACATAGCTCTGGTCCTCACAAGTTCCAATACTCACGCTTCCACGGGTATTCCGATGACAATTGACCGCCAGCTAAGGGTTGCGTACTTAGCTGGTAGTGCCGCCTGGGCACTGTTGTCCTTCTGACATCAGCTAGAGTGAGAGGGTGCGTACTGTGGGGTCTGCCTAGGATGTGGTGGGGTTCGACAGTGGGCTCTGTTGAATTTCTATAAAAAGGTGCATGTGTCCCCAAGCAGGCCCTATCAAAGCGACCGTGTGCCGCTCAAAGCGCACTAGCCTAGTCCTGGTGTTGGGTGGGACTTTAAACAAATTTGACCCGACTGATCGAGCGTCTGTTCACCAAGGAGGTGCGGCTCCAACAGCGTCTGTTCTGGCATCCAGCGGCTGAGTATGAAATGCTATTCCCCGGAAGCTATACCTAAGATGGCAGCCCCATCCCGGTGGATAGGGAACCTTGGGCCAACAACCTACTGTTCCCGAAACATCAATTTGTTCGAGAATCCGATAATGAAAGAATACGGACTGATTTTATGACGACGACTCTTAGCGCGAAACAACGGACACGAATAGGAACATGGAACGTTTTAACCCTAGCCCAGCAGGGTAAATTGGCACAACTTGCCAATGAGGCACGCCGCATGACTTAGCCTGGGACTTAGTGAAGTCCGTTGGCCAAATTTTGGAGAACACAGAACGCCGTCGGGACAAGTTCTGCTATACTCTGGTTTACGAGGTGAACACGCTCCCCGGCATCGCGGAGTTGGCTTCCTACTAAGCGCTCAGGCACACTCTGCGCTTATGAAGTGGGAACCTATAAGTGAAAGGATAATCGTTGCCAGATTTAGAACACGGGTCCGAAACCTTACTATAATCCAATGTTATGCGCCAACCGATGCTGCCGATCTGCAAGACAAAGAGAACTTCTACAGTCAACTCAATGCCGTCGTAGATGTCAATGCGAAGATCGGATCCGACAACTCGAACCATGAGCGCATTATGGGACGCCATGGTCTCGGAGAAATGAGCGAAAACGGAGAGCTGTTCGCAGAATTTTGTGGTAATAACGGCATGGTGATCGGGGAATCGCTCTTCCCTCATCGACCGGTTCACAAGGTCACGTGGGTCTCCCGTGACGGCTTTACAGAAAATCAAATTGACCACATCTGCATCAGCCGAAAATGGAAACGGAGCCTTCTTGATGTACGGAATAAACGTAGTGCCGATATCGCGTCTGATCATCACCTCCTCATCGGCGAAATACGCCTGCGCATTGCGCGGATTCGTCGGCAGGAGGAAAGAGTTGGACGACGATTCAACACACGCCGACTGGAAGATGCCACGGTGAAACGGTCCTTCGTTGAAGAACTGGAGACGCGTGCTGCAGATATTCCGGAAGGTGGCAGCGTGGAAGACCAATGGACCGCCATCAAGAATGCCTTCATCGCCACCAGCGAGAACAATCTGGGTGAACTACGCACCCTGAGAAAACAATGGATCACCGATGAGACCTGGAGGAAGATAGAGGAGCGAAGAGAAGCCAAAGCCGCGATAGAGCGATCAAAAACCAGAGGAGCCAAAGTCTTAGCCCGTCAACGATACGCGGCTCTTGAGAAGGAAGTAAAACGCTCATGTCGACGGAACAAGCGAGCGTGGGCAGACTCTCTGGCCGACGAAGGAGAGAGAGTCGCCGCAACCGGGGACATTTGCCTCCTCTACGATATCTCACGACGCTTAAGCGGGGCGAAGATGAATGCAACGATGCCTGTAAAAGACGCGAATGATCAGTTATTGACCGACCCAACTGACCAGCTGCTGGCACTTCGAACAACTTTTTCAAGTGCCAGCCAGGCCATCACCACCTCGGCATGATCTGCCTAGGATCCGACGTATAACACGCGTCAATACCGAAGCTCCATCACTGCTAGAGATTACAACAGCCATCCAAAGCATGAAATCGAATAAAGCCCCAGGGGTCGACCGCATTTCAGCCGAGATGCTCAAAGCTGACCCCATGACATCCGCTCAACTACTGCATCGTTTATTTCGTAATATCTGGGACACCGCAACTTTTCCGGTCGACTGGATGCAAGGTATCTTAGTGAAGGTGCCCAAAAAGGGTGACCTGACTGTATGCGATAACTGGCGAGGCATTATGTTGCTGTGTACCGTTCTCAAAGTTCTGTGCAAAATTATCCTAGCCCGGATTCAGGAGAAGATCGATGCGACTCTCCGGCGGCAGCAAGCCGGATTCCGTGCCGGAAGATCCTGTGTGGACCATATTGTCACGCTCCGCATAATTCTGGAGCAGGTCAACGAATTCCAAGAGTCCCTTTACTTGGTATTCATTGACTACGAAAAAGCTTTCGACCGTCTCAATCACGAGAATATGTGGGGCGCCCTGAGACGCAAGGCGCTCCTGAGAAAATCATCGGCCTCATCGAAGCACAGTACGAGGCCTTTTCGTGTAGAGTGCTGCACAATGGGGTCCTGTCTGACCCTATCCGGGTCGTAGCTGGTGTGAGGCAAGGATGTATTCTATCACCGTTACTGTTCCTCATCGTAATCGATGAGATTCTGGTAGATGCGATTGACCGTGAACCAAACCGCGGGCTGTTATGGCAGCCTATAACCATGGAGCACCTAAACGACTTCGAATTGGCTGGGTCGGCCACACTCTACGTAGGGGCGGAAACGAAATCTGTAAACAAGCATTAGACTGGAACCCAGCGGGACATCGCAGCAGAGGCAGACCCAGAGGCTCATGGCGGCGAAGCCTCAACAAAGAAATAAAAGAAGTCGACCGAAATCTAACCTGGCAACAGGTTAAAGCGATAGCCGGGCAACGCTCAGGATGGAGATCTTTCAAGTCGGCCCTTTGCACCACCAGAGGTGTACAGGATCCATAAGTAAGTAAGTAAGTTACTGAACACAGATGTCTGCAATTAGTTTTTCTTCATTTTGCTGTCAGAAACATACTTTCAGTAATCCTTCCCCATACATAGCTTTATTTATGGATGAAAACTGTAATTATTCAATTTTGGCTGTTACGCCCTTCTCATTTACTATTTGCTATTAAATTGTGTATTTTTATTTATTATTATTATTATTATTATTAGAATAGTAAAGATAACAAGTACATATGGGATGCATCGGTTTATCGCCACTGTCCTCTCGGTTATAGAGTAAATGCAAATCAATAGTGATTATGTTTCCAACACTGAGCAATGGCTTGGGTATATGTTAATGTGTGTATATGTAATTATATGTGTAATTTTCGTCGCTACTTTTCATTGTTATTGTTTCAAGAGGGTAATTGGACAATATATTAATTCCTGGAAAACATGTCTCAAAAAGTTGTCGCTTTCGGTGAAAACCAACTATGGATTATATTTGCCTATTGAGCACAACGATATACACGGTAACCGGAATATACTCTTTTAGCACTATAAAGTACGCATAATCCTGGAAAAGTGGAACTACTTCCAAAAGGAGTATACTTCGTTTACTCATTTATGAGTATATTACACATACGTCAAAATAAGCATACTTTTTACTCCTTTTTCTGAAGGGGTCGTACACTTATTACGTAAGCAATTTTTCTGAGTTTTTCGACCCCCCCTCCCCCCATGTAACATTTTTTTCATACAAATGATTTTTTATTTATATGAAGCGTAAGATATTGACCGACCCCCCCTTCCCCCATAAGTGCTTACGTAATATGTGTACGGCCCCGAAGTGAAAAGAGCATATTTTTTACTCCGGAGAAAATGAAAAATGTATACTTTTTACCCCCCAAGTTATTAATTCTATGCATACATTTTACTCTCTGAATATAAATCATTTTGAAATTTTCATGATTTTATTTATTTTTGTATAGTATTTTGTACAAACATATTAGACATTGCAATACAGTCCCGTCCCGATTTTGGCAACACCCGTTTTTGTCTACCCCCGATTTTGGCAACACCCCACGGTGTCTTTGTCCGAAGAGGCTTATTTTCAAAAAATCAGTATCTCTAAAACACCTACTACACGAAAGTATAGGTTTTCCTCTTTCACGTAAGTACATTTTTAAAATGTTCTATCGGGGGTCATTTTTCCATACATTTTTGGAGGGGTTAAATCGGCTATCATTTGAGATTTCTATGGATTTTGCACCAAAAATAGTGAAAAAAATAATAATTGTTCTAGATCCCCCGATAGAACATTTTAGTTTACCCACCATATGAAAGAGGAGAGCATATAGTTTCACGTGGGGGGTGTTTCAGAGATACTGATTTTTGAAAAATAATATTTCCCCACAGAGACACCGTGACCCGTTTTTGGCAAAATTTTCTTCCCGATTTTGGCAACAACCTCGAAAACATGTTTTTTATTACTTTTTAGAGCTAAATCCTTTTTATTAATATATTATAGGATAAACAAAACCAAAAGCGAATACCATTAAGGTTTATATGCGTATTATGGGCTCTGTACGAATAGTGGGCACTTTCACTGAAAAAATTAATCACCACTCGTATCACCACTCATTGCAAACAATTTCTATTGTAACTTTTCTGTTCTTTTTATTCACGTTTTCCATGTCCCTATTCACACTACCCTAATCTAACCAGCCCACCGTAGAATGTCGTATTTTTGGCATTCTCACTGATTTTGTCGTCGACAAGCCGACTCACACCGTTGTACATAGTACAACACCCATTAAGCGAAGCCCGCTGTTTACATCACAATGCAACCGATGCTGCATAAGTGATCCAGGAGCAAGCAAGCTCCAGTAGATTTAATTGCTAGTGCGATTTTCTAAATACGCTATTTAGCCATCAAGTCGTTATGCTCATTATGCGCCTCTTTTCTGATATCAGCCGAGAAACTGTCATTTTATCATTTTATACGTCTTTATGCTGCATTACCGTATAGATAATAAGCAATAATTTTATTTCAAAGTGTTTTAGTGTTAGTAGTTAGTAGTTAGTCTTAGTGTTTTAAATTTACGCAAATTTGTCTAGCGATTAATATCAGAACACTATGGGCTTTTCCAGTTTCCTGATGTGTCAATTACATAACGAGTCTTTTGATTCCAGCATGTTTGCCAACAGTTTGACAGTAATGATAAGAGTTTGGTAACATGTAACCGTAAGGCTCTCGAACAGGCATTGAAAAAAATCAGATCATGAGAAAAAATTGGGTTAATCTAAGGCAACTTGATGCTCTGCCGTGGGGCAAGTTATGAGCAGGTATTGAAAATAAAATAGAAAAAATATGTTAAGCTCTTTTTAGTGGAATGTATTCAACCGTCTAAGATGAGTTTAGTACTCTCCATTTAATTCCCCTACATTTTGTTATCTTTGCAGATACGTATTTCGACCTCAACTGTGAGGTCGAAATACGTATCTGCAATTGAGAGTACTAAACTCGTATTAGATGGTTGATTAAAAAAGTTCATGATTTAAAATCGATGGCCTCTGCGTACATAACAGTCCCCGAGCAGCACACTTGTTACACACAGATCACAGTAACTTATATGTGACCCTAATCAGTCACATTTAAGTTGCTGCAACCATATTCGCTTGGTATGTGCTGCTTGGGTCGTCTCCGTCCACTGCTGTACGTTACCAGTCACGCAGTCTACAGAGAGTCCGTAAATCGTCTTCCACCTGATAGATCCACCTTGATCGCTGCACATCACGCCTTATTGTGTATGTCGGATCGTTGTAAAGAACCATTTTTACTCCAAGTGTGCGTTGGTCCTCCACAAGTATTGTCCAGATCTCGTGTCCACGGAGGACTATCGCCACCGGTTTAATAAGGGAGTCTGGTTGCTACGGCACGGTACGTCCAAAGTATGTACGCTTTCCTGCCACGTTGCGTCTCCGAATTTGTCTGCTGGTATCGTTATCGGAGGTCAAGTGAGCCCAAGTACACAAATTCTTCAACCACCTTGATTTTGTTGCCATTGATACAAGCTCGTGGTGAATGGCCGTTGTCTTCTCTTGAGCCTACTTCGTCTTCAACGTGTTAATGACTAGTCCGATCTGCTTCGCTTCCTTCTTCGGTCTGGTGTAGGATTCTTCCATCTTTTCAAAGTTATAATAATGAAAGTAGTGCACGGAGAACTGGAGTGCGATGACCTGCAGCGAGTACCAGTTTGTCCGTAGGTTGACTGCTATCGAGTGTCAGAGGTGGCATGCCGCAAATGGTCTTCCAGTTTCCACTTGGCCACACTGTCACTCGTAGTGCGAGATGCACATTGTGCTCATGGATCAATCATTGCCGCCTGAAATTCTCCTGGATTGAGTGCTAGGAGACCGACTAGTGCAAAGGGATTTGGTTTTAGTGAGTCGAGTGTAGTTAACCCATACTCACACTACATTGGATACTCTTGACCAATCTGCAGAACGCAAATTTCTATAACCATTTTCCAAAACAATGGAATGTTTTATGCCTTGCGTTCATTTTTTCCATAATGTCAGCGAAAGTTGTAAAAGAACTGTACTCTTAATCACACCGACCACAAGAAAGTTTTCCTCCATCAAAATCCATTATACAAGAATTCGAAATTTGTAGCACATTTAGTCATCTTGTATCCGTCGGATCGCTATTTGAGTTATATAGTGAATTATGATAAAAACAAGCATTTTTGGTGGACTAAAATTTATATGAGATGTCAGATTGAAGTCAGCACTTCAATGAACTACATTAGAAACGTTTTTAAATCGCCACAATTTTTAGTAGGGACGTCACAATTTTTAGTAAGGACGTGGCCGACGCTATTGTTAATTTTCAATATTATTTATTATTAAATTTGTATTATGTAATTGGCTAATTAGTTACATTATCGTTTGATTATCATTCTTGAAATCTTTTTGAACTACATTCTCCGAGTTATGAATAATACCGCAAAAATGTCAATTATGATGCACGTGCATCACTTAAACACACTCCACATACTTTGTAGTACATATTCTAAGTATTTAAAATCAATCATGAAATAAAAAAAAATTAAAATTTTGTATGAAATTTTTTTCCCGTTTTTGGCAACATCCCCATTTTGGCAACATTAAAATCCGGTCGTGTTGCCAAAATCGGGAAGGGACTGTATACATAAAAATGAATTGGTTGATGTTCGTATCCACGTAAACGGAAAACAACTCGATGGATTTTCGTCATGGCTTCAGCAGTAGACCGAGGTGTAGATCTTGAGCACCTAAAACATGAAAAACGAGGAGATAATAGAACTTACGTAATTTTATCCATATAAATTAATTTGCTTACCGTTATATGACGTTCCAGATGATTTTCGGAAATAGCATCCGGCCATGGAATACCGGAGTCTTGAAATTTCGAGTATCCCTTTCTCCAACATGAAACCTTGAGCAAACTTGAAAGCAGAAGGATTATTTGTACTTACCAGTTTTGCAAAAGTTTTCACACACCGTTCCGTGTCAAACCTCCAGTAAAACATTTCGGCGTCCAAATTGATAAAAACTTTGCCAAATCCGTGAAAATTAATTTCGGTAATGACAGCAAATTGGAAATTCTCTTTTCTCACAAAAGACTACTTTTTACGCTTTTTTCAATTTGTTTGCATACTCCAGAAAGCGTAAAAACTACCCCCCGATAATAACTCAAAAGCATGCTATTTTTGACGTATAGGCAATATTCTCTAAAGTGATTAGAAAGTACTCCTAAAATGAGTATTCCTATGTTACCGTGTATGTTTCATTATTGATAGTATGCTTCTGTGTTAATAGTATTCGCAAAAGAGACAATTTTGGCTTCATTTGTGTCGTTTTTTATATCGCCACGACTGATAGAAATCACAAGAAATAGAAAACATTTTGCGTTTTATTAATTTTTTTTGTTTTCAATTGTTTTGTTATTGAAATGGGCACACGTTTAGAATTCAACAATATATTAATTCTTGGAAAACATGTCTCAAAAAGTTGTCGCCCTCGGTGAAAAGAGTCACGTCACAATGCATCTGATTGTCATACACATCTAATTCGGTGCGCTAAATAGAACTGTGAAAAATATAGATAGTGAAAACGGTTTACTTTAGATATTAATATTTTGCTATCGTTGTCGGTGAAAAGAATCACGTTACAATTTATTTGTAGTTTTGAGAACTCTTTAGTGACGGGTATGTCATGATCAAGGTTTGTAAATATAAAATTTTGTTTTATAATTTGATTTTATATCGTTTCAGAGAGCGAGTAATGGCGCTTTAGCCTAGGCTTAATATCCAGGACATATGGAAGAAATACCTGTGTGTCATCCCTGGAAGTTGGATCAGCAAGGAGGGACAAAAATCTTCTTAGCAATGTCCCTCCCAACGTCACCTAATCATATAACCCCTGAATGTGAAACGGTTGGTACGGCTGTCCCCGTTTCTTCCTTTCGTTAGTTCATCACTCTTCGTTGATCATGTTACACTCTAACTTTCACCTACTCAGTGACTGAGTAAAATTGTATTGCCATCTCTTTTCTTCCAACGGAAATTTTACTCAATTTCCGTCAAAAGCAGGATTACTCATAGTTTTGAGTTGGCCTGCTTTTGACGGAAATTGAGTAAAATTTCCGTGGGATAGAAAGAGAGAGCAATACAATTTTTCTCAGTCACTGAGTAGGTGGAAGTTAGCGTGTATTCATTACTGAATAATCCGATTACCGGTGAGTTATGAGTTATCTCCCAATTCCAAGCCTGCACGGTGGGCCTGGCCGTTTTAATATTTGTGTCATATTTTTAATATGCTGCAAATATTAATGCTGACAAGAAAATGCTCGGGAATGCAACCGACATTTCCAGGATGCTTTTCAATACTGGCTGTGCATGTGCTAAGACAAGACAAGACAAGACAAGACAAGATGTACTGATCATCCAAAACCGCACTTGTTCGTAAAATGAACAAGATGAGATTGCCTTTATTCGCTAACTGTAACATTCTCCGACACACGTTTACTCCCTAAGTATAAAACTAAGCGAGCAAGGCTGAATCGTTGGAGACCACGACAAAGGATTAAGCTTGTCTGTAACAACTAATGACTAAACGTCTCGGAGGTAGGAGAGTCGCTCGCATGGCATAATTAACGTTGCCCTCGTACGTTTTGTTCCCCTGAATGTTCTGTGGAACTCTGCTTTAAAAAGTTTAGCTCAATCGTGCTTTTCAAACGATTTTCCTGGTCGCAAGGTCTGCAACCGGAAACAGGAGGCCTAAAAAAAGGCTAAAATGGTTTACGTGGCTTATGAACGGCCTCTTGTTTGGCTGCTGTTCCCATAAGAAAGACAGAGCTGAGTGTTATTCTGAGGATTAGGATCTTCATTCAAATGTGCCTTCTGGCGGGGTGCCCCCTAATGACGCTGATCCAGCCGGTACCGTTGCACAGTGGTTAAAATCCCGAAAAACGTGATCGTCAGCTTTTTCGGTATGAAATCGTGTTTTAAATGGCATAGTATGTTCAGCAAGTATGTTGCATACATCAAGGGGTATCATTTGAGAAAATTTTATTTTTGATTAATTCACCTAAAAGTGAGATAGAAATTTTATTTTTTTCAAAATTTGTTGAAACAAAATGGCGTCTTTGGGAAAGTTGTCAGAAATAATGTACAGAAAAACTTTGCCAAAGACACTACGGGTTTATCTATTGAAACGAACAAAATATGACTCAATTTCAGATAATAGGTCATTTGACCCTATAAAAACTGGTATACAATGAATAACTTTGCATGGTCGAATTTCTTAGGTTAACAATGTTCTAGAAATTTATTCAGCACATAAAAATACAGCATTCAGCTACTAAATCATAACAATATTTCCAATTGTTAGAAGGAAATTCAAGATTTGCGAACAAAATTACACATTTTTCAAAAATGTGTAATTTTGTTCGTAAATCTTGAATTTCCTTCTAATTGGAAATATTGTTATGATTTAGTAGCTGAATGTTGTATTTTTATGTGCTGAATAAGTTTCTAGAACATTGTTATCTATGTACATCTTATCTATCTCACTTTTAGGTGAATTAATCAAAAATAAAATTTTCTCAAATGATACCCCTTGATGTATTCAACATACTTGCTGAGCATACTATGCCATTTAAAACACGATTTCATACCGAAAAAGCTGACGATCACGTTTTTCGGGATTTTAACCACTGTGCGTTGGGGTGGACTGCATTATGTCGAAAACATGTGGATGTCGGGTACTTACTAGCCGTTGGCATGCTGCAGCACAATCCCCGTTGCTGTATGAACGATAATGCAACAGTTTTCCTCTTCGGCAAAACACCGCAAAGAAAGTGGCATCTTGTTCCACGATTGTTGATTTTCCTGCAACAAGAACAAAAATTGAGTGTTATTGTGGGAGTAAGAGGGGCGGATAACCACACTATTAGAACTTACTTTATGACGGAGTGCGTGCAAATGCTGATGAATCAACTTGTTACCGCTGACCTCCCATTAGATGGACCACGCCTATTTGATTGCCGGCAGGTATTTCGTTGGCATGCTGCAGTAGTTAGTAAGCTCCGTGACGTGGGTTGCATCTCGTTCCGTATCGGTTCATACTCCTACAAGTGAAAGATGGAGTGTCATTGTATGAAGAGACGCGGCTCATCAAAAACACTTACCTGCATGCAATAGCTGCGCATTCGGTGGGTATCGCAAACTTCCACATCCAGGGAAGGCTTTCCACTGCAGCTAGAATCCTTGGGATGAATGCTGTACGTGGAATCTCCGGCCAAGGTTATTTTTCGGGACACTCCCTTATTTGTTGATGTGATGCGATTCAGGTGGTTCTAATTATTATAACACACGAACAAAATTATTCATCCAAATATGAGTGATGTTATTCACCCAAATATTGGAAGTTATTTTACCAACGATATTAATGAATTTCACCGATTGTAATATACATTTTACCCATAATATAGGTAATGTGCGCAATACATAAATATGGGTGATGAAAGAACCCATAAATAGGAAAATTGATCAGAGAGTGTAGCTTGTGAATGTTTACAAGATGAAAATACTAACATGAACATTGAGCAGATCTACTGAGTTATATTTTCATCTGAAACACATGTACAATGTACAAATGAACCGTTTGTTTGAGAAACTGCATATGTAACATTTTTGGCTAAAATGAAATTTTTATATATTCTGAATCCTCGTCCAAAAATACGTATTCTGTGACGGCAGGTGCAGTCAACACAGTAGAATGACGTGGGAGGAATTCGGATGACGATCGAGGAACTACAGAAAACTCGCGAGAATTACTTTCTACGAATACTTTATTTAAAGTAATAAAAACTATCACGACGGCGATACGTTCTTCTGGTGGTTAGAAAACTTAACATTTTACGCTATTCATTATTGTTTACGTTTTGACGTAAACTACGTCTAAAGGGAAGCCTCGGATACAGGGTGCCAAATGAAAATTTCCAAATTGGGGACCGTCACGAAATCATGTAAGATTTCAAACGGTAATAGCGACTTTATCTTTCGACGCATTTTCGAGATTTTCTTATTAATAGATTCGGAAACTTTCCACCAATTTGCTAATTGTATTAAAACTATTCATTATCAACGGCAAACTATTGAAAATGTTATTTCTTTCCAAACCGGGAGAAAAATTCAGAAATAATCAATCCCGTTCATAAATCCCCAACACGGACATCAGATTACAGTAAGGTACGGGCCTTTTGATCCACTGCTTCGTTTTCCCTGTGTATAGAAAGCCCCGTGTTTCGCGTGCGCGCGTCATTTTCATTCTGGATTTTATGGAAAGCGGAACAAGGCGACAACGGCTGTGGTGGTGCGGATGAAAATTTTTCGTTCGATGGTGGTGGCGGTCGTGGCAACAGCAGTACATCTTTACATCCGTGTTACAAGCAGCATTTTTGGATCTGGCAATTAACGGCGTGCGTAGAGCCGAATCATCGGATGGCTGTCGCGCAGTCCAGTAGTTGTTGTTGGTGAGGCACATGAGGGGGAATGAATCGGTTCTTTTCAGAACCACCATTATGTTTGGGAGGAAGGTTAAGTTGAAATAATTTGTGTATAGTGAAACCGCTAGGAACTAGAAAACTTTTCAGTGAAATATTCTAGCGTGATTCTGAGCTCAATTATATGATGTTTGTCTAGCACTTAACCACTCTTCTTGCTGTGGACTTAATTTTGAACAATGATTCAGTGATTGAGAAAGTTGATATAAGACGAACTTTTGACGTAAACTACGTCTAAGGGGAAGACTCAGATACAGGGTGTAAAACCGAAATTTCCAAATTCGAGACCGTCACGAAATTAGGATAGATTTCAAACGCTAATAGCGTCTTTATCTTTCGATGGATTTTCGACATTTGCTTATCAATCGATTCAGAAACTCTCCAGCAATTTGCCAATTCTATTGATACTATTGATTATCAACGTTAAACTATTGAAAATGTTGTTTCTTTCCAAACCGGGTGAAAAATTCAATTCCGTTCATAAATCCCCAACACGGACATCAGATTGCAGTAAGGTACGGGCCTTTTGATCCACTGCTTCGTTTTCCCTGTGTATAAAAAGCCCCGTGTTTCGCGTGCGCGCGTCACGCTAGCACATTCCAGTTCGAGACAGCAACACGTACGGACGTGTTTTTTGCTCGCGCATTTTTTCGAAGTGTTTTTTCTCGTTCTTTCGCTGTTTACGTTTTCGCTTGTCGCGTTGGCGTTATTTTCTCCCGGACCCGTCATGGGAGACTCGGTGGCCGATTTGGTCGCTGGAAAAGTGCCTAAGCGCACTGCTCTTGGAGGCGCGGGTAACCCCTCCAAGCAGCTTTTGCAGAGCAACGTGTTCTCGCCGTTGCCGCTTGATGACGCCGGCAATCCGCCGAAAAAGAGGAAGAAGCAGCAATCGCAGCTGCCGCAGGTGCAACCGGAGCGGAAGGAGAAGTGCCCGCCCGTGTTTGTGAAGGGCGATCCGCCGGATTTACGCCCAAAATTCGCCAGCTGATCGCTAAGGGGCTGAAATGTACTTTTCGGCTCTGCAGCGAGGGCGTGAAAGTGATGCCGGCCAACAGGGACCATCATCAATCCGTCGTGGAGTTCCTCGAGGTCCACAAGTATGAGTACTACACTCATGACCACCCCGGCACGAAGCCGCTCAAGGCTTTGCTGCGAGGACTTCACGACATGAAGGAGGAAGAGCTCCAAGCAGAGCTTGAAAGTTGCGGACTGAAGCCAGTAGCCGTCCACAAGATCGCTCGTCACGACAAGGCGAGGAAATATCGCGACCAGCTTTACCTGATCCATCTGGAGCACGGCTCCACTACCTGGAAGGACCTGAAGCTGGTTGGCGTTATAAATTACACCGTCGTTGACTGGGAGCGATATCGGCCAGTGCACCGCGATGTCACGCAATGCACCAACTGCTTCAATTTCGGGCACGGCACCAGGAACTGCCGCATGAAGCCGCGCTGCAACAAGTGTGGCGAACCCCATCCGACTGACGAGTGCGACAAAATGGAGGTGGCTGATCCCAAGTGCGCCAACTGTGGCGACAAACATCGGGCCACCACAAAGGGCTGCCCAAAGCGAGCCGAGTTCCTGGAAATCCGGAAGAAGGCTTCCACCAGGACCATTCCGAAGAAGAACCGTGTTCCTGTAATCAACGAGGTGAACTTTCCAGTTATCCCGGCTCCCCGTCGTGTGATTCCAATACTCCCACCGCTACAGCCGCACAAGCGACTGGCAGCGGCAGCTGCATCGGTCCAAGCTCCAGCATCGTCGGCACCATCCACCAGCGAATGGCCCCCGCTTCCTCCTCCTGGGTTCCGTCGGCAGTCGGAGAACGAAGCCGTCCCACCGGAAGAATCTGCCCCGCTGTACACTCCGGAGCAGCTGATGCCGATCTTCGCGCAGCTCGCCACTCGACTGCGCGGCTGCAAAACCCGATTCGACCAGGTCTTCACACTTGGCATTTTCATCATTGAAAATGGCTGCTAGGGTGGGCCTGGTCAACTGGAACGCTTGCTCGCTAAAGAGCAAAACAATCGAGCTGAAGGATTTCCTTGAGGAGAAGGAAATAGACGTGGCGTTCATCACCGAAACGCACCTAAAACCGGAGGTGAACATCAACATCCCGGACTTCCGCATCGTGCGACTCGACCGGCCGACCAGGGAGGTGGTGTGGCCATCGCTCTTCGCTACAACATCAACTGTCGTCTGCTTCCAAGCTTCCAGCTCAGTGTCATCGAGGCCATCGGTGTCGAAATCACCACTTCGGTCGGCACAATCGCGCTCATCGCGGCGTACTGTCCAACGCAAGCCAAAGCCGGCGATGGATCATCGGCTGCCCTTCGGAGGACATCGTCAAGCTGACGCGGAGGCAAGGCCAGTATATCATTGCCGGCGACTTGAATGCCAAACATCAAGCCTGGGGCAACAGTCGCGGCAATCGAAACGGCACCATCTGGAGCAACGACATGGAGGAAGGCCACTACACGATCCTGAGCCCGGATTCCCCACTCGGCTGAGTCGGTCCGGTGCCCACGCAACGCTCGACCTCTACGTAACAAACCTGAGTGACCACGTCTCGCAGCCGGTTGTATACCAGGAGCTCAGTTCGGATCACTATCCGGTGGTGGCGGAACTGGGCTCCTCGGTCAATCGGCACCAGCAGTTACGGCGGAACTACCACCGAGTGAACTGGCAGCGTTTCCAGCAGTGCGTCGATAACACCGTCGACTACGAGGTGCGTCCGGAGACGCCGGAAAGTATCGACCGCCAGCTGTGCGCTATCGAGGAGGCGATCACGGCGGCCCGAGAGCAACACGTACCGACGGCTCGGCAGGTAAGCAACTCCTTAAACATCGATACACTCACCAAAGATTTGATTCGATTGCGGAATGTCACTCGCAGGCAGTTTCAGCGTACTGGACTGCCTGAGCTTAAGGCACGCTGCAATCGAATCACAAAATTATCAAGGCCAGAATGGTGGACCTCAAAATAACGACTTCTCGAATAAGATCCGCACTCTCCCAGATTATGCTAAGCCGTTCTGGAAAATGACCAAAATTCTAAAATCCAAGCCTCGGCCCATTCCACCTTTGATCCCACTAGACAATAATGGCTCTAAGGATCGCTTGATAACTCCTGCAGAGAAGGTCGCTGAAATAGGTCGTCACTTCGTCAGCTCACACAATCTTGGGCAGAACATCGTCAGTCCACACGAAGCAGCCGTCAACGAGCATGCTAACAACATCCATTTGATTCCCAACGACTTCTCGGAGGAGTTGGAGATCTCAGCTGGTGAATTGACGGCCTATATCAAATCATCGAAGAATATGAAGGCCCCAGGCTTCGACAGCATCCTGAATCTCGAGCTCAAACACATGAGTGCGCCGTTCTTTGAGCACCTCTCGCTGATCTTCAATAAGTGTCTCCGGCTCAGCTACTTCCCATCGGCCTGGAAGTCAGCGAAAGTCATTCCCATCCGGAAGCCTGGGAAGGATCCTTCCTCACCCAAAAGCTATCGTCCCATCAGCCTTCTCTCAGGATTATCCAAGCTATTCGAAAAAGCTATTCATCACCGGTTACTTGAGTCTGCCGAAAATCTCAACATCTTGCTCGAGGAACAGTTTGGTTTCCGACGCGGTCGGTCAACTGTACACCAACTGACCCGAGTTACCAACGTCCTCAGACGGAACAAGTTTGTCTCGAAAACATCCGCCATGGCCTTACTCGATGTCGAGAAGGCATTTGACAATGTATGGCATGATGGCCTGGTGTACAAACTACAACGCTACAATCTTCCCAGCTACCTGGTGAAAATCATCAACAATTACCTGTCGGCAAGGACATTCCGGGTCTCAATCAGCGGAGCGAGTTCCAATGCGCACAACATCGTCGCAGGCGTCCCCAGGGCAGTATCCTCAGGCCCCTGCTTTTCAATCTGTTCACCTCCGACATGCCAGAACCTCCAGAAGGCGGCATTCTGTCTCTGTTCGCAGATGACACATCCATCGTCTACAACGGTAGAGTGATCAGAGCGCTAGTGGCAAAACTCCAACGAGGCCTGGATGCCCTGACAGAGTACCTCACCAGCTGGAAGATCTGTATCAACGCGGCGAAGACCCAGGTCATCATTTTCCCCCACTCCAAATCCCCTAAACTTGTTCCGCCTGGGGACTGTAAAATCATCCTCAATGGCACGACCGTGGAATGGGTCAATGAGGCCGGCTACCTTGGCTTGACCCTCGACAGCAAGCTTATTTTCAGGCAACAGGTTGACAAAACGGTGACAAAGTGTAACGTCTTGTTGAAACTACTGTACCCTTTGATCAACCGCCGGTCGTCATTGTCCCTGAAAAATAAGCTTGCTGTCTACAAGCAAATCATCCTCCCTGTGATCGAATATGGCATGCCGGTCTGGGAGAGCTGCGCTAAAACATACCACCTCAAACTTCAACGGGTCCAAAACAAATTCCTGAGGATGATCCTCAACACCCCTCCCAGGACAAGAACATCCGAGGTCCACCGTCTGGCCGGAATAAAAACCTTACATGAACGCTTTGGTGAGTGTAAAGAAAAGTTTAGGGTCCGTTGCTTGCATTCGGATCAGGCTCCAATTAGGGCGCTAGTTCCAATCTAGGTTATCAAATTTCTTATTGTAAATATTAGTGTACATAGTAGTTAGGTTATCAAATTTAAAAAAAAACACACCAGCGCAACCTAAAGGCCGTCATGATATATCATATTAACACTTAAATAACAATGTAAACATAAAAATTTAAAATTGAAGTTGGAGGGCCAAGCCGGCCGAACACTGTACATGTAAAAAATAATTGTAGAACAGAAAATGAAACAATAAAGAAGAATTTTACTACTACTACGTGCGCGCGTCATTTTCATTCTGGATTTTATGGAAAGCGGAACAAGGCGACAACGGCTGTGGTGGTGCGGATGAAAATTTTTCGTTCGATGGTGGTGGCGGTCGTGGCAACAGCAGTACATCTTTACATCCGTGTTACAAGCAGCATTTTTGGATCTGGCAATTAACGGCGTGCGTAGAGCCGAATCATCGGATGGCTGTCGCGCAGTCCAGTAGTTGTTGTTGGTGAGGCACATGAGGGGGAATGAATCGGTTCTTTTCAGAACCACCATTATGTTTGGGAGGAAGGTTAAGTTGAAATAATTTGTGTATAGTGAAACCGCTAGGAACTAGAAAACTTTTCAGTGAAATATTCTAGCGTGATTCTGAGCTCAATTATATGATGTTTGTCTAGCACTTAACCACTCTTCTTGCTGTGGACTTAATTTTGAACAATGATTCAGTGATTGAGAAAGTTGATATAAGACGAACTTTTTTCATAGAACAAAGCATAATTGTTTGGTATCGGTAGCGGAATCATAGCGTTAGTGCCGGTCCGAGCGCGCGTCAGAAGGAGAAGCTGCAAATATGTATTCGCATGGATGGAAATAAAACCTTAAACAAGTAGCAGGCTACCTACTAGAATTATAATCTTGATAGGAAATTTCACTTGACTGTTACTGCTATCCACGCGAATAATTTTCGGCAGCGTCTTTCTATAACGCGCGCTTGTGATTCTGCTACCGATGGAAAACAATCTGCCATCACCAAGCAATTAAGTTTCACTTTGAACAAAATTCATCTCGCCTCAAGTTGTGACTTAAGAGCCACTTTCTCTGATGGTAGCCAATCGTTAGTACTTCAGACAAGAAAATTTAATCTGAGCGCGAACGACCGCATGAACCACACCATCGATGAGAATAAAATTTCTGGTAGCAGCTCCGCCGAAGCCGATGGTGGGACTACGATCTGCTTTTCACGACATCTCGAACGAAATGGCTCGCGCGCGCGGAAGAGCTGCTTTCTTGTAATCAATAAAGTTAAACCTGTAACCACGCCCCTTTGGTGAGTGTTACTATTACACAATATTTGCACTCATACCGATCAACAAAGAGGCGGGACCAATGATCCATCTTTTTTTATTATAAGAAAACTACTTTCCCCGGGCGCGTGTGGCATTTCATTTGAAATATATTAATCGATTATTTTGAATCGATTACTTCCCAACGATTAATCGATTCCATAATCGACTAGAATCGAAAGTAATCGATTAGTTACTAATCGATTAATCGGGATTTTATGACTTCTCTAAGCATCGGCGGAGTTGCTGAGCAAATTTTATTCAAAATGCATATGAGATATTGGAAAAAATCGGTTCTTCTCAGGACCTCCATTCTATACAAAGGATGATTGAAGCGAGGCGAATTTTTTTCAAAGTTCAAATTAACCGCTTGGAAACGCCATAACGTTGCCTGGCGTCCGTAGCAGAACCACGAGCGCGCGTCGGAGGGAGATGCTACAAATATGTATTCGCATGGATGGCTTCAGTGGCAGTCAAGTTTAATTCTTTCAAGATTCTTATTTGGTTTTGTTATTCCAGCCAATGGCGTGGGTCGTGTGGTCGTTAGTGATTCGAAATATGCATTATTGGGAATTAATCGATTCTTCTCAGGGCCATAGAAGATTGAGGCGAAACGAATTTGTTCAAAGTACGACGTCGTAGCCGAATTAAGTTGCCGTTCGTAGCAGAATAACGAGCGCGTATTGTAGAGAGCTGCTGCAAATATGTATTCTTGCACTGGCACTAGATTCTTCATTTCACCAAACTGTTTTACGTAGTTTACGTCGGGCGGTCGTGTCTTGTACACAACCCTTATGATTTTTACTGTCCGAGAGTAGCTGGCGCAATCAATATACTATATGTACAGAAGGTACGCACAAAACAGGGATGGGTAATAGCGCAAGATACATAGAAAAAAGGAGGTACACATTGCACCGTTCCACATTCTGGTCATAGGCGTAACTAAAGTCTCGGTCTAGGGGGGGCCATGGCACCAGCTGGTGGGATGTAATTTTCAAAGGCGATTTAAAGCACTGTGCGCATGGATTGCAATAGAAATTGTTTGATTAAGTTTATCGCTCATTCGTCCTAGAACTAACATAAAAAATCAGAAGGGTTGTGTACAAGACACGACCGCTCGACGTAAACTACGTAAAACCTCTTAGTGCAATGAGAATCTTAATATCATATGAACATTAGGTTGAATACATGACACAATAGCGAATTTCAACCAAAAATTATTTTAATTTGTTTTCAGAACAAACATTTTTCTCAATCACCACCGACGACCATACAGATGTTAGTTGGACCGCTACCGGTGCAGCCATCGTCTCAAGTCAATTCAAAAAGCTGCTCTCACGCGCGCGTTTGCGGTTTTGCTTGAAATCATCGTGCGGTTGTCATCAGCATCGGCTGCGTTCAATATACAGTAGCCGTTCGATAACTGCAAAATGTTTACTTTTCAGTTAACGAATGCCGTTCGATAACTGCAACGCATTCTAGACGTCAAACGGTTGTCAATCGACGTCAGATGCAATAAAAGTGCATCTAAATGTGCAGCGCAATGCAGCTGTCAATGAGTCTGACATCAGTTTGAAGTTTAGCGGTCCGATAACTGCAAAACTGTTGCAACTATCGAATTGCAGTTAAAAAGCATTGCAGTTAAATGACTTGCAGTTATCGAACGTCTACTGTAATTTGTTTAATTTTTTTAGTAGAACAGGTTTGTCGACAGCGAGTTAAAATGAGGAGAAAATTGCATTTACACAATTCTGCTGTCACCGACGACAGCCACTTAATGATTTTCCGCTTATTTGCTACATACGTCATCTTTGTGAATAATTTTCTGCAACAACTACCCGTCGACGGGTAGACAAGACACGTCGACGACAAGACACGACTACCCGAGTAGACGAAAATAGCTCAATAATATCTAATGTTGATAAGATAGCAAAATGAGATATGGACATGATTGATATAAGAGATAAAATATCAGGCAACAATATCAAAAATTTACACTGAAATATCATTTAAATATCAAGTTATGCTATTTGTAATAAGTGATGAATATCATGTGCCATTAATTTGTTCTTATCCATAGCATATTTTGCTATTTCAATGATATTTCGGTGCAAATTTTTGATATTGTTGTCTGATCTTTTATCTTTTATATCAATCAAGTCCATATCATGTTTTGTTATTCTGTTCATGGCTTCTGCCCGGGTATGCATAAGAAAAATGAAGCGGTGGGCCAAAAGGTGCGTGCGTTACAGCAATCTGATGTCCGTGTTGGGGATGCATGAACGGAGTTGGTTAGTTCTGAATCTTTTACCAGACGTGAAAGAACTAAAATTTTCAATAGTTTTACGTTGTTGATCAATAGTTTTAAAACAATTAACGAATTGGTGGAAAGTTTCCGAAACCATTGATAATGAAATCTCGAAAATTTATCGAAAGATATAGTCGCTATTAACTTTTGAAATCTTACATGATTTCGTGACGGTCCCCAATTTGGAAATTTTCATTTGGCACCCTGTATCCGAGGCTTCCCCTTAGACGTAGTTTACGTCAAAATGCTGGCAAATTAATTATTTTGTGTAAAATGGTGATTCTGAAAATCATAATCTTGAGAGAAAATTTCATTTGGCAACAACTGACGCCATCCATACGAATACATATTTGCAGCACCTACGATGCGCGCCCGTAATTGTACTGCTGTAATAACAAAACCGAATAAGAATTTCACTGCCACTGAAGCCATCTCCCTCCTATGCGCGCTCGTGATTCTACTACGGACGACAGGCAACTTTATGGCGTCGCCAAGCGGTTAATTTTCACTTTGAATAAAATTCGCCTCGCCTCAATCTTCCTTTGTGTAGAATGGTGGCCCTGAGAAGAACCGATTAATTCCAAATATGTCTACGACGACCACATGATCTACGACACGAGCTGGAATTCGCTCGGCAACTCTGCCGATGATGGAACCGCTCTCCGCGACATTTCAAATGAAATGCCTCGCGCGCGCGGGAGAGCAGTTTTCTTATTATCAATAAAGATGGCTCATTAGTCCCGCCTCTTTGTTGTCCGGTATGAATGCAAATATTGTTTAACCGTCACACACTCACCAAAGGGGCGTGTCTACAGGTTCAACTTTATTGATGACAAGAAAGCAGCTCTTTGGCGCGCGAGCCATTTCGTTTGAGATGTCGCGAAGAGCAGACCGTGGTACCACCTTTGGCATCGGCGAAGCACCTACCGGAAATTTTATTCCCGGCGATGGTGTGGGTCGTTGCGCGGTCGTCGTTATTAACATTAGCAGCGCTCAGTTTAAATTTTCTTGTATGAAGTAGAGGGAATGACGGCTTTGGCAGGTTTTGTTCTATTGTCAGGGGGTTTTTGTTGGCCAAATTTTATGAAATTTGGCCACAATATTTTTTGATATGCAAAGAATGTTTTGGCCAAATTTGAGCATAATTAGTTACAGAAAACCACCTGACAATAATAGAACAAATCCTGCCAAAGCCGTAATTTCCCCTACTAACGATTGGCTACCATCAATGAAAGTAGCTCTTATGTCACAACTTGAGGCGAGATGAATTTTGATCAAAGTAAAACTTAATTGCTTTGTGATGGCAGATTGTTTTCCGTTGGTAGTAGAATCACGAGAGCACGATTCAGAGAAAGACTTATAATTTTGGTAGATAGTCATCCATACGAAAATATTTTTGCAGCTTCTCCGTTTGACGCGCTCGCGCTCCGTTTGACGCGCACAGAAAACATACGATGATTCAACTCATCTATGAGTTTTTAGGTGCTGAAATGCCACGCGCGCGGTAGAGCAGTTTTCTTATAATCAATAAAGATGACTCATTAGTCCCGCCTCTTTGTAGTAGTAGTAAAATTCTTCTTTATTGTTTCATTTTCTGTTCTACAATTATTTTTTACATGTACAGTGCTCGGCCGGCTTGGCCCTCCAACTTCAATTTTAAATTTTTATGTTTACATTGTTATTTAAGTGTTTATATGATATACTGTTAATATGACGGCCTTTAGGAGGCGCTGGTGTGTTTTTTTAAATTTGATAACCTAACTACTATGTACACTAATATTTACAATAAGAAATTTGATAACCTAGATTGGAACTAGCGCCCTAATTGGAGCCTGATCCGAATGCAAGCAACGGACCCTAAACTTTTCTTTACACTCACCAAAGCGTTCATGTAAGGTTTTTATTCCGGCCAGACGGTGGACCTCGGATGTTCTTGTCCTGGGAGGGGTGTTGAGGATCATCCTCAGGAATTTGTTTTGGACCCGTTGAAGTTTGAGGTGGTGGGTTTTAGCGCAGCTCTCCCAGACCGGCATGCCATATTCGATCACAGGGAGGATGATTTGCTTGTAGACAGCAAGCTTAAATTTCAGGGACAATGACGACCGGCGGTTGATCAAAGGGTACAGTAGTTTCAACAAGACGTTACACTTTGTCACCGTTTTGTCAACCTGTTGCCTGAAAATAAGCTTGCTGTCGAGGGTCAAGGTTAAGCTGGCCTCATTGGCCCATTCCACGGTCGTGCCATTGAGGATGATTTTACAGTCCCCAGGCGGAACAAGTTTAGGGATTTGGAGTGGGGAAAATGATGACCTGGGTCTTCGCCGCGTTGATACAGATCTTCCAGCTGGTGAGGTACTCTGTCAGGGCATCCAGGCCTCGTTGGAGTTTTGCCACTAGCGCTCTGATCACTCTACCGTTGTAGACGATGGATGTGTCATCTGCGAACAGAGACAGAATGCCGCCTTCTGGAGGTTCTGGCATGTCGGAGGTGAACAGATTGAAAAGCAGGGGCCCGAGGATACTGCCCTGGGGAACGCCTGCGACGATGTTGTGCGCATTGGAACTCGCTCCGCTGATTGAGACCCGGAATGTCCTTGCCGACAGGTAATTGTTGATGATTTTCACCAGGTAGCTGGGAGAATTGTAGCGTTGTAGTTTGTACACCAGGCCATCGTGCCATACATTGTCAAATGCCTTCTCGACATCGAGTAAGGCCATGGCGGATGTTTTCGAGACAAACTTGTTCCGTCTGAGGACGTTGGTAACTCGGGTCAGTTGGTGTACAGTTGACCGACCGCGTCGGAAACCAAACTGTTCCTCGAGCAAGATGTTGAGATTTTCGGCAGACTCAAGTAGCCGATGATGAATAGCTTTTTCGAATAACTTGGATAACCCTGAGAGAAGGCTGATGGGTCGATAACTTTTGGGGGAGGAAGGATCCTTCCCAGGCTTCCGGATGGGGATGACTTTCGCTGACTTCCAGGACGATGGGAAGTAGCTAAGCCGGAGACACTGATTAAAGATCAGCGAGAGGTGCTCAAAGAACGGAGCACTCATGTGTTTGAGCTCGAGATTCAGGATGCTGTCGAAGCCTGGGGCCTTCATGTTCTTCGACGATTTGATATAGGCCGTCAATTCGTCAGTTGAGATCTCCAACTCCTCCGAGAAGTCGTTGGGAATCAAATGGATGTTGTTAGCATGCTCGTTGACGGCTGCTTCGTGTGGACTGACGATGTTCTGCCCAAGATTGTGTGAGCTGACGAAGTGACGACCTATTTCAGCGACCTTCTCTGCAGGAGTTATCAAGCGATCCTTAGAGCCATTATTGTCTAGTGGGATCAAAGGTGGAATGGGCCGAGGCTTGGATTTTAGAATTTTGGTCATTTTCCAGAACGGCTTAGCATAATCTGGGAGAGTGCGGATCTTATTCGAGAAGTCGTTATTTTTGAGGTCCACCATTCTGGCCTTGATAATTTTTGTGATTCGATTGCAGCGTGTCTTAAGCTCAGGCAGTCCAGTACGCTGAAACTGCCTGCGAGTGACATTCCGCAATCGAATCAAATCTTTGGTGAGTGTATCGATGTTTAAGGAGTTGCTTACCTGCCGAGCCGTCGGTACGTGTTGCTCTCGGGCCGCCGTGATCGCCTCCTCGATAGCGCACAGCTGGCGGTCGATACTTTCCGGCGTCTCCGGACGCACCTCGTAGTCGACGGTGTTATCGACGCACTGCTGGAAACGCTGCCAGTTCACTCGGTGGTAGTTCCGCCGTAACTGCTGGTGCCGATTGACCGAGGAGCCCAGTTCCGCCACCACCGGAAAGTGATCCGAACTGAGCTCCTGGTATACAACCGGCTGCGAGACGTGGTCACTCAGGTTTGTTACGTAGAGGTCGAGCGTTGCGTGGGCACCGGACCGACTCAGCCGAGTGGGGGAATCCGGGCTCAGGATCGTGTAGTGGCCTTCCTCCATGTCGTTGCTCCAGATGGTGCCGTTTCGATTGCCGCGACTGTTGCCCCAGGCTTGATGTTTGGCATTCAGGTCGCCGGCAATGATATACTGGCCTTGCCTCCGCGTCAGCTTGACGATGTCCCTCCGAAGGGTAGCCGATGATCCATCGCCGGCTTTGGCTTGCGTTGGACAGTACGCCGCGATGAGCGCGATTGTGCCGACCGAAGTGGTGATTTCGACACCGATGGCCTCGATGACACTGAGCTGGAAGCTAGGAAGCAGACGACAGTTGATATTGTAGCGAAGAGCGATGGCCACACCACCTCCCCTGGTCGGCCGGTCGAGTCGCACGATGCGGAAGTCCGGGATGTTGATGTTCACCTCCGGTTTTAGGTGCGTTTCGGTGATGAACGCCACGTCTATTTCCTTCTCCTCAAGGAAATCCTTCAGCTCGATTGTTTTGCTCTTTAGCGAGCAAGCGTTCCAGTTGACCAGGCCCACCCTAGCTGCCATTTTCAATGATGAACATGCCAAGTGTGAAGACCTGGTCGAATCGGGTTTTGCAGCCGCGCAGTCGAGTGGCGAGCTGCGCGAAGATCGGCATCAGCTGCTCCGGAGTGTACAGCAGGGCAGATTCTTCCGGTGGGACGGCTTCGTTCTCCGACTGCCGACGGAACCCAGGAGGAGGAAGCGGGGGCCATTCGCTGGTGGATGGTGCCGACGATGCTGGAGCTTGGACCGATGCAGCTGCCGCTGCCAGTCGCTTGTGCGGCTGTAGCGGTGGGAGTATTGGAATCACACGACGGGGAGCCGAGATAACTGGAAAGTTCACCTCGTTGATTACAGGAACACGGTTTTTCTTCGGAATGGTCCTGGTGGAAGCCTTCTTCCGGATTTCCAGGAACTCGGCTCGCTTTGGGCAGCCCTTTGTGGTGGCCTGATGTTTGTCGCCACAGTTGGCGCACTTGGGATCGGCCACCTCCATTTTGTCGCACTCGTCAGTCGGATGGGGTTCGCCACACTTGTTGCAGCGCGGCTTCATGCGGCAGTTTCTGGTGCCGTGCCCGAAATTGAAGCAGTTGGTGCATTGCGTGACATCGCGGTGCACTGGCCGATATCGCTCCCAGTCAACGACGGTGTAATTTATAACGCCAACCAGCTTCAGGTCCTTCCAGGTAGTGGAGCCATGCTCCAGATGGATCAGGTAAAGCTGGTCGCGATATTTCCTCGCCTTGTCGTGACGAGCGATCTTGTGGACGGCTACTGGCTTCAGTCCGCAACTTTCAAGCTCTGCTTGGAGCTCTTCCTCCTTCATGTCGTGAAGTCCTCGCAGCAAAGCCTTGAGCGGCTTCGTGCCGGGGTGGTCATTTGTGTAGTACTCATACTTGTGGACCTCGAGGAACTCCACGACGGATTGATGATGGTCCCTGTTGGCCGGCATCACTTTCACGCCCTCGCTGCAGAGCCGAAAAGTACATTTCAGCCCCTTAGCGATCAGCTGGCGAATTTTTGGGCGTAAATCCGGCGGATCGCCCTTCACAAACACGGGCGGGCACTTCTCCTTCCGCTCCGGTTGCACCTGCGGCAGCTGCGATTGCTGCTTCTTCCTCTTTTTCGGCGGATTGCCGGCGTCATCAAGCGGCAACGGCGAGAACACGTTGCTCTGCAAAAGCTGCTTGGAGGGGTTACCCGCGCCTCCAAGAGCAGTGCGCTTAGGCACTTTTCCAGCGACCGAATCGGCCACCGAGTCTCCCATGACGGGTCCGGGAGAAAATAACGCCAACGCGACAAGCGAAAACGTAAACAGCGAAAGAACGAGAAAAAACACTTCGAAAAAATGCGCGAGCAAAAAACACGTCCGTACGTGTTGCTGTCTCGAACTGTCCGTGTCTGCTGACGCCTCTTTGTTGCCCGGTATGGCTGCAAATATTGTGTAACCGTCACACACCCCCTGAAGGGGGGTGGCTACAGGTTCAACTTTATTGATTACAAGAAAGCAGCTCTTCCGCGCGCGCGAGCCATTTCGTTCGAGATGTCGCGGAGAGCAGACCGTGGTACCACCTTCGGCATCGGCGGAGCTCCTACCGGAAATTTTATTCCCGGCGATTGTGTGGGTCGCGCGGTCGTCGTCATTAACATTAGCAGCGCTCAGTTTAAATTTTCTTGTATGATGTAGGAGGAATGACGGCTTTGGCAGGTTTTGTTCTATTATTGTCAGGGTTTTTTTTTTTGACCAAATTTTATGAAATTTGGCCACAATATTCTTTGATATGCTATGATATGATATGATATTTGATATGAAGTACTAACGATCGGCTACCATCAATGAAAGTGGCTCTTGGGAGCGTCCACAAATTACGTAACGCTTAGAGGGGCAGGGGTGGTTGGGCGAAGTGTGACGAGCCATACATAATTTTTAGATGCTTCATACAAAAAGTGTGACATAGGGGGAGGGGGGGTTGAAAATGCCCAATTGTTGCGTTACGTAGTTAAAGGATCTTCCCTTAAGGTGACTCGGGGAGGCACTACACACCGTGTTATTTTTCCTATCCTTTGTCTCTTTCTAACATTGTCACCTCGTAATTTTGGAGTTACGTATTTCGGTTTTCAGTTGTTTGATGTAACTGTAAATGTATCAGCATATAGATTGCGAGTAAGCACGCGCCGGTGATACTTTTTCAAAATCATATTTGTTGTAGAAAAAAATTAGGCATTAATGATAATCAATAGTATCAATAGAATTGGCAAATTGCTAAAGGGTTTCCGAATCGATTGATAAGCAAATGTCGAAAATCCATCGAAAGATAAAGACGCTATTAGCGTTTGAAATCTATCCTAATTTTTGTGACAGTCTCGAATTTGGAAATTTCCGTTTTTAACCTTGTACCTGAGTCTTCCCCTTAGACGAAGTTTACGTCAAAAAATCTGTAGCAAACATCAATACTGACGCCAAACAATTTTCTTCAGTCATAATGCGAATCAATTGTTTGCATGGTCTCCTTCCGATACTTGCTTGGGATTCAACTACCGACGTTAGCGTTGCGCTTTGAATAAAGTTCATCTCGGAACCGAATTATTTTTCAATCATCTACAGAAAAAATACAAAATTAGAGTCTCGCTGGAAAATTTCTTGTTGTGCCGACAACATCCAAATCGTTGCAAACGCCACATTAGTGAATAAATTGCTGTAGCAATCTTTCGATGACAGCCTATGCTCGGACCGGCACTAATGCTATGATTCCGCTACCGATGCCAAACAATTATGCTTTTTTCTATGAAGAAAGTTCGCCAAATATCAACATTCTCAATCACTAAAATCATATAAGTGTGTAGAAGTGTGTAAGGTAAACAATTCATATCGCTTGCTTTTCGCTAGTACTAATTGTGCGTTTTCTCTCAATTTTCCGTGACATTATTTGTTTATTACAACACCAACTGGACGTATTTTCATCGCTTCACCGGTGTAACCTGGAGTACAACGACTTCCCACGATTTCTAAGCTATATTCTAAAGAAACAAATTGCAACGCATCATCGATTCGTAGTGCAACAATGGAGTCCATATGTTTTGCTTGTACTCATACTGTAAACAAAACGGATGAAATTATGTGCAACGGATTTTGCAATTCATCGTTTCACCTAAAGTGCGTGCAACAGTCCACCGAGATTCGTAACACCATCGGATCCTGCTCGCAGCTATTCTGGATGTGCAAAGCTTGTACAAAAATGATGTCGAATGCTCATTTTCGGCGAGCCATCGCATCCACTAACGATGTTTTGGAAGTGGCGAACGAAAAACAAACGAAAGTGCTTGATGAATTAAGGAAGGAAATTGCGTTCAACACAACGAAAATAAATACTATCCTACAACGAACACCACTACAAACACCTCGCAATCCCAGATCGCAGCGACATACAACGTCGCGAAAACGTCCGCGGCTTCTCATCGACGAACCATCAAACAACGATAATGTTTCCGTCGGTACAAGAGATATCGGTCCGAATGAATCTATTCCGCTCGCTGCTTCCCAACGGGAAGAAAAGTTCTGGCTCTACCTGTCCGGATTCGATCCTCACGTAACAACTCAACAGATCGAAAATTTAGTGAAGGGGAATCTCAACATTACCGACGGTGTTGTGGATGTGGCTAAGCTAGTGCCGAAAGGAAGAACTCTAGACGAACTCACTTTTGTTTCTTTCAAAGTAGGCCTAGATCCACAGCTGAAGGAAATTGCTCTATCTGGATCATCTTGGCAGAAGGGAATTATCTTCCGCCAGTTCGACTTCGGTCACTCGACAACAACACGCACAACTTTTCGCTTCCAATCATCCCCAGGTGAGAGCCATCCACAATAATCACTTTAGTTCATTACGCACCGACAATCGCTCCCCTATGAACGAACAATCCAGACAATCCCGAAATTCGCTACCGCACATTATTCCAACTGTTGTTAACCGGCCGCCTCCGCATGAAACATTGACCGTTTACTATCAGAACGTACGCGGTCTTCGCACAAAAACGAATAGTTTATTCTTGGCTCTATCCGATAGTGATTACGACATCATCGTCTTCACAGAAACGTGGCTCAATGTTGATATTCGAAATTCCGAATTGACATTGAACTACACGATATATCGTTGCGATAGAAATGTAAACACCAGCTGTTACTCGCGCGGCGGTGGCGTACTGATCGGTGTGAGAAATGGATTGCAGAGTTTGTCAGTCAACTCTACCGAAAATGAACAATTAGAACAAATCATCGTCAGAATAACTTTGCCGTATTTGGACTTGCTTATTTGTGCCATCTACCTACCACCCAACAGTGAATTGACTCTGTACCAACAACACGCTGCTTGTGTGCAGAGTCTTCTTGATCTAGCAGGCGATCACAGTCGTGTGTTGGTTATCGGCGATTATAATCTTCCCCATTTGTGCTGGGTGCGAGATGAGGAAATTAACTCACTTCTACCTATCAATGCATCGTCCGAGCAAGAGTTGGCTTTGACTGAGCATATTGTTGGTGGTGGTCTCTACCAAATTAATGATTTGATGAATGATAATAGAAGGATTCTTGATCTGGCGTTTGTCAACGACGATAAGTTTATTGAACTATTGGAACCACCGTCAGCGTTATTAAGAATGGATCATCATCACAAACCTTTCGTGATGAAATTTGAAGTTGAGAGGAATCGCGACGGTTTGGATGCTTTAGACCAGTTAGTTTTCAATTTTGGGCAATGCGATTTCGCTTCGCTGAACACATCTATTTCTGGAGTCGACTGGGAAGATTGCTTTGATGGATACAACATCGACGAAGCCGTCAACATATTTTATCAACGTCTATACTCGATTCTTCGTGATGCTGTTCCATTGAAACGTTTCCGACAAAAAATGACGAAACAACCCTGGTGGAACAACGAACTGCAACGTCTTCGGAATCGTTTGCGCAAAGCTCGGAAACGATATTTTAGGTCGAAATCGGAACAGCATAAAGTTGAGCTACGTGACTTAGAGGGCGAATATAACTCTTTGCGCGCGCAATGCTTTAGCTGCTACATTCGTCGAACCGAGGAGAACATCAAGGACGATCCAAGCACTTTTTGGTCATTTGTTAGGAGCCGGAAGCAGATGAATGGAATTCCTCAGCGTGTCTGCTACAATGGAGTTACAGCTGAAACGTCACTCGATTCAGCAAATTTGTTCTCGTCTTTCTTTCGGAGCGTGTTAAGTGAAAACCGATCACCTTCGTCTGAAGCGTACTTGGACAGTTTGCCGCGTTATGACCTCAACGTTTCGCTATTCAGTTTTTCAACAGATGATGTGCTGCGAAAGCTTCAACAGATGGACAACTCTAAAAGCATCGGACCTGATCGACTTTCACCGTTTTTTATTCTAAACTGCGCTGCCTCGCTGAGCGGTCCCATTTCCATGCTCTACAATCTTTCAATGTCGGAAGGTACGTTCCCGTGCATTTGGAAAAGCGCTGCTATCACCCCTCTGCACAAATCTGGTAGCATTCACAATGTGGAAAACTATCGGAGTATATCGATCCTGAATTGCTTTTCAAAAGTTTTCGAGAGCTTGGTCTACGACGCGCTTTACCCGAAGATACATCATATCATTTCTGAACATCAACATGGCTTTGTGAAAAAAAGATCTACCACGACCAATCTCATGTCATTCGTTTCTTCCTTGGTCAATACCCTCGAGAATCGGCAGCAAGTCGACGCCATCTATATTGACTTCACCAAAGCGTTTGATCGAGTGCCGCATTTATTGGCTGTTGATAAATTGGACAGAATGGGCCTACCCACCTGGCTGACTCGTTGGATATATTCCTACCTAATTGAGCGTAAAGCGTACGTGCGCATTAACGGAACCTGCTCGGATTCCTTCGCTATCTCTTCCGGCGTTCCACAAGGAAGTCACCTAGGTCCACTCATATTTGTGCTTTTTGTAAATGATCTTTGTACCACAATTAAATCCCCGAAAGCGATGTTCGCTGATGACTTGAAATTCTTTCGAGTTGTGTCATCATTTGTAGAATGCTGTGCTCTCCAAGCTGACGTCGACGCATTGGTAAACTGGTGCACGCTAAATGGAATGGAAATCAACGTTAAAAAATGCAATGTGATATCGTTCAGTAGATCCAGAAGTCCGTCTGTCTTCGATTATAATATGTCTGCCGCCAGTATCACAAGAGTCAGCACCGTCAAGGATCTTGGCGTCCAGCTAGATTCTAGGCTCAACTTCAATTTGCACATAACTACAACAACCGCCAAGGCGTATGCAATGCTTGGATTTATAAAACGAAACGCTCAGGAGTTTGAAGATATATACTGCTTGAAATCTCTCTACTGTGCCCTGGTCCGCAGTACACTGGAATACGCTGTCCTCGTGTGGGCTCCATATCATGTGGTGCAGAGTAATCGGATCGAGCGAATTCAACGAAATTTCATTCGATTTGCGCTTCGTCGACTCCCGTGGAATGACCCCGTCCGCCTTCCACAATATGAGCATCGCTGTGGATTAATTCATCTGTCATCTCTGGCTAGCAGGAGAATCCTTCTTCAACGGTTGTTCGTGTTCGATATCCTGTCTCATAACATTGACTGTCCGACGCTGCTGAGTAATGTCAACATCAACGTTCCAGCGAGATCAACCCGCCATACAAGATTTCCTACGTCTTCCAGCACACCGCACCGTTTTTGGACAAAATAACCCGTTTGATGTTTGTTGTCGACGTTTTAATGAAGTGTATGTTTATTTTAATTATAATATGACCAAGTGTGTGTTTAAAAGTAGTATAATTAGTTAGTAGTATCTGTCTGTACGATTAGTTCGAAGACAAGTAATAAATAAATAAATAACTCCGAATTACGCTAGAAAATTTCACCGAAGAATTTTCCAGTTCCTAACGGTTGCACTTTAGGAAAATTATTTCAACTTAACCTTCCTCCCAAATATAATGATGGTCCTGAAAAGAACCGATTAATTGCCACTTATGTGCCTTATTAACAGCAGCCACTGGGCTGCGTGACCGCCATCCGATGGTTCGGCTCAACGAACGCCGTCGATTGCCAGATCCGTCGAAAATGGGACACGGATGAAAATGATGTGCTGCTGCTTCCACGACCGCCACCACCACCGACCGAAAAAATTTCATCCGCACCACCACACCGCTGAGACAGCCGTTGTTACTGGGACCGCTTCTGGACGCCCTGGTCCGCTCGCCGTGACATCCAGAATGAAAATGACGCGCGCACGTAGTAGTAGTAGTAAAATTCTTCTTTATTTAAAACATTTTTTGTTCTACAATCATTTTATACATGTACAGTGATCGGCCGGCTTGGCCCTCCAACTTCAATTTCAATTATTGTTATTATTATTATTATGCTATTACTTAATTTTTAAAATATAATGTATCATGACGGCCTTCAGGAGGCGCTAGTGTTTTTTAAAATTTGATAACCTAACTACTATGTACACTAATATTTACAATAAGAATTTGATAACCTAGATTGGAACTAGCGCCCTAAGCGCTTGTTGGTCCGAGTGCAAGCAACGGACCCTAAACTTTTCTTTACACTCACCAAAGCGTTCATGTAAGGTTTTTATTCCGGCCAGACGGTGGACCTCGGATGTTCTTGTCCTGGGAGGGGTGTTGAGGATCATCCTCAGGAATTTGTTTTGGACCCGTTGAACTTTGAGGTGGTGGGTTTTAGCGCAGCTCTCCCAGACCGGCATGCCATATTCGATCACAGGGAGGATGATTTGCATGTAGACAGCAAGCTTATTTTTCAGGGACAATGACGACCGGCGGTTGATCAAAGGGTACAGTAGTTTCAACAAGACGTTACACTTTGTCACCGTTTTGTCAACCTGTTGCCTGAAAATAAGCTTGCTGTCGAGGGTCAAGCCAAGGTAGTCGGCCTCATTGGCCCATTCCACAGTCGTGCCATTGAGGATGATTTTACAGTCCCCAGGCGGAACAAGTTTAGGGGATTTGGCCGCGTTGATACAGATCTTCCAGCTGGTGAGGTACTCTGTCAGTGCATCCAGGCCTCGTTGGAGTTTTGCCACTAGCGCTCTGATCACTCTACCGTTGTAGACGATGGATGTGTCATCTGCGAACAGAGACAGAATGCCGCCTTCTGGAGGTTCTGGCATGTCGGAGGTGAACAGATTGAAAAGCAGGGGCCCGAGGATACTGCCCTGGGGGACGCCTGCAACAATGTTGTGCGCATTGGAACTCGCTCCGCTGATTGAGACCCGGAATGTCCTTGCCGACAGGTAATTGTTGATGATTTTCACCAGGTAGCTGGGAAGATTGTAGCGTTGTAGTTTGTACACCAGGCCATCATGCCATACATTGTCAAATGCCTTCTCGACATCGAGTAAGGCCATGGCGGATGTTTTCGAGACAAACTTGTTCCGTCTGAGGACGTTGGTAACTCGGGTCAGTTGGTGTACAGTTGACCGACCGCGTCGGAAACCAAACTGTTCCTCGAGCAAGATGTTGAGATTTTCGGCAGACTCAAGTAACCGGTGAAGAATAGCTTTTCGAATAGCTTGGATAACCCTGAGAGAAGGCTGATGGGTCGATAACTTTTGGGGCTTCCGGATGGGGATGACTTTCGCTGACTTCCAGGACGATGGGAAGTAGCTGAGCCGGAGACACTGATTAAAGATCAGCGAGAGGTGCTCAAAGAACGGAGCACTCATGTGTTTGAGCTCGAGATTCAGGATGCTGTCGAAGCCTGGGGCCTTCATGCTCTTCGACGATTTGATATAGGCCGTCAATTCGTCAGCTGAGATCTCCAACTCCTCCGAGAAGTCGTTGGGAATCAAATGAATGTTGTTAGCATGCTCGTTGACGGCTGCTTCGTGTGGACTGACGATGTTCTGCCCAAGATTGTGTGAGCTAACGAAGTGACGACCTATTTCAGCGACCTTCTCTGCAGGAGTTATCAAGCGATCCTTAGAGCCATTGTTGTCTAGTGGGATCAAAGGTGGAATGGGCCGAGGCTTGGATTTTAGAATTTTGGTCATTTTCCAGAACGGCTTAGCATAATCTGGGAGAGTGCAGATCTTATTCGAGAAATCGTTATTTTTGAGGTCCACCATTCTGGCCTCGATAATTTTTGTGATTCGATTGCAGCGTGCCTTAAGCTCAGGCAGTCCAGTACGCTGAAACTGCCTGCGAGTGACATTCCGCAATCGAATCAAATCTTTGGTGAGTGTATCGATGTTTAAGGAGTTGCTTACCTGCCGAGCCGTCGGTACATGTTGCTCTCGGGCCGCCGTGATCGCCTCCTCGATAGCGCACAGCTGGCGGTCGATACTTTCCGGCGTCTCCGGACGCACCTCGTAGTCGACGGTGTTATCGACGCACTGCTGGAACCGCTGCCAGTTCACTCAGTGGTAGTTCCGCCGTAACTGCTGGTGTGCCGATTGACCGAGGAGCCCAGTTCCGCCACCACCGGATAGTGATCCGAACTGAGCTCCTGGTAGACAATCGGCTGCGAGACGTGGTCACTCAGGTTTGTTATGAAGGGGTCGAGGGTTGCGTGGACACCGGACCGACTCAGCCGAGTGGGGGAATCCGGGTTCAAGATCGTGTAGTGGCCTTCCTCCACGTCGTTGCTCCAGATGGTGCCGTTTCGATTGCCGCGACTGTTGCCCCAAGCTTGATGTTTGGCATTCAAGTCGCCGGCAATGATATACTGGCCTTGCCTCCGCGTCAGCTTGACGATGTCCCTCCGAAGGGCAGCCGATGATCCATCGCCGGCTTTGGCTTGCGTTGGACAGTACGCCGCGATGAGCGCGATTGTGCCGACTGAAGTGGTGATTTCGACACCGATGGCCTCGATGACACTGAGCTGGAAGCTTGGAAGCAGACGACAGTTGATGTTGTAGCGAAGAGCGATGGCCACACCACCTCCCCTGGTCGGCCGGTCGAGTCGCACGATGCGGAAGTCCGGGATGTTGACGTTCACCTCCGGTTTTAGGTGCGTTTCGGTGATGAACGCCACGTCTATTTCCTTCTCCTCAAGGAAATCCCTCAGCTCGATTGATTTGCTCTTTAGCGAGCAAGCGTTCCAGTTGACCAGGCCCACCCTAGCAGCCATTTTCAATGATGAACATGCCAAGTGTGAAGACCTGGTCGAATCGGGTTTTGCAGCCGCGCAGTCGAGTGGCGAGCTGCGCGAAGATCGGCATCAGTTGCTCCGGAGTGTACAGCGGGGCAGATTCTTCCGGTGGGACGGCTTCGTTCTCCGACTGCCGACGGAACCCAGGAGGAGGAAGCGGGGGCCATTCGCTGGTGGATGGTGCCGACGATGCTGGAGCTTGGACCGATGCAGCTGCCGCTGCCAGTCGCTTGTGCGGCTGTAGCGGTGGGAGTATTGGAATCACACGACGGGGAGCCGGGATGGCTGGAAAGTTCACCTCGTTGATTACAGGAACACGGTTCTTCTTCGGAATGGTCCTGGTGGAAGCCTTCTTCCGGATTTCCAGGAACTCGGCTCGCTTTGGGCAGCCCTTTGTGGTGGCCCGATGTTTGTCGCCACAGTTGGCGCACTTGGGATCGGCCACCTCCATTTTGTCGCACTCGTCCGTCGGATGGGGTTCGCCACACTTGGTGCAGCGCGGCTTCATGCGGAAGTTCCTGGTGCCGTGCCCGAAATTGAAGCAGTTGATGCATTGCGTGACATCGCGGTGCACTGGCCGATATCGCTCCCAGTCAATGACGGTGTAATTTATAACGCCAACCAGCTTCAGGTCCTTCCAGGTAGTGGAGCCATGCTCCAGATGGATCAGGTAAAGCTGGTCGCGATATTTCCTCGCCTTGTCGTGACGAGCGATCTTGTGGACGGCTACTGGCTTCAGTCCGCAACTTTCAAGCTCTGCTTGGAGCTCTTCCTCCTTCATGTCGTGAAGTCCTCGCAGCAAAGCCTTGAGTGGCTTCGTGCCGGGGTGGTCATGCGTGTAGTACTCATACTTGTGGACCTCGAGGAACTCCACGACGGATTGATGATGGTCCCTGTTGGCCGGCATCACTTTCACGCCCTCGCTGCAGAGCCGAAAAGTACATTTCAGCCCCTTAGCGATCAGCTGGCGAATTTTTGGGCGTAAATCCGGCGGATCGCCCTTCACAAACACGGGCGGGCACTTCTCCTTCCGCTCCGGTTGCACCTGCGGCAGCTGCGATTGCTGCTTCTTCCTCTTTTTCGGCGGATTGCCGGCGTCATCAAGCGGCAACGGCGAAAACACGTTGCTCTGCAAAAGCTGCTTGGAGGGGTTACCCGCGCCTCCAAGAGCAGTGCGCTTAGGCACTTTTCCAGCGACCGAATCGGCCACCGAGTCTCCCATGACGGGTCCGGGAGAAAATAACGCCAACGCGACAAGCGAAAACGTAAACAGCGAACGATCGAGAAAAATCATAAGAAAATTATTTTGAGCTTTTTAGTGGAATGTTTTCACCTGTCATAAGACGAGTTATACAATCCCATTGAATTCCACCACTTAATTGTATCTTGACAGATACGTATTTCGACCTCAAAAGTAAGGCCGTCTTCAGTGCACTGTGCACACTGAAGACGGCCTTACTTTTGAGGTCGAAATACGTATCTGTCAAGATACAATTAAGTGGTGGAATTCAATGGGATTGTATAAACTCGTCTTATGACAGGAGAAAAAACACTTGGAAAAAAATGCGCGACCAAAAAACACGTCCGTACGTGCTGCTGTCTCGAACTGAAATGACGACTCGCACACGGGAGGCACTGCTTCTTTTATACACAAAGAATATCTTTCGGTGGATCCGAAGGCACATGGCAATGCATTCTGATGTCCGTGTTAGGAATGCACGAGATTGATTATATATGATTTTTTTATTGGCCTTGACAAGAATTGAAATTTTGAATAGCTTATCGTTAAAAATCTTAAGTTTCAACGAAGTTGGCAAATTGCTGGAGTGTGTTCGAGTCGATTGATATATTAATCTTCAAAATCCATCGAAAGATAAAGGTGCTAGTAACGTACGAAATTTTCCCTTTCAGCGTAACGCTCTCGATTTCCAAAAATCTAAATGACACCCAGTATAGTAAAGAAAGACGTAAGTCCTACGTCAATATCGACTCAGCCACGCTTTGACTCATCTATACACTGAAAACAATCATCATCCTCGTAATGAAAGATTTGTCACCCAAGCTATCTCTAGAAAGCATCCACTGGTTTTCAAATGATGAAAATCACCATATGTTTTGCTTACGTGTAACTGAAGGAGAATCATCTCCTTTTGAGATGACTGTGTTTTGGTTTATAAACATATTTTCATTTGTTTTTTCGAATAGCATGTTATTCATCAGATCATATACCCAGGCGTGGATGAAAAATGGTTCGAGCTTGCCCTACTATACGATTGTCATTCAATTGTTGAATGGTCTTCGGTTGTTGTTGGTGCTATTGCTATCGCGATAGTCGATATTTACCATTTTGAAAATAGTTGTGGAGCAGATCGGACTCTAAAACAAATTGTTGAAAATTTAGTGAACAGGTTTTTGCATTAGAAAATATAGGGCCTACAGGCTCAGAATTTCTGCGCGTTTCAGATATATTTGAGTAGTGCTCGTGAGTATAAATAAAAACTACACATTTTATTGATTCATTCCATTGATTAATTGTGGATCCGTTTTAGTTTTTTTAGGAATAGCCGGATAGTCCGATTTCCTCGCAAAACATTTCTTTAGCAGGCGGAAACTGTTAATAAAAAACTAGCAATGGGTAATGTTTTTAACATAACCGCGAGTAGACGTAGGACTTATATAAACGCAACGTTTTTACATTTAACTTCTAACTTTTGGATCTATGGAGTTTGATTATAGGTATTGATATTGGAAACGACAACTTCCATGCTGTGTAGAATTATTAGCAATATGTTTATTCAAAGCTTCTGGAAATATAACTAATAAATAAATACATAATTAGAATTGCTTTGTTTCTAACTATTAAGCCCTTATTTACTTAAGCAAATGTAGGGCATTTATAGATTTCTTAATGCTGATAGAATTTGAAATTTAAAATTTTATTAATAAAATTTTGAGACTTGGTCAAAATGTGCTATTTTAGGGGAACCCGTTTACCAAACAAAAAAAACAGCACAAATTTCGTTGCTTCTTTTTGCTTACTGCTGAAAAAAATCGCAACAATAAAGACTAAAAAAAAAAAGAAACAAGTCAAGGAACAGTAACCCAAATAAAATAGGTACTGCTAATACGACAACGAAAAAATATTCATTGTTTTGATTCCAAACTTCATGTCTACGTCAAGTTTAATAATATAATTTCTCAGAAAATGAAAAACAAAGAATAAGATTATTTTTATTTAAATATTCTTCAGGAAATTATTTTTTGCGGGCTTTTTCAAAACATTTACATGTAATACAGCGAAATTTTCTTACCTAAAATGGATATTAACACTTTTGCTGATTGTGCATCTTTAATTGCTAATGCCTTCTGCGAATAAATAAAAGTAATTATTTTAATCCAATTTTTATTCTTATCAATGTAGTTGATTTTTTTAGCTGGGAAATCAGAACTGTTATAGTATAACCATGTTTTAATGTACGTGTCGTTTAATACCAAGCACAACTTAACATATGGTCCGTCATATGCCATGACTCGTACCCATCCCGGGATCATGTAGATTATGAAACCAATTACTTTTCGTGGATGAGCAGACCAAATCCCTCTAATTTCATTCTTCTTCATCCACCACCGCTGCCCTCGCTGCCTCAGTCATCATCGGCCAGCAGCCATGAACTCCGAGCGATGCGATGGGCGATTGCACACCACTGCATCCGACCATCATCAAGCACAGAATTACAAAAAATGCGCCCACTTCTTTCATGCATATTTGCAGACCCACCGGCAGTTCTACCGCTGTTGACTGCATGCTGTCGCTGTGTGGGTAAACACAGCGAACGAGCTAACGAAAAGAAAAATGCGCTAACAAAAAGCACGTCAGTACGCGCTGCTGTCACAAATTGTAATGACTCGCACACGGCAGGCTCTGCTTCTTTTATACACAAAGAAAATCTTCCTTTAGACCCGAAGGCCCGTGACATACCGCATTCTGATGTCCGTGTTAGGAATGCACGGGATTGATTACATATGACATTTTTTCTGGCTTTGGCAAAAATTGAAATTTTCAATAGTCTATCGTTAAGAATCTTAAGTTTCAATGAAATAGGCAAATTGCTGGAGAGTGTCCGAGTCGATTGATATATAAATATTAAAAATCCATCGAAAGATAAAGGCGTTAGTATCGTTTGAAATCTTCCCTTCCAGCGTAACGCTCTCGATTTCCAAAAATCTAAATGACACCCAGTATAGTAAAGAAAGACGTAAGTCCTACGTCAAAAACATAAAATTTCCGTTGCGAAGGTTCCGGTTGTTCCGTGCTCCACACTCTGCAGAATTTATGTACCTATTATAGCATCAATGTCTATAATCCTGAATCGCATCAATATCGTTCAGATGTTCCGTGTCCCGCACAATGTTTGTCAGTGTATCTCGTCCACCTTCTCATCATTGCTGAAAACCGGAACCTTGTCCGCGATGTACAGATCCGTAGCCGCAAGAATTTATCCGAGATGTTTCGAGTGCCATTTATTGTTTGCCAGCAGGTCTTATCCGACGCTGGAATACGGAACCGCTGCCGCTAGGTGGACGATGGGGGTCAGACAAGCTTTTGTTTTATAATATTTTGTTAAATTATTTAGGCCTATTTACAGAATAAATCACATGATTGCGTGCGTAAAATAGCCATTTATATATTGTTGTTTATATATTGTTGGAACTCACCGATATTCGCAGTAAATTTGCACCTGCTTCATTGCTATTTGTTTTCGAAATATGAACGAAACGCATTTATTTATTATATTTCTACCATTTTATTCTTTATTTACATTTCATTCATATAGCATCTAGCAATTCATTTAGTCATCGGATGATGCTCATTCAGATGCGTGTCATCCGATACCGAAAACGACCGAATGCAAATCACACGATAAGTGAATGACATTCGTTAAGGGGCTGGACCAATATACTTGTCAGTCGTTTATGGGAGGAAGCTTTGGTTCAGTGTAGATTCTACTATCTATAGTAGCATCGTCACCGATGAACTTTATTGTATTTGGCCCAATGTCACCCCCTATCAGGGGTGAGAATGGGCCAATTTTAAACAACATATAACTCTGAAGAATTTCCCTCATTTATTATTTTTCCCCATACAGTGGTAAATGTATTATTCAAGTTTATACCAAACTAATTAAAACTTGATTCCAATGTTAACCACAAGAGCTTTGTAACATTTACTTGGAGCATACCATATTTTGGCCCAATGACACCCCCGTTGGCGGTACACTATTGAATATAGAAATTGATTAAAAATAATTATTTTCATTCATTCGCAGCAGGTATTGGAAATTAAATGATACACATTCAGCAATGGTGTTGATATCCATTTTAAATTAGGAAATTTTGCCGTATTACATGTAAATATTTTAAAAAAGTCCGCAAAAAATAATTTCCAGAAGTATATTTTTAATAAACATTATTTTGTACTTTGGTTCTCATTTTCTGAGAAATTATATTATTAAACTGAACTCATAGTTTGGAACCAAAACATTAATATGTAGTAGTTTTTGCAATTAGTTGCAAAAAGATGATTTTTTCAGCACGAGTTGTACGTTTATCCAACGTGGCCGTTAAAATTAAATCCTTTATCACTCAAAGACGAAATGTAAACCAGGTATTATGATCAGAAATTGCAAACATAATTTCTAAAATCTATAAATTCCCTACATTTGCTTGAGTAAATAAGGTTCAAACAATGCGATTCTAATTATGTATTTAATTATTAGTTTCATTTCCAGAAGTTTTGAAAAAACAAACCGCTAATAATTCTACATAGTATAAATGTTGTCGTTTCCAATATCAATACCTATAACAATCAAACCCCATAAATTCAAAAGATAAATGTAAATACGTTACGATTATTCAAGTCCTACGTCTACTCGCGGTTATGTATAAAACATTACCCATTACTTTTTTCTAGTGTAGAAGAAACGAATGTTGCTCAAACTATACTCCAGAGAAATGCTAAAAATTTTGGCAGGTAATAACTAATCTTCTCGCGGTTTCCAGCATAACATTCTGTATTTAGTTCTGCAAAAACTGTATGAGTATCATAGTTCTTCATGGGATAAAAGGATGGCGCAAAAAAAAATTGAAAAAGTGTTTTTGATCCACCTTAGAAGTAACATATTCAGAATTTCAAAATAAATATTTTACACTTTACGTAATTCTACGTCCAACTGACGGTCGTGTTTAGGATACAACCTTCTATTTTTTTTGGGCGTGAATCCGAAGCAGAATCTATACTTGGCCGTGAATCCGCAAATTGTTTTCGCGGTTTTTTGACATGCTAACACTTGTCCTTGAGCCCGTTGTAGTATATTAGTATATTCTGCCTTTCCGGTCGCCAAAGTCGATAGCTGGAGGAATGCCCGCTTCCACATCATCCAAATATGTGGTGTATATGCACACAAATATAGGTAAACATGATCGAGCCCCCACTACGCTGCAACTTTCTCACGAACAGTGTAATTAATTTTCCCGAATTTTCCTAACGTCAATGATAAGTTGACATCGTTGTCCTTCGGAGGCAAATCAAAAACACGGACGTACTGTTCATTTTTTCCTGCGACGCACATGCATTCTTCTACCTGCTTTCCATTTGTTTATGCGTATTTTCTTGGATCTGCAATTTTTCTCCGAGCCTCCGCCATTGCACTTTACGAACAATGATCGGTCCATCTCCATTTCTTACACTGACACCATCAACTGCACATCCGTATCCAACAGTTTTACAAAATTTGCAATCTCCGCCCAAGACAGCCGAGGACTGCCCGCGGAAATTTTATACTGAACGGTGTTAACGATCTCACTCATTTTCATTAATTAAATGTTGCTTCCAATGCAAATCAGCACTATCACCGAATGAAGCAAATGCTAACGACCGCGAAACAAAGCGCATGTAATAGAATCACTATCAACAGAACACACGGTATGTAAAACAGCAAAGAGCACGTTAGCTTCCGACTGCTCGCGGCAGCAGCAGCAGCATCAGCAGAGCTGATGTTTATTATTAAAGCATCTACCCTAAATTATACGCGGTGCTCCCCACAGGAAACGAATTACTGCGCTCTTTGCCGCCAGTATACTCGATTCTTATATGGGAACATAACATTGCGACGATTTGCTAGGGCAGGGTTGTTCATTTCGATCATGAAATGGCGTCAAATTGTTGATTCAGTGTTATCTGTTTAGATGTAGACTAAATAAATGAATGAAAGGTATTGTAATTCACATTTTAGAAATTATGAAAAAGTTTGAAAAGTTGAGTGAATGAAGATGTTTTTAGAGTTCTCATAGCAAATTCATATATTGCATTTAATCATAATTTATTGTTGAATATATGGCAATGGTGCTAAAGAAGACAAAATACATAGCTGGAGCAAACGAAACAACTGCTCACACTGAGAGTCACTTCAAGTTCTCAGAAATTTTTATGTTGCCAATCGCCCAAGATTTTTTTGTCTGCTGGCCGTGAAGCCAGAATTGCTTTAATTCTCTCCGCGTGTCTCTATATAATACCATCGTCTCTGATGTTGTCAACTTGCATTTTTTGTTCAACCCTCCAAGTGACTTCACGGGAGTGTTCACTTCTAAAGCTCTGAAATTCGATAGCCAGGTTACCTACAGAGTGCAAACAACTCAGTTTCGGGGTGTGTATGAAAGTGTTTTTTATGCACGGAGAAACTCAATTTACCCATTAATGGGTAATTTTTTGTGCTATCTCTTTCCGTCTGCAGAAAAATTTACCATTCTTTTGAAGTTCAACGGCATAACTCAACAGCTATGCCGCTGAACTTTAAAAAATAAGTAAATTTTTCTGCATAGAGAAAGAAATAGCACAAAAAGTACCCAATAATGGGTAAACGAAAATCTCCGTGTGCTGTTCTGATTAAGGGAAACGTCTTACCCGAAGGTACTGCATGGTAACTGGCTAAAACCCATTAGTGGGTACAATGGTACCAATTTTCGGCAAAACCGCCACTACTCATTTAACCTTCCTAATGCATTAGAAAAAAGTTACACATTGTGCATTGGGGTCTATTTGGACCTAAGATTTCATCACGATCGCAAAAACTCAAATTTCAACCGATTTTCGATCTTTAGGCACCAAACGAAAGCTGTAGGTTCTTAGAACAAGCCCTTGGGGTGATTCATCCGAATTGACCCTGCTAGTCCCCGGGGAACCTGTGCTAGAAAGGTACTGTTTGAGCTTCTCAATTTGGCACCTAATTTTCGAGTTTCGTGTTATGAAACATAAAACTGCTTGCAAAACTGTGCTCTGATGATCCCAACTGTATTTGCTATCTTGTATATGCCATTTCTGGGCAAATTTATCCCTCGAGCGGTCATCGGAAAGCCCTCTGGAAGATCCGGAACATCCGTAAAATTACCAATACCAAAAGTTCATCCCAGAGCTTCGCGATTTTTTCGTAACCATTAATTCTGGCAAATTGTAGGTGCAATCAATAGTAAATGTATTTTGTGACCCCCAAATGCCCCAGGAATGGTTCTCCGGAAGAATCCGGAACATCCGTAAAAGAGGCCAATTTTAAAAGTTCATCCCAGAGCTTCGCGATTTTTTCGTAACCATTCATTCTGGCAAATTTGCAATCAATAGCAAATGTCTTCTGTGATCTCCGAATGCCACAAAACTGGTTCTCTGGAAAATCCGGAACATTCGTAAAATGGCCAACTCAAAAAGTTCCGCAAAGAATTTCTCCGGTAGTTCTTTCAAGAATTTCTCCGAAAGTTCCTCCAAGAATTTTTCCGGAAGATCCTCCAAGAAATTCTCTGGAAGTTCCTCCGGAAGTTCCTCCAGGAATTTCTCTGGAAGTTCCTCCATGAAATTCTCCGGAAGTTCCTTCGTGAGTTCCTCGGGAAGTTCCTCCATGAATTCCTCTGAAAGTTCCTCCATGAATTCCTCCAGAAGTTCCTCTAGGAATTCCTCCGGAAGTTTCTCTAGCCATTATTCCGGAAGTTCCTCCGGAAGTTCCTCCGGAAGTTCCTCCGAAAGTTCCTCCAGGAATTCCTGCGGAAGTTCCTCCAGGAATTCCTCCGGAAGTTCCTCCGGAAGTTCCTCCAGGAATTCCTCCGGAAGTTCCTCCAGGAATTCCTCCGGAAGTTCCTCCAGGAATTCCTCCGGAAGTTCCTCCAGGAATTCCTCCGGAAGTTGCTCCATGAATTCCTCCGGAAGTTCCTCCAGGAATTCCTCCGGAATTCCTTCAGAAATTCTTCCGGAAGTTTCTCCGAAAATTCCTCCGGAAGTTCCTCCAGGAATTCCTCCGGAAGTTCCTCCAGGAATTCCTCCGGAAGTTCCTCCCGGAATTCCTCCGGAAGTTCCTCCAGGAATTTCTCCGGAAGTTCCTCCAGGAATTCCTCCGGAAGCTCCTCCAGGAATTCCTCCGGAAGTTTCTCCAGGAGTTCCTCCGGAAGCTCCTCCAGGAATTCCTTCGGAAGCTCCTCCAGGAATTCCTCCGGAAGTTCCTCCAGGAATTCCTCCGGAAGTTCCTCCAGTTCCTCAAGGAAGTTCCTCCAGGAATTCCTCCGGAAGTTCCTCCAGGAATTCCTCCGGAAGTTCCTCCAGGAATTCCTCCGGAAGTTCCTCCAGGAATTCCTCCGGAAATTCCTCCAGGAATTCCTCCGAACTTTCCTCCAGGAATTCCGCCGGAAGTTCCTCCAGGAATTCCTCCGGAAGTTCCTCCAGGAAGTCCTCCGGAAGTTCCTCCAGGTATTCCTCCGAAAGTTCCTCCAGGTATTCCTCCGAAAGTTCCTCCAGGAAGTTCCTCCTTGAATTCCTCCGGAAGTTCCTCCAGGAATTCCTCCGGAAGTTCCTCCAGGATTTCCTCCGGAAGTTCCTCCAGGAATTCCTCCGGAAGTTCCTCCAGGAATTCCTCCGGAAGTTCCTCCAGGAATTCCTCCGGAAGTTCCTCCAGGAATTCCTCAGGAAGTTCCTCCAGGAATTCCTCCGGAAGTTCCTCCAGGAATTCCTCCGGAAGTTCCTCCAGGAATTCCTCCAGAAGTTCCTCCAGGAATTCCTCCGGAAGTTCCTCCAGGAATTCCTCCGGAAGTTCCTCCAGGAATTCCTCCGGAAGTTCCTCCAGGAATTTCTCCGGAAGTTCCTCCAGGAATTCCTCCGGAAGCTCCTCCAGGAATTCCTTCGGAAGCTCCTCCAGGAATTCCTCCGGAAGTTCCTCCAGGAATTCCTCCGGAAGTTCCTCCAGTTCCTCAAGGAAGTTCCTCCAGGAATTCCTCCGGAAGTTCCTCCAGGAATTCCTCCGGAAGTTCCTCCAGGAATTCCTCCGGAAGTTCCTCCAGGAATTTCTCCGGAAGTTCCTCCAGGAATTCCTCCGGAAGTTCCTCCAGGAATTCCTCCGAACTTTCCTCCAGGAATTCCGCCGGAAGTTCCTCCAGGAATTCCTCCGGAAGTTCCTCCAGGAAGTCCTCCGGAAGTTCCTCCAGGTATTCCTCCGAAAGTTCCTCCAGGTATTCCTCCGAAAGTTCCTCCAGGAAGTTCCTCCAGGAATTCCTCCGGAAGTTCCTCCAGGAATTCCTCCGGAAGTTCCTCCAGGAATTCCTCCGGAAGTTCCTCCAGGATTTCCTCCGGAAGTTCCTCCAGGAATTCCTCCGGAAGTTCCTCCAGGAATTCCTCCGGAAGTTCCTCCAGGAATTCCTCCGGAAGTTCCTCCAGGAATTCCTCCGGAAGTTCCTCCAGGAATTCCTCCGGAAGTTCCTCCAGGAATTCCTCCGGAAGTTCCTCCAGGAATTCCTCCGGAAGTTCCTCCAGGAATTCCTCCGGAAGTTCCTCCAGGAATTCCTCCGGAAGTTCCTCCAGGAATTCCTCCGAAGTTCCTCCAGGAATTCCTCCGAAGTTCCTCCAGGAATTCCTCCGGAAGTTCCTCCAGGAATTCCTCCGAAGTTCCTCCAGGAATTCCTCCGGAAGTTCCTCCAGGAATTCCTCCGGAAGTTCCTCCAGGAATTCCTCCGAAGTTCCTCCAGGAATTCCTCCGGAAGTTCCTCCAGGAATTCCTCCGAAGTTCCTCCAGGAATTCCTCCGGAAGTTCCTCCAGGAATTCCTCCGGAAGTTCCTCCAGGAATTCCTCCGGAAGTTCCTCCAGGAATTCCTCCGGAAGTTCCTCCAGGAATTCCTCCGGAAGTTCCTCCAGGAATTCCTCCGGAAGTTCCTCCAGGAATTCCTCCGGAAGTTCCTCCAGGAATTCCTCCGGAAGTTCCTCCAGGAATTCCTCCGAAGTTCCTCCAGGAATTCCTCCGGAAGTTCCTCCAGGAATTCCTCCGAAGTTCCTCCAGGAATTCCTCCGGAAGTTCCTCCAGGAATTCCTCCGGAAGTTCCTCCAGGAATTCCTCCGGAAGTTCCTCCAGGAATTCCTCCGAAGTTCCTCCAGGAATTCCTCCGGAAGTTCCTCCAGGAATTCCTCCGGAAGTTCCTCCAGGAATTCCTCCGGAAGTTCCTCCAGGAATTCCTCCGGAAGTTCCTCCAGGAATTCCTCCGGAAGTTCCTCCAGGAATTCCTCCGAAGTTCCTCCAGGAATTCCTCCGGAAGTTCCTCCAGGAATTCCTCCGGAAGTTCCTCCAGGAATTCCTCCGAAGTTCCTCCAGGAATTCCTCCGGAAGTTCCTCCAGGAATTCCTCCGAAGTTCCTCCAGGAATTCCTCCGGAAGTTCCTCCAGGAATTCCTCCGGAAGTTCCTCCAGGAATTCCTCCGGAAGTTCCTCCAGGAATTCCTCCGGAAGTTCCTCCAGGAATTCCTCCGGAAGTTCCTCCAGGAATTCCTCCGAAGTTCCTCCAGGAATTCCTCCGGAAGTTCCTCCAGGAATTCCTCCGGAAGTTCCTCCAGGAATTCCTCCGGAAGTTCCTCCAGGAATTCCTCAGGAAGTTCCTCCAGGAATTCCTCCGGAAGTTCCTCCAGGAATTCCTCCGGAAGTTCCTCCAGGAATTCCTCCGGAAGTTCCTCCAGGAATTCCTCCGGAAATTCCTCCAGGAATTCCTCCGGAAGTTCCTCCAGGAATTCCTCCGGAAGTTCCTCCAGGAATTCCTCCGGAAGTTTCTCCAGGAGTTCCTCCGGAAGCTCCTCCAGGAATTCCTTCGGAATCTCCTCCAGGAATTCCTCAGGAAGTTCCTCCAGGAATTCCTCCGGAAGTTCCTCCAGTTCCTCCAGGAATTCCTCCGAAAGTTCCTCCAGGAATTCCGCCGGAAGATCCTCCAGGAATTCCTCCGGAAGTTCCTCCAGGAAGTCCTCCGGAAGTTCCTCCAGGTATTCCTCCGAAAGTTCCTCCAGGTATTCCTCCGGAAGTTCCTCCAGGAATTCGTGCGGAAGTTCCTCCGGAAGTTGTTACGTTTAGTATTGTTTGTAAGCTTTGAAGAATATTATTATGTGATTGGAAACCATTAATACTTGCAATCGACAATAAAACAAAACGCAAGCACCATCCCGCACACCTGCATAACGCACCAACAGTCGGTTTGAATGCGATTCGAAAATCCAGCCCTGCATCAAATATGCGGCGCAAAGCGGCGCGCCACTGCAGTAGTTTGACAGGAGCAACTGACACACGCACACCACGAACGGCAACACCGCAAGCCAGATCGAAGAGGAAATGAGTCTTCACTTTTTTCGGTACCTCCGTGCGAGAAGATCGTCGCCGCCACAACGAGGCGAAAAGTTATAAAATCCCTTCGCGGGAATCACAGTGCGCGGTTTGTGAGTGATTTTCACCGGTGGTTTAATTCGGGAACCGAAATTCGCCCGGAATCGTTCACCGTGAGGTAAATCCGGTTTCGAGACGCCGGCAACAAACGCACCAAAGGTAGGAGTTGTTTGATCGCACGCCACGATGCAGGCATAACCTCACTTCTATCGCAGGTCAGGAAAAAGTTCCAGAATCACGCAGGAAGGTAGACGGTCCAAGAAAGCACGGCACCGAACGCAAGTTGACTTTAGTCAACGGGCCGCCAATCGAAGGGCAAAAGGTAATCCTATTTTTATCGTTGCGCGACATAAGCCTTACCCCATGCGATTTGCAGATCACCCGAAGGTCAGAACAAAACCACGGGGAAGTGAACCAAGCACACATCCGTCGGAGATCGGTTACAATTCCGTCAGAGCCAAAACACCCCATTCGCTGGGTAAGTTGTACTGCAAAAAACTGAATGAGCAAACAATTCATATAAGTTGCTTTGGTAGGGTGTTTCTATGGGAGCTGAGCTGCGCATGCTGAAGGACGATTTGTGCTTGTGTTGATCCGGTGACTGTCGCGTGGAATTGGTGAAAGGCGTGCGGCCTCGTCAGCATCTACTGCCTCGGAGGGATCCCATCCAGTATACGGTCGACTGGACGGCCAGAGGGATCTCCAGCAGAGGAGTTGCGCAGAGAAGGAAGTTTGCCAGCACGAAGAGGTCGGAGGCGCAGTTGTCCCAGTGATCCCGTCGTCGCCATCAAGGAGGGAATTGGCCGGTATTTCCACCGCTAGTGCCGCCAGGAAAGCCGTCCGTCATAACCGCAAACGGAGGTCTGGAGACGAGACATCAAGCAGGAGCGATTGATGGCGAATCGTCGCAGATTATGGAGTTGTGCGAGGAGATGGGTGAGGCGAGACTAGGGGGACGCCCCGCAGTTCGTGAGTACGAAAACAAAAATGTTAGCGTGTAAGAAGATGTGAATAGAGAAAGAGTAGAGGAGTAAGGCCACGAAGTAGGAGGCTAGGAAAGGCAAATGATGAGGGCGGATGCCCTAAATACATGCATGAAAATTTAGATTTGTGGCGTTTTGTTTTGGTTGGTGCTTTGGCCCTCCAGTTTTGTGCATTTTAGTCCGCTTTGGTAGTTCCGCTCTACCCCGCGAAGTTCCTCCGGGAATTCCTCCGGAAGTTCCTCCAGGAATTCCTCCGGAAGTTCCTCCAGGAATTCCTCCGGAAGTTCCTCCAGGAATTCCTCCGGAAGTTCCTCCAGGAATTCCTCCGGAAGTTCCTCCAGGAATTCCTCCGGAAGTTCCTCCAGGAATTCCTCCGGAAGTTCCTCCAGGAATTCCTCCGAAGTTCCTCCAGGAATTCCTCCGGAAGTTCCTCCAGGAATTCCTCCGGAAGTTCCTCCAGGAATTCCTCCGGAAGTTCCTCCAGGAATTCCTCCGAAGTTCCTCCAGGAATTCCTCCGGAAGTTCCTCCAGGAATTCCTCCGGAAGTTCCTCCAGGAATTCCTCCGGAAGTTCCTCCAGGAATTCCTCCGGAAGTTCCTCCAGGAATTCCTCCGGAAGTTCCTCCAGGAATTCCTCCGGAAGTTCCTCCAGGAATTCCTCCGAAGTTCCTCCAGGAATTCCTCCGGAAGTTCCTCCAGGAATTCCTCCGGAAGTTCCTCCAGGAATTCCTCCGGAAGTTCCTCCAGGAATTCCTCCGGAAGTTCCTCCAGGAATTCCTCCGAAGTTCCTCCAGGAATTCCTCCGAAGTTCCTCCAGGAATTCCTCCGGAAGTTCCTCCAGGAATTCCTCCGGAAGTTCCTCCAGGAATTCCTCCGAAGTTCCTCCAGGAATTCCTCCGGAAGTTCCTCCAGGAATTCCTCCGGAAGTTCCTCCAGGAATTCCTCCGGAAGTTCCTCCAGGAATTCCTCCGGAAGTTCCTCCAGGAATTCCTCCGGAAGTTCCTCCAGGAATTCCTCCGGAAGTTCCTCCAGGAATTCCTCCAGAAGTTCCTCCAGGAATTTCTCCAGAAGTTCCTCCAGGAATTCCTCTGGAAGTTATTCCAGGAATTCCTCCGGAAGTTCCTCCAGGAATTCCTCCGGAAGTTCCTCCAGGAATTCCTCCGGAAGTTCCTCCAGGAATTCCTCCGGAAGTTCCCCCAGGAATTCCTCCGGAAGATCCTCCAGGAATTCCTCCGGAAGTTCCTCCACGAATTCCTCCGGAAGTTCCTCCACGAATTCCTCCGGAAGTTCCTCCACGAATTCCTCCGGAAGTTCCTCCACGAATTCCTCCGGAAGTTCCTCCACGAATTCCTCCGGAAGTTCCTCCACGAATTCCTCCGGAAGTTCCTCCAGGAATTCCTCCGGAAGTTCCTCCAGGAATTCCTCCGAAAGTTCCTCCAGTTCCTAGTGAGCTTCTGAAATTCCGTGAGCAGTACGGAGCTGACAAGTAGCTGTCACTTTTCCTTACGTAAAAATATTCCGTACCATTATTCCGTACGGAAAAGTGACATTTCTCCCATACTGAATTAGCTATAAGTACCTTGGTAATTTGACCAAATTTTCTGTAAACCTATTCCGTGAGAACAGCGTACTAGGCTTTAACTGTGGAAAAAACGTTGTTTATAAGAACCGCCCACCTCCTCGTAACAATCCATAACAATTTTCAGAACCACCCCCACCCCTATGCGTAAAGCGTAACAAATGCTTTTTTCTGAAAAAGATCTTAATTTTAGTACAATTTGAAGGACGGTGCAATAAATTATTATCTATTGTATACTAGTTGACCCGGCAGACCCATGCGCGAAAATGCGCGTTGTGAACTGCCCATGGGAAATTTACATACACAGCAAAAATATTTATTTATTTATTTATTTATTTATTTATTAACAAACTCCATATAGTAACACAAATAATCACCTACTGATTCTCAAAGCTTATACTACAGTCAAACCTCCATGAGTCGATGTTCTATGACTCGATATCGACTAATAGATGCAAATTATCCCATATTAAAAAATATTTTCTGGGTTACTGTGATGGTCCCTTCAAACAGATTTCCAAAGATTTCCTATTCCACATGTCGATATTTCCATGAGTCGATGGTCCCTTCAATATCGACTCATGGAGGTTTGACTGTACTATGCAACATCTAATACCAATGACTATACACTGAATAAATTATTCAAATTTCTTTTAAAAGTAGAAAAACTTCTTTCACTCCTTTGATTTCGAGGTAGATCATTCCAAATTTGTATGGCTCGTAAACGATAAGATTGTTTCAAATAGTTTAAGGCATCTAGGAACGATGAGTAATGAACTTCTTGAAGAGCGCGCATGTCTGAAGAAATCTCGAAGGTAAATTGGAGGGTCGTTTATAATTTTGAATGTTTGGATACAGATTCTAAGCCTTAAATGACTTGTAAAATCACATCCAAGTATTGCCTTTTTATAATTAGATATATGGTCGAACTTTTTCAGATTAAATGCATAGAGTAGAGTGGGGCAAGAGTACGCACTTAGTTTTCAATCGATCATGTGGCCCTTATAAAGCAAGCTTCTGCATATCAAATCAGTGTCGATGATTCATATACTCTTCCTTTATGTTACCCAGTGGAAAAAATATTGAAATCATTGAGATTCGTTTTAGTAGAACCCTTATTGCAAGACAAGTGAAAAACGCACTCTTACCCCACCGGTGGGGTAAAAGTGCGCATCGGGTGGGGTAAGAGTACGCATTTATCCAATCATGTGCTTTAAGTATATATTAACACAAATAAGAGTTAATAACATTGAATTGATGTTTAATGATCATATATTAGGGAATGTTTAAAGATTAATTAACTCCTAAAGAGGGAGGGGGTCCTAAAAATGGGAACTTTCATACGAAAAACCTTTGCTTTTTGTATATACAAAAAACTACAGAGGTAAAAATATATATCAGGTTTCGCGTGGTGTATGCAAAGGCATTTTCCTTAAAGAAAGTCCACCAATCACGTAACGTAAAATTTGGCTATTTCATCCCCCCCCCCCCCCCCCCTCTATCTTACACTATTTGTATGAATCCTCTAAAAATTATATGGATCGTCGCACATCTCACAACCCCTACCAGCTAAACGTTGCGTAATTTATGAATGTTTCTTTTGATTAAATGAAATTATCATTTAGATGAAATTGTGTTTTCGTACTATGTTTAGGTGTACAACAAGTCCTAATACAGTTTCATTATTTCGCTTCAGTGCTTTGTTCGCTAAGTCCTTTCTAACACCAAATTACTTCAACTTATCCTAAAAACTTGTGATAATTTCGAATTCTGTCCCTTTTTTCTTAGTTGTGGATCTTTACGCTTTGGAAGAAGTCTTATTTCGGCCGGAGATACGGGGTTGACATCATAACTTGAAGATTCATATGCGTACTCTTGCCCCACCGGTTCCTGCGTACTTTTACCCCACAGTCCCAAAAATTATTCAAGTAATGGTTTTGACTTCTTGGAAAACCAACCGGATTGGTGTTCTGTACCATAAAGTACTCTATACAATAGGTTATCAAAATGATATAATGTTCACCTGATTGAACGTATATATGGTAATGAAATACTAGTTGCGGAAATCCAATTATTTTTAGCAAAATGACCAAAAAGTTATCTAATTCCATATCTCCCTTGTTGTTTATTCAAATCGTTTACAATTACACATGATAATAGTTGGCCAGAATACCTGTCAAACTGATGCAGTGCTGCTAGTTTATCTTTTTTTATTACTTCAAAAAATCGAAAACGTACTCTTACCCCACGCGCACTCTTGCCCCACTCTACTCTATCTGGTGACTGCATTGAACACCTGGTTAAGTTTTCTAGGATTTTTCTTAGTTACAAGGCCAAACAAAATATCTCCATAATCAAACAATGGATTTAAGAGAGACCTAACCAATTGAACCCGGATATGTTGGGGAGTATAATGTCTCAGTAAGACAAGCGAATGTAAGGCATTATAAATTTTACTGCAAACGGCATTAACCTGGGATGTCCAGTTTAAGTTAGAATCCATCATTAACCCAAGATTTCTGACTACATTAGAATATTCAATGATATCGTTACCTACTCTTATTGATGGTACATTTACAAGAACGGCACGTTTAGTGTGAAAAATAATCGTTTGAGTTTTTCCTCCGTTGAGTATAAGTCCGTTATTGTCGCACCATAGCAAGATACTCTGAATGTCAGAATTAATTCGATTCACCATTTCAGATATTGTATCAGGCACTCCTGATATGTATAATTGACAGTCGTCTGCATATAGATGAAATCTACAATATGACAGATTTAAAGGTAGATCATTGATGTACATCGAGAAAAGTAACGGCCCAAGAATTGAACCTTGTGGCACCTCACGTGGGACAGGAATCAGTTCGGATTGTTGGTTGTTGAAATCAACGTATTGCATTCGGTCGGATAGATACGACTTAATTAATTTTATGGAAAATTGATCTAAGTAGAAATTATACTTCAATTGCTACACAACTGTCTATGATCAATAGAATCGAATGCTTTACTGAAATCCAGAAGAGCCAATAAAGTGACCATTTTGTTGTCTAGAGCATGCACGTCGATTGAATGCTTCGGCTTTTGATACCACCGATCGCATCAAGACACACTACTCTATCCAATTTTCAGCACCGCCGCAAATGAATCGTGTGGATGCGCACTGAATGGAGGGCACAGAGGCACGCGCGTCAACTGTAATGTTTCGGCTTTTGAGACTGCCGAACGCACCAGGACCTGCTGCTCTAATCGAAACAACAACACCGTTTCGGGCGTGTGAATGCACAGAGCAAAACAAACCGGGTGATTTAGTACTAATCGACTGAGTGACTAGATCACGGGAATGAGTGTGAAGATATAACGCCACCACGATAGCACTATTACCTCTGTTGTTTTTGGTACTTACTTCGATTTTGGAATGGATTCTGCTGGGATGAAAATAATTTTCAAATCACAATTGCACTTCGGTTAGCGTAGAAACAGCTTAGCCTTCAGTCGTGTTCCGTTTAGGAGTAATGTTTGAAGGTTTTCCAGGCACAGTTTAACCGAATGAACGTGGAAAACTTGATAAAAAATAGCCGAAAACAGGATCACCAAAAATCGTTGCGAATAGATAACAAGCGTTACGATGTTTTGACGTAGGACTTACGTCTCTCTTTACTATACCGGGTGTTATTTAAAAATTTCTAAATCGGCCGCGTTACGCTGTGTTGAAAGATTTCAAACGTTAATAGCTTTTACCCTAGTGAACAGATTTCTGCAGTTAACCCCTCAATCGACAGCTTTCAAGTATGCCTTTCATATTAATGCTTGATAATATCCGAAAACTTGTTTCAATAGGCCTAAAACTGTTTTCAAAGCAAAGCATTGAGTAGTAGTAGTAAAGTAGTAAAATCTTTCTTTATTTACACATTTTTTGTTCTACAATTATTTTTAACATGTACAGTGATCGGCCGGCTTGGCCCTCCAACTTCAATTTTAATTATTATTATTATTATTATTTTTATGTTTCTACTTAATTTTAAAAAAATAATGTATCATGACGGCCTTCAGGAGGCGCTAGTGTGTTTTTTTTTAAATTTGATAACCTAACTACTATGTACACTAATATTTACAATAAAAATTTGATAACCTAGATTGGAACTAGCGCCCTAAGCGCTTGTTGGTCCGAGTGCAAGCAACGGACCCTAAACCTTTCTTTACACTCACCAAAGCGTTCATGTAAGGTTTTTATTCCGGCCAGACGGTGAACCTCGGCTGTTCTTGTCCTGGGAGGGGTGTTGAGGATCATCCTCAGGAATTTGTTTTGGACGCGTTGAAGTTTGAGGTGGTGGGTTTTAGCGCAGCTCTCCCAGACCGGCATGCCATATTCGATCACAGGGAGGATGATTTGCTTGTAGACAGCAAGCTTATTTTTCAGGGACAATGACGACCGGCGGTTGATCAAAGGGTACAGTAGTTTCAACAAGACGTTACACTTTGTCACCGTTTTGTCAACCTGTTGCCTGAAAATAAGCTTGCTGTCGAGGGTCAAGCCAAGGTAGTCGGCCTCATTGGCCCATTCCACAGTCGTGCCATTGAGGATGATTTTACAGTCCCCAGGCGGAACAAGTTTAGGGGATTTGGAGTGGGGGAAAATGATGACCTGGGTCTTCGCCGCGTTGATACAGATCTTCCAGCTGGTAAGGTACTCTGTCAGGGCATCCAGGCCTCGTTGGAGTTTTGCCACTAGCGCTATGATCACTCTACCGTTGTAGACGATGGAGGTGTCATCTGCGAACAGAGACAGAATGCCGCCTTCTGGAGGTTCTGGCATGTCGGAGGTGAACAGATTGAAAAGCAGGGGCCCGAGGATACTGCCCTGGGGAACGCCTGCGACGATGTTGTGCGCATTGGAACTCGCTCCGCTGATTGAGACCCGGAATGTCCTTGCCGACAGGTAATTGTTGATGATTTTCACCAGGTAGCTGGGAAGATTGTAGCGTTGTAGTTTGTACACCAGGCCATCATGCCATACATTGTCAAATGCCTTCTCGACATCGAGTAAGGCCATGGCGGATGTTTTCGAGACAAACTTGTTCCGTCTGAGGACGTTGGTAACTCGGGTCAGTTGGTGTACAGTTGACCGACCGCGTCGGAAACCAAACTGTTCCTCGAGCAAGATGTTGAGATTTTCGGCAGACTCAAGTAACCGATGATGAATAGCTTTTTCGAATAGCTTGGATAATCCTGAGAGAAGGCTGATGGGACGATAGCTTTTGGGTGAGGAAGGATCCTTCCCAGGCTTCCGGATGGGGATGACTTTCGCTGACTTCCAGGCCGATGGGAAGTAGCTGAGCCGGAGACACTGATTGAAGATCAGCGAGAGGTGCTCAAAGAACGGCGCACTCATGTGTTTGAGCTCGAGATTCAGGATGCTGTCGAAGCCTGGGGCCTTCATATTCTTCGATGATTTGATATAGGCCGTCAATTCGCCAGCTGAGATCTCCAACTCCTCCGAGAAGTCGTTGGGAATCAAATGGATGTTGTTAGCATGCTCGTTGACGGCTGCTTCGTGTGGACTGACGATGTTCTGCCCAAGATTGGGTGAGCTGACGAAGTGACGACCTATTTCAGCGACCTTCTCTGCAGGAGTTATCAAGCGATCCTTAGAGCCATTATTGTCTAGTGGGATCAAAGGTGGAATGGGCCGAGGCTTGGATTTTAGAATTTTGGTCATTTTCCAGAACGGCTTAGCATAATCTGGGAGAGTGCGGATCTTATTCGAGAAGTCGTTATTTTGAGGTCCACCATTCTGGCCTTGATAATTTTGTGATTCGATTGCAGCGTGCCTTAAGCTCAGGCAGTCCAGTACGCTGAAACTGCCTGCGAGTGACATTCCGCAATCGAATCAAATCTTTGGTGAGTGTATCGATGTTTAAGGAGTTGCTTACCTGCCGAGCCGTCGGTACGTGTTGCTCTCGGGCCGCCGTGATCGCCTCCTCGATAGCGCACAGCTGGCGGTCGATACTTTCCGGCGTCTCCGGACGCACCTCGTAGTCGACGGTGTTATCGACGCACTGCTGGAACCGCTGCCAGTTCACTCGGTGGTAGTTCCGCCGTAACTGCTGGTGCCGATTGACCGAGGAGCCCAGTTCCACCACCACAGGATAGTGATCCGAACTGAGCTCCTGGTATACAACCGGCTGCGAGACGTGGTCACTCAGGTTTGTTATGCAGAGGTCGAGCGTTGCGTGGGCACCGGACCGACTCATCCGAGTGGGGGAATCCGGGCTCAGGATCGTGTAGTTGCCTTCCTCCATGTCGTTGCTCCAGATGGTGCCGTTTCGATTGCCGCGACTGTTGCCCCAGGCTTGATGTTTGGCATTCAAGTCGCCGGCAATGATATACTGGCCTTGCCTCCGCGTCAGCTTGACGATGTCCCTCCGAAGGGCAGCCGATGATCCATCGCCGGCTTTGGCCTGCGTTGGACAGTACGCCGCGATGAGCGCGATTGTGCCGACCGAAGTGGTGAGTTCGACACCGATGGCCTCGATGACACTGAGCTGGAAGCTTGGAAGCAGACGACAGTTGATGTTGTAGCGAAGAGCGATGGCCACACCTAAGGGTATGCGATAACACACTTTTTTCTAACGAAACGAAACGAAACGAAATTTAAAATGTCTATGTTGATTCGGATCGAAACGAAACGAAATATAGATTTGCTTTCGAGACTTCGAAACGATACGAAATCAAGGTTCATTTATTTCGAAATTTTTCGAAACGAAACGAAATTTTATTTTTTTTCCGCGGAATTTTGATTTTGCAATTCACAATTCTGATTTCATTTTTTCGAAGTCAAATAACTGTTTTTAGAGTTATAATAACAGAAGAGGCAGTCTGTGATAAATCGCCGCATTCTCGCCGCATATAACATTGGCGATAAGGCAATAATACCCCAGCATTTGTGCCGCTTTCAAAGGAATTCATCGTGGAGCGTGTGCTCCTGAATCTGATCAATTTTATATTAGCAAGTACATAAAAATATAGAAATTGTGGGATTTTTTATACCTAGGGATTCAAATTTCGTTGAAAACCTTAGTTCACTTAAGGTTATGTACATAATTATGCTGAAGCATACTTCATATTTAGAGGTGTGTGCTGCCGCGGCCGACAGTTTTTGGCACGCCGCCTCCGCCGACATTTTTGCATCGGCGCGCCACCGTTTAAAATTTGTCACGCCGTCTATAATTTTCCACGCCGATTCAAAATTGAAGAAATCCGCAGAGTTTTCCGTGGAAAATCCGAAGATTCAATGAAATTCCAATGATATCCTTAAAAATTCCATACAATTTTTCGTTGAAATTTCGGAAATTCAACCATGAAAAGTAAGATAAACTTCGAATGTAAATTTCAAAGGATTTCTTGTAGAAATCCAAAAAAATATAGTTGAAATTGATTTTTTGAACGGAGAACAGTCGTTTGGCAGAAAGCCATTTTGTCGAATGCAAGAATGCCCAACAAACATTGGAGGAGAATAAAGGCTCCCCCAAACCTAAGCGATTTCATCGCTGCGACGATGACAACTAGTCACCGCGATTCTATCGTTGGGTCGCTGCAGCCAATATTCTGTTTACCCTTCCATACCAATGGCGACAGAATCGCTGCGATAGAATCGCGTCACGACTGTCACGTCACGTGTGTTTGGGGGAACCTTAAAGCGCTTATGTGACTGTTATTGTTCAAAGATGGTCTAGTAGCCTAGAAATCCGCACGAGAAATTCGACATAGAGAGAGAGAAACTTGAACAAAAATGACCAGAACACATCGCGATAGGGGGCGCTCCTTAGCGTAGCGGTAAGACGCGCGGCTACAAAGTAAGGCCACGCTGGGTTCGATTCCCGGTGGAAATTGTCTTGATTTCCCTGGGCATGAAAGTATCATCGTGTTAGCCTAATGATATACAAATGCAAAAATGGTACCTTGGCTTAGAAACCTCGCAGTTAATAACTGTGGAAGTGCTGAATGAACACTAAGCTGCGAGGCGTCCAGTGGGGGATGTGATGCCAATAAGAAGAAGAAGACATCGAGATATGTAGGTTATCGAGATGTAGAAGACCCGAATGTATGTAGATTGGAGGGACCGAGAAAACTATCGACATAGGGAGAGATATCTATATATAGAACATCGAGATGTAGAGAGTCGACTGTATAGCTAAAATTCAAGCTCTATCTGGCAAAAGGGCGAATGTCGCAAGAGAGAATTCTTTTCGTCGACTACCCCTCTTTTAAATAAAAGTAACAAGCAGAAGATTTATTTGCGGTTTATAACCTCAGAATGCAAGTTCTCATTGTTTTCTAGTTTTGTGAGGTAATAAACTACAAAAAAATCCCCGGCTTGTCACTTTTATTCAAAAGAGGGAAAGTCGGCGAAGAGAATTCTCTCTTGAGACATTTGCCCTTATTCCAGCTAGAGCTTGAGTAATTTGTTGGTAAGTCCGAAAGTTGGTTGGCCTAATATACTACATTTGGCTGAACATCTAGTCTAAAATTACTTTGCCGAAAATGTCATTTGAACGAACAGTTCCTTAGGCTGAAAAAAAAACAGATGACCGATGACCGAAATAAGCATTCGACCGAAAGTGTCGCTCGACTGAATTGGTCATTTGGCAGAAAATGCTGTTTGGCTGAAATGTTTGTTTTGCAGAAAGGACATTTTCGGGCCAAAGGATTTTTTCTGCCAAACGACCATTTCCACCAAATGACGTTTTCGGCCAAATGATCTAGTCGATTCGGACAAACTACCATTTCGGCAAAATGACATTTTAAACTAAAATAAATTGTTGGATATTTTTGACCATATTACCGTACAGTAAGCAACATTTTTGACCAAATGACCTTTTCTGTCAAACATCCATTTCGGCATAACGACATTTTCGGCCTTATAACCTATTCAGCCAAACGACCATGTCAGCCAAAAGACGTATTGGGGAAGAGTGCTTTGACCAAATGAAATTTCTGGCCAAACTGGTTTTTGTTGTATAACCGTTTTGCCCAAACGGTCATTTTGATCAAATACAATTCTGCTGGATGATTTTTGACTTAACGTATTATTCGGCTAAATGGCTTTCGCCAAATGATTTTCGGTCAAACGACCCTTCTTCTTTTTAATAATTTTGCTTTGAATTTTTCCGACGAATTTCTACAATACAACAAATTTCCTGTAGAAATCCAAAGAAATTCCTTCGAAAATCCGATTTTTTTTCGTTGAAATACCAAACAGTTTCCCGTAAAAATTAAAAAAAAAATCACGTTGGAGCTCTGAATAATTTTGGTTTAGATTCCATAAAATTCTCCTTGGAAATTCCGAAGAATTTTCCAAAGAAAATTTGAAAATAATCCCGTGCAAATTCCAATGATATTCTTATGAAAATTATTATCAATTCGCTGTTGAAATTTTGTTTTGTTGATGTCCACATTTTTAACAATCTCCAGCGGAAAATCTAAAGAATTTTCTGTGTATACTTTGAAGAATACTCAACAGAAACTCTCCGTGGATTTTCCGAACATTTTCCTGTGGCAACTCAAACAATTTTCCTTGGAAATTCCAAAGTGCTTCCTTGGAAATTCCGAAGAATTATCAAAACTTCAAAGTTGTTGCCATGGAAAGTCCGAAAATAATTTTCAAATTAGTATTTTGGAGAAGCTCAGAGAATTTGCGAGAGAAATTCATCAGATTTTTCCGACGAAATGCAAAAGATTCTTCCGTTGAAGTCTTAAAAACATCCTGTAAAATGCAGAAAAAAAAACCTTAAAAAAAACGTTAAAAATCTCCACGCCGATTCACGCCGCCGCCGCTGACCAAAATTCTGACAAACGTCGCCGCCGACGATTTTCGGACCGGCGCACACCTCTATTCATATTGTCTTGTCAGGCTGGTTTTATAGTATCGTGCTCAAAATTAGGAAATTAATGCTTAGATTTATTTTTTTATTTAGTGGGATACTCAGTTATGTATCCACATCTGCCAAACGTATACGCAGATAGAGAATTGATATTACTAGACCAACATTTGAAAAGAGCGTAACAGCCATTTCCTTCTTATTCTTCGTCTACATATATATAGCACACATTTCTACCAATCTGTTTATTTATGAGGCTCGGATGTAAAATAATAAACTCTACGGAGCCGAAAACATAAGAAATAATAGAACTAATTATTCCGAAGAAGTTTCAGAAACATTTCTGCGTGAGGTCTTCTTTTGTGCGGATCGGTCCATTGATCCATCTGTAACCAAACGATCCTGTCGCTGACTCGTAGACTGCGCTAGTTGCTTTTTATCCTCTTCTTCTCTAATTTTTCTGTAGGAGTCCGTGTAGCCCTAATTCCTTTCTTCACGAACCAGATCCAAACTATATTATTCTTGAATGTCATAGTTTCTGCTAGTTTTTCGCGCCACCATTGAATCGGGAATTTCAAATGGTTTCATCTGTTCAGTTGAATCGGTATCCAATCCAATCACTTCTTCCTCAGCCATTTCAATTACGTCGTTCTGCGCTGCATCCGATGATGTTTGACGGGTTGCTGCATCAAATCCGATAACGACACTGGAATATGATTTCCGTTGCCCACCTTGCGTTGCCATATTCGCCTCTTTCTTTCCGATTGATCGTCCCTTTTGATCGTTCATTTTTGTTCTTTATGGACACGCATCCTTCCGGTGACCTTCCGCTTGGCACATGAAACATTTGTTACGCAAATCCTGGTAGAATACCTTTCCTTTCCATATAGCATACATTTGCTCACTAGAAGAATCCTGTGCACCTTTCTAAAATGCATAAAGTTATGTATTTCAGAATGAATTTCACAGACCCATATCTAACGCAAGATCAATGTACTTCGTTTAATAAGCTTCTACAACACGATCGATTCCACACTAAATAATGTTGTGCTCTTCGGTGCAGACATTAGTTTTATCACTTCGCGTTCTTTCACACTAGCTGGCGTGATCAGCGTCAACACGATAGATTAATTACTGGTTAAACAAATTTCTGCTACGCGAGGTAGATTTTTTCATTCACTGCATTCATATTCCGCATTCATATTGTGCAAATAGTAAAAAAAATATCACATAATTTGAATTTGAATCTTGGGAACACTGAAGACATTTTATAGAAGAAAACTACACACGTATTTGTCTACTAATAATGGGGTTATGTACTAAGCGTTAATAGACAAATTTGTGTAACAGTAATAGACAGTAAGCGCGGCACGGCGGTGTGTGACGATAGAGTGTCGACGACAACACTACTGATCAAGTTTTCTCGGCCGATGGCAGCAGCGGTTAAGCGTTTGGTATTCCTGCAGACATCGATTCATAATGTTTTAAACAATCATAAACTCCCAGTTGAACCGCTCAAGAGGAAATTTACATCTAACATTGTGAATGGATCTTTTCAGAACCACTAATATACTTACTTAAGAGTTTTTCGCAATAGAATCATTTTGAAAATGTAGTACAATCAACTAATTAGAGAGCGTTTGCGTGACAATTTTATTAATTCGCGTTCATGGCGATGAATTGTTACAAAATTCTGTCTTCCTCGCTCACGACAAAAGAAAATGCGTTTCTTATTCTAAGATCTCAACGAAATTTTGACGTAGGACTTACGTCTCTCTTTACTATACCGGGTGTAATTTCAAAATATTCAAATCGACCGCGTTACGCTGTGTTGAAAGATTTTAAACGTTAATAGCGTTCGTCTCAGTGGACGAATTTCTGCGGTAAGCCCCTCAATCGACAGATTTCAAGTATGCCTTTCATGTTCATGCTTGATAAGACCCGAAAAACTTGTTTCAATAGGCATGAAACTGTTTTCAATGAAAAACATTGAGCTCAAGGGAACCTATAAATATGGGTACCGCATAATTCTTGCATCATTCCATTACCACGTTCTGATTGGTGCAGACACCAGCGAATGAGCAGCCGCTGGGTCTGCCGAGAAGCCATAAAATATCGCAACGCGATTTTTTCCTTTCATTCTGACCGGGACAAGCGAAGCAACTGCATCATCGATGGAACAGCACTTTTAGCAGGGAATGAAGTCTGCACCGACCGCTTTTTCGGTTCGACACCATCGAAGCGACCATCATCATCCGAAACCTAGCCAGCACATCAGCAGTCCACCCTACAGACCCGACAAAGCAGCAATGCTGAGCAGATACCGGCAGCAGCAGCAGAGTCGAGCCGAGACCGGCCGGCGAGACAGGCTGAAGAAAAGCCACATGATGCAGCATGTATGTCCAAAAAACAAACGGTTCTTCAGAGAGCCAATAATAGAGATCAATATCAATGCTTTCAATACCCTTCGGGATAGAAATTGTACTTGGGTGCCAAATCCAATATTCTAGAGATAAAATTTTATGCGTGACTTTCATAAATAGCGTCAAAACTAACAGTGAGATGCAGTCTACATCCCCTGTTGAGCCAACTTGTGGTTTATTTCAGGCAGTCCTTCAGTGGGAAGGTTGCCACTATCGAGGCTAATATTTCGTGACCAGACAGATAACTTCCTGAATTTTTTTTGATGATTCTTGTTCGAGGTAGATTTGATTTCTGTGTCGGTTTGATGAGAAGATTTTGCCAAGGAATGGTATGCAACGCCGATTATTTATCCAAAATAGTTGATGTGAGAAATTTGGACATATTATGTATCTTAAAGGCATGGTCAAGTCAAGTCCTACGTCCACTTAGCGGTTATGTCACAGACATTACCCACTGTTCGTTTTTATTCCGGCCAGACGGTGGACCTCGGATGTTCTTGTCCTGGGAGGGGCGTTGAGGATCATCCTCAGGAATTTGTTTTGGACCCGTTGAAGTTTGAGGTGGTGGGTTTTAGCGCAGCTCTCCCAGACCGGCATGCCATATTCGGACGAGGCTAAGTACTCGGACGTCTTGAAGGCGATGAGGAGTGACGTCAAGCTCGGTGAACTCGGCGCCGACGTACGTCGAATAAGACGTACCCGGATGGGCGAGATGATACTCGAGCTGAAGCGGGGCGTCTCGCAAAAGGGCGCCGCCTACAAGAAGTTGGCGGAGGAGGTCATAGGAGAGACGGTCAAGGTGAGGGCACTCACGACGGAGGTGAATCTAAGGGTTAAAGACCTGGACGAGATCACTGAAGTCGAAGAGCTCGTCACGGCACTGCGGCGACAGTGTGAAGTGGAGACGACCACCGCAGCCGTTCGGCTACGGAAAGGTCCGGCAGGGACGCAGGTAGCATTGGTTCGGCTATCTGCAGCGGACGCCTCCAAGGTAGTCAAGTTAGGGAGCGTCAAGGTGGGATGGTCGGTATGCCCTGTGCGCATATACGAGCAACCCGAAGTTTGCTTCAAGTGCCTGGAACCGGGGCACAAGCAATGGGACTGCAAAGGCCCTGACAGAAGCCATCTCTGCCGACGCTGCGGATTGGAGGGACATAAGGCACAATGCTGCACGAACCCTCCCAATTGTTTGATTTGTTCCAGCAAAGCTGTGAACAGCAAGCACCCCATGGGGGGTTCGATGTGCCCGGCGTTTAAGCGTGCTGCAAAATCAAAGTGCAGGTAACGCAGCTGGCTTGCTCGGCCTCGCCCGAGTGTTTGGTGTGCGCAGGTTCAGAGGAAACGGCGGAACACGTGTTGTTCGTGTGCCCACGTTTTCGCGCAATGCGTGACCACATGCTTGCCACTTGTGGTCTGGACACTACCCCGGACAACCTAGTTCGGAGGATGTGTAAAGATGAAGTTGGCTGGAACGCCGTTTTATCGGCTATCGTCCAAAACGTCTCGGAGCTACACAGAAGGTGGCGCGTGGACTCGAGGAATGGCTAGTTCAGGAGCAAATAAGAGGTGGTCCAAAGGTTCGGAGTCGGCTTCATGGGTCTTACCGGTGCCCTGTGGTCGAACTCGACCCTTTTATCGAACAAGTGGTCGCGCGAAGAACAACATGGTATCGTCGCTTTCGCGTCATCTAAACCCAACGATGTTATCCGCTTCTCTTTTTCAGTGCCGCCCCCCGAAATGCACAACCAACCTCATAGACACTGTCAACTCTACCACAATTTGCACTCCAAAGCCTTCGTCTAGCAGCGCCGGATCATCTTCCAAGCACGTCGGAACCGCTGACGAACTATACACCATCTCGCAGTTACCATCGCCAACAGCAAAAATCAATGCTTTTAGAACGGAAACAGTTCTAGACATCGGCTTAAATAGTGGAGATGGAACCAACACATCCCCCGGTGTAGGAGAGCCGGCACTCAAAATGGACAACAACACTGATGACATCCTGCCGTTATCGTCAGCGTCCACGTTGGCAACGGTCAGTGCCGCTCTTGTTGGTGCGGACAGCCAGGTCATATCAATTGCTTCCTCCTTCCTGGGCCACGCCATCCGCTCTAATTATATGGACAAAAGAATCGAAGCCAAGAAGAAGGTAAGTAAGTCTTGCCAACTAGGTGCATCTATTTTCTATACAATAATTAGCGACCGTCGTCCTTCCTCGTAGATTTAACTTAAATTCATATAGAGTTAATGAAATTAATATTAAACCTTCAATCATGACACGGCTTATTGAACCCTTCCGTTACCAACCCCCTTTTGAAGCCAAAAATAAAAATCTTATGCCTGGCTGGAACTTTAATGAAACTTTTCTTACAACTTTTACCAAATGGAGCAGGATTCAGTGGCCTTTTGTTTCCGGAGATATACCGGACTCAAGATGGCTGTTCGTATTTAACAAATTTCTAGAGCGTGTACTTCGGAAATGATTATTTCAGATATTTTGAATAAAAACGATGCATAAACTATGTTAAATTCGGTATGGAATATGATTGGTCCAATATATGTATAAACTGTGTTCCGGAATAAGCGATGGTTTTGACGTAGGACTTACGTCTTTCTTTACTATACTGGGTGTCATTTAGATTTTTGGAAATCATCTGATTCCAGTTCGAGACAGCAACACGTACGGACGTGTTTTTTGCTCGCGCATTTTTTCGAAGTGTTTTTTCTCGTTCTTTCGCTGTTTACGTTTTCGCTTGTCGCGTTGGCGTTATTTTCTCCCGGACCCGTCATGGGAGACTCGGTGGCCGATTCGGTCGCTGGAAAAGTGCCTAAGCGCACTGCTCTTGGAGGCGCGGGTAACCCCTCCAAGCAGCTTTTGCAGAGCAACGTGTTCTCGCCGTTGCCGCTTGATGACGCAGGCAATCCGCCGAAAAAGAGGAAGAAGCAGCAATCGCAGCTGCCGCAGGTGCAACCGGAGCAGAAGGAGAAGTGCCCGCCCGTGTTTGTGAAGGGCGATCCGCCGGATTTACGCCCAAAAATTCGCCAGCTGATCGCTAAGGGGCTGAAATGTACTTTTCGGCTCTGCAGCGAGGGCGTGAAAGTGATGCCGGCCAACAGGGACCATCATCAATCCGTCGTGGAGTTCCTCGAGGTCCACAAGTATGAGTACTACACTCATGACCACCCCGGCACGAAGCCGCTCAAGGCTTTGCTGCGAGGACTTCACGACATGAAGGAGGAAGAGCTCCAAGCAGAGCTTGAAAGTTGCGGACTGAAGCCAGTAGCCGTCCACAAGATCGCTCGTCACGACAAGGCGAGGAAATATCGCGACCAGCTTTACCTGATCCATCTGGAGCACGGCTCCACTACCTGGAAGGACCTGAAGCTGGTTGGCGTTATAAATTACACCGTCGTTGACTGGGGAGCGATATCGGCCAGTGCACCGCGATGTCACGCAATGCACCAACTGCTTCAATTTCGGGCACGGCACCAGAAACTGCCGCATGAAGCCGCGCTGCAACAAGTGTGGCGAACCCCATCCGACTGACGAGTGCGACAAAATGGAGGTGGCCGATCCCAAGTGCGCCAACTGTGGCGACAAACATCGGGCCACCACAAAGGGCTGCCCAAAGCGAGCCGAGTTCCTGGAAATCCGGAAGAAGGCTTCCACCAGGACCATTCCGAAGAAGAACCGTGTTCCTGTAATCAACGAGGTGAACTTTCCAGTTATCCCGGCTCCCCGTCGTGTGATTCCAATACTCCCACCGCTACAGCCGCACAAGCGACTGGCAGCGGCAGCTGCATCGGTCCAAGCTCCAGCATCGTCGGCACCATCCACCAGCGAATGGCCCCCGCTTCCTCCTCCTGGGTTCCGTCGGCAGTCGGAGAACGAAGCCGTCCCACCGGAAGAATCTGCCCCGCTGTACACTCCAGAGCAGCTGATGCCGATCTTCGCGCAGCTCGCCACTCGACTGCGCGGCTGCAAAACCCGATTCGACCAGGTCTTCACACTTGGCATGTTCATCATTGAAAATGGCTGCTAGGGTGGGCCTGGTCAACTGGAACGCTTGCTCGCTAAAGAGCAAAACAATCGAGCTGAAGGATTTCCTTGAGGAGAAGGAAATAGACGTGGCGTTCATCACCGAAACGCACCTAAAACCGGAGGTGAACATCAACATCCCGGACTTCCGCATCGTGCGACTCGACCGGCCGACCAGGGGAGGTGGTGTGGCCATCGCTCTTCGCTACAATATCAACTGTCGTCTGCTTCCAAGCTTCCAGCTCAGTGTCATCGAGGCCATCGGTGTCGAAATCACCACTTCGGTCGGCACAATCGCGCTCATCGCGGCGTACTGTCCAACGCAAGCCAAAGCCGGCGATGGATCATCGGCTACCCTTCGGAGGGACATCGTCAAGCTGACGCGGAGGCAAGGCCAGTATATCATTGCTGTCGACCTGAATGCCAAACATCAAGCCTGGGGCAACAGTCGCGGCAATCGAAACGGCACCATCTGGAGCAACGACATGGAGGAAGGCCACTACACGATCCTGAGCCCGGATTCCCCCACTCAGCTGAGTCGGTCCGGTGCCCACGCAACGCTCGACCTCTACGTAACAAACCTGAGTGACCACGTCTCGCAGCCGGTTGTATACCAGGAGCTCAGTTCGGATCACTATCCGGTGGTGGCGGAACTGGGCTCCTCGGTCAATCGGCACCAGCAGTTACGGCGGAACTACCACCGAGTGAACTGGCAGCGTTTCCAGCAGTGCGTCGATAACACCGTCGACTACGAGGTGCGTCCGGAGATGCCGGAAAGTATCGACCGCCAGCTGTGCGCTATCGAGGAGGCGATCACGGCGGCCCGAGAGCAACACGTACCGACGGCTCGGCAGGTAAGCAACTCCTTAAACATCGATACACTCACCAAAGATTTGATTCGATTGCGGAATGTCACTCGCAGGCAGTTTCAGCGTACTGGACTGCCTGAGCTTAAGGCACGCTGCAATCGAATCACAAAAATTATCAAGGCCAGAATGGTGGACCTCAAAAATAACGACTTCTCGAATAAGATCCGCACTCTCCCAGATTATGCTAAGCCGTTCTGGAAAATGACCAAAATTCTAAAATCCAAGCCTCGGCCCATTCCACCTTTGATCCCACTAGACAATAATGGCTCTAAGGATCGCTTGATAACTCCTGCAGAGAAGGTCGCTGGAATAGGTCGTCACTTCGTCAGCTCACACAATCTTGGGCAGAGCATCGTCAGTCCACACGAAGCAGCCGTCAACGAGCATGCTAACAACATCCATTTGATTCCCAACGACTTCTCGGAGGAGTTGGAGATCTCAGCTGACGAATTGACGGCCTATATCAAATCGTCGAAGAACATGAAGGCCCCAGGCTTCGACAGCATCCTGAATCTCGAGCTCAAACACATGAGTGCTCCGTTCTTTGAGCACCTCTCGCTGATCTTTAATCAGTGTCTCCGGCTTAGCTACTTCCCATCGTCCTGGAAGTCAGCGAAAGTCATCCCCATCCGGAAGCCTGGGAAGGATCCTTCCTCACCCAAAAGCTATCGTCCCATCAGCCTTCTCTCAGGATTATCCAAGCTATTCGAAAAAGCTATTCATCATCGGTTACTTGAGTCTGCCGAAAATCTCAACATCTTGCTCGAGGAACAGTTTGGTTTCCGACGCGGTCGGTCAATTGTACACCAACTGACCCGAGTTACCAACGTCCTCAGACGGAACAAGTTTGTCTCGAAAACATCCGCCATGGCCTTACTCGATGTCGAGAAGGCATTTGACAATGTATGGCATGATGGCCTGGTGTACAAACTACAACGCTACAATCTTCCCAGCTACCTGGTGAAAATCATCAACAATTACCTGTCGGCAAGGACATTCCGGGTCTCAATCAGCGGAGCGAGTTCCAATGCGCACAACATCGTCGCAGGCGTCCCCGGGGCAGTATCCTCGAGCCCCTGCTTTTCAATCTGTTCACCTCCGACATGCCAGAGCCTCCAGAAGGCGGCATTCTGTCTCTTGTTGCAGATGACACCTCCATCGTCTACAACGGTAGAGTGATCAGAGCGCTAGTGGCAAAACTCCAACGAGGCCTGAATGCCCTGACAGAGTACCTCCCCAGCTGGAAGATCTGTATCAACGCGTCGAAGACCCAGGTCATCATTTCCCCCACTCTAATGCCCCTAAACATGTTCCGCATGGGGACTGTAAAATCATCCTCAATGGCACGACTGTGGTATGGGCCAATGAGGCCGACTACCTTGGCTTAACCCTCGACAGCAAACTTATTTTCCGCCAACAGGTTGACAAAACGGTGACAAAGTGTACGTCTTGTTAAAACTACTGTACCCTTTAATTAACCGTCGGTCGTCATTGTCCCTAATAAGCTTGCTGTCTACAAGCAAATCATCCTCCCTGTGATCGAATATGGCATGCCGGTCTGGGAGAGCTGCGCTAAAACCCACCACCTCAAACTTCAACGGGTCCAAAACAAATTCCTGAGGATGATCCTCAACACCCCTCCCAGGACAAGAACATCCGAGGTCCACCGTCTGGCCGGAATAAAAACCTTACATGAACGCTTTGGTGAGTGTAAAGAAAAGTTTAGGGTCCGTTGCTTGCATTCGGATCAGGCTCCAATTAGGGCGCTAGTTCCAATCTAGGTTATCAAATTTCTTATTGTAAATATTAGTGTACATAGTAGTTAGGTTATCAAATTTAAAAAAACGAACAGTGGGTAATGTCTGTGACATAACCGCTAAGTGGACGTAGGACTTGACTTGACTATGCCTTTAAGATACATAATATGTTCAAATTTCTCACATCAACTATTTTCGATAAATAATCGGCGTTGCATACCATTCATTGGCAAAATCTTCTCATCAAATCGACACAGAAACCAAATCTACCTCGAACAAGAATCATCAAAAACAATTCAGGAAGTACCTGTCCGGTCACGGAATATTAGCCTCGACAGTGGCAACCTTCCCGCTGAAGGACTGCCTGAAATAAGCCACAAGTTGGCCCAGCAGGGGATGTAGGGCCTCCTAATCCATGCGATAGCGACTGAAGAGAACATTATTTTTAACTCTTAGAGCCTTGAAAAAGGATGTTTGCTTCGGCTAAGTCCAAAAAGTAAGAAAACGATCTTTTCAAATAACCGTGAATTTCTAGTGGTGGTATAAAAAAGACGCTATTTATGAAAATCACGCATAAAATTTTATCACTAGAATATTGGATTTGGCACCTAAGTACAATTTCTATCCCGAAGGGTATTGAAAGCTTTGATATTGATCTCTATTATTGGCTCTCTGAAGAACCGTTTGTTTTTGGACATACATGCTGCATCATGTGGCTTTTCTTCAGCCTGTCTCGGCTCAGCACCGATGCCGGCCGGTCTCGGCTCGACTCTGCTGCTGCTGCCGGTATCTGCTCAGCATTGCTGCTTTGTCGGGTCTGTAGGGTGGACTGCTGCTGTACTGTCTAGGTTTTGGCTGATGATGGTGGCTTCGATGGTGTCGAGCCGAAAAAGCGGTCGATGCAGACTTCATTCCCTGTTAAAAGAGTGAGAGCTGTTCAATCGATGATGCGGTTGCTTCGCTTGTCCCGGTCAGAATGAAAGGAAAAATCGCGTTGCGCTATTTTATGGCTTCTCGGCAGACCCATCGGCTGCTCAATCGCTGGTGTCTGCACCAATCAGAACGTGGTAATGGAATAATGCAAGAATTATGCGGTACTTATTTATAGGTTCCCTTGATCTCAATGTTTTTCATTGAAAACAGTTTCATGCCTATTGAAGCAAGTTTTTCGGGTCTTATCAAGCATGGACATGGAAGGCATACTTGAAATCTGTCGATTGAGGGGCTTACCGCAGAAATTCGTCCATTGAGACGAACGCTATTAACGATTAAAATCTTTCAACACAGCGTAACGCGGTCGATTTGAATATTTTGAAATGACACCCGGTATAGTAAAGAGAGACGTAAGTCCTACGTCAAAACACACCAGCGCCTCCTAAAGGCCGTCATGATATATCATATTAACACTTAAATAACAATGTAAACATAAAAATTTAAAATTGAAGTTGGAGGGCCAAGCCGGCCGAGCACTGTACATGTAAAAAATAATTGTAGAACAGAAAATGAAACAATAAAGAAGAATTTTACTACTTACTAGATTTTTGGAAATCGAGAGCGTTACGCTGGAAGAGAAGATTTTGAACGTTACTAGCGCCTTTATCTTTCGATGGATTTTTGAGACTTATATATCAATCGACTCGGACACTCTCCAGCAATTTGCGTGTTTCATTGAAACTTAAGATTATTAGCGATAAGCTATTGAAAATTTCAATTCTTGTCAAATCCAGTAAAAATTCCATATGTAACCAATCCCGTGCTTCCTAACACGGACATCAGAATGCGGTATGTTACGGGCCTTCGGGTCTATCGGAAGATTTTCTTTGTGTATAAAAGAAGCAGTGTTTGCCGTGTGCGAGTCATTACAATTTGTGACAGCAGCGCGTACTGACGTGCTTTTTGCTCGCGCATTTTTTCGTTTCGTTCGTTCGTTCGCTGTGTTTACCTACATAGCGACATCATGCAGTCACCAGCGGTAGAACTGCCGGTGGGTCTGCGAATATGCATGAAAGAAGTGGGCGCATTTTTTCAAGTAGGACTTACGTCTCTCTTCACTATACCGGGTGATAATAGCGTTTGTCCCAGTGAACGGATCTCTTCGGAAGACCCCTTAATCGACAGATCTTAAGTATGCCTTCCATATTCATACTTGATATGACCCGAAAAACTTGTTTCAATAGGCCTAAAACTGTTTTCGAAGCAAAACATTGACTGCACTGAAACCTATAAATATGGGTGCCGCTTGTTCCTCGCGTCATTTGTTCGCTTGATTCTGATGGGTGCAGACGCTAGCGGATAAGCTGCAACTGCGCACCAAAATAAGCCATAAAAGAGGGTGACGCAATTTTTCCTTCTCATTCTGTTCAGAACTTCCAACGGGATATTTTTCTTTCATTCTAACCGGGACAAGCAAAGCCACAGCAGCATCGATTCGACAGCACTCGCAACTTTTCGCAAAACAGCATCGTCCGCATCACCCGCTTTTCGGCTCGGCAGCGCCGAGGCCACCATCAGCCAAAGCATGCCAGTACAGCCGCAGTAAATGTTCCAGAAGCAGCCCATTCTACAGACCCGACACCGCAGCAATGCCGAGGAGATACCGGCAGCAGCAGCAGAGTCGAGCCGAAACTAGCCGGCATCAATAAAGAGCTGAGGCCGACCGGCATTGGTATCGAGCCGAAACAAGTTGAAGAAAATCAAGAGAAAGAATTGCAATGTTCTTGAAGAAATCGCGTGTGTGTGTGTTTTGGTTTCGAGTAAAGAAACCCCCTCGGTCAACCAGTTCCTTGAAAGGAGTTAATTTCGGCCCTTATCAGGGCCAAGAGAGTTAATAATAATTTTCGCAATTGGGTGGCATTCGTCACTGGTTCGTCGCATGCTGCATTAAGGCAATTCGCATCCCGCTGGTTCCATTGAAGAAACAGCACACGTCAAGCGGATACGCTGCATGAAGACAGCTTTGGTTTTGCGCTCCACCCAGGAGCACCCAGCATCAGCCTTACAGTCCGCTGCAACATGACGCAACAGATGGAGATAGAAAATGTATTTCTTTGAAGCAAACGGTTCTTCTGAGAGCCACTGATATATATAATATCAAAGTTTTAAATACCCTCCGCGTTAGAAAATGTACTTGGGTGACAAATCCAATATTCTAGAGATAAAATGTTATACGCGAATAGCAGATTTTCAAGATTTTTTATAACCGTGACATAACAAGAACTGTGACCGCGAAGTGGACGAAAAACTAGACTTGACCATGCCTTTAAGGTGATTATAGAATGAAGCCAGAAGTCGGCCACTTTGTAAACCACGTGCTTTTCCAATATTTTTTTCAAGCGCACGAGATGAAAAGAACCATAACGCGTATGGGGCTGAAATATTGGTAGATCGTTTGCTTAGTTATGCTGAACAATCATAATTTAAGTTTCGGCACTTTACGAAAACTATTACGCCAGATTAAGGTTTTGGAAATGTATGTAGATAAACGTGTGGTGAATTTGAAAATCACCACGGGCTTGATTCTATAATCACCTTAAGGACATAGTTGGAAGAGTACCATGATGGCAGTCAATATGGCACCGGACCTTCTACGGGTCAACCCCACACCTCCCGCACTCCTCTCCCACCAACATTCGAATTCATCGAACAGCTTCGAACAAAAGTTTAATATTCAAATTACTAACCTGTTCACAGCATATTTATTCACTTCCCGTGATAATCAACATGTTTATCCAATGAGTCCTATGTATTTCGGCTCGAATAATATTCTAAATCAGCAGTTTCGTGCCAATTTATTAGCCGTTCGCGATTTGGTGGGTTTATCACTGCACTTCACTTCTTCTCAAAGGGCACTGAAAAAATCAAGTTTTTACTAACTTCTTCGCACATGAGCACCCCGAAATGTTGATGGAATGCAAATTAAACATCACTTTTCGAAATCAGTCACTTGTTCAAACCGAAAACTTAATACAAACTGCTATTTTTGCCCGAAAAAACGATTAAAAACTGATCGCGGAGCGAATGTCAACAACGGCACCGGAAGCAGCAAACTAATAACTAGGGTGGTTCAAAAAATAATTTTGCTCCGCCACGCTCAGTCGAATATGATTTATAATTTGGGTGTCATCCGATGGTTTGGGCTGGTTTGAATAGAAGCTTACCGTGCACAGGTCGTTTCAGATTTGTATGACAGTTGATATGGCGAGCTTGAATTTAACATTATTCTGATTCTGGCACTGTGTTATTGAGCGATGGCGAGGGGGAAGACTATATGACTGGAAGAAATATTCAAGAGCTTTAACTCCATAGACAATTCATATTGAATGGTCGTTCCAATAGTTGAGAGTCGATTTTAATCGAGGTTGCGAATCTTTAGTATGATAATTGGGCTTCTCAGAAGGCATCAGTGAAACGCGCAATTCAACAAAACATGTACCCAGAATTTGTCTGTGATATCTATCGCATCAGGGGCAGATACTTCTAGTCTAGTCTATTCTACACTATCGCACCAGGGGCAGATGCTTCAATCAAAAAGTGTGACATGGGGGTCAATGGGGTATAAAATGCTATTTTTGCGTTACCAAATCAATGGATCTTTCCTGCGATGCGGTTTTCATTCAGTGAAGTCTCTGGAATGCTGCTTTCAGCTACGCGGGTTCTCTTTTCGCCAGCGTTTGGAGAGGAGGCACTTTAGCCAGCGTAATAAAAGGTTCAGTTTCCCATACTAGTTTTCATATAAACTTAAACCGGCTTGCGCTCAACCAATTTTTGTTCAAATCGGTTTTTGGAGGACACCCGGAGCATGGGACGGAATCGAGTGAGCGTGGTGGTGCTGGGTCGTTTTTGAACCACCCTACTAATATTCTTTGTTTTTTATAAATACGACACCAATACTACTACAGTATATGACAGTTTTTATTGTACTAATACATTCAAAGCTTTGTTTTGGTACTCAACCCACCTTCACCTTAAAGACACTTAATATGTCCAAATTTCTCACATAATCTAATTTAGATAAATAAATCGGTGATAACAGCCCAATCATTATTATATAACAGTTTTCGTGAGCAATTTAAAAAAGATATCTCAAAATGAAAAGCTATCAATCGATTTATATAGAAAAACATTGTTTGATACTGTTCGCGCACAAAGCGAACGTGCCTGAATGTTCTCCCAAGCTACCAAACCTAAATTTTCCGCACTTCCCACCTGAACAGCAATGCTTAGCTCGATTGCCTGGCTTGTGGCCTGTACCGTGCGAAAAGTCCCGTTAGGAAATAGACGCCAGCAGCAAGCAACAAAAGAAAGAAGAAGAAGAAGCCCATCATGAACGCGTCGATGATGATGACGCTTTGGCTGACAAAGGAACGGGATATAAGACGCTCACTGATTGGCCGACCAATCGGGAAGCAGAGACGATTCAAAATTAAGTATAAAAGAAAAGTGCATTCGCTTACAGAGCATTTTAGGGATGAATGACCGCCTGAGTTAATATCATTACAGAGCATTCAGTCCTTCTTATTAGCTGGACCAAGCCGAAACAAACAGCCTTTTTCAAGGTTATAAGAGTTAAATAATTTCCTTATTCAGTCGATATCGCATGGACTCGGAGGCCCTTCAGTCGAAGCTGCGAATGAGCTGCTGCTGGGTCTGACGAGAAGGCATACAATAGCGCAATGTGATTTTTTTTCCTTTCATTCTGACCGGGACAAGCCAAGTAACAGTAATATCGATTCGACAGCATTCACACCTTTTAGCAAGGCAGCATCGTCCATACTATCCACTTTTTCGGCCCGGCAGAGTCGAGGCCAACATCAGCCGAAGCATAGCCATCAGCACAGCAGTAGAAGAAGTTCCAGAAGCAGTCCACCCCACAGACCCGACACCGCAGCAATGCCGAGCAGATACCGGCAACAGCAGCAGAGTCGAGCCGAGGCCGGCCGACATCAGTATCGATCCGAGACAGGCTGAAGAAAAGCAAGAGAAAGAATTGCGATGCTTTTGAAGAAACCGTGTGTGTGTGTTTTGGTTTCGAACAAGAAACTCTTTCGGTCAACCAGTTGTCCATGAAAAAGTTAATTTCCGGCCCTTATCAGGGCCAAGAAAGATAATGATAATGCTCGCAATTGGTCACCGGTTCATCGGTTGACAGTTCGTATCCCGCTGGTTCCATCTGGAGAAACAACACACGTCGGCACATACCTACACTGCGTGAAGACAGCTTTGGTTTCGCGCTCCACCCGGAGCACCCAACATTAGTTTTACAATCCACTGCAACATGACGCAACAGATGGATATAGAAAATGTTTATTTTCAAAGCATACGGTTCTTCTGAGAGCCATTGATAGACTTACTAAAGAGTTCTTAAAAATTCTAAAATACTCTAGAGATAAAATGTTATACGCGAATAGAAGATTTTCAAGATTTTTCATAACCGTTACATAACAAGAACTGTGACATATAATGAAATAAATCACAAAAAAATCCACTATTAGATGAAAAATCGATTCAGAGCTTTTCTTTTTGAGATAGTTTTTCCTATACATATTGCTCATGAAAATTGTTATAATAATGTTTGGGCTGTTATCGTCGATTTTTTATACAAATTGGGTGACGTGAGAGATTTGGATATATTATACATCTTCAAAGGCATGGTCAAGTCAAGTCCTACGTCCACTTAGCGGTTATGTTACAGACATTACCCACTGTTCGTTTTTCAGGAAAAAAAAATTAAGCTCTCTTTAGTGGAATGTATTCAACCGTCTAAGACGAGTTAAGTTGAATCATCCATATGAGTCAACGTTGGTTTACTTCTGTTCGCTTTTATTGGGGGGGATTTATGAACGGAATTGAATTTTTCACCCGGTTTGAAAAGAAATAACATTTTCAATAGTTTAACGTTAATAATTAATAGTATCAATAGAATTGGCAAATTGCTGGAGAGTTTCTGAATCGATTGATAAGCAAATGTCGAAAATCCATCGACAGATAAAGACGCTATTAGCGTTTGAAATCTATCCTAATTTCGTGACGGTCTCGAATTTGGAAATTTCGGTTTTACACCCTGTATCTGAGTCTTCCCCTTAGAAGTAGTTTACGTCAAAAAAAAATTGGCGCGCGCGAGCCATTTTGATCGGGTTTCCACAGACAACGGACCGTTCGGAGAATTATGAATTCAAAGAATCCAATGAAACTTTCTTGAAAGATTCTGAATTTGGTTATGAGATGTTGTTTATCTAAGATGCGTATTGTTGCGAGGAATAACTACAGAAATTTGACTCAAGACGAAGTTTCTTCATATTACCAAACATTATCTCTTGACATCTGTCTGTCCAAGCGACGTTCACTAAAAGGTAGTTGCTGTAGGTAGATAGTTTTCACAAAGGTGGCGTCTTCATGGATTTTATACAAAAGAAAGTTGATCCGAAATAAACTTTCTTCAAAGTTCAAAACTCAATCGTAAATAGCGAATTTGATAGCGCGTCGGAGGGAGATCATGTAGAAAATTTTAATGGATGGAATCACTAACAGCAACCAAGCTACCACGCCAAACCCGATGCCACCGAAACAGTCCATTTTCGCAATAAACTCTTTCTTTTTATAAAATGTTGGTCCTGAGAAGAACCAATTTTCTTTTCCCAATGTTCCTTTCCCAATAACTGACACCACAATTTGTAATAAATTTTGACGTAGGACTTACGTCTTTCTTTACTATACTGGGTGTCATTTAGATTTTTGGAAATCGAGAGCGTTACGCTGGAATGGAAGATTTTGAACGTTACTAGCGCCTTTATCTCTCGATGGATTTTTAAGATTTATAAATCAATCGACTCGGACACTCTCCAGCAATTTGCCTATTTCATTGAAACTTAAGATTATTAACGATAAGCTATTGAAAATTTCAATTCTTGTCAAATCCAGTAAAAATTTCATATGTAACCAATCCCGTGCGCTCCTAACACGGACATCAGAATGCGGTATGTCACGGGCCTTCGGGTCAATCGAAGATTTTCTTTGTGTTTAAAAGAAGCAGTGTCTGTCGTGTGCGAGTCATTACAATTTGTGACAGCAGCGCGTACTGACGTGCTTTTTGCTTGCGCATTTTTTTCGTTTCGTTCGTTCGTTCAGTGGTGTCGTTTGCGATGGATGCAATCGCCCATCGTATCACTCGGAGTTCACGGCTAGAGGCCGATGATGGCTGAGGCAGCGAGGGCAGCGGTGGTGGATGAAGAAGAATAAAATTAGAGAGATTTGGTCTGCTCATCCAGGTGATTGGTTTCATAATCAGGCTTGGCATTGGTCATGACAGTCATTAGTATGCTTAGTTTTTACTCCTGTTGATCGTCGTTACTAAATGCTATGTTAGCAACCAATGCTCCTACCCATAAGCCACCACATCGCGATCAAGAAACCACAGCAAGTGTTTTCAATCATTGACCTTCAGTGGCTCTGACCGTTGTTGCTTTGATGGTCGCGACTAAAATGTTCTCGAGCTTTTATTAATATATTTAAGACTGATATAAACAATTTCGCTACGCAGTTTTTCAAGATGGCCAAATAAAAAACGTATTCTAGAGCACGCATTTTATACTTGCCTAAGATCTCATTAATATCTCCTAATCTAATCTAATCTAATCGAACACAAACGCAGCCAGTACAAAGAAAGCATCCTGGAAAATCATTGAGTTAGATGACGCCCAATAATTTTTCATGTCAATATTGAGGCTCACAGTATACCAGTGGTATGATATAAACTTCAAAGCGGACAGGCCCACTGCGTTGTGTTTGCCGCAGAGATGATTCTTAGAGATGTATCGTGTTCAAGTATTCACTTCAACATGATACATATCACGAATCTACAGGGGTTAAAGGAAGGATGCGTGGACATACCGTACCATACGCACCGCGTTCTTTTGACGTAAACTACGTCTAAGGGGAAGCCTCAGATACAGGGTGCAAAATGAAAATTTCCAAATTGGGGACCGTCACGAAATCATGTAAGATTTCAAACGGTAATAGCGTCTTCATCTTTCGATGGATTTTCGACATTTGCTTATCAATCGATTCGGAAACTCTCCAGCAGTTTTCCAATTCTATTGATACTATTGATTATCAACGTTAAACTATTGAAAATGTTATTTCTTTCCAAACCGGGTGAAAAATTCAATCCCGTTCATAAATCTCCAACACGGACATCAGATTGCAGTAACGTACGGGCCTTTTAATCCACTGCTTTGTTTTCCCTGTGTATAAAAAGCCCCGTGTTTCGCGTTCGCGCGTCATTTTCATTCTGCATGTCACGGAGAACGGAAGATTTCGTACGCACGGGAGGGCTCGTTGATTGAGATTTATGAGTGATGATGCGGGTGAAATTTTTCGTCAGGTGGTGGTGGCGGTCGTGGCAACAGCAGTATATCTTTTCATCCGTGTTCCCAACAGCATCGTTGAATCTGGCAATCAACGTCGTGCTGTTGATGAGGCACATAAGTGACGGTTCTTTTCAGGACCACCATTATGTTTGGGAGTAAGGTTAAATTGAAATAATTTTTTGACGTAAACTACGTCTAAGGGGAAGACTCAGATACAGGGTGTAAAATGGAAATTTCCAAATTCGAGACCGTCGCGAAATTAGGATAGATTTCAAACACTAATAGCGTCTTTATCTTTCGATGGATTTTTAATCACTTACTCTGCAGAAGTCGAATGATAGATTGAATCTTATGAATTTTTGCGTTACTGCTGCCGATTTATTGCAACAATCTCATGAATTTACTCTCAGTCAAACCAAATTCCTCCAATGAAAAATTTAATGCCCTGAAAAGGACAGATTTCAGATCATTTATTTATTTATCATCAGACTAAGGCCGGAGTGGCCTGTGCTGCACATAAAAGACTTCTCCATTCAGCTTGGTCCATGGCTGCACTTCGCCAACCACGCAGTCTGCGAAGGGTCCGCAAGTCGTCCTCCACCTGATCGATCCACCTTGCCCGCTGTGCACCTCGCCTTCTTGTTCCCGTCGGATCGTTGTCGAGAACCATTTTCACCGGATTACTGTTCGACATTCTGGCTACGTGCCCGGCCCACCGCAGTCTTCCGATTTTCGCGGTGTGAACGATGGATGGTTCTCCCAACAGCTGATGCAACTCGTGGTTCATTCGCCTCCTCCACGTACCGTCCGCCATCTGCACCCCACCATAGATGGTACGCAACACTTTCCTTTCGAAAACTCCCAGTGCGCGTTGGTCCTCCACGAGCATCGTCCAGGTCTCGTGTCCGTAGAGAACTACCGGTCTTATGAGCGTTTTGTAGATAGTCAGTTTGGTACGGCGGCGAACTCTATTCGATCGGAGCGTCTTGCGGAGTCCAAAGTACGTACGATTTCCAGCCACTATGCGTCTCCGAATTTCTCTGCTGGTATCGTTATCGGCGGTCACCAGTGAGCCCAAGTACACGAATTCTTCAACCACCTCGATTTCGTCACCACCGATAGAAACTCGTGGTGGGTGGCTCACCTTGACCTCTCTTGAGCCTCTTCCTATCATGTACTTCGTCTTCGACGTGTTGATGACTAGTCCAATCCGTTTAGCTTCGCTTTTCAGTCTGATGTAGGCTTCCTCCATCCTCTCAAAGTTACGTGCCATGATATCAATGTCGTCGGCGAAACCAAATAACTGGACGGACTTCGTGAAAATCGTACCACTCGTGTCAATCCCTGCCCTTCGTATTACTCCCTCCAAAGCTATGTTGAATAGCAGACACGAAAGACCATCACCTTGCCGTAACCCTCTACGGGTTTCGAAGGGACTCGAGTATGCCCCTGAAACTCGAACTACGCACATCACCCGATCCATCGTCGCCTTGACGAACCGTATCAGTTTATCCGGAAATCCGTTTTCGTGCATTAGCTGCCATAGCTGGTCCCGATCGATTGTATCATATGCGGGTTTGAAGTCGATAAATAGATGATGTGTGGGCATGTTGTATTCGCGGCATTTCTGCAATACCTGACGTATGGCGAACACCTGGTCTGTGGTAGAGCGTTCACCCATAAATCCCGCCTGGTACTGCCCCACGAACTCTCTTGCAATTGGTGTTAGTCGACGGCATAAAATTTGGGAGAGTACCTTGTAGGCGGCGTTCAGCAATGTGATTGCGCGGTAGTTGCTACAATCCAGCTTATCGCCCTGTTTGTAGATGGGACACACGACACCTTCCATCCACTCCTGCGGCAGAACCTCATCCTACCAAACCTTGGTAATCACCCAGTGCAGCGCTCTAGCCAGTGCTTCACCACCGTGTTTAAACAGCTCTCCTGGTAGTTGATCAACTCCAGGGGCTTTGTTGTTTTTCAGCCGGCCGATCTCCTCCTGGATTTCCTGGAGATTCGGAGCCGGAAGTCGCATGTCCGGCGCGCGTGCTCCTAGGTTCATTACCATACCGCACCCGTCGTCTGCCATATCGCCATTCAGGTGCTCTTCGTAGTGCTGCCGCCACCTTTGGATCACCTCACGCTCGTTCGTAAGAAGGTTCCCGTTTATGTCCTTACACATATCAGGCTGTGGCACGTGGCCCTTACGTGAACGGTTCAACTTCTCATAGAACTTTCGTGCGTTATTAGCGCGGTACATTCTTGGTGAAACGGTGAACGGTGTAGTTTATTTCTGCAGTGCAGTGATAAATAAAAATCAATTAACGTGTGAAATTGATCAAGTGCCGCGGGAAATACATTTCCTTTGCGTGCCCTAGTGTTTTCTGCATCGAAATAACTAGCCGACAGGTTGTCGCTGCTGGTTATTTTCGTTTAATTGTGGATTTTCTGCCCCAGCAGCAGCTGGCGGCCGGTAACATTTTTGCGCCTTTATTGTTTCTTTGTGTTTTGTGTCGTCTGCATTGGTACCGTTTGAGCTGTGTGAAGGTAGTAGCGAGATGGTTGAGTGCAGTGAGTGCGGTATGGGGTCCTGCCCAGCGATTTGCCTATGAGTTGTTCGGGTTGTGGTTGCGCTAAAGTGTACCACTACAAGTGCACTTCCATGACCAAACCATTGGCAAAGCTGGTCACGGAGAATGTAAATGTTGTGTTCAAGTGTGATCAATGTTTATCAAGCCAGTGTTGTGGCGAGCAGAATATTCTGTTCTCGAACACACAAAAGTTGGAAGAAGAGATGAAGAAGATTTCTTCACTCTCTGATTCGATCGGTGGTATTCGAGACAATATTGCTGCTCAGATAAACATCGCGTTGAAAGACGGATGGAGCAATTGGGGAAAAAGGTACAAAATGCCTTAGACAATGCAGTCTCTGGTTTTCAGATTTAATTGGAAATGAGTTGGAAAATATGAAAGGTTCATTTTTACAATTTGATGCGCGCAGTAAAGTAGATGCAATGAATGTAATGCAAGGTTCATCTCGTTCGACTTCGGAGTCGGCACTTAATCCCAGAGGTAAAAAGCGAAAGGTTCAGGAAGCAGACGACGCGTCTGATGATGTTTTTAATGAAAAGGTTAGTTTCGCGGATATTGTTAAGAAGAAGTGCACTGGGATGAAAAGTAATAGTAGTAATAAAGCTAAGACAAAAAGTACGACCGCTAATGATGTGAAGGTTGTTCGTAAGGCTCGTCCGGTTATAGTGATAAAACCGAAAGAGTCCAACCAGAGTAGCGATGATACTCGGAAATTTTTGACCACCAAATTAGATCCAAAAACACAAAATCAGTAACTTTAGAAACGGGAAAAACGGCTCTATTATTGCTGAGTGTGCAACAGGATATAGTATTAATGTCGTGAAAGAAGGCATTCAAAGCGAGTTGGGTGAAAATTACAATGCTGTTGTTCCCTCATCGGTGCCAAGGTTAAAAGTGATGGGCATGAGCGAGAAACTTTCCTCCGATGACTTCATTCAGATTTTAAAAGATCAGAATGAAGACATCGCTATCAATGATGTAAAAGTAATACGGGTGTTTGAAAATCCTCGTTTCAAATACAACAAGAACAACGTTGTGATTGAAGTCGATAAAGACAGTCATAGCTGTTTGTTGACCGCGAAGAAAGTAAATATAAGGTTTGATCGGTGCCTTGTTGTTCCTGAGATTAGTATTCTTAGGTGTTTCCAATGTGGAGAATTTGGGCACATGAGCACAGATTGCAAAAACGCTATCGCGTGCTCTAAGTGCAGTGGACCTCACAAGACATCTGAATGCACGTCATCTGTATTGAAATGTGTTAATTGTAATAAAATGAATCAAGAACGTAAAACGAATTTGGACGTTAAGGCTCTATAAACCGTAATCAATTTGATGATGAAGATGATTTTGTTCTCATTCGCACTAATACTAATGCAATTTTAGCCAAAATTCAATATTTCACTGCTATTCAACAACTTACCTCTGTCAACGTATATTCATGGTATTTTCATATGTATTTTTCACTCACCTAGCTAATTAATTATCAATTAATTGACTGAAAAGCGCTTAAAACTGCTTTTTTCCTAGACAAATTTTCGTATGCTATTTATACACACACCAACTCCGAACGATCGAGACACACACATACACATGCACTCAGTTTTTCACTTGTTCTTTTCTCGCCGTTTTCTTGATTTTATCACAACTAAACATAATTCACTACCTAACTTTCACTTTTGTCTTTGATGTTGAACATCAATTTCTTCACTTCATGTCGAAAAACCAACGAAAACTGCTTTAAAAAATTTGAAGTTAGAGACAAATTTGGCGGCCGTATTGTGAATGTTGCAAAATTCGGAACACCCAAATTCACTACCGCATTAGGTGAAATAGTGCGCTCAAAATATCGGCAAAGCAACTTAGAAATATCAAAACAATACATCGAATATGCTAGTCGACACGCAAACAACTTTATGCATATACAAGAAAAGAATCATCATTTCATCGTTGCCAGATTTATTTGATCAAATAATTACTGCGGTTTGTCGAATTAATCAAATCAACCAGAAAAAAGAAAAGATTATGCAAGCTTCTGTTGGCAGGGTGGAGAATGGTTGACATTTAATTTTACCGTACCATTCATCCTACCATGCAGTAAAAAAAAACAAAACTACGGCAGCCGCAGCAGCAGCCACGACCAAGCAGATGACAGCACATACTTTTACTATTTTCTCTCCCCACAATCAATGTTTTCGTAGAATAATTTCTCAACGTATAGCCGGTTGTGGTGGCAAATATACATTTCGTTATTCCTTACTCATTTTACAGATTAGAACTAATAAATCAGTATCTGTGGCTAGCACTCTTTCAAGGCTGTGTGCCACAGCCTAATTCAACTCGATTCTGTTCTATTTGCACTGCGCACAAGAAAGTGTGGATGGATGGCACGAGACTCACGCAGCAGCAAACAAACAGTCTGCGGATGAAGAATAAAACCTTATTTCGTCTTACATTTATTTGGGAAACTGTCTCAGTGCGCTCGACTGCTCAGTGCATAAAATTTTACCGGATAAAATGTAAATATTCGGAGAATCAAAGTGTTTTACTGTACTTTCCCCAACACTGTATGTTGAAAGCCCAGTGGTGTACGAAGAAATTTAAAATAAGTTTCCATATAATAAATATTTCATAAATGCTCAAAAATAAACATTTTGTTGCATCTGGCAACATTATGTAGCAGCTGACAAGCTTTTACCACCCCATTTCCACCCACCTCAAATTTTCGTCACTTTTTCGTACAAGTTGCCTCACCAATACTAACAAGCAATAACGTCATTAATTTTCAAAACAGAGTTACGGAGTCTTGAGCCTTAAACACGGAGCATTCAGTACTGAATGCAAAGTGTATAAAAGATTAGTTGATCGCAAAAAGAGCAGCTTGCATTTCAATGAATAGCAACCAAGTTCTAGTATGAATGTAAATAAATTCGATATTTTGTATTTGAACATTGCAGGTCTCTCTACAAACTACGTTGCATTACGTCAGCTTGTAGAAGATAAACGTCAATTTTTAGTCTTTTTATCTGAAACGCATATCGTTGACAGTGATTCTTTCGAACAGTACAGTATCCCGGGTTACAGTGTAGCTGCTTGTTTATCACATTCAAGACACACTGGCGGTGTTGCTATTTATGTCAAAGAATCGGTTCAATTCAAGCTTCAATTGAACGAAGTTTGTGATGGTAACTGGTTCTTAGGCATTGCAGTTGAACGTGGCATGAAGATGGGTAACTATGGAGTTTTATATCACTCTCCCAGTTCAAATGACCAGCGATTTGTTGAAATTTTGGAGAACTGGTTGGAGATGTTCATAGATCCTAGTAAATTAAATATACTCGCTGGCGATTTTAATATCAATTGGTGTGACATCCATAATTCGAATCATTTGAAACGGTTAGCAGACTTTTTGATTTGAAACAAAAGGTCTTCGATTACACACGTATTTCTCAGCACAGTAGAACTTTAATTGATCATGTATATTCTAATTTCGATTCCGTTAGTACGGTAACGATTTGTGATTTGAAAATAACCGATCATGAAACTCTAGTAATTAACGTAGATGATAATAGTGATAATAATAGTGATCTTATCAAATTAAAGTGCTGGAGAAAATATTCAAAACAAGCTATCTCGGGTCTTGTCGCAAGAAACGTGGATTTTCAATCAAACGTCGGTTCGTTAGATCAAAAATCAGCTGTTCTTACTGACGTTTTGAAAACCTGTACCAATAATCTAATAGAACATAAATATGTATCTCTGAAAACTCGAACAGCTGGTACAATCTGGATCTTTTACGATTCAAACGTAAAAGGGACAAATTGTACAGAAAATTTTGTAGAAGTAATAATGCTATTCATTGGAAAAGGTATCAGGTCGCGCGTAATAAATATTCGCATATGTTCAAAAAAAACGAGATGCGAATATATTCAGAGGAAAATTGATCAGCATCAAAACAACAGCAAAGAGTTATGGAAAATTTTGAAATCCTTGTTAAAACCTAATAGTAGAAAACCGCGATCCATAACCTTCGATGGCACATTAGAACAGTCAGAACAAGTTATTGCAGATAAATTCAATCAATATTTCGTCAACAGTGTCTCACTGATTGACCAGTCAATTGAGTTAGTTGATGAGCCTGACGAAATAAAACAGCCGATTAATTTTAATTGTAGATTTGATGGATTTCACCCAATAACATTAGAAGAACTTGAAAATATTTGCTTTTCAATTGGAAAAACGGCTGGAGTCGATAATGTTAATGCCAAGGTAATACAAGACTGCTTTGATGTCATCGGACACAACTTGCTGGACCTTATAAATGAATCTTTACGAACTGGGCACGTGCCACAAGTTTGGAAGGAATCTCTAGTGATTCCGATTCAAAAAGTTGCTGGGACGATTAAAGCCGAAGAGTTTCGTCCTATCAATATGTTGCACACATTAGAGAAAATTTTGGAACTTGTAGTAAAAGGCCAGCTGCTTGAGTATTTGAATAGAAATAACTTGCTGATACCGGAACAATCGGGATATCGAGAAGGTCATTCTTGTGAAACCGCATTGAACTTGGTATTAGCTAAATGGAAGGAAAATGTAGAGCGTAAAGATACGATTGTTGCTGTGTTCTTGGATCTAAAACGCGCTTTTGAGACAATTTCTCGGCCCTTATTGTTGAGCACAATCAAGCGCTTTGGAATTTCGGGATCTGCATACAATTGGTTTGAAAGCTATTTGTCTGACAGATCTCAAAGGACTGCTTTTAATGATTCTGTTTCTAGTCCCGTGGAGAACACGCTAGGAGTGCCACAGGGAAGTGTATTAGGGCCTATTTTATTCATTATGTATATAAATGACATGCGACGAGTCTTACGATTTTGTGATATAAATCTTTTTGCTGATGACACCGTGATATTCATTGCAGCTAAAAATTTAGCAGATGCCGTTCCACGCTTGAACGAGGATTTACTCTCAAAGTAGATGGTTGAAATACAAGCAATTGAAATTGAATATTAATAAAACAAAATACATGGTAATTTCGCGAACCCGAGTAAATGAGGATGTCTCTGTTAAAATTGATGATGAGACAATTGATCGCGTCCGCGATATTAAATATCTTGGCGTGATTATTGATGACAAGCTAAAATTTGACATACATATTGACAATGTTATCAAGAAAATAGCCAAGAAGTATGGAATGCTCTGTCGATTAAAACACGATTTGACTATTGGTAGCAAAATACTCTTGTATAAATCAATCATCTCTCCTCATCTGGATTTTTGCCCTTCCATCCTTTTCTTGGCTAACGAAACACAAATATCGAGATTGCAGCGCTTACAAAATAAAATGATGCGTTTGATTTTAAAATGTGATAGATTCACTTCCTCAACTTTCCTGTTGGACGCCTTGCAATGGCTGTCAGTGAAGCAAAGAATAGTGTACTTGACTATGGTGTTCATTTTTAAAGTAATAAACGGTTTACTGCCTCGATATTTGAGTGATCGAATTGAAAGAGGAAGTGATATTCATAGTTATAATACTAGACACGCGAATAATGTGAGAACACCCTATTTTCTGTATGGCGCTTCACAAAACTCTTTGTTTTTTAAAGGTATAAATGTTTTCAATTCGATGCCTTCACACATCAAACGTGCAGTCACGCTAACACAGTTTAAGAGACAATGTATTTCACACGTCAAAGCTGCCTTTCGAACAGCTACCCGGCAATTTTTTACCCGCTAACACATGTATCTTGACGAAGTTTTTAACAACGGATGATTTTTATGGACCATTTTTTATTTTAATTATTTATTGAGGCATTAATAAGCTATAACGTTCGCCTCGATGATGATGATGGATTTTAATTTATTGACGTAGTTTATTTTTGAACCTTTCTTTGTGTAGTCTACAAAAGTTTGAGCATCGCGCGCGGATTACAGATATGAATGATTTTGAATTTATTTAAAAACTTGCATATTTCGAACTGTTGAATCATGCTCTTGAATTAGTAGTAAGCCTTCTGGTAGATTATTTTGTACTCGCGGTTGTTCCGAAACTTTTGTTATCGACGGAGCGGTTACACAAGTTTTGATGTTTGGTTGTCGAACCTAATGATCCATGTTCAGATACATGTGAGTTTTAGATTGCGATATTGGTTTGTGAAAAGAACGCGATGTTTGGCGGAGCTTTTGAAATCTGTGCGAGAGGTTTCACAAGTTTAGCTTTTGATGAGCTCCATGTATCACTACTGTTGATTACAAAAATTCTAGGTGTAGTTCTTTAGTTCATTTTACCAATTTATTTTTGCTGTACAGTATGGAATTTTATTTTGGATTTTATATCTGTATATACAATCGGATCGTTTGTTTGCAAAACCGATTACATTGATCTTAGTTAATTATCTTAAAGATAACTCGTCCAGCTCAAACCTTTGTAGGGGTATGTGGCGGGACCATCATCATCATCATCATCATACAGTTCCTCCGTCTCTTCACGGTCTCGATCTTCCTGCTGGCGCTTTTTCCTCCGGAAAATCGAATTTTGTCTGTTCCGCACCCGTTTGTATCGTGCCTCGTTCGCCCTCGTGCGGTGTTGCAGCAATCTCGCCCATGCTGCATTCTTCTCCTCAACTAACTGCTCACATTCGCCATCATACCAGTCGTTTCTCTGATCCGGAGCCACCGTGCCTAGTGCAGCGGTTGCGGTGCTTCCAATGGCGGATCGAATATCTCTCCAGCCATCTTCAAGAGATGCTGCGCCTAGCTGCTCTTCCGTTGGGAGTGCCACTTCCAGCTGCTGCGCGTAGTCTTGGGCTAGTCTACCGTCTTGTAGCCGCCCAATGTTAAGCCGCGGCGAACGACTCCGACGCGTGTTGTTCACCGTCGAGAGTTTTGAGCGCAGACATACTGCGACGAGGTAATGGTCGGATTCAATATTCGCACTGCGGTAAGTGCGTACGTTCGTGATGTCGGAGAAGAATTTACCGTCGATTAGAACGTGGTCGATTTGGTTTTCCGTTACTTGATTAGGTGATTTCCATGTGGCCTTGTGGATATTCTTACGGGGGAAGAAAGTGCTTCGGACTACCATTCCGCGGGAGGCTGCAAAGTTTATGCATCGTTGGCCGTTGTCGTTCGATACGGTATGCAGACTATCCGGTCCGATGACCGGTCTATACATTTCCTCCCTTCCTACCTGAGCGTTCATGTCACCGATGACGATTTTGACGTCCCGCAGTGGGCATCCATCGTATGTCTGCTCCAGCTGCGCATAGAACGCTTCTTTCTCGTCGTCGGATCTCCCTTCGTGTGGGCTATGATGCTATAGTTGAAGAAACGGCCTTTTATCCTCAGCTTGCACATCCTTGCGTCGATTGGCTGCCACCCAATCACGCGTTGGCGCATCTTTCCCAGCACTATGAAGCCGGTTCCCAGCTCGTTGGTGGTGCCACAGCTTTGGTAGAAGGTAGCCGCTCGATGCCCACTTTTCCACACTTTCTGTCCTGTCCAGCAGATTTCCTGCAGCGCTACGACATCGAAGTTGCGGGGATGTAATTCATCGTAGATTATCCTGTCGCAACCTGCGAAGCCTAGCGACTTGCAGTTCCATGTTCCAAGCTTCCAATCGTGATCCTTTATTCGTCGCCTAGGTCGTTGCCGATTGTATCGAGTCGTATTATCTTCTATGTCGTTCGTAATAGTTGTTTTTAAAGGCGGCTTATTGGGCCTGCGCAAACCTCCTGTCTCGTCGGAGGGCCGTCGTGTCAGGGCTGTTTAGCGTCCCACCTAACACCAGGACTTGGGCTTGTGCGCTTTGAGCGGCACACGGTCGCTTTGGCGGAGCCTACTTGCGGATTCATGCAGCTTTTTATAGAGGTCCTAGGCAGGCGCCACAACTCGCAGATGGCCTGGGGAGGGATCGTCAAGCCCTTGGACATAGTCCCTGCTGCCCCCAAATTTCAGATCATGCGGATTTCTAATCACCAACACAACAACAACCATCCGATAGTCAGAATATCACAAGAGTATTTCACTCAAATGCAGATGCTGGCTCTATGGTTCTACCGCTACACCGCAACAGATTGCCATCGTTGGATTTTCTGTCGTATTGATCCTGTTACGAGCGCTACCTACGCCATCGGTGGGAACGAAGAGCGTGCGTCAGAAGGAGAAGCTGCAAAAATGTATTTGCATGGATGGAAATTAAACCTGAAACAAGTAGCAGTCTATCAACTAAAATAATAATCTTGAGGGGAAATTTCACTGGTATTGATGCTATCCATGCGAATAAATTTTTATTGCGTCCCTGACGCACGGTCGTGATTCCGCCACCGACGGAAACTATCAGAAACTAATCAATAAAGTTGAACCTGTAGCCACGCCCCTTTGGTGAGTATTTGACGGTTACACAATATTTGCAGTCATCCCGGACAACAAAGAGGAGGGACTAATGAGCCATCTTTATTGGTTATAAGAAAAATGCTCTCCCCCGCGCGCGTGGCGCAATCAGCCTCATTCCAGTTCAAGACAGCAGCACGTACAGACGTGTTTTTTGCTCGCGCATTTTTGACATAAACTACGTCTAAGGGAAAGACTCAGATACAGGGTGTAAAACCGAAATTTTCAAATTCGAAACCGTCACGAAATTAGGATAGATTTCAAACGCTAAAAGCGTCTTTATCTTTCGATGGATTTTCGAAATTTGCTTATCAATAGATTCGGAAACTCTCCAGCAATTTGCCAATTCTACTGATACTATTGATCATCAACGTTAAACTATTGAAAATGTTATTTCTTTTCAAACCGGGTGAAAAATTCAATTCCGTTCATAAATCCCCAACACGGGCCTTTTGATCCACTGCTTCGTTTTCCCTGTGTATAAAAAGCCCCATGTTTCGCGTGCGCGCGTCATTTTCATTCTGGATGTAACGGAGAACGGTCCAGCGCGGTTCCAGCGATAACGCCTGTGTTTGGTCTGTTGTGGTAAAAACTTATGGACGATTTAAATCAAACCCAACTCAGCACCTAAAAACTCATGTATGAGTTGAATCATCGCATGTTTTCTGTATATATGAAGAATCACGAGCGCGCGTCAAACGGAGAAGCTGCAAAAATGTATTCGCATGGATGACTATCTGCTAAAATTATAAGTCTTTCTCTGAATCGGGATCTCGTGATTCTACTACCGACGGAAAACAATCTGCCATCACCAAGCAATTAAGTTTTACTTTGATCAAAATTCATCTCGCCTCAAGTTGTGACTTGAGAGCTACTTTCATTGATGGTAGCCAATCGTTAGTAGGGGAAATTACGGCTTTGGCAGGTTTTGTTCTATTATTGTCAGGTGGTTTTCTGTAACTAATTATGCTCAAATTTGGCCTAAACATTCTTTGCATATCAAAGAATGTTGTGGCCAAATTTCATAAAATTTGGTCAACAAGAAACCTCGCCGACAATAATAGAACAAAACCTGCCAAAGCCGTCATTCCCCCTACTTCATACAAGAAAATTTAATCTGAGCGCTGCTAATGTTAATGACGACGACCGCGCGATCCACACCATCGCCGAGAATAAAATTTCCGGTAGGAGCTCCGCCGATGCCGAAGGTGGTACCACGGTCTGCTCTCCGCGACATCTCGAACGAAATGGCTCACACGCGCGGGAGAGCTGCTTTCTTGTAATCAATAAAGTTGAATCTGTAGCCACGCCCCTTTGGTGAGTGTTTGACGGTTACACAATATTTGCAGCCATACCGGACAACAAAGAGGCGGGACTAATGAGCCATCTTTATTGATGATAAGAAAACTGCTCTCCCCCGCGGGCGTGGCATTTCATTAGAAATGTTGCGGGCGGCGGTCCCAGCATCGGCGGAGTTGCTGAACGAATCAATCGGTTCTTCTCAGGGCCACCATCCTATGCAAAGGAAGAGGTGAGGCGAATATTGTTCAAAGAGCAAATTAACCACTTGGCGACGCCATAATGTTGCCGTCCGTAGCAGAATCACGAGTGCGCCCCGGGAGGAGATGCTACAAATATGAATTCGTATGGATGGCATCAATGGCAGCCAGGTGAAATTTTCTCAAGATCTTATTTGATTTTGTTGCAGCTTGTGATTGGGAAGGCGGATTATTAACAATCAATCGAAAGATGGAGATGGAGACAGTTCAATCGAAATGATGCCGTCAGTAGCGAAATCATGAGTGCGTTTTGACGCGTGGTCTTTGCAAAACCATGTTAGCGTCTTCAGTGATTTGACGGTAGTTATCCTCATTTCTAAAGTTTTAATGGTTTAATACAGTAAAAAGTGCAATTAAACCTGATAAATTGAAATTTAGTAATACCCAAGTTTAGTTAAGCTCATTTACAATATTTTTCGAAAAATTCGAAAAAGAACAATGAATTGAATTTAAACAAACAAAACTAAACTACTCATATTATACAAAACTCGAGAATTCAATAAATTTGTTTTAATTACTTAAATATATTACTTCCTTTTAAAATGTAAATTTCATAAGAAATCCAAAGAGTAATTTTGTAATACTCATGGATAATGGCACTAGATTCTTCATTTCACCAAACTGTTTCACGTAGTTTACGTCGGGCGGTCGTGTCTTGTACACAACCCATATGATTTTTAAGTTCTTATTTTGGTAGTTCTATATAAATATGTAGTGAAATTAATAACATTATGGTAAGAAGTTATATCAAATTTCATATATATTCGTAGAATATAACATCAACTAGGAGCCGGAGTTAACTCAGGATGTACATCTCTTGTAGAAGAAGCTGGAAATTATATAGATTTTTTTTTAGTTATGAGTATCAGATAACAGGTTATGTGCCAGGACGTCGTCTGCATAAATGTTACATGGCAGGTTGTGAAGCTTTCATTTCTGGGATATTTTGTAGTGACTAGTGAGCTATGAAAATGTTAAATCATAAAAATATGAAGGTACATAAAATTATAATATAAAAATAAAAAGCATGAAATTATGAAAATTTTATAATATGAAAATAAGAAACATAAAAGTATAATGTAATAAAAGAATAAAAATTGCTATATGAAAATAAAAAATAGGAAAACATGAAATTAAAAAATGAAGATACAAAAATATGAGTACACAAAAACATAAAAGCATGAAAATATGAAAATATTGAAAACTTTATATTTTAAAGTTTTCAATACTACTACAATCGCACGCCTCCATGCTTCTATGCACTCATATTTTTGTATCTTGTAATTGATGTTAAAGCATAAAATTTTGAAAATATGACAATATGAAGATCTGAAAATAAGATAATATAAAAATATTAAAACACAAAAATATATAACATGGAAATATGAAAGTATAAAAAGATAAATCATAAAAATATAAAAATACAAAAATATGAAAAAGGAAACCTGAAAATATAGAAATATATAAATATGCAAATTAAATTATAACAACATGAAAGTATAAATATATAAGAAAGACAAAAAAATATGAAAGTTAAATATTAGAAATTATAACAATACTTATAACAATAAATTATAACAATATTTATAACATTTTAACAATAAAAAGAAAATACACATATATGAAAATACAAAGGATTTAAATATGGAATTCGAAATTTAAAAATTCAAAAGTATAAAAATATGAACATATACAGGTATAAAAAATTGGAAAGCATGAAAATATAAAAATATAAAAGCATCATATAATGTAATATATGTATAAAAATAAGAAAAATATAAAAATATGGAAAATATGACAATATAAAAATATTATAATATGAAAATGTAATAACATGAAATTATATAAATATGAAAATACAAAAATATGAAATATAATAGTTTAAAAATATTAAAACATTAAATATTAAATATAAAAGTGAAAAATTAGGACAGTATAAAATACGTAAATAAAAAAATATTAAATTGTAAAAATATGAAATTTAAAAAAAAATGGAAATTTTTAAAACAAAATGTAAAAATATGAAAAATAAATATTATGAAATATGAAAAATAAGTATAATGAAATATGGAAAATAAATATTATATGAATATATGAAAATACGAAAGCATGGCATTGCTACGGTATATTTCGTGGACTGGAAACTAGTGATACTCATGCTTCCTTTGAAATCTCTGTCCAGATTGCTATCAGAAATCAAGGTGGGTGTAGTCCTTAATTTCAATCTATGACAAAAAATGACAAAAGCATTAGAATTACTATTCCTGGCCACGCTTATCTGTACCGTTACTAGGGAGAGAAGGAATAAGTACCACGGAGTTGGCTATTGGGAAGGTATTCGTTGGGTCAGGATGTGCCTGTAGCTGGCAATGTGACCATGGTAGAACTTACCCCGTAACACACCACGGAGAGGTATCTACCCAGCATTACGGGTACTAAGATCTCATTAATATCTCCAAAGATAAAATTCAATAAGAAATTTTAATATATAATTGCAAAAAAACTTGATAAAACTGATGGATCGAGCACAGAATCTTACTATCTGCTGGCGTAAACGCTAACCTTTGCACCATTTGTGATCCGTGACGGTTGTGCACTAATACACGATAATATGACAGATAAATCACAGGTAACTTTGGCCTCATGCCGTAGGTAACTTAACACGTCAACGAGCTTCACGACTGTCTTTGGTTTATCTAGAGAGGGTCATTTTTTGCAAAACATCGTTCGCGTTATCCATGGTAACGAGACGTACTCATTCAATGAAGAGTCGTTCCCCACATGGCTTTGGATGTAACTAAAACAAATGACAAGCAAATTATGTCCTCGTCCTGACAACGCGGATTTGCGATTTGATGAGCCTATTGCGATTGATTTATACTGCAAGTCAAACGTTGCTCTATATTGCTTGACTATGACTATGGACGGTGACCAATGACAAGCCTGGGCTTAATAGTTAGAAACAAAGCAATTCAAATTATGTTTTTAATTATAAGATTTATTTCCAGAGGTTTTGAATAAACAAATTGCTAATAATTCTACACAGCATGGAAGTTATCGTTTCCAATATCAATACCTATAATATATATATATATATATATAGGTTGACCATAAAAATAGCACTGTGGCGATCCCGCACCGCCAGTGCCGATGCTAAAAACGAGCAATGGGTAATGTTTTCAACATAACCGCGAGTAGACGTAGGACTTGTATAAACGTAACGTTTTGACGTAGGACTTACGTCTCTCTTTACTATACCGGGTGTCATTTCAAAATATTCAAATCGACCGCGTTACGCTGTGTTGAAAGATTTTAAACGTTAATAGCGTTCGTCTCAGTGGACGAATTTTTGCGGTAAGCCCCTCAATCGACAGATTTCAAGTATGCCTTCCATGTCCATGCTTGATGAGACCCGAAAAACTTGTTTCAATAGGCATGAAACTGTTTTCAATGAAAAACATTGAGATCAAGGGAACCTATAAATATGGGTACCGCATAATTCTTGCATCATTCCATTACCACGTTCTGATTGGTGCAGACACCAGCGAATGAGCAGCCGCTGGGTCTGCCGAGAAGCCATAAAATAGCGCAACGCGATTTTTTTCTTTCATTCTGACCGGGACAAGCGAAGCAACCGCATCATCGATTGAACAGCACTCACACCTTTTAGCAGGGAATGAAGTCTGCACCGACCCCTTTTTCGGTTCGACACCATCGAAGCGACCATCATCAGCCGAAACCTAGCTAGTACATCAGCAGTCCACCCTACAGACCTGACAAAGCAGCAATGCTGAGCAGATACCGGCAGCAGCAGCAGAGTCGAGCCGAGACCGGCCGGCATCGGTGCTGAGCCGAGACAGGCTGAAGAAAAGCCACATGATGCAGCATGTATGTCCAAAAAACAAACGGTTCTTCCGAAAGCCAATAATAGAGATCAATATCAATGCTTTCAATACCCTTCGGGATAGAAATTGTACTTGGGTGCCAAATCCAATATTCTAGAGATAAAATTTTATGCGTGATTTTCATAAATAGCGTCAAAACTAACAGTGAGATACAGTCTACATCCCCTGTTGAGCCAACTTGTGGTTTATTTCAGGCAGTCCTTCAGTGGGAAGGTTGCCACTATCGAGGCTAATATTTCGTGACCAGACAGATACTTCCTGAATTTTTGACGTAGGACTACGTCTGTGTTTTCTATATTGGGGTACACTTTACGATTGCGAAAATCGGGGACCGTCACGAAAATATGATAGACTTTAAACTTTAATATCTAAGCCGTTTCTCGATGGATTTTCAATTTTTGTTGACCATTCGATCAAGGATGAGTCAACGCTTCTTTGTATTTATTTGAAAATACTGAATTTGAACTATTTATTATCGAAAATTGATAAAATGTTTAGAAATAGGTCAACCAACCAATCACGTACATGCATCACTAGCACAGACATCAAAAATCAATCACTTGCGGGTTTGGATCTAATCCTCAGTTTGAACAAGATTTTACGCAGAGCAGACGCATCAAAGCGATCGCAGCGGAGTGGACACAGCATCACGGAGGCGCTAATGACATTTTCAAAGGAAATCCATCGCATTGGTGGTGGTGCTCGATGTGTTGCTGCAGATCATTCAACCTCAACGAACCAGAATTTCATATGAAGAAAAGGTTGACCATAAAAATAGCACTGTGGCGATCCCGCACCGCCAGTGCAGATGCTGAAAATTTATTACAAATTGTGGTGTCAGTTAGTTGGAAAGGAACATTGGGGAAAAGAAAATTGGTTCTTCTCAGGACCAACATTTTATGAAAAGAAAGAGTTAATTGGGAAAATGGACTGTTTCGGTGGCATCGGGTTTGGCGTGGTAGCTTGGTTGCTGTTAGTGATTCCATCCATTAAAATTTTCTACATCATCTCCCTCCGACGCGCAAATTCGCTATTTACGATTGAGTTTTGAACTTTGAAGAAAGTTTATTTCGAATCAACTTTCTTTTGTATAAAATCCATGAAGCCGCCACCTTTATTAAAACTATCTACTTACAGCAACAACCTATTGATGAACGTCGCTTGGACAGACAGATGTCAAGAGATAATGTTTGGTAATATGAAGAAACTTCGTCTTGAGTCAAATTTCTGTTGTCATTCCTCGCAACAATACGCATCTTAGATAAACAACATTTCATAACCAAATTCAGAATCTTTCAAGAAAGTTTCATTGGATTCTTTGAATTCATAATTCTCCGAACGGTCCGTTGTCTGTGGAAACCCGATCGAAATGGCTCGCGCGCGCCGAAAAGCAGCTTTCTTATATCTAATGAAGTAATTTCATTAGCCCGGCCCTTCAATAATCTTTATGAGTGCACCTTATATTTACACCATATCAGCTCACAAAGGGGCGGGGCTTACGGTTTTGATTTATTAAATACAAGAAAGCTGCTGTTTGGCGCGCGCGAGCCATTTCGATCGGGAAGGCGGTGCGACATTCGATGCAGCGAAGCGGACACAGCAGCACGGAGTGGGTGGCAGTGTGGCAAATGCTGCAAACGATTGGATTGGATGCAGTTAGTGATTGGAATGGGAATTGGGAAAAGAAAATTGGTTCTTCTCAGGGCTAACATTTTACGAAAAGAAAGAGTTAATTGCGAAAATGGACTGTTTCGGTGGCATCGGGTTTGGCGTGGTAGCTTGGTCGCTGTTAGTGATCCCATCCATTAAAATTCACTACATCATATCCCTCCGACGCGCTATCAAATTCGCTATTTACGATTGAGTTTTGAACTTTGAAGAAAATTTATTTTGAATCAACTTTCTTTTGTATAAAATCCACGAAGCCGCCACCTTTGTTAAAACTATCTACTTACAGCATCTACCTATTAGTGAACGTCGCTTGGACAGACAGATGTCAAGAGATAATGTTTGGTAATATGAAGAAACTTCGTCTTGCGTCAAATTTCTGTTGTCATTCCTCGCAACAATACGCATCTCAGATAAACAACATATCATAACCAAATTCAGAATCTTGCGAGAAAATTTAATAGGATTCTTAGAATTTGTCATTCTCCGAACGGTCCGTTGTCTGCGGAATCCCGATCGAAATGGCTCGCGCGCGCCGAAAAGCAGCTTTCTTATATCTAATGAAGTAATTTCATTAACCCCGCCCCTTCATTAATCGTTATGAGTGCACCTTATATTTACACCATATCAGCTCACAAAGGGGCGGGGCTTACGGGTTTAATATATTAAATACAAGAAAGCTGCTGTATGATGCGCGAGCCATTTTGATCGAATTAAGAGTTTGACATTCAATGCAGCGGAGCGGACACAGCAGCACGGAGTGGGTGGCAGTTGGCAAATGCTGCAAAACGATTGGATTGATGCAAGTTAGTGATTGATTGAAATGGGAATTGGGAAAAGAAAATTGGTTCTTCTCAGGGCTAACATTTTATGAAAAGAAAGACTTAATTGCGAAAATGGACTGTTTCGGTGGCATCGGGTTTGGCGTGGTAGCTTGGTTGCTGTTAGTGATCCCATCCATTAAAATTCACTACATCATCCTCCGACGCGCTATCAAATTCGCTATTTACGATTGAGTTTTGAACGTCAACTTTCTTTGTATATCTCATAACCAAGCATCTACCAGAACCTTGGACAGACAGATGTCAAGAGAAATTTAATATGAAGAAACTTCTCTTGCGTCAAATTTCTGTTGTCATTCTCGCAACAATACGCATCTCAGATAAACAACATATCATAACCAAATTGAATCTGCGAGAAAATTTAATAGGACTTAGAATTTGTCATTCTCCGAACGGTCGTTGTCTGCGGAATCCGATCGCGCGCCGTTAAAGCAGCTTTCTTATATCTAATGAAGTAATTTCATTAACCCTCCCTTCATTAATCGTTATGAGTGCACCTTATATTTACACCATATCAGCTCACAAAGGGCCGGGGCTTACGGGTTTAATATATTAAATACAAGAAAGCTGCTGTTAGAGCGCGCGAATATTTGATCGGAATTCCACAAAGAGCGGTTTGACATTCAATGCAGCAGGTGGACACAGCAGCAGGAGTGGGTGGCAGTTAGGCAAAGCTGCAAATTTATTTCAACCTTTGGAGGCTTAGCGAAAAATCATCATGTGGCGGTCGGACGGTTGCAACGCAATGTGTCGACAAGCAATTGATGCAGTTAGTTATTGGAATGGAATTGGGAAAAGAAAATTGGTTCTTCTCAGGACCAACATTTTATGAAAAGAAAGACTTAATTGCAAAAATGGACTGTTTCGGTGGCATCGGGTTTGGCGTGGTAGCTTGGTTGCTGTTAGTGATCCCATCCATTAAAATTCACTACATCATCTCCCTCCGACGCTCTATCAAATTCGCTATTTACGATTGATCTCATAACCAAATTCAGAACCTTGCGAGAAAATTTAAAAGGATTCTTAGAATTTGTCATTCTCCGAACGGTCCGTTGTCTGCGGAATCCCGATCGCAATGGCTCGCGCGCGCCGTTAAAGCAGCTTTCTTATATCTAATGAAGTAATTTCGTTAGCCCCTCCCCTTCATTAATCGTTGTGAGTGCACGTTACATTAACACCCTTACCAGATCACAAAGAGGCGGGGCTTACGGGTTTAATTTATTAAATACAAGCAAGCTGCTGTTCGGCGCGCGGGAGCCATTTGATCGGGATTCCACAAAGAGCGGTTCGACATTTAATGCAGCGGAGCGGACACAGCAGCACGAAGGCGTGGGGTGGCAGTGGCAATGCCGAAAATTTATTCCAAATTTTGGAGGCTGAGCGAAAAATCATCAGGTGGCGGTCGGACAGTTTCAACGCAAGGTGCCAGCAAGCGTTTGGATGCAGTTAGTTTTTAGAAAGTCGCATTGGGAAATGAAAAATGGTTCTTCTCAGGACTAACATTTTATGATAAGAAAGAGAGGTTATTACGCGAAAATGAATTGTTTCGGTGGGATCGGGTTTGGCGGGGTAGCTTGGTTGCTGTTAGTGATTCCATCCATTCAAATTTACTGCATCATCTCCCTCCGATGCGCTATCAAATTTGCTAGTTGCGATTGAGTTTTTGCACTTTGAAGAAAGTTCATATCAGATTGTCGGATCAACTTTTTGTATAAAGGCGTTTTGGAGGACATCATCCTCAAAAATTGACGAAATAAAGGAGAAATAAGCAGTGGCGTGAAACCAAACGGAAATATATTAGGGGATTCATTTTAACCAGCGTGAAGGTTGCTGTGTATCTGTTTATGGAAATGTTTCATAGGCGATTTGAAATATGTCCTTGTGATTGAGTGTGAAACATTTCTATAATCAGATACACAGCAACTCATACGCCGTTAAGTATACCCTGTTATTTGGTAAACGTTTGATTTTCGCCGCGATGTAAGCGTACGTGGCAAAGTAAGGATTGTGATGTCCCCTGACTGAAAACCAGTCGAGTGGCTTTTAGCACGATGAGTCATGTTAATTCCACAATTAGAGACTCAAAAGTCCATCCAACTGAACAATTCAAGACAAAATTTTCAAAACGACTTATCTGCTTTTGTAAACAAAGATTCAAACGAAGATTTGACGAATCTGATAAGCTCTCCCGCAAACCAACACCATCAACAGGTAGCGGCATCCTTCACCTACCTATTGATGGTGTTATTGGCTATCGAGCGTCAAATCGTCTCAATCTTTGTTTACAAAGCAGATAATCGTTTGAAAATTTTGTCTTGAACTAATCGACTTCTTGATTGAGTTGGCCTCCGAGCAGTTTGCTCAATGTTAATAAAACGAGACAAATTATTATGGCAAATACCATCATTTTCGAATAGCTACGTAGTTCTACGTCACTTTTGCGTACAACCCGATTGGGCTGCACCTTTGAGTTTTTTTGATGATTCTTGTTCGAGGTAGATTTGATTTCTGTGTCGGTTTGATGAGAAGATTTTGCCAAGGAATGGTATGCAACGCCGATTATTTATCCAAAATAGTTGATGTGAGAAATTTGGACATATTATGTATCTTAAAGGCATGGTCAAGTCAAGTCCTACGTCCACTTAGCGGTTATGTCACAGACATTACCCACTGTTCGTTTTCTATTGTAAATATTAGTGTACATAGTAGTTAGGTTATCAAATTATAAAAACACACTAGCGCCTCCTAAAGGCCGTCATGATATATCATATCTTAAAACTTGAATAACAATATAAACAAAAAAAAAACCAAATTGAAGTTGGAGGGCCAAGCCGGCCGAGCACTGTACATGTAAAAAAAATAATTGTAGAACAGTAAATGAAACAATAAAGAAGAATTTTACTACTACTACTAGCGCGCGCGAGTCATTTCGTTCGAGATGTCGCGGAGAGCAGACCGTGGTACCACCTTCGGCATCGGCGGAGCTCCTACCGGAAATTTTATTCCCGGCGATGGTGTGGGTCGCGCGGTCGTCGTCATTAACATTAGCAGCACTCAGATTAAATTTTCTTGTATGATGTAGGAGGAATGACGGCTTTGGCAGGTTTTGTTCTATTATTGTCAGGGGGGTTTTTGTTGACCAAATTTTATGAAATTTGGCCACAATATTCTTTGATATGATATGATATTTGATATGAAGTACTAACGTACTACTAACAGTACTAACGTCTTGGGAGCGTCCACAAATTACGTAACGGTTAGAGAGGGGGGGGGGTTGGTTGGGCGAAGTGTGACGACCCATACATAATTTTTAGATGCTTCATACCAAAAGTGTGACATAGGGGGAGGGGGGTTAAAAATGCCCAATTTTTACGTTACGTAATTAAAGGATCTTCTCTTAAGGTGAATCGGGGAGGCACTACACACCGTGTTATTTTTCCTATCTTTTGTCTCTTTCTAACATTGTCACCTCGTAATTTTGGAGTGGCGTATTTCGGTTTTCAGTTGTTTGATGTAACTGTAAATGTATCAGCATGTAGATTGCGAGTAAGCACGCGCCGGTGATACTTTTTCAAAATAATATTTGTTGTAGAAAAAAGTTAAGCATTCAATAATCAATAGTATCAATAAAATTGGCAAATTGCTGAAGGGTTTCCGAATCGATTGATAAGCAAATGTCGAAAATCCATCGAAAGATAAAGACGCTACTAGCGTTTGAAATCTATCCTAATTTTTGTGACAGTCTCGAATTTGGAAATTTCCGTTTTAAACCCTGTATCTGAGTCTTCCCCTTAGACGAAGCTTACGTCAAAAAATCTGTAGCAAATATCAATACTGACGCCATACAATTTTCTTCAGTCATAATACGAATCAATTGTTTGCATGGTCTCCTTCCGATACTTGCTTGGGATTCAACTACCGACGTTAGCGTTGCGCTTTGAATAAAGTTCATTTCGGAACCGATTTCTTTTTCAATCAACAGGTAACATACAAAATTAGTCTCGCGGGAAAATTTCATGTTGTGCCGACAACATCCAAATCGTTGCAAACGCCACACTCTAACTTTCACCTACTCAGTGACTGAGTAAAATTGTATTGCCATCTCTTTTCTTCCCACGGAAATTTTACTCAGTTTCCGTCAAAAGCAGGATTACTCAAAGTTTTGAGTTGTCCTGCTTTTGACGGAAATTGAGTAAAATTTCCGTGGGATAGAAAGAGAGAGCAATACAATTTTACTCAGTCACTGAGTAGGTGAAAGTTAGCGTGCACATTAGTGAATAAATTGCTGTAGCAATCTTCCGATGACAGCCTATGCTCGGACCGGCACTAATGCTATGATTCCGCTACCGATTATGCTTTGTTCTAAAAAGAAAGTTCATCTAATATTAACATTCTCAATCACTAAAATCATACAACTCCGAATTACGCTAGAAAATTTCACCGAAGAATTTTCCAGTTCCTAACGGTTGCACTTTAGGAAAATTATTTCAACTTAACCTTCCTCCCAAATATAATGATGGCCCTGAAAAGAACCGATTAATTGCCACTTATGTGCCTTATCAGCAGCCACTGGGCTGCGCGACCGCCATCCAGGGTTGCCACATTTAAATCTGAATTTTTTCTTCAGGAAATCTTTATATCTGTATTTTAAGTCAAAAAATCTGTATTGTGAATCTGTATCCAGTAAAGCTCAACCAAATTGTTTTTTTAAGCAATATTAGCTTTGAAAAAAAAAGATGTAGCTGATCATTTCAACAAAAATGGAAGTTCGTCAAGTCAATATTCTGCATTTTTAAAAAATATTTCGACATATCGGTAATAAAGAAATACAATCAACAATGTGTGCTTTTGCTAGGATTGGGATTCGACATTTTTTTTAATGAAAGCTGGCAAGAGTCTGTTTTTAACTATTGTAGCAATATATACAAATACTAAATAATTATTTCTCGATATAACTAGATTTGATTCTTCTGCTAGAGTTTTGTCTGAGACCACATGTGTTCAAATACAGTCTGAATTTGGTCATGTTACAGAATCGTTGATCTGCATAAACAGTTATTGAAGAATAAAACCTGCCATTGTCAACCTGTTAGTTAACATGAGAATAATGAGATCAGATTGGAGTAGAATATAATTAACAAGCCTCAAATCTCATTGAAAATATGTATTTACTAATAGCAAAAAGTCGTTTATAATTATTTTCAGTACTGAACTCTTAAAAAATCTGTAAAATCTGTAATATTGCTAAAAATCTGTATATCTGTATATACAGATTCTTGGTCACCGCTCTATCTAAAAAATCTGTAAAATACAGAATAATCTGTATATGTGGCAACCCTGCCGCCATCCGATGATTCGGCTCAACGGACGCCGTCGATTGCCAGATCCGCCGAAGATGGGACACGGATGAAAATGATGTGCTGTTGCTTCCACGACCGCCACCACCACCGACCGAACACGGGGCTTTTTATACACAGGGAAAACGAAGCAGTGGATCAAAAGGCCCGTACCTTACTGCAATCTGATGTCCGTGCTGGGGATTTATAAACGGAATTGAATTTTTCACCCGGTTTGCAAAGAAACAACATTTTCAATAGTTTAACGTTGATAATCAATAGAATCAATAGAATTGGCAAATTGCTGGAGAGTTTCTGAATCGATTGATAAGCAAATGTCGAAAATCCATCGAAAGATAAAGACGCTATTAGCGTTTGAAATCTATCCTAATTTCGTGATGGTCTCGAATTTGGAAATTTCGGATTTACACCCTGTATCTGAGTCTTCCCCTTAGACGTAGTTTACGTCAAAAGAGGGAGCGTTATTTCGAATTTGGAGCGTAAAAAGAGGGAGCGTTATTTGGAATTTTGAGCGTAAAAAGAGGGAGCGTAAAAGGAGGGAGCGTAAAAAGAGGTTTTACAGTAACAGTTTGCTTTTCGTGTGCTGTTTTCTTTGGCGATGCAATAATGGCAAGGATTTCGTAGGTGCAAATTTGTTTCGGTGATTAGTTCGTCAAATCTTGCTACTTTTGCACAAACAACTTATTTAAATGAAAGCCTAGACTTGAAATTGTGTGATTGAATCAAATTTATGTTCATAAATAGTGTATGTTTGCTGGAAAATGCAAATATTGTTGAGGGTGCCAACAACTGTCGCACCCTGCCAATGCCGTATTCTACCCTATTTAGAAAATTGCTGAAGAGTTTCCGATTTGATTGATACCAAATCTCAAAAATCCATCGAAAGATAAAGGAGCTATTAGCAATTGAAATCTCGCCCAATCTCGTGACGGTCTCCGGTCGGACAGGCCATATTTTGTAACTATGAAATCCATAACCAAATTTGGCATAATTTATGCATATAGTTGGTAAGAGCCGTAATGTAGGCAATTATTTTTAATGAACGATTGAATCGTTGCATCGTCACCGTTGAACTTTATTGCACTTGGCCCAATGTCACCCCCTGTGAGGGGTGAGAATGGGCCAATTTTAAACAACATATAACTTTGAAGAATTTCCCTCATTTATTATTTTCCTATCAAATTATCTGAAACAATCATTTCATGTGACCATGACTATTTTTGGTAAAAGTTGCTGCGAAAAACAAACCAAGAAAGTTACAGCTTTTATGATTTTTCTCTAAAAGTGGAGTTGCAGGGCCAGATTTGTGCGAACCATGTGGACTATGGAAATAAAAATGTCGTCCCCCTTTCCAGCTAAATCTGGCCCTGTGGATTTGATACGAACGAGTTTAGTAATTGTTTCCCGTTTTCGTCATTCGCAGGTTATCAGGATACTGTTTGTCATTATTGTGGAATTCATTGTGTGCTGGGCCCCGCTACATATACTGAATACGGTAGGTACAAGACATTATTAGCATGATGGCTTCGTTCTATTTCTTAGGAGGAAACGCGACCACGCGATGCGATGCGACAACGCTATTTGACAGTTCGTTGATAATACACACTACGAAAAAGTCGTGTTATGTTATGTCATTTGGGACCGACGCAAGCGAAGTAAAAGACGCATTGTTGCATTCAACTTAATTTTTACAAGACCTTTCAAATGTGGATCCGAAATTTTACACGACTAAAAAGTAAGCGTGCGCAGCAAAAATGGTAATGAACATCAAGGAAATCTAACACCAGTGTGGGAGTTTCTTTCGATACTTCTATGTCATTTCTGCTGCTTGGTAGAAGGGAGATCGAATCTCAACATGTTCTACGTATTGATGAATATGGTAAAGCATTAGCTCGTCCACTGCTTGCTGATTGCGATTGATTTGAAAGGTGAAAAAGGAACAAATAAAATCAGAGCTGACATACTCCAGACCGCATCGTGCTTTCGTGCTGTGCGACTCTTTTCTCTCTATGCGGAAGGATCCACAGTTTTTAATACTACCCGAAGCTATTTTAATTTCAACAGTGCTTCTCGGCGCTATCAGTAGGTGGATCCCGTTACGATCTGTGCTTGGACCCGTGCCTTCGTTTTACGTTGGACCCGTTTGCGGAAGTAAAATTCTGACAAGCGGTGGAAATACTGTAGAGACACCGTTCTGGAAAAAACGAACAGTGGGTAATGTCTGTGACATAACCGCTAAGTGGACGTAGGACTTGACTTGACCATGCCTTTAAGACACATAATATGTCCAAATTTCTCACATCAACTATTTTGGATACATAATCGACGTTGCATACCATTCCTTGGCCAAATCTTCTCATCAAACCGACACAGAAATCAAATCTACCTCGAACAAGAATCATCAAAAAAAATTCACAAAGTATCTGTCCGGTCACGAAATATTAGCCTCGACAGTGGCAACCTTCCCACTGAAGGACTGCCTGAAATTAACCACAAGTTGGCTCAGCAGGGGATGTAGACTGTATCTCAGCCCTTCCACTGAAGAGCCTTCTAATCCGTGCGATAGCGACTGAAGGAGAACATTATTTTTAACTCTTAGAGCCTTGCAAAAGGCTGTTTGCTTCGGCTAAGTGCAGAAAGTAAGAAAACGATCTTTTCAAATAACCGCGAATTTCTAGTGATGGTATAAAAATGCTCTGCGAGCGAATGCACTTTTCTTTTATACTACTTAATTTTGAATCTTCTCTGCTTCCCAATTGGTGGGCCAATCAGCTAGTGTCTTGTATCCCGCTTCTTTGTCAGACAAAGCGTCATCATCATCAACGCGTTCGAGAAGGGCTTCTTCTTTTTTACGCTTGTTGCTCGCTGCTGGCGTCTATTTCCTAACGGGACTTCGTTTGATACAGCCAATAAGCCGTGTGCGTGTTCTTTTCTGAGACAACATTGTTAGTAGTAGGGGGAAGGAAACACCCGGACATGGGATTTCGGGTGATAAGATTTAGAATTGGTAACATGGGACGATTATTCGCTATTTTTGAAAATCACGCATAAAATTTTATCACTATAATATTGGATTTGACACCAAGTACAATTTCTATCCCGAAGGGTATTGAAAGCTTTGATATTGATCTCTATTATTGGCTCTCTGAAGAACCGTTTGTTTTTTGGACATACATGCTGCACCATGTGACTTTTCTTCAGCCTGTCTCGGCTCATCACCGATGCCGGCCGGTCTCGGCTCGACTCAGCTGATGCTGCTGCCGGTATCTGCTCAGCATTGCTGCTTTGACGCGTCTGTAGGGTGGACTGCTGCTGTACTGGCTAGGTTTCGGCTGATGATGGTGGCTTCGATGACTTCATTCCCTGCTAAAAGTTGTGAGTGCTGTTCAATCGATGATGCGGTTTCTTCGCTTGTCCCGGTCAGAATGAAAGGAAAAAATCGCGTTGCGCTACTTTATGGCTTCTCGGCAGACCCAGCGGCTGCTCATTCGCTGGTGTCTGCACCAATCAGAACGTGGTAATGGAATGATGCAAGAATTATGCGGTACCCATATTTATAGGTTCCCTTGATCTCAATGCTTTTCATTGAAAACAGTTTCATGCCTATTGAAACAAGTTTTTCGGGTCTTATCAAGCATGAACATGAAAGACATACTTGAAATCTGTCGATTGAGGGGCTTACCGCAGAAATTCGTCCACTGAGACGAACGCTATCAACGTTTAAAATCTTTCAACACAGCGTAACGCGGTCGATTATAATATTTTGAAATGACACCCGGTATAGTAAAGAGAGACGTAAGTCCTACGTCAATAATTTTCTTTACCAAAGATGACTTACGCCTAAAAATGATTGCCAGAGGTGCGATAATTGCAGATATTACACTAATTTTACAATTTTTGAAAATTTTAATTACATTTTTCAACATTTCATTTTGACGTAGGACTTACGTCTCTCTTTACTATACCGGGTGTCATTTCAAAATTTCTAAATCGGCCGCGTTACGCTGTGTTGAAAGATTTCAAACGTTAATAGCTTTTACCCTAGTGAACAGATTTCTGCAGTAGACCCTCAATCGACAGCTTTCAAGTATGCCTTTCATATTAATGCTTGATAATATCCGAGAACTTGTTTCAATAGGCCTAAAACTGTTTTCAAAGCAAAACATTGAATTCAACCTATAAATATGGCGTTGGCGGTACCCATATTTCATTCTTGCATCATTCCATTACCACGTTCTGATTGGTGCAGACGTCAACGAATGAGCTCACGCTAGGTCTGCTAAGAAGGCATAAAATAGCACAGCGCGAATTTTTCTACTCAATCTGACCGAAACAGGCAAAACAATAACAGCATCGCATCGTCGGAATTTTAGAACGGTTGCATCATCGTCTCAGCCACGCATTCGCAAACCTAAAGCCTTTTTAAGAGCAAGGCAGAATCGTCAGCATTCTCAGGTCAGCATCATCGGCATTTTCAGCCCGGCATTGTCGAGAAGCCAACAGTAAGCGCGGCACGGCGGTGTGTGACGATAGAGTGTCGACGACAACACTACTGATCAAGTTTTCTCGGCCGATGGCCGTTTGGTATTCCTGCAGACATCGATTCATAATGTTTTAAACAATCATAAACTCCCAGTTGAACCGCTCAAGAGGAAATTTACATCTAACATTGTGAATGGATCTTTTCAGAACCACTAATATACTTACTAAAGAGTTTTTCGCAATTGAATCATTTTGAAAATGTAGTACAATCAACTAATTAGAGAGCGTTTGCGTGACAATTTTATTAATTCGCGTTCATGGCGATGAATTGTTACAAAATTCTGTCTTCCTCGCTCACGACAAAAGAAAATGCGTTTCTTATTCTAAGATTTCAACGAAATTTTTTGAAATTTCTCCATTAGAATTCCAAAAATTGTCACTGTTTTGAGTCTAAATATTTCAATTTAAAATTTGATTTATTTGTTGATGTGAATAGGTAAATAGCTACTGAATTTTGTGTAACTTTCAAACGTTTGTATAATGCTTTTGAATATTCTTGGTTAACGTTATTATGTGTTTCAGCAAATATACTCTATTACCACTATTACCACTCTAGCTAAACTCTTTAACTCTAAAAAACTCTTTAGTAAGTATATTAGTGGTTCTGAAAAGATCCATTCACAATGTTAGATGTAAATTTCCTCTTGAGCGGTTCAACTGGGAGTTTATGATTGTTTAAAACATTATGAATCGATGTCTGCAGGAATACCAAACGCTTAATCGCTGCTGCCATCGGCCGAGAAAACTTGATCAGTAGTGTTGTCGTCGACACTCTATCGTCACACACCGCCGTGCCGCGCTTACTGTTGGCTTCTCGACAATGCCGGGCTGAAAATGCCGATGATGCTGACCTGAGAATGCTGACGATTCTGCCTTGCTCTTAAAAAGGCTTTAGGTTTGCGAATGCGTGGCTGAGACGATGATGCAACCGTTCTAAAATTCCGACGATGCGATGCTGTTATTGCTTTGCCTGTTTCGGTCAGATTGAGTAGAAAAATTCGCGCTGTGCTATTTTATGCCTTCTTAGCAGACCTAGCGTGAGCTCATTCGTTGACGTCTGCACCAATCAGAACGTGGTAATGGAATGATGCAAGAATGATGCGGTACCCATATCTATAGGTTTTCGTGAATTCAATGTTTTGCTTTGAAAACAGTTTTAGGCCTATTGAAACAAGTTTTCGGATATTATCAAGCATTAATATGAAAGGCATACTTGAAAGCTGTCGATTGAGGGGTCTACTGCAGAAATCTGTTCACTAGGGTAAAAGCTATTAACGTTTGAAATCTTTCAACACAGCGTAACGCGGCCGATTTAGAAATTTTGAAATGACACCCGGTATAGTAAAGAGAGACGTAAGTCCTACGTCAAAAAGATGGATAGAAAACTCAGTTAATGAATTCATAATTTATAATGAATATATTTTTTTTCTTTCTGAATATTTTTAGTTTTGTATAAAAATAAATAATACTATACAAATAAACGTGTATTAACTGCCTGACAACAAGGCAATACTAAAACAGAGTTTGCTTTTTCACACAGCAATTTCTTCTTAACTTTTTTGACGTAGGACTTACGTCTCTCTTTACTATACCGGGTGTCATTTCAAAATATTCAAATCGACCGCGTTACGCTGAGTTGAAAGATTTTAAACGTTAATAGTGCTCGTCTCAGTGGACGAATTTCTGCCGTAAGCCCCTCAATCGACAGATTTCAAGTATGCCTTTCATGTCCATGCTTGATAAGACCCGAGAAACTTGTTTCAATAGGCATGAAACTGTTTTCAATGAAAAACATTGAGATCAAGGGAACCTATAAATATGGGTACCATAATTCTTGCACCATTCCATTACCACGTTCTGATTGGTGCAGACACCAGCGAATGAGCAGCAGCTGGTCTGCCGAGAAGCCATAAAAAGCGCAACGCGATTTTCCTTTCATTCTGACCGGAACAAGCGAAGCAACCGCATCATCGCATCATCACACCTTTTAGCAGGGAATGAAGTCTGCACCGACCGCTTTTTCGGCTCGACACCATCGAAGCCACCATCATCAGCCGGAACCTAGCCAGTACAGCAGCAGTCCACCCTACAGACCCGACAAAGCAGCAATGCTGAGCAAATACCGGCAGCAGCAGAGTCGAGCCGAGACCGGCCGGCATCGATGATGAGCCGAGACAGGCTGAAAAAAGCCACATGATGCAGCATGTATGTCCAAAAAACAATCGGTTCTTAAGAGAGCCAATAATAGAGATCAATATCAAAGCTATCAATACCATTCGGGATAGAAATTGTACTTGGGTGCCAAATCCAATATTCTAGTGATAAAATTTTATGCTTGATTTTCATAAATAGCGTCAAAACTAACAGTGGATAATTTTTCTGATTTAACCGCGAAGTGGACGAAGGACTTCGCTTGACCATGCCTAAAAAAAAACATAAGATGTCCAAATCTCTCACATAATATTTGGATATTTGAGTTTAAAAAACACCGATAACAGCTCAAACATTAAAATAAATTATCAATCGATTTTTCATCAAATGTTGGTTTTTTTGGCATTGATCAACATTGTTTGATACTGACCGCACACAAAGCGAACGTGACTGAATGATCGTCCTATGTTACCAATTCTAAATCTTATCACCCGAAATCCCATGTCCGGGTGTTTCCTTCCATCTACTACTAACAATGTTGTCTCAGAAAAGAACACGTACTTCTCACCTGAACTGCAATTCTAAGCTCGCTTGCCCGGCTTATTGGCCTGTATCAAGCGAAAAGTCCCGTTGTTAGGAAATAGACGCCAGCAGCGAGCAACAAGCGTAAAAAAGAAGAAGCCCTTCTCGAACGCGATACAAGTCCGAAAAGTCCCGTTAGGAAATAGACGCCAGCAGCGAGCAACAAGCGTAAAAAAGAAGAAGCCCTTCTCGAACGGGATACAAGACACTGGCTGATTGGCCCACCAATTGGGAAGCAGAGAAGATTCAAAATAAGGTATAAAAGAAAAGTGCATTCGCTCGCAGAGCATTCAGTCTTTTTTATACCACCACTAGAAATTAGCGGTTATTTGAAAAGATCGTTTTCTTACTTTTGGACTTAGCGAGCAAACAGCCTTGTTCAAGGCTCTAAGAGTTAAAAATAATGTTCTCCTTCAGTCGCTATCGCACGGATTAGGAGGCCCTACATCCCCTGCTGGGCCAACTTGTGGCTTATTTCAGGCAGTCCTTCAGTGGGAAGGTTGCCATTGTCGAGGCTAATATTCCGTGACCGGACAGATACTTCCTGAATTGTTTTTGATGATTCTTGTTCGAGGTAGATTTGACTTCTGTGTCGGTTTGATGAGAAGATTTTGCCAAGGAATGGTATGCAACGCCGATTATTTATCCAAAATAGTTGATGTGAGAAATTTGGACATATTATGTATCTTAAGGGCATGGTCAAGTCAAGTCCTACGTCCACTTAGCGGTTATGTCACAGACATTACCTACTGTTCGTTTTTTCGTCCCATATTCTAGAGAACTTGAGCATTCCTTGATGTCACGATAACGTCAAACACACCACTCATCATCGCAATAATTGTCAGATAATCCTGGGAAATGTAGGCTGCGGAACGATAGTGAGCCAACCGTGTCCATGTTAACTTCTTAAATAAGAATTTGCATTTTGTATCTCTTGAAATTTGGAGCTTCTTTGATCAGGATGTTCAAACGAAATGTGGCATTTTAAATTTCCGACATGGCAAACGTTCCGTTTCCATTCTGCACATACAAAAGTATACAACGGACGAATCCTGCTTCCGCTTCAGAGAAGTACTGCAAAATCTAGTGCAATAAAATCTATTAAAGTTAGAAATATAAATCAAACATCATTTTGCATACCTTCTCTAATAAGTAATAAGCTCATCTGAGATTTCCGTTTCCGTTGTGCTTGTGCCCGGGATGATTCCATTTATGTTCGACTTCTAGAATTCACGAAAGCTGTCAAAATATTTTTTTTCTTTTTCCCAACTTGTTTGCTGAGATGATAAGATAATATCTTTGATCGAATGAGCAATATAGAAATGATCAAAGATCTCCAAGATAATATCCCAAAATATGATCTGTATCTTTGCTCACATGATCATATGATGGGATTAAATGTAATGCCTGGCAGGAACCCTATTTTCGCAAGGGTAGCTTCTACCTAGGTAACCTAGTGAACCCGGTTTTTGCTGTTTCAGTAAAGAAATGGCAAACTCTCGATCAATTCCGCGTGCATGTGTGCTTGTTAACAATGCTATTGTTGCTACACTTATCTCTGCTGAACTAACAACCAGAGATGTATGTGCTGTCACAATTGATGCAACTGGCGGAAACCCCGTCAGGAAATACGTCTATTGTTCGGTTTATTTACCACATGATGAACCATCCCCTACGGATGCTTTCAAACGGGTTGTCATATATTGCACTTCAAAAGGCCTTCCGCTAATTCTCGGCCGTGATGCTAATGCTCATCACATCATCTGGGGTAGCTCGGATATCAATCTGAGAGGCTCCAGCTTGATGGAATACTTAAGTAGTACCGAACTTAGTTTACTTAACACAGGCAATCGCCCAACCTTTATGGTATCTAATAGAGCAGAAGTGCTAGACATAACCTTTGCTCCAATAGAATCAGTCACGAGTTGACGAATTGACATGTGTCAGATGAGGAATCGATATCTGACCATCGCTACATCTACTTTGATCATTTGATTGTTACTTCGCAGACCTTGCGTTTTAGAAATCCTCGTTCAACAAACTGGGATCTTTACACAGAGTTGCTCTCTACCAAATTTCATGGATATCTACCTTCTATAGAAACTCCTACCGACTTGGATGATGCTGTTGATACTACAACGTTGCACATCGTGGAAGCTTTCGAAGAAGCTTGCCCTTTACGTTCTGTAAAAACCTCAAGGGGAACCCCTTGGTGGAATTCCGATTTGGCTAAGCTAAGGAAGCAGTGCGGGGCCCTCCTTAGCCGTGCGGTAAGACGCGCGGCTACAAAGCAAGACCATGCTGAGGGTGGCTGGGTTCGATTCCCGGTGCCGGTCTAGGCAATTTTCGGATTGGAAATTGTCTCGACTTCCCTGGGCATAAAAGTATCATCGTGTTAGCCTCATGATATACGAATGCAAAAACGGTAACTTGGCTTAGAAACCTCGCAGTTAATAACTGTGGAAGTGCTTAATGAACACTAAGCTGCGAGGCGGCTCTGTCCCAGTGTGGGGATGTAATGCCAATAAGAAGAAGAAGAAGAAGAAGAAGAAAAAGAAGAAGAAGGAAGCAGTGCAGAAGGAGTTGGAACAGACGCCATTCAGCAGGGACGGATTCTTTCAAGTTGGCTCGCAAGGCTTACAAGAAGGCTCTACGATCTGCTGAACGATCCGGCTGGAAAAACCTTTGTGCAAATGTTTCCAATTTGAGTGAAGCCAGTCGATTGAATAAAATTCTTGCGAGATCCAAGGATTTCCAAGTTAGCGAAATTCGCAAGCCAAATGGCGACTACACTTCTTCTGATGAAGAATCGTTAGAGCACTTATTTGATACGCACTTCCCTGGATGTGTCGATATAACATCTTCGGATGATCCTGATGTCTTTTCATGTAGCTATGGGTCTTGGGCTCAAGCACGTAGAATCATAACTACTGAATCGATTCAATGGGCACTTAACAGTTTTGCTCCCTACAAATCTCCAGGGGAGGATGGGATTTATCCCGTTCTACTTCAGAGAGGTTTTGAACATATCAAACATGTTTTGAAAAAGCTTTTAGTGTGCAGTTTTGCTACTGGGTATATTCCCATATCCTGGCGGGATGTCACTGTAAAGTTTATCCCAAAAGGAGGACGTGCTTCGTATGAAGAAGCAAAGAGTTTTAGACCCATCAGTCTGACCTCATTTCTTCTGAAATGCTTAGAACGTATTATCGATCATCACATTCGTGATGACTGTTTGGCAAACATGCCTCTCCATGTTAATCAACATGCTTACCAATCTGGAAAGTCCACCGTGACTCTTCTACACAAGGTTGTGTACGATATCGAGAAAGCATTCGCTCAAAAGCAATCGTGCTTGGGTACTTTCTTAGATATTGCAGGTGCTTTCGATAACGTGTCTTTCGATGCAATATTGGAAGCCGCACGTTGTCATGGGCTACCTAATATTATTACCAAATGGATTCACCAGATGCTTAAAAACCGACATTTCTACTCGACATTACGTCAAGCAGCGATTAGGAAATTAAGTGTCTGCGGATGCCCTCAAGGGGGAGTATTATCTCCACTTTTGTGGAATCTCGTTGCAGATACGCTATTGAGGTTACTCAATAATGGCGGTTTTCCTACCTATGGATTTGCCGACGACTATATAACATTGATAGTGGGTTTGTGCATTACTACCTTATTCGACCTGATGCAAAATGCTCTTCGGGTAGTTGAAAGTTGGTATCGCCAATATGGCCTTTTGGTCAATCCGAATAAAACATCTATTGTTCTTTTCACGGAAAAACGAACAGTAGGTAATGTCTGTGACATAACCGCTAAGTGGACGTAGGACTTGACTTGACCATGCCCTTAAGATACATAATATGTCCAAATTTCTCACATCAACTATTTTGGATAAATAATCGGCGTTGCATACCATTCCTTGGCAAAATCTTCTCATCAAACCGACACAGAAGTCAAATCTACCTCGAACAAGAATCATCAAAAACAATTCAGGAAGTATCTGTCCGGTCACGGAATATTAGCCTCGACAATGGCAACCTTCCCACTGAAGGACTGCCTGAAATAAGCCACAAGTTGGCCCAGCAGGGGATGTAGGGCCTCCTAATCCAAAAGCGATAGCGACTGAAGGAGAACATTATTTTTAACTCTTAGAGCCTTGAACAAGGCTGTTTGCTTCGGCTAAGTCCAAAAAGTAAGAAAACGATCTTTTCAAATAACCGCTAATTTCTAGTGGTGGTATAAAAAAGACTGAATGCTCTGCGAGCGAATGCACTTTTCTTTTATACCTTATTTTGAATCTTCTCTGCTTCCCAATTGGTGGGCCAATCAGCCAGTGTCTTGTATCCCGTTCGAGAAGGGCTTCTTCTTTTTTACGCTTGTTGCTCGCTGCTGGCGTCTATTTCCTAACGGGACTTTTCGGACTTGTATCGCGTTCGAGAAGGGCTTCTTCTTTTTTACGCTTGTTGCTCGCTGCTGGCGTCTATTTCCTAACGGCAGGCTTGTAAAATGTCATCTGCATGTCATTTGACTAATTTGTTCATAACTTTCTTTAGAAGCAAAATTTCTTCCATAATTTTGAATGCACTCATAACGCTTGAGTAGGGTTATACTTTTGTCCAAGGGTACATTGCTCTAAGTATAACATCAAAGGCTGGAGAGTGAAAACTCTCCAAAATGTCACGTGTCATTTGACATAATGTCATTTGAATGACATTTTGCCTCCCACGCCCCAGATTACATATTTACAGCAAAGTCTCGTTAGACAAAGTTGTAGGCCCATTTAACCGCTATAAGTTCGTCATACAACCTTAATTGATAACTACCTTCTGAAAAAAGTTCTGGGAAAATTATACAAACGAATGCAAATGACATTTTACAACACTGCCTAACGGGACTTTTCGCTTGATACAGGCCAATAAGCCGGGCAAGCGAGCTTAGAATTGCAGTTCAGGTGAGAAGTACGTGTTCTTTTCTGAGACAACATTGTTAGTAGTAGATGGAAGGAAACACCCGGACATGGGATTTCGGGTGATAAGATTTAGAATTGGTAACATAGGACGATCATTCAGTCACGTTCGCTTTGTGTGCGGTCAGTATCAAACAATGTTGATCAATGCCAAAAAAACCAACATTTGATGAAAATCGATTGATAATTTATTTTAATGTTTGAGCTGTTATCGGTGTTTTTTAAACTCAAATATCCAAATATTATGTGAGAGATTTGGACATCTTATAATTTTTAAGTCCTTCGTCCACTTCGCGGTTAAATCAGAAAATTATCCACTGTTAGTTTTGACGCTATTTATGAAAATCAAGCATAAAATTTTATCACTAGAATATTGGATTTGGCACCCAAGTACAATTTCTATCCCGAATGGTATTGATAGCTTTGATATTGATCTCTATTATTGGCTCTCTTAAGAACCGATTGTTTTTTGGACATACATGCTGCATCATGTGGCTTTTTTCAGCCTGTCTCGGCTCATCATCGATGCCGGCCGGTCTCGGCTCGACTCTGCTGCTGCTGCCGGTATTTGCTCAGCATTGCTGCTTTGTCGGGTCTGTAGGGTGGACTGCTGCTGTACTGGCTAGGTTCCGGCTGATGATGGTGGCTTCGATGGTGTCGAGCCGAAAAAGCGGTCGGTGCAGACTTCATTCCCTGCTAAAAGGTGTGATGATGCGATGATGCGGTTGCTTCGCTTGTTCCGGTCAGAATGAAAGGAAAAAATCGCGTTGCGCTTTTTTATGGCTTCTCGGCAGACCCAGCTGCTGCTCATTCGCTGGTGTCTGCACCAATCAGAACGTGGTAATGGAATGGTGCAAGAATTATGCGGTACCCATATTTATAGGTTCCCTTGATCTCAATGTTTTTCATTGAAAACAGTTTCATGCCTATTGAAACAAGTTTCTCGGGTCTTATCAAGCATGGACATGAAAGGCATACTTGAAATCTGTCGATTGAGGGGCTTACGGCAGAAATTCGTCCACTGAGACGAGCACTATTAACGTTTAAAATCTTTCAACTCAGCGTAACGCGGTCGATTTGAATATTTTGAAATGACACCCGGTATAGTAAAGAGAGACGTAAGTCCTACGTCAAAACAAACGGTTCTTCAGAGAGCCAATAATAGAGATCAATATCAAAGCTTTCAATACCCTTCGGGATAGAAATTGTACTTGGTGTCAAATCCAATATTATAGTGATAAAATTTTATGCGTGATTTTCATAAATAGCGAATGATCGTCCCATGTTACCAATTCTAAATCTTATCACCCGAAATCCCATGTCCGGGTGTTTCCTTCCCCCTACTACTAACAATGTTGTCTCAGAAAAGAACACGCACACGGCTTATTGGCTGTATCAAACGAAGTCCCGTTAGGAAATAGACGCCAGCAGCGATCAACAAGCGTAAAAAAGATGAAGCCCTTCTCGAACGCGTTGATGATGATGACGCTTTGTCTGACAAAGAAGCGGGATACAAAACACTAGCTGATTGGCCCAGCAATTGGGAAGCAGAGAAGATTCAAAATTAAGTAGTATAAAAGAAAAGTGCATTCGCTCGCAGAGCATTCAGTCTTTTTTATACCATCACTAGAAATTCGCGGTTATTTGAAAAGATCGTTTTCTTACTTTCTGCACTTAGCCGAAGCAAACAGCCTTTTGCAAGGCTCTAAGAGTTAAAAATAATGTTCTCCTTCAGTCGCTATCGCACGGATTAGAAGGCTCTTCAGTGGAAGGGCTGAGATACAGTCTACATCCCAGCTGAGCCAACTTGTGGTTAACTTCAGGCAGTCCTTCAGTGGGAAGATTGCCACTGTCGAGGCTAATATTTCGTGACCGGACAGATACTTCCTGAATTTTTTTTGATGATTCTTATTCGAGGTAGATTTGATTTCTGTGTCGGTTTGATGAGAAGATTTGGCCAAGGAATGGTATGCAACGCCGATTATGTATCCAAAATAGTTGATGTGAGAAATTTGGACATATTATGTGTCTTAAAGGCATGGTCAAGTCAAGTCCTACGTCCACTTAGCGGTTATGTCACAGACATTACCCACTGTTCGTTTTTAAACTTCAAATACTATCATCAATAAGAAATTTATAAATGCCCTACATTTGCTTGAGTAAATAAGGGCTTAATAGTTAGAAACAAAGCAATGCAAATTATGTATTTAATTATTAGTTTTATTTCCAGAAGTTTTGAATAAACAAATTGCTAATAATTCTACACAGCATGGAAGTTGTCGTTTCCAATATCAATACCTATGATCAAACTCCATAGATCCAAAAGTTAGAAGTTAAATGTAAATACGTTACGTTTATACAAGTCCTACGTCTACTCGCGGTTATGTAAAAAACATTACCCATTGCTCGTTTTTGACGTAGGACTTATGTCTTTCTTTACTATACTGGGTCTCATTTAGATTTTTGGAAATCGAGAGCGTTACGCTGGAAGGGAAGATTTCTAACGTTGCTAGCACCTTTATCTTTCGATGGATTTTGAAGATTTATATATCAATCGACTCGGACACTCTTCAGTAATTTACCTATTTCATTGAAACTTAAGATTATTAACGATAAGCTATTGAAAATTTCAATTCTTGTCAAAGCCAGCAAAAATTTCATATGTAACCAATCCCGTGCATTCCTAACACGGACATCAGAATGCGGTATGTCACGAGCCTTCGGGTCCACCGCAAGATTTTCTTTGTATATAAAAGAAGCAGTGCCTGCCGTGTGCGAGTCATTACATTTCTTGACAGCAGCGCGTACTGACGTGCTTTTTGCTCGCGCATTTTTCGTTTCGTTCGTTCGTTCGCTGTGTTTACCTACACAGCATGCAGTCGCCAGCGGTACAACTGCCGGGGGGTCTGCGTATATGCATGGAGAAAGTAGGCGCATTTTTTTTTGTAATTTGCTTGATGATGGTCGGATGCAGTGATGTCGGTTGCGATGGATGCGATCGCTCGGAGTTCACGGCTAGAGGCCGATGATGGCTGAGGCAGCGATGAAGAAGGGTGAAGATGAATTAGGGATGGTGGATGAAGAAGAACAAAGTTAGAGAGATTTGGTCTGCTCATCCACGAAAAGTGATTGGTTTCATAATCCACATGATCCCGGGATTGGTACGAGTCATGGCATATGACTGACCATATAGGGTAACTGTCCTATTTTGGACCCCTAGAGGAAGTGCATTCCAGTATATGCTTATATCTATTGAAATACAGGTTCGATATGGGCGGAAATGACACCATTTCAAAGATGAAAGTCTTATTTATGAAATAAAAATTCGATATGGGCTTCAGTTATTGATAAATTACTGAAATTTGCCATTTTTTTAAATGAAAATATTCTTCGTTTTGGACAGTGCAACATATTTTGGACCCCCAAATATACACATTTTGGACATCTCCAATTTAGTCTCTTCAAAGTCGTATTTCTTATTTACCCTAGTCAATTGAGCCGAAGCCAAGTCTTATCTTTCGATTGGCATGCATCAATGAGAAGATTCCTGCGTTTTAAATTCACAATTTCGACAAAAACTTATTGTGTACGTTCTGAGATTTTCAGTGATGTATACTTTTAAGCGTAACGCATTGTAACGCTCGCCTTCTTGAACAATCTAATTTCCTCGAAATTTCATATAAATATCGCTTTTTTGCACGGGAAACCAGTGAAACAGATGCTGAACAATAGTAATTTCCTGAAGCCAATGGGGGAATTAGCAGCGGCATTGTTCTTAGTTCAGAAATCAGAAAAATGTCGCCAGAACGGTCCAAAATGTGTAGGGGTCCAAATCAAGTTGGTTACCCTATTGTTGTGCTTGGTACTAAACGACACGTACATTAAAACATGGTTATACTGTAACAGTTCTGATTCCCTGTTCTTTAGAAAAAAAATCAACTACACAGATGAAAATTAAAAATTTGATTAAAATAATTACTTTCATTTATTCGCAGAAGGCATTAGCAATTGAAGATGCACAATCAACAATAGTGTTAATATCCATTTTAGATTAGAAAATTTCGCTGTTTTACATGTAAATGTTTCTAAAAAGTCCGCAAAAAATAATTTACAGAGGAATATTTAAATGAACATTATCTTATTATTTGTTTTTTATTTTATGAGAAATCATATTATTAAACTTTACGTAGACTCGGAGTTTGGATTCAAAATTTTAAATAATTTTTCGTTGACGTATTAGAGTACCTCCTCTATTTTAGTAGGGTTACTGCTCATTGACTTGTTTCTGTGAATTTTTCAGCATAAGCACGCATGTTAGCAAAAAGAAACAACGAAATTGGTGTTGTATTTCTTCGTTTGGGAAACGGGACAGTTCCCCTAAAATAGCACATTTTGCCCAAATCTGAAAATTTTATTAATAGAAATTTCTAACTTCAAATACTATTATCCATAAGAAATCTATAAATGCCCTACATTTGCTTAAGTAAATAAGGGCTTAATAGTTAGAAACAAAGGAATTCTAATTATGTACTTAATTATTAGTTTTATTTCTAGAAGTTTCGAATAAACAAATTGCTAATAATTCTACACAGCATGGAAGTTGTCGTTACCAATATCAATACCTATAATCAAACTCCATAGATCCAAAAGTTAAAAGTTAAATGTAAATACGTTACGTTTATACAAGTCCTACGTCTATTCGCGGTTATGTTAAAAACATTACCCATTGCTTTTTTTTTCAATCTGTTTTCTCTAAAACTTCCATTATAACAAATACTTGTTGAATAATACTTGCTACTTGTGCTGTTCTACAGAAATACTCCAAATGCGAAAATCTTTCAACTAAGGCTTGAGCACCATGACTTTTCGAACATAGTGTTTTTTTTGGGACACCCTACTGTTCAAGAAGAATTTTCTTTAAAGTGCAAACTACAACCACCTGATGACTGCAGTTCATTCGCAGTTAATTCGTAATAAACATTTTCTATATTTTTAAATTTAATATTTTACTCTTTGCGTAATCCTACATCCAATTGGCGGTCGTGTACAACCTTCTAATGTTTTTTCTTAATTAAAGTGATGTTTCAGAAACAATTAAGAGTTTATCACTAAGCAAACGAAATAGACAATAATGGTGATTTTATCATTACAGGCCCAGATGACAACCCAGAGGATGTGGAAAACCCTTTCCAATCCCTATCCAGATTCCCAAACTACTCATTTTGCAGATCATTTCATCCACTTCATTGATCGTCCCATAAACTACTACTAAAATCAGTTAAGATACACTGGGGGAAGTGTACGATCGGGGTAAGTGTAAAATTCGACTCGATCAATTGTTATGGTACATATTTCACAGTTTTCACCCTATGTTCGCACTAACAGTTTGATGAAATCTGTATGATACATACGCCTTCACTGTCATTTTAGGTGTTACGAGAAGTTAGGTTTTGCACTCGTAAAATAAATTGTTATTCGTCAAAATTGTACATTTTGACGTAAACTACGTCTAAGGGGAAGTCTCGGATACAGGGTGCAAAATGAAAATTCCCAAATTGGAGACCGTCACGAAATCATGTAAGGGAAAATCCATAAAGTACGTCACGCAAAAATTGGAGCGTGACGTACTTTGTGGATGGCCCCCAAGTTTTCGCCGCCAAGAGCCTCTGGGTCTGCCTCTGCTGCGATGTCCCGCTGGGTTTCAGTCTTGTTTACAGATTTCGTTTCCGCCCCTACGTAGAGTGTAGATTTCTGCTGCTATGCTATATTTTGACGTAGGACTTACGTCTCTCTTTACTGTACCGGGTGTAATTTCAAAATATTCAAATCGACCGCGTTACGCTGTGTTGAAAGATTTTAAACGTTAATAGCGTTCGTCTCAGTGGACGAATTTCTACGGTAAGCCCCTCAATCGACAGATTTCAAGTATGCTTTCCATGTCCATGCTTGATAAGACCCGAAAAACTTGTTTCAATAGGCATGAAACTGTTTTCAACGAAAAACATTGAGCTCAAGGGAACCTATAAATATGGGTACCGCATAATTCTGGTTCTATCACAAACGCCCGAATGACTATCGCCCGAATTCCATTCGCCCGAATGACAAACGCCCGAATTCCATTCGCCCGAATAGACCAAACGCCCGAAAAGACCAAACGCCCGAAAAGACCATTCGCCCGAATGGACCATTCGCCCGAAAAGACCATTCGCCCGAATGGACCATTCGCCCGAAAAGACCATTCGCCCGAATAGATTATATGCCCGAATAAACTCTTCACCTTACTTGATGAAAAGATTTTGACGTAGGACTTACTCTTTCTTTACTATACTGGGTGTCATTTAGATTTTTGGAAATCGAAAGCGTTACGCTTGAAGGGAAGATTTTGAACGTTACTAGCGCCTTTATCTTTCGATGGATTTTTAAGATTTATATATCAATCGACTCGGACACTCTCCACCATATTTCCTATTTCATTGAAACTTAAGATTATTAACGATAAGCTATTGAAAATTTCAATTCTTGTCAAAGCCAGTAAAAATTTCATATGTAACCAATACGTGCATTCCTAACACGGACATCAGAATGCGGTATGTCATGGGCCTTTGGGTCTACCGGAAGATTTTGTTAGTGTATAAAAGAAGCAGTGCCTGCCGGCCGTGTGCGAGTCATTACAATTTGTGACAGCAGCGCGTACCGACGTGCTTTTTGCTCGCGCACTTTTCGTTTCGTTCGTTCGTTCACTGTGTTCACCTACACAACGACAACATTCAGTCACCAGCGGTAGAACTGCCGGTGGGTCTGCGAATATGCATGAAATATAAGCATATGCGGTATTTCGGTTCGAAACGAAATTCCGCGGAATTTCGCGGAATTTTAGCATGGCGAAATCGCATTTCTTGATTTCGTTTCGTTTCGTAAAATTACAAAAATTTCGCTAGAAAAAACTGGCTTCTAACGAATTTTAACGGAATTCCGCGGAATTTCGAAACGAATTTAAACTTAAACCATTCTTCATAATATCAAAAAATTTGGCTGCGCCGCTGAACTAAATCGTTAAATTGTTTTTAAAACTTTATGTTATACAATTTTTTTGTAATAACGCTTACTACATAACCCTATTCTTAGTCGACAAATACGTATGTAGTTTTTTTCTATGAAACGTCTTCAGTGTTTCCAAGTTTCAAATTTATATTTAGTGATATTTTTACTATTTGTACAATATGAATGCGGAATCTATCGTGTTGCTGCTAGTCATGGGACGGCAGCTAGTCCGGGAGAGCGCGAAATAAAAAACTACCTCGCGTAGCAGAAATTTGTTTAACCAGTGTACAATCGATCTTGTAGATGCTGATCACGCCAGCTAGTGTGGGAGAACGCGAAGTGATAAAACTAGAGTCTGCATCGAAGAGCACAGAATTATTTAGTGCGGAATCGTATTGTAGAAGCTTAATAAACGAAGCACATTGAATTGTGTTGGATTGATTTCAAACACAGTTTTCGTCTTCTTGTTTTCAAGGGCAAAACCTCGAATGAACAAATTTTAAAAATCTTCTATGCAATCTTACAGGTCAAAACATAATGTTTAATAATATGTTGAGAATATGATTCTTAAATAAAATCTAGAGTCTACAGATTCGAAAGGCTCCATTTGAAAGACATGAAGACTTTTTCCCGAAAAGCTTAGTTGCTTTGTTGCAAGAGAATAAGAAGCATGCTTCTACGCTTCTCGGAAGCCTCCTTCCAAGCAGCTCGGAAGCCTCCTTTCAAGTGACCCGGAAGCATCATTTCAAGAGGTTCGAACACTTTCCTTTAAGAGGCCTGAAAGCCATGCTGTTTTTCTAGAAATTTCCTTTTTTCCTCTTTTAAAAGCCTCGGATCTTTTCAAGGCTTTTTGAACAGGCTCGACAGCCTTATTTTCAAAGGCTCGGAAGCCTCCTTTCTGGAGGCTCGGATGCCTCCTTTCTGGAGGCTCGGAAGCCCCCTTTTTGGAGGCTCGGAAACCTCCTTTTTGGAGGCTCGGAAGCCTCCTTTCAAGAGGCTCGGAAGCCTTCTTTCAAGAGGCTCGGAAGCCTCCTTTCAAGAGGCTCGGAAGCCTCCTTTCAAGAGGCTCGGAAGCCTCCTTTCAAGAGGCTCGGAAGCCTCCTTTCAAGAGGCTCGGAAGCCTCCTTCAAGAGGCCCAGAAGCCTCCTTTCAAGAGGCCTCAGAAGCCTCCTTTCAAGAGGCTCAAAGCCTCCTTTCAAGAGGCTCAGGCCTCCTTTCAAAGCTCCCTTCAAGAGGCTCTGGAAGCCTCCTTTCAAGAGGCCTCAGGCCTCCTTTCAAGAGGCTCAGAAGCCTCCTTTCAAGAGGCCTGGAAGCCTCCTTTCAAGAGGCCTCAAGCCTCCTTCAAGAGGCCCAGCCTCCTTCAAGAGGCCTGGAAGCCTCCTTCAAGAGGCCTCAGCCTCCTTCAAGAGGCCCGGAAGCCTCCTTTCAAGAGGCCTGGAAGCCTCCTTCAAGAGGCCTGGAAGCCTCCTTCAAGAGGCCTGGAAGCCTCCTTCAAGAGGCTCAAGCCTCCTTTCAAGAGGCCCGGAAGCCTCCTTCAAGAGGCTCAAGCCTCCTTTCAAGAGGCCTGGAAGCCTCCTTCAAGAGGCCTGGAAGCCTCCTTCAAGAGGCCTCAGCCCTCCTTCAAGAGGCCTGGAAGCCTCCTTTCAAGAGGCCTGGAAGCCTCCTTCAAGAGGCTCAGAAGCCTCCTTTCAAGAGGCTCGGAAGCCTCCTTTCAAGAGGCCTCAGAAGCCTCCTTCAAGAGGCTCAAGCCTCCTTTCAAGAGGCTCGGAAGTCCTCCTTTCAAGAGGCCTGGAAGCCTCCTTTCAAAGGCCTGGAAGCCTCCTTTCAAGAGGCTCAGCCTCCTTTCAAGAGGCCTGCAAGCCTCCTTTCAAGAGGGCTCCAGCCTCCTTTCAAGAGGCCCAAGCCTCCTTTCAAGAGGCCTCAAGCCTCCTTTCAAGAGGCTCAGCCTCCTTCAAGAGGCCCGGAAGCCTCCTTTCAAGAGGCCCGGAAGCCTCCTTCAAGAGGCTCAGGCCTCCCTTCAAGAGGCTCCAGCCTCCCTTCAAGAGGCCCAAGCCTCCTTTCAAGAGGCCTGGAAGCCTCCTTTCAAGAGGCCCAGCCTCCTTCAAGAGGCTCAGCCTCCTTTCAAGAGGCCTGGAAGCCTCCTTTCAAGAGGCCCAGCTCCTTCAAGAGGCCTGGAAGCCTCCTTCAAGAGGCTCAGAAGCCTCCTTTCAAGAGGCTCGGAAGCCTCCCTTTCAAGAGGCCTCCGGAAGCCTCCTTTCAAGAGGCTCAGCTCCTTCAGAGGCTCAGCCTCCTTTCAAGAGGCTCAGAAGCCTCCTTTCAAGAGGCTCAGAAGCCTCCTTCAAGAGGCCTCAGCCTCCTTTCAAGAGGCCTCGGAAGCCTCCTTTCAAGAGGCCCGGAAGCCTCCTTCAAGAGGCTCAGGCCTCCTTTCAAGAGGCCTCAAGCCTCCTTCAAGAGGCCTGGAAGCCTCCTTCAAGAGGCTCTGGAAGCCTCCTTCAAGAGGCTCTGAAGCCTCCTTTCAAGAGGCTTGGAAGCCTCCTTTCAAGAGGCCTCGGAAGCCTCCTTTCAAGAGGCTCAGGCCTCCTTCAAGAGGCTCAGAAGCCTCCTTTCAAGAGGCTCAGAAGCCTCCTTTCAAGAGGCCCAAAGTCTCCTTCAAGAGGCTCAGAAGTCCCTTTCAAGAGGCCTGGAAGCCTCCTTTCAAAGGCCTGGAAGCCGCCTTTCAAGAGGCCTGCAAGCCTCCTTTCAAGAGGCCTGAAAGCCTCCTTCAAGAGGCCTCGAAAGCCTCCTTTCAAGAGGCCTGAAAGCCTCCTTTCAAGAGGCCTGGAAGCCTCCTTTCAAGAGGCCTCGAAGCCTCCTTTCAAGAGAGGCCTGGAAGCCTCCTTTCAAGAGGCTCAGAAGCCTCCTTTCAAGAGGCTCCAAGCCTCCTTTCAAGAGGCTCAAGCCTCCTTTCAAGAGGCTTGAAGCCTCCTTTCAAGAGGCTCGAAGCTTCCATTCAAGAGGCCTGGAAGCCTCCCTCACAGTTAGTTTCAATTACCGAAGTCGGTAAAATTTTTCTGAGTTTTGAACAGCGGACTTAACTCGGTAATTTTTTGAGTTACTGAAAACTCAGTAGAGTTGTAAATTGCCCAAATGTCAAAAACAACCGAGTTTGTCGGTAAATTTTATTACTGTCTTTTTTATTACTGTCTTTTTCAGTAATACTATATTTTCTCCCATTTACCTCAATTATCATTAAAATTAAATTTTTAAACATATTGATTTTATTGTTATGTTAAATTGCATTCTTATCATTTTCATACAGATTGATTACTTCCCACTGGTGTTTTACCGCTCGGATGAAAAATGTTTCCTGAAAAGTTTTCTAGATAGTAACTTCGATTGCAATAGTGACGGTATTGAATCTAATTTTGTGTAAAATTGAGTGGCTTTATTTAGGTGCACAGGATTATTCCAGTTTATGCGCTTAGCGAAAGACAAACAGCAACCAACATTGGTATTCTGCCGGCTTGAATCCTTGCCCAGGAGAACAGGTTGGCTTCGATTGGAATTATCTTTTGTTTCGAATTAATAATACACAGGATTTGTAAAACACGTGTAAAAACAGATTTTTTTCGCTCGTATTTTGATCGTGTGACTTCAATTTGCCACCAAACTCTTCGCAACATGTTTCAAAAAATCCAGAATAAGTCAAAGAAAAATCACATGATAATTAATATACGTTAAACATTTCGGATGAGTGGAAAATTGAGAAAATGTAAATCGTGTAAAAACAAAATCCAGTGTATTATTTTTGCACCTAATATCCACTCAATGTACAGTAATGTATAGTCTACTTCGGTTTCTGCTTCCGCGTCGCGTCGGTTAGTTTTTCAGGAAACGTAAATACATCGGAACGGCTTGCCAGTGGAAAGAAACTTAATTTAATGGTTGTTCCCGATGTTTCAGCTCAGTCCTCGATGAAAGTGGCGGGTAAAATGTACCGAATAGTTGGTATTTTTTTGTACTGACTTTTAATGATTTATCCAGTAAACGTAACTTATTGCTGAAAACCCGGTATAAAAATAACAGTGGTCAGTAATTCAATGAATCTGTTACTGATAGGACTGTAAAATTTCTAAAAGTTGACGACCTTCTCGGTATATTTTACAATTTGCAGTTCAAATCGGTAGAAAAAATTACCGAACAAGAAAATCGTGATTAAGTGTGTACGACTTTGCTCGCATGGCTATTTGAGATGCTTACAACATAACCCGTTCTGAGTCGAGAAGTACGTATTTAATTTTTTTTTCTATAAAACGTCTTCAGTATTTCGTTAGAAATATCTAACAGAAAACGAAAAGTATCTTTAACTATTCTGTCCTATTTGTGTTAATGTTAATGTTCACCTCCACTTACGCCTCAAACCAGGTTTAAGGACATGGGTAAGCACCGCTCCGAAGCAATCACGCTAAAAATGAACTACTCAAAATTGAGTCGAATCCGACTCATTTTCATTAAAAACGGGACAACTCAAAATTTGAGTAAAAGATACTACTTCAATAAAATGATGATTTCGCGAAAGTTAAGCTTGGCCTTCCATCAATTTTTAAAATACAAAAATCAAAGAAAATGCAGGTGGTATTTAAAAAGTTGTGAAAGTTCAGTTTAACCGAGGAATCAAAGAATTCCAACCGTGTAAAATAAATATTGGGTGTATACAATTGGTGAGCAGTGCATATTTGCTGTTTCTCGACCAATAATGATTAGCAACTACGATTTGTACCAAGCTAAGCTCTTCCTTGACTATTTGCACAATTACGGAACATTGCAAAATCGTGGGAATTTCTAGATCATTGCATGAAATTTGCAAAAACACAAATCCAGAAGGGGATGGATGATCATTAAAATTGCTGAGTTCTTTACTCATGACTGCTTTCAGCTCATACTGAGCATAACAGCTGATTCTTGCATTTAATTGAAGTCGGTTGATGATGGTTGATGATGAAAATTTGGCAACAATTTTTGCATTCCTCATAAGCACACATACAAGGACATATTCAAGGGCATATATATACAAGGACAAACAGACAATAGCTCAGTTCGTCGAGCTGATTGTATATAAGACTATGGGCCGAGTCTACTGTAAATGGTTTGAATTTGGAAGGAATGATAGCCTTTGATACAACTTTTGTAAGAGAAAGAAAAAATCATATCTGGTAAACTGCTGCCGTAAAAAAATTGCGGTCACATTTGTGAAATACAGTCTGAAACACATATTTTTGTGCATTTTATAAAGGTTCACAAGATTCTCTAGTGAGCAAATGTGAACTATTACCAATTCTCTATCTGCGTATGCGCACGGCGGAGTACTCACTGGATAACAAATAAAATCAATTAATTGATTTTCTAATTTCGAGTTGGCTCAATACCATACAATCACGCTGATAAGTCAATATGAAGAATAATCACATTTTGTTAAGAAAATTATTTTGAGCTTTTTAGTGGAATGTCTTCACTTGTCATAAGACGAGTTTGTACAATCACATATTTTTATATACTTACTAATATAAAACTGAACAGATTCATCATAATCGGGAGCATACTCTCCACGATGCTTTGCTTTGAAAGCGGCACAAATGCTGGGGTATTGCCTTAACACCAATAGTATATAAACGGGAACGAGGCGATTTATCACAGACTATACTTCTCCTCTTATTATAACTCTATTGGTCGCAAAACAGTTATTTGACTTTGAAAAGTGAAATCGAAATTCCGTGCATAATGTAAAACTAATTTTATAAAAAATCCGCGGAAAAAAAATTTAAATTTCGTTTCGTTTCGAAAAATTTCGAATTAAATAGACCCTGATTTCGTATCGTTTCGAAGTCTCGAAAGTAAATCTATATTTCGTTTCGTTTCGAATCAACACAGACATTTTAAATTTCGTTTCGTTTCGTTTCGTTAGGAAAAAGTGTGTTATCGCATACCCTTAGTTAGAAACAAAGCAATTATGAACTTAATTATTAGTTTTATTTCCAAAAGTTTTGAATAAACAAATTGCTAATAATTCTACACAGCATGGAAGTTGTCGTTTCCAATATCAATATCTATGATCAAACTCCATAGATCCAAAAGTTAGAAGTTAAACGTAAATACGTTACGTTTATACAAGTCCTACGTCTACTCGCGGTTATGTTAAAAACATTACCCATTGCTCGTTTTTTGTGACTTATAAAAAGAAATAGTATATTTGATTTCCTACTTATCTCATATTTTGTTGTAAACGTCTCTCATATTTATCTAAATATTCGTTTCATTTATGTGTGAAATAATAAGAAAAATAACGACGTTATGTACTTTCTTTTTCATAATATTCAAATAAAACTTGATTTCTTTATATACGTATGCATCACCTCGGGAATTTGGTCCGCAGATTTTTTCCTCAGGGTACAGGGACCAAAATCCGGCGGAAAACTTTCACGAGGTGTAGAGTCCTATTTAACATTGATTATAAATAAAAGCTACTCATCACTGTCTTGCTACTCATCGCATATTAAAATATGTTTTATGTATGCTGGTCACTTATACCGGTCCACAAACATCCTGAAATGAATTAAAACCTGACGGGATAATTAGAGCTGTAGCGAAAAATGACGTTGTAAGGGTGTTCTTTTAAACCAATCGTCAAAAATAAGAGGCGGAATTAGGAATTCACCCTTCTTTTCTTCATACATTGTATTGTATTCTAAATGTATTGAAGACACGATTTTTCCCTAAGTATTAAGGTTCAAGCAAAATTCGTTTTAAAGATAAGCAAAAACGAGCCACGTCGTATAATGTAACGCCGGTGACAACGTGATGAACTATTATAACCATCAGAATGTGACGATATATATACGCATATCGACAGATGCTATATGACAACATTGGACGCAGAACCTTTCTTGCAATCGACTATCCATGATAATGATGGGAAGATCTTTCTGTTTCCTTCAACACATCATTCAGTGTTGTAAGCACAAGCCAAGATTTGGATAATTGACGGAACATTCTCAACTGCTCCACAACAATTTGCTCAAGTGTTCACAATTCACGGAACTGTAGGCGAAGGTCAACACCGTTGATTCGTTCCCTTGGTATTAATGCTGAACACGGGAACGTATGATACAGCCTAGTAAGTATTATGACGTTATACATAAATGATCCAAAGAACAGCCCATGACATAAAGAAGGCAGAATTATGCCAAACGACCATTATGCCTTACGTACATTATCTCTAACGTCCGTAATGTGTAACATCCATTATACCTAACGTACTTATGCCTAACATAGTGGAATCATGTGAATGGTCGCCAATCAAAGCACAACTAGACCACTAGACCCCCACTTTTCTCCCCTTCACTATGGTCGGTCTATGAAAATACCGGTGTCAGGCCATTAGGCCGAAGTTCGTTAGGCTGAAGGCCATTAGGCCGAATGAGAAGTGAGAAGCTAATTCTTCCTTTTTCCTCCTCCATTCTTCTTTCTTCCTCATTCGTTTATTTTACTTTCTTCATCCCTCTTCCTTCTTTCTTCTTACTTTTTACTTCATTTCTTCCTTCTCTCTTCTTTCTTTCTTTCTTTCTTCTTTCTTTTTTCTTTCTTCCTTCTTTCTTACTTCTTTTTCCTTCTTTCTTTCTTCTTTCATGCTTCTTCCTCCCTTCTTTCTTTCTTCTTTCTTACTTATTTCTTCCTTCTTCTTTTTCTTTCTTCCTTCTTTTTTCTTTCTTTCTTCCTTCCTTCTTCCTTTTTTTCCCTTCTTTCTTCCTTCTTTCTTCCTTTGTTTCTTCCTTGTTTCTTCCTTTTTTTCTTCTTTCTAACTTTCTTTTTTTTATTTTTTTCCTTCTGTCATCCTTCTCACTCCCTCCTTTCTTCTTTCTTTCTTCCTTTTTCTCCCTTCGTTCTTCTTTCTTTCTTCTTTCTTCCTTCTTTCTTTCTCCCTTGTTTCTTTCTTCCTTCTTTCTTTCTTTTCTTTCTTCCTTCTTTATTTCGTTTTTTGCTCCTTTCTTCCTTCTTTTTTTGTCTTTCTTTCTTCTTTCTTCCTTCTTTCATCCTTTATTCTTCCTTCTTTTTTCCTTCTTCCTTCCTTATTTTTTCCTTCTTTCTTCCTTCTTTCATACTTCTTTCTTTATTCCATCTACCTTCTTTCTTCCCCCTTTTTTCTTCTTTCTTTCTTCTTTGTTTCTTCCTTTTTTTCCTTCGTTCTTCCTTTTTTCTTTCTTCTTTTTTCCTTCTTTCATCCTTCTTCTTCATATCTTTTTCTTCTTTTCTCATCTTGTTTCCTTCGTTCTTCTAATTACTCACTTCTCACTTATTGCTCCACACTTCTTACCTCTCACTTCTCACTTCTCACTCTTCACTCCTCACTGCTCACTTTTCACTTCTCACCTCTCACTTCTCACTTCTCACCTCTCACTTCTCACTTCTCACCTCTCACTTCTCACTTCTCACCTCTCATTTCTCACCTCCATTTCTCCCTTCTCACTTCTCACTTCTCACCTCACTTCTTACTTCTCACTTCTCGCTTCTCACTTCTCACTTCTTACTTCTCACCTCTCACTTCTCACTTCTCATTTCTCACATCTCACTTCTCACATGTCATTTCTCATTTCGTGATCCTCACTTCTTTTTACTTCTTATTTTTCACTTCTCACTACTCCCTTCTCACGTCTCACTTGTCAATTCACACTTCTTACCTCGTACTTCTAATTCGGCCTAATGACCATTCGGCCTAATGGCCTTCGGCCTAATGACCTTCGGCCTTGCATCGAAAATACCCTAAACAGTATTCCTCGAACTTCCAATAACATTTTAGGGTGGCACAATAAGTGGAATACGCTTTTGAAACGAGGAAGTCCTTCGTTTTACAGCGTTCCAAAACAGTTCCAACTAGAAGAAAGGAATGCGACCACTGATATCCTACGAACACTGCAGGCTAAGAAGACATCTAAAATAGCAGAAAAGAATGAAAAACTGGACAAACTGGTACGTTCATATAATCCAGGTGATTGGCATATTTTTTCTTTTAATATGATTAGGAAAAATAACATATTGTTATAGAATCTGAAGGTATACATAAATATATGACCTATTCGGGCGAATGTTCCATTCGGGCGAGTGGTCCGTTCAAGGAGTGGTCCATTCAAGGAATGGTCTTTTCGGGCGTTTGGTCTTTTCGGGCGAATGGAATTCGGGCGACTGTTACATTCGGGCGTTTGTCATTCGGGCGAATGGAATTCGGGCGAGTGTCATTCGGGCGTTTGTGATAGAATCATAATTCTTGCATCATTCCATTACCACGTTCTGATTGGTGCAGACACCAGCGAATGAGCAGCCGCTGGGTCTGACGAGAAGCCATAAAATAGCGCAACGCGATTTTTTCCTTTCATCCCAGTTCGAGACAGCAACACGTACGGACGTGTTTTTTTGCTCGCGCATTTTGACGTAGGACTTACGTCTCTCTTTACTATACCGGGTGTCATTTCAAAATTTCTAAATCGGCCGCGTTACGCTGTGTTGAAAGATTTCAAACGTTAATAGCTTTTACCCTAGTGAACAGATTTCTGCAGTTAACCCCTCAATCGACAGCTTTCAAGTATGCCTTTCATATTAATGCTTGATAATATCCGAAAACTTGTTTCAATAGGCCTAAAACTGTTTTCAAAGCAAAGCATTGAATTCACGAAAACCTATAAATATGGGTACCGCATCATTCTTGCATCATTCCATTACCACGTTCTGATTGGTGCAGACGTCAACGAATGAGCTCACGCTAGGTCTGCTAAGAAGGCATAAAATAGCGCAGCGCGAATTTTTCCTCTCAATCTGACCGAAACAGGCAAAGCAATAACAGCATCGCATCGTCGGAATTTTTGAACGGTTGCATCATCGTCTCAGCCACGCATTCGCAAACCTAAGCCTTTTTAAGAGCAAGGCAGAATCGTCAGCATTCTCAGGTCAGCATCATCGGCATTTTCAGCCCGGCATTGTCGAGAAGCCAACAGTAAGTGCGGCACGGCGGTGTTTGACGATAGAGTGTCGACGACAACACTACTGATCAAGTTTTCTCGGCCGATGGCAGCAGCGGTTAAGCGTTTGGTATTCCTGCAGACATTCCTGTCACTGTTTTGAGTCTAAATATTTCAATTTAAAATTTGATTTATTTGTTGATGTGAATAGGTAAATAGCTACTGAATTTTGTGTAACTTTCAAACGTTGGTATAAAGCTTTTGAATATTCTTGGTTACGTGATTTTGTGTTTCAGCAAATATACTCTATTACCACTATTACCACTCTAGCTAATTTGAAGAGTTTCCTCTTGAGCGGTTCAACTGGGAGTTTATGATTGTTTAAAACATTATGAATCGATGTCTGTAGCAGTAGCGTCGCGGTATCACAAAAGACAAGCAATGTTGTGAAGAGACATTGCAAGGTGCTTAAACGTATAATTCAATGTGCAGCATAACATGTCAAAATTTTGTGCTAGAAATCATCACATGATCCCATTTTGGAATCTTAGTTTAAAATGAAATGTTGAAAATGTAATTAAAATTTTCAAAAATGTAAAATTAGTGTAATATTTGCAATTATCGCACCCCTGGCAATCATTTTTAGGCGTTAGTCATCTTTGGTAACCCAAGATGGTGTGAATGTGCTGTCTGTTGCCCAATATATGGGGATTCTCGAAGTGGACCATGTTGTTAATGAACTATATATGTGACAAATCATTTTTGCTTGGTTGGTCAACGTAAAGGTAGAACCAACAAATGTTTTGCGATGTATTCATCAAAGAGGTGGAACATCGGTTTAAGGTGCAATGCTATAATGAAGAAATCATTCGCTTTATTGATCAATGTAAAGGTGTAGCCATCAGCTGATTTACAATGGTATTATTCATCGAAAAGGCGGAGCTTCGGCGGATTTCCTATGCTATAGTTCATCTTTTTTCTGGCAATAATGGCATTGAAAATACTTCGAATGTCCCATATATAATTATTTTGATAGTGAACTCTTTTATTCATTAGTTATTATTTAGAAAATAATAATTTCGAAATGTTTTGTCACTTTAATTACCCACGACTAGCAGTGAGCAAACGATTGTCAATGGTCTTATTCATCAAAGGGGCGGAGCTTCGGCTAGAGTTCTGATATAATGATAAAATCATGGCTCACGCGAGTTTAGTTCCTGCTCACATTTTATCTTGAGCGGTTGGTAGAGAACCAATATCCAGCGACAGGGACAGGCCTGACAATAGTCATCGTCGCAGCAAGAAAAACCGCAGTAGCGACGAGATTTATTGTCTTCATTGCTACTCGACGCATCGTCAATGACGCGCACAACGTTAGCTTTCGTCGTGCAACCAAATCGTCATGACGACAGCGAAGAACGAAGACTTCATACTGCCCTGCGAAGATTTTTATTATTTCTTTGTGAAAATGAATTTGAAGTAACGTATGAAGATGTTATAAATGCTATCGAAACATTTATGTTACCAAAGTTCGTACTATTTCTTTATTCTAGACGTCATTATGTTTTTAACTACTCCGTCTATAATGACGTGCAATCGATTATGTGAAGTAGTGACGACGGAAATCGGCTTTTTACTTTTGGCTGCACGACTATCTTTGTGGTAGGCATGCGGCATGAAGAAACCGAATAGGTGTCGCGTCGGGCAATGTTATGACGAAGACTATATTTTTTTCGCTTTCTTCATACGACGAGAATGACTATTGTCAGCCCGGACAGGGATGCTGATATTGCCGTCTCTAGAAATCAAAGAATTATCTTTTTACATACTTTCATCAATGACAAAAAAACCAACATTAGATGAAAAACCGATTGATAGCTTTCCATTTTGATATTTTTTCTCTAGATTGGTAACGAAACGTGTAATAATACTTATGAATAATGCTAAGCAAATATGTATTTTTACATGCATGGTCAAGCCAAGTCCTACGTCCACTTCCGGTTATGTCACAGACATTACCCACTGTTAGTTTTTTCGAAGTGTTTTTTCTCGTTCTTTTGCTGTTTACGTTTTCGCTTGTCGCGTTGGCGTTATTTTCTCCCGGACCCGTCATGGGAGACTCGGTGGCCGATTCGGTCGCTGGAAAAGTGCCTAAGCGCACTGCTCTTGGAGGCGCGGGTAACCCCTCCAAGCAGCTTTTGCAGAGCAACGTGTTCTCGCCGTTGCCGCTTGATGACGCCGGCAATCCGCCGAAAAAGAGGAAGAAGCAGCAATCGCAGCTGCCGCAGGTGCAACCGGAGCGGATGGAGAAGTGCCCGCCCGTGTTTGTGAAGGGCGATCCGCCGGATTTACGCCCAAAAATTCGCCAGCTGATCGCTAAGGGGCTGAAATGTACTTTTCGGCTCTGCAGCGAGGGCGTGAAAGTGATGCCGGCCAACCGGGACCATCATCAATCCGTCGTGGAGTTCCTCGAGGTCCACAAGTATGAGTACTACACTCATGACCATCCCGGCACGAAGCCGCTCAAGGCTTTGCTGCGAGGACTTCACGACATGAAGGAGGAAGAGCTCCAAGCAGAGCTTGAAAGTTGCGGACTGAAGCCAGTAGCCGTCCACAAGATCGCTCGTCACGACAAGGCGAGGAAATATCGCGACCAGCTTTACCTGATCCATCTGGAGCACGGCTCCACTACCTGGAAGGACCTGAAGCTGGTTGGCGTTATAAATTACACCGTCGTTGACTGGGAGCGATATCGGCCAGTGCACCGCGATGTCACGCAATGCACCAACTGCTTCAATTTCGGGCACGGTACCAGGAACTGCCGCATGAAGCCGCGCTGCAACAAGTGTGGCGAACCCCATCCGACTGACGAGTGCGACAAAATGGAGGTGGCCGATCCCAAGTGCGCCAACTGTGTCGACAAACATCGGGCCACCACAAAGGGCTGCCCAAAGCGAGCCGAGTTCCTGGAAATCCGGAAGAAGGCTTCCACCAGGACCATTCTGAAGAAGAACCGTGTTCCTGTAATCAACGAGGTGAACTTTCCAGCCTTCTTGGCTCCCCGTCGTGTGATTCCAATACTCCCACCGCTACAGCCGCACAAGCGACTGGCAGCGGCAGCTGCATCGGTCCAAGCTCTAGCATCGTCGGCACCATCCACCAGCGAATGGCCCCCGCTTCCTCCTCCTGGGTTCCGTCGGCAGTCGGAGAACGAAGCCGTCCCACCGGAAGAATCTGCCCCGCTGTACACTCCGGAGCAACTGATGCCGATCTTCGCGCAGCTCGCCACTCGACTGCGCGGCTGCAAAACCCGATTCGACCAGGTCTTCACACTTGGCATGTTCATCATTGAAAATGGCTGCTAGGGTGGGCCTGGTCAACTGGAACGCTTGCTCGCTAAAGAGCAAAACAATCGAGCTGAAGGATTTCCTTGAGGAGAAGGAAATAGACGTAGCGTTCATCACCGAAACGCACCTAAAACCGGAGGTGAACATCAACATCCCGGACTTCCGCATCGTGCGACTCGACCGGCCGACCAGGGGAGGTGGTGTGGCCATCGCTCTTCGCTACAACATCAACTGTCGTCTGCTTCCAAGTTTCCAGCTCAGTGTCATTGAGGCCATCGGTGTCGAAATCACCACTTCGGTCGGCACAATCGCGCTCATCGCGGCGTACTGTCCAACGCAAGCCAAAGCCGGCGATGGATCATCGGCTGCCCTTCGGAGGGACATCGTCAAGCTGACGCGGAGGCAAGGCCAGTATATCATTGCCGGCGACTTGAATGCCAAACATCAAGCCTGGGGCAACAGTCGCGGCAATCGAAACGGCACCATCTGGAGCAACGACATGGAGGAAGGCCACTACACGATCCTGAGCCCGGATTCCCCACTCGGCTGAGTCGGTCCGGTGCCCACGCAACGCTCGACCTCTACGTAACAAACCTGAGTGACCACGTCTCGCAGCCGGTTGTATACCAGGAGCTCAGTTCGGATCACTATCCGGTGGTGGCGGAACTGGGCTCCTCGGTCAATCGGCACCAGCAGTTACGGCGGAACTACCACCGAGTGAACTGGCAGCGTTTCCAGCAGTGCGTCGATAACACCGTCGACTACGAGGTGCGTCCGGAGACGCCGGAAAGTATCGACCGCCAGCTGTGCGCTATCGAGGAGGCGATCACGGCGGCCCGAGAGCAACACGTACCGACGGCTCGGCAGGTAAGCAACTCCTTAAACATCGATACACTCACCAAAGATTTGATTCGATTGCGGAATGTCACTCGCAGGCAGTTTCAGCGTACTGGACTGCCTGAGCTTAAGGCACGCTGCAATCGAATCACAAAAATTATCAAGGCCAGAATGGTGGACCTCAAAATAACCACTTCTCGAATAAGATCCGCACTCTCCCAGATTATGCTAAGCCGTTCTGGAAAATGACCAAAATTCTAAAATCCAAGCCTCGGCCCATTCCACCTTTGATCCCACTCAGACAATAATGGCTCTAAGGATCGCTTGATAACTCCTGCAGAGAAGGTCGCTGAAATAGGTCGTCACTTCGTCAGCTCACACAATCTTGGGCAGAACATCGTCAGTCCACACGAAGCAGCCGTCAACGAACATGCTAACAACATCCATTTGATTCCCAACGACTTCTCGGAGGAGTTGGAGATCTCAGCTGACGAATTGACGGCCTATATCAAATCGTCGAAGAACATGAAGGCCCCAGGCTTCGACAGCATCCTGAATCTCGAGCTCAAACACATGAGTGCTCCGTTCTTTGAGCACCTCTCGCTGATCTTTAATCAGTGTCTCCGGCTTAGCTACTTCCCATCGTCCTGGAAGTCAGCGAAAGTCATCCCCATCCGGAAGCCTGGGAAGGATCCTTCCTCCCCAAAAAGTTATCGACCCATCAGCCTTCTCTCAGGGTTATCCAAGCTATTCGAGAAGCTATTCATCATCGGTTGCTTGAGTCTGCCGAAAATCTCAACATCTTGCTCGAGGAACAGTTTGGTTTCCGACGCGGTCGGTCAACTGTACACCAACTGACCCGAGTTACCAACGTCCTCAGACGGAACAAGTTTGTCTCGAAAACATCCGCCATGGCCTTACTCGATGTCGAGAAGGCATTTGACAATGTATGGCATGACGGCCTGGTGTACAAACTACAACGCTACAATCTTCCCCGCTACCTGGTGAAAATCATCAACAATTACCTGTCGGCAAGGACATTCCGGGTCTCAATCAGCGGAGCGAGTTCCAATGCGCACAACATCGTCGCAGGCGTTCCCCAGGGCAGTATCCTCGGGCCCCTGCTTTTCAATCTGTTCACCTCCGACATGCCAGAACCTCCAGAAGGCGGCATTCTGTCTCTGTTCGCAGATGACACATCCATCGTCTACAACGGTAGAGTGATCAGAGCGCTAGTGGCAAAACTCCAACGAGGCCTGGATGCCCTGACAGAGTACCTCCCCAGCTGGAAGATCTGTATCAACGCGGCGAAGACCCAGGTCATCATTTTCCCCCACTCCAAATCCCCTAAACTTGTTCCGACTGGGGACTGTAAAATCATCCTCAATGGCACGACTGTGGAATGGGCCAATGAGGCCGGCTACCTTGGCTTGACCCTCGACAGCAAGCTTATTTTCAGGCAACAGGTTGACAAAACGGTGACAAAGTGTAACGTCTTGTTGAAACTACTGTACCCTTTGATCAACCGCCGGTCGTCATTGTCCCTGAAAAATAAGCTTGCTGTCTACAAGCAAATCATCCTCCCTGTGATCGAATATTGCATGCCGGTCTGGGAGAGCTGCGCTAAAACCCACCACCTCAAACTTCAACGGGTCCAAAACAAATTCCTGAGGATGATCCTCAACACCCCTCCCAGGACAAGAACATCCGAGGTCCACCGTCTGGCCGGAATAAAAACCTTACATGAACGCTTTGGTGAGTGTAAAGAAAAGTTTAGGGTCCGTTGCTTGCATTCGGATCAGGCTTCAATTAGGGCGCTAGTTCCAATCTAGGTTATCAAATTTTTATTGTAAATATTAGTGTAAATAGTTAGTTAGGTTATCAAGCGCGCGCCGAACAGCAGCTTTCTTGTATTTAATAAATTAAACCCGTAAGCCCCGCCCCTTTGTGAGCTGATATGGTGTAAATATAAGGTGCACTCATAACGATTAATGAAGGGGCGGGGCTAATGGGATTACTTCATTAGATATTAGAAAGCTGCTTTTCGGCGCGCGCGAGCCATTTCGATCGGGTTTCCACAGACAACGGACCGTTCGGAGAATTATGAATTCAAAGAATCCAATGAAACTTTCTTGAAAGATTCTGAATTTGGTTATGAGATGTTGATTATCTAAGATGCGTATTGTTGCGTGGAATGACAACAGAAATTTTACTCAAGACGAAGTTTCTTCATATTACAAAACATTATCTCTTGAAATCTGTCTGTCCAAGCGACGTTCACTAATAGGTAGATGCTGTAGGTAGATAGTTTTCACAAAGGTGGCGTCTTCATGGATTTTATACAAAAGAAAGTTGATCTGAAATAAACTTTCTTCAAAGTTCAAAACTCAATCGTAAATAGCGAATTTGATAGCGCGTCGGAGGGAGATGATGTAGAAAATTTTAATGGATGGAATCACTAACAGCAACCAAGCTACCACACCAAACCCGATGCCACCGAAACAGTCCATTTTCGCAATTAACTCTTTCTTTTTATAAAATGTTGGTCCTGAGAAGAACCAATTTTCTTTTTCCAATGTTCCTTTCCAACTAACTGACACCACAATTTGTAATAAATTTTCAGCATCGGCACTTGCGGTGCGGGATCGCCACAGTGCTATTTTTATGGTCAACCTTTTCTTTATATGAAATTCTGGTTCGTTGAGGTTGAATGATCTGCAGCAACACATCGAGCACCACCACCAATGCGATGGATTTTCTTTGAAAATGTTATTAGCGCCTCCGTGATGCTGTGTCCGATCCGCTACAATCGCTTTGATGCGTCTGCTATGCGTAAAATCTTGTTCAAACTGAGGATTAGATCCAAACCCGCAAGTGATTGATTTTTGATGTCTGTGCTAGTGATGCATGTACGTGATTGGTTAGTTTACCTATTTCCAAACTTTTTATGAATTTTTGATAATAAATAATTAAAAATCAGTATTTTCAAATAAATACAAAGAAGCGTTGACTCATCCTCGATCGAATGGTCCGAAAAAAATTGAAAATCTATCGAGAAACGGCTTAGATATTAAAGTTTAAAGTCTATCATATTTTCGTGACGGTCCCCGATTTTCGCAATCGTAAAGTGTACCCCAATATAGAAAACACAGACGTAGTCCTACGTCAAAAACAATCTCATATTGATGCGCAAGTGAAGTTGAAAGCATAAGAAGAAACAGAGATGGCACGTGCCTAATCAAAACGAAAAATGACAAGCAAGCGGATGCGCTGCTAAAACTTAAAAAAATCGCGAGTGACGTTAACGTGAGAGTGATCGAACATGGATCGTTGAACAAGAGTAAAGTCGTATTCTCGTATTATGATACGTATGTTATGGATGATGAAGAAATGCTCCTCTCCCTTCAAGAGAAAAACAAAGATCTTAAAATTTCTAAAGTTGAACGGATTATTACGAAACGCGGAGGAATGATTAAAAACACCCGGTCGTTCATATTAACCCTCAACGAGTTGAATGTGCCGCCGTACATAAAGATCGGATTTCTACGTATCGCAACTCGGCCGTACTACCCACGACCGACGCGATGCTTTAAATGCCTGCAGTATGGTCATATTAGCAAAACATGCAACGAAGACAAACGTTGTTTTAACTGTAGCGAAGTGTTCCACGGTGACGATTGTGACAGAGATACTAAGTGTTTGAATTGCATCGACCAAGAAGAAAAACAACACTGACCAGGCAGTTTCAAATGTCCAGTATAGCAAAAAGAGAACAAAATCATACGGCTTAGGGTGGACCAAAACCTTTCATTTCGGGAAGCCAAACAAAAAGTTGAAAAATCAGAGTCAACATCTTATGCTGATGCAGCCAAAAAAAATCTTGAACAAAAATTTGAGGACGAACTTAAAAAAAGGGAAGAGCGCTTCAAAAAAGCTTTAAATGAACGAGACGAAAAAGACAAAGAGCGACAAGATCAATATAAGCAATTAATTAACGAAATGAAAGCCCGGATGGAAAACATAACCAAGGAAATGAACCAAATTAAGACCAAATACCAAGCCGAAATACATAGAAATAATGAGTTAGTAAATCACATCAAAGCTCAGGACCACACTATTCAAAAGCTGCAGAATAAACTAAACGTAATCGCCGCAAACCCCACTGATAAGAAAACTAGGAAAACTAAGCAATATGAAAATGTCATGGCCTCCCCGCCCAGGAAAAAAGGAATCAACCTTGAAAAAGGCGAATATAATAACCAAGATGACACTGACGACAATAGTGATATGGATGCCCAACAAATCTTCGATGATGATAATCTAAATACTCGGGGATCGAGCTCTAGAAATAGAGTAAGCAGCAAGTAACCGGATCAACTAACTCAACTATGGCAAACCGAACAAAAACAAACATAATCTCTTGGAACACCCAAGGACTTCTGCACGAGTAGACAAGAATTGCAACTCATTATCAATAATTTGGAGCCATCAATCATTTGCCTACAAGAAACAATGTGTAAAACTGATAAAGTAGCAGAGATACGAGGATACAACGCTATACACCGACAACGCCAAACTTCAAACAGAGCAGCAGGAGGAATAATTACCGCAATAAAAAATGGTATAGACTACACCAAAATTTTATTAAATACTCAAATGGAAATTACAGCAGTCAAAGTCGAAAGCCCAATCAATGCAACGATTTTAAACATATACATACCGCCAAATGTAGTAATACCGAAAAATGAAATAACTGGAATATTGACACAAATACCGAAACCTTTCATCATGACAGGAGACATGAATGCACATCATCACCTCTGGGGCAGTGAATTTATAAACAACAGAGGAGAAATACTAGAAGAAATATTCAACGAAATGGACCTCATGGTATTAAATAATGGAGATTGTGCAAAAAAAGTTCACAAATTCATCGACCAAGCCGGTCTTACTAAGTACATCTAATGAAAAAACAAGCAGCTGAAAAAAACGACAACTGTTGAAACATATGTTCACCAACTGTAGCACAACCAAACATGGGCGTAGCCAAGGGGGGCAGGGGGGGGCCGTCGCCCCCCCCCCTAAATTGAGGAAAGATTGAACGGGTACTGAAATGAATTCCCTCAAACATGTGCACTTTACGATCCAATCATATACAGAAATAGGTGGTTGAAATTCAAAAAAATCCCAAAACTTATTAGGGCATCCAGGATCCATAATACAGCATCCGTTCGCTAACTGGGCTAAAACACCAGCCCAGTTAACGAACGCCGCTTTTTAACTGGGCTGACGAGGGAATTCACGATGCATTGTTGTGATCGTGTTTTACATGAAGCTTAAAGAATATGCCATTCAGAGTCCCTCGTCAACGAGTCTTTGTTGTTGTTTTTGACGGATAACTGCTTTTGAACTGGGCTTTGGCCCAGTTAGCGAACGCCCAGTTAAAAAACAGTCCAGTTAAAACGCGCCCAGTTAGCGAACTGTTGCTGTATATGAAAGTTCAAAACAACTCGAAACATTTCGGGCTCAAAAATTCTCCTTGAAATCCTTCTAGAAGCTCCCCTGGGAACTTCTAAATTCCTCCGGAAAGTTATCCACAAATTCCTCTGAAAATCGTTCGAAAATCCTTCTCATGAAATTGTAATTCCTCCTTATCTAGAAACCCCCCACTAAATTTCTTTAGGAAATTCACGAGGAAATTCCTTGAAAATATCTTTTCTTCTCTCCAAGATTTACTTTTAGATATTTCTTCGGCTATCCGGCATTTCCTTCAGGCATGCATTTGAGAGTTCCGTCAAGAATACATGTTACATTTCGCACCTCATTGCATAATACTCACCCCTAGCTATAAATCAACCAACTTAGATGTGTAAGGAATAACAACAAAACCTCTTGTTTAGCGAGTGTGGAGGTTCTGTTGGCAAGGAGGCAATCGGCTTCAGACAAATCACCGAAATTGTGAGTTATACATTATTTCTAATTATGTAAATAACTATCAATAAATATATTATTTCAGCTTTTTAGCTAATAAATTACAATTATGTATTTTATTTGCTGTAAGCATCGGTTCGAAGCCACCAGCCAATAGCTCCCGCAACAATACATACGGAATTTCTTCCCAAAATTCTACCAGAAGTTTCTTCAAAAATTTCTGACGGAAATCCTCCGATTTAGCTCCATAATTTCCATAATTTCACTTGTAAATCTATAAGAAATTCTTCCGGAAATTCTTCTAGGAACTTCTCGGGGCATTCCTCTCGGAACTCTTCCTTTAATTCCTACGGGATTACTACCAGGAAAATTTTCCGGGAATACCTCCATACATTCAATAGCGAAATCATCTAGCATTCCAATCTGTAATTCTTTTGGCAATTACTTCAGAATATCCTTCAAGAAATCCTCTAGAAATATCTTCATGAATTTCTCCTGGAATTCGTCCAAGTATTTCCCCAGAAATTCTTACAGGTATTTTTTCGGGAGTTTCTTCAGGTACTTCTCCAGGAATTTCTCCGGGAGATTTTCCGCGGAAGTGTATTAGAATTCCTTCCGGACTTCACTCGAATTTTACTCGGATATCTGCCATGCGTTCTTCCAGAAATTTCTTCGGAACAATCCGCAGAGATTTTCTTCAGCAATTAATTTGGGAATTTCTGCATTAATTCCTCCTGGTATTTTTCTGGAAATTCCTTCAGATATTTTTCGAAATTCCTTTAGAACTTCTCTAAGAATTATTTCAGGACTTCCATGTGGGAATTCCTCCGGAAGTGCTTGTGGGAGTTCCTCCGGGAGTTCTTCCAGGAGTTTTTCCAAAAAAATCTCCGGTGATACCTCCACAGGTAATTCCTGGACGATATTTAGCAGGAATTTCACGGGAAATGGGATTTTGGAAGTTCCTTCAGAAACATTTTTCTCTTCCTCTAGGGTATTCCACCGGATTTTCCTCTGAAGTTCCACCAGTAGTTCTTTCGGGAATTCAATCAGGCTTTCTTCCAGGAATACATTTAGCATTCTTTAGACATTTATCTACAAATTCCTCCAGAAGTTCCTCGGAGAATTTCTCTGGGAGTTCTTACGGGAATTCCTCCGGGAGGATCTTTTAAGAATTCTTCCAGGAGTTCCTCCTGGAATTCTTACGGAAGTTTTTTTGGGAGTTCATCCTAGAATTCTTACGAGAGTTCCTCCAGGATTTCCTCCGGAAATTCTTCCTGTAGTTCTTCAATAAATTCCTCCAAAGCTCCACCGGCAGTTCCTCCGAGAATTCCTCTGATTTCTCCGGAAATTCCTATAGAAAATCACCCGGGAGTTCCTCCGGAAATTACTCTGGGAGTTCCTCCGAGAGTTCCTTTTCAGAGAAACACCCGTAGAAACTGCTGGTGGATCTCCCGGAGGAATTCCCGAAGGAACTGCCGGAGGAGCTCCCGTAAGATCTCCCGTAAGAGCTCCCGGAGGAATTTCAGGAGGAACTCCTAGAAGAATTCCTAGAGGACCTCCAGGATGAGCTCCCAGAGAAACTATCGGAAGAACTTCGGGAGGAATTTCCAGCTTAATTTCTGAAGAAAGCCTAATTGATTTCCTGAAAAAAGCCTAAATAATTTCCTGGAATAGCTTCTGGTGGAACTCCCGGAGGAACTCTCGAAGGAATTTTCTGGAAGAATTTCTGAAGAAACTCCCGGGAGCATTCTCGGAAACAAGAGAATTCATTCTCTAGACAAATCTCGTCTAGCTGAAACCTTTGTTGGGGTTTGTAGCTGGACCATCCTCATCATCAGAGGACCTCCCGGAGAACTCCCTTCTCGCAGAGAAATTCTCGGCTTCTGGTGGAAAATCTATATAAATTCCTGAAGAAGCCTAAATAAATTCCAATTCTGCCGAAATTCGGAAGAATTTTCAGAGGAACTGCCGATAGAAATACTGGAATAATTCTCGAAGGAAATCCTAGAGAAATTCTTGGCGGAAATGCTGGTGGAACTCCTGGAAGAATTCCTGGAGGAAGGAATTTCGAGGAAGGAATTTCGTATTAATCTAGAACTCCTCCGAAAATTACATTGTTGATTTCATTTTCGGTATAATTTCTGTATAAATTTCCGGTGGAATTCCTGGAGAAATTCTTTGAAATTTTCACAAGAAATTATTCGAAACAATTCACGGAAAATTTTATGGAATTTGCACAAGAAATTCGAAGATTTTTCGTGAAATACTTAGGAATGTTTTCTGCGGAATTTCCACGGAATATTCTTATTCTTAAAAATTATGGGAAACAGGACGAAATTATTTGAATTATTGCAGGGAATTCTGCAGGATTTATAAAGAAGTTCGTGAAGATTTTCTTGGAGTAAATAATGGTGGAATTTTCGGATCAATTCCCGGCAAAATTTATGGTGGAATTCCTGAAGACACTGCTGGAGAAGTTGCTGGAGGCATTCCTAAACAATCCCTGATAGAATTTCGGATAGAATGCCAGGAGAAATTGTCGAAGGAATTCCTGGAGAAAGCTTGCATATTGATTTTTCTGCCTATTTTATAATAAATATTATTTCAAAGAGGATTTATTTAGAAAGTCAGATGTATGGTTCTAGTTTTCTTAAACTTATGGATGAAGGCAGGATTTTTATAATAATTGTTATAGACGATTTAATATTCTTTCTGAATACTAAGTTCGTTAATATTTTTTTCACTTTATTTAAAAATATCTGATGAGCAATAAATCACGCATTTTTAAATCCATTGTTGTTTTAAACATTATTGTTTCTATTTGGTTTGGATTTAATTTCATGTGTTAATGTTCATGTGTTTTTATAAAACTACTATAAAACTACGATTTAGAAGACCAAAAAAGTTGCCCCCCCCCCCCCTTCTCGAAATCCTGGCTACGCCCATGCAACCAAACAATAACAGCCAACTAATAGTAACCACATACCTACCAAGTAAAGTAACAAACGAATGAAAAGAGGAGAACTTGAAGCAGATAGGAAACCAAAAGGATCCCGTTATAGAGAAACAGGAGATGCACAGCAAGCGCACGAACAGCGATGAAGAGGTACAGAAAGGAAGCGTACAATGCAGCAGTCCAGAACATATAAATGCAAAAGTGTTCAAATACCATATTACTCAATTTATTATATCTAAATCTACAGACCTCAATAACAATTGTTAAAGGTCTTAAATAAACAATAAAAAATAAATAAATAATAATATCTCTCAATCTGTTCCAGGTGTATCTTTACTCCCCAGAGTTCGTCTACAAGTACGTCAGCAGCAACGGCATTGCTCTGATACAGCTGATGGCATATATCAGCTCCTGCTGCAATCCGATTATCTATTGTTTTATGAATAGCAGCTTCCGTCAGGCCTTTCGCAACATTTTCGGCTGCTACAGACAACGGTGGGTAGATTCAAGTTTATGTGTTTTCCAACGTTAAAGACTGTTTGGGAGGTGAAAAAGCACTTCCCACATTTGAGGGATTCAACCAGAGCGTTAGTGATTAATCATAGATTTCATCACGATTGAAGAATAATGGGTTATTTATTCATTATTCATCAATCTTATTCACCCAAAAAAAGATAAAATTATTATTTACTAATCGTTAATCATAGAGCTTTATATTCATAATTGTTTTATGTTAAATCAATATTCAATAATCTTTATCGCAATATTCATCGTGTTTATTCATTTATTGTTGATCATAATAATATAATTTATGCCTTTCAAAATATTCCGGATCTAGAACCTAGAATTTTTTGATCACTATGCAATTGAATAAATTTGATTAAGCATGATTGTGCGGTACGAATACTCTTAGAATAGAGATGTAAGTAGTGTCCAGCATATATAGCATAACACCACCCACAAAGCCACCCACCGACAGGCAACGACCAACACAACGGTTTTCCCACCCAGGTCCAGCAAGCGGACCACCACCGTGTGCGCACTCTTCAGTCAGCAAGCATCGGTTATGGCAATGCAAAAGTTTCCCATTGGCGATCCTGCCAGACCATTATTGGATTTTTTTTCAGAATATAAAAAAATGCGGTTTCATAAATAAATTGTGTGGTCGCATAGAATATAATTGGTATTTTGGTGCGTATACAAATTAAGTAGTTGTTTAAAGTTATTGGAGTGCAAAAATCGCAACTATTTGCATGGCGGAAACGCCAAGCCATATTTGGCTAAATAAGCCTAATACCAGAAATATCAATATGATTGCATAAAGCAATATGCTAGGAGAAAAGTCAAAAAAGAAAAAGTTGAATCTCGAAAAAAATTCCACAGCGAAATATGGGATGCACTTCTCCAAATAATAAAAAAAAATCAAAATGATATGTACATACCTATTTGAAAATGATTTGAAGCATGAGGTTATAGGGTGTCCCAGAAATTATAAGCACGATTTGAAAACAACATTATGACTATTAATTAATGATTTGGGTGTATTACTTCTACGTGAAGTTAAACGATTACCAATGATATGGAAATGCTAATATCATCTTCAAAACTTAGACGTACATGTTCATGATAGAATTAGAGGCGAAGGTATAGAATTAAGCATATGCGGTATTTCGAAAAAAAATCGTTTCAGGTTTTTTCGCTAGAAAAAACTAGCTTCAAACGAAATTTAAAGGAATTCCGCGGAATTTCGATATAAATTTAAACTTAAACCATATTTTATATTATCAAAAATTTTGGCTGCGCCGCTGAACAAAATCATTAAGTTGTTTTCAAAACTTTCTATTATATAGGGGATCTGTTCCATTTTCCATCTCACTGAACATATATTTAATCTCATCGCAAAACAGAGAAATGCAGCACCGATTTTGTCGCTTCTTTTTGCTAACATGCGTGCTCATTGCTGAAAAAAATCACAAAAATGAAAAACAAATCAAATTCCTTTTCAAGGCTTTGTTTTTGATATGATGGAAATAGGAGCTATGAGATAAAGTGCCGAACCGTTCTCCTACACATTTTTCTGTTACGCTTACTACATAACCCCATTCTGAGTCTACAAATACGTATTGAGCTTTCTTCTATAAAACGTCTTCAGTGTTTTGTTAGAAATATCTAACAGAAAACTATAGTGAACTATTCTATCCTATTTTTTTCAAAAGTGGTCCGTCTCAATATTTTAGACTTCAGGCTTAGAGTGTTAACGTAATCTGGTATGAATCAGATTAGTAATACTTTGTCAAAGAGGCAAAGCCGTGACGTGGATTCCTAGGGCCCTTGTGAGCGCTTCTTTCTTTTTAAAGGCCACATCTCCGCTTAGGCCTCAAACCGGGTGTAAGCGCATGGGTCAGCACCGCTTAAGAATAAAGAAGGCCCTAAGGAACAAAATGCATAATTTCACGTTCAAACAACAATTTGAATCTAGCCTAAAAGTAAGAATAAAAATCTCAGAGGATTGAAGATAGTACTATATACAGTCAATATTCGGCGGATCATCGAAATATACATACAGCCCCCACGATTTTAATTTAAATTTTCTAATATTTTTTTACAATTTGCACAATATGAGTGCGGAATCGATCGTGTTGCTGCTGGCCACGCGACGGCAGCTAGTCCAACAAGATGCGAAATGAAGAATTCTGCCTAGCAGAGCAGAAGTTTGTTTAATCAGTGTGTGATCGATCGTGTTGATGCTGGTCACAACAGCTAATGCGGGAGAACAGGAAATGAAAAAATCATAAGGGTTGTGTACATGACACGACCGCCCGACGTAAACTACGTAAAACAGTTTGGTGAAATGAAGAATCTAGTGCCAGTGCAAGAATACATATTAGCAGCAGCTCTCTACAATATGCGCTCGTTATTCTGCTACGAACGGCAACGTAATTCTGCTACGACGTCGTACTTTGAACAAATTCGTCTCGCCTCAATATTCCAATGTTTAAAATGGTGGCCCTGAGAAGGATCGATTAATTCCCAATAATGCATATTTTGAATCACTAACGACCACACTGGGCCCTCCTTAGCCGTGCGGTAAGATGCGCGGCTACAAAGCAACACCATGCTGAGGGTGGCTGGGTTCGATTCCCGGTGCCGGTCTAGGCAATTTTCGTATTGGAAATTGTCTCGACTTCCCTGGGCATAAAAGTAGTAGTAAAGTAGTAAAATTCTACTTTATTTAATCATTTTCTGTTCTACAATTATTATTTTTCTACATGTACAGTGCTCGGCCGGCTTGGTCCTCCAACTTCAATTTTAAAGTTTTATGTTTACATTGTTATTTAAGTGTTAATATGATATATCATGACGGCCTTTAGGAGGCGCTGGTGTGTTTTTTAAAATTTGATAACCTAACTACTATGTACACTAATATTTACAATAAAAATTTGATACTCTAGATTGGAACTAGCGCCCTATTTGGAGCCTGATCCGAATGCAAGCAACGGACTCTAAACTTTTCTTTACACTCACCAAAGCGTTCATGTAAGGTTTTTATTCCGGCCAGACGGTGGACCTCGGATGTTCTTGTCCTGGGAGGGGTGTTGAGGATCATCTTCAGGAATTTGTTTTGGACCCGTTGTTGAAGTTTGAGGTGGTGGGTTTTAGATTGGCGTAACTACAGGGGGGCTAGGGGGGGCTATAGCCCCACCTAGAATCAAGTTAGCCCCCCCTAGAATTCTTACGACTTTGCATGAGTATGGCACATATCTAGCGCTCTGATCATATCTTGGCGTAACTGCACATAATGAATTCTTATCATCTCTCTCTATAATGAGTTGAATATATTTTATCGTGTTTTCTAACTTCGAAAAATTAATATATCTTGGGTTAGGAATGCTAAACACGAAGTTACAGTCATTTTGGGATTCTGTCGAGATAAATGTTGGAGTTGGAACAGTATTTTCATGCTGATTCAATGCTGATTGAATAAATAATAGAAGTAACAGACTAACAGAACGAATACAATAGCTGCGATTTTGATTGAATAAAGAAAGTTCAAGTAAAATAATAAACTGTAATATTAAGACAACATGTTACCGGAGGTAGTAATTTAAAAAGATTTGTATCTTACGCTACTGGACAATAAACAAACAAACAAACAAACAAACAAACATGAAAAAGACAATTGTTTAACTTGAGCAGGAGACACAGGATGTTTATGTTACCGAAGGATATATTTATCAGCAAATCATCAACTCTTTAAGATTTTTATGGTTACATTGCGTTGCATTGCATTGCGAGTATTTTTTTTTTGACGTAGGACTTACGTCTTTCTTTACTATACTGGGTGTCATTTAGATTTTTGGAAATCGAAAGCGATGGATTTTTAAGATTTATATATCAATCGACTCGGACACTCTCCACCATTTTCATTGAAACTCTCTCTCTCCTATTTCATTGAAACTTAAGATTATTAACGATAAGCTATTGAAAATTTCAATTCTTGTCAAAGCCAGTAAAAATTTCATATGTCGTGTCGGCCGTGTGCGAGTCATTACAATTTGTGACAGCAGCGCGTACCGACGTGCTTTTTGCTCGCGCATTAAATGCATTTTTCGTTTCGTTCGTTCGTTCACTGTGTTCACCTACACAACGACAACATGCAGTCACCAGCGGTAGAACTGCCGGTGGGTCTGCGAATATGCATGAAAGAAGTGGGCGAATTTTTTTGTCATTCTGTGCTTGATGATGGTCGGATGCAGTGGTGTCGGTTGCGATGGATCCGCCCATCGCATCGCTCGGAGTTCACGGCTAGAGGCCGATGATGGCTGAGGCAGCGAGGGCAGCGGTGGTGGATGAAGAAGATAAACATTAGAGAGATTTGGTCTGCTGCTCATCCAGGTGATTGGTTTCATATTCCACATGATCCCGGGATGGGTACGAGTACGAGTCATGTCATATGACTGACCATATGTTAAGTTGTGCTACTAAAACAAATTAAAACATGGTTCTGATTCCCCAGCAAAAAATAAACTACACTACACAACTACAAAATTTGATTCAAATAGTTACTTTCATTTATTGCAGAAGGCATTAACAATTAAAGATGCACAATCAGCAATAGTGTTAATATCCATTTTAGATTAGAAAATTTCGCTGTATTACATGTAAATGTTTTAAAAAAGTCCGCAAAAAATAATTTCCAGAAGATTATTTAAAAAAACTTTATCTTATTCTTTGTTTACCATTTTCTGAGAAACTGTTTTATTAAATTTGACGTAGACTAGGAGTTTGGAAACAAAACATTAAATAATTTTTCGTTGACGCATTAGCAGTACCTCCTCTATTTTAGTAGGGTTACTGCTCCTTGACTTGTTTCTTATTGTTGTGATTTTCTCAGCAGTGAGCACGCATGTTAGCAAAAAGAAGCAACGAAATTGGTGCTGTATTTCTTTTTGGTTTGGAAAACGGGACAAATCCCATAAAATAGCACATTTTGCCCAAGTCTGAAAATTTTATAAATAGAATTTTTAAACTTCAAATCATCAATAAGAAATCCATAAATACCCTACATTTTCTTAGGTAAATAAGGGCTTGCTAGTTAGAAACAAAGCAATTCTAATTATGTATTGAATTATTAGTTTTATTTCCAGAAGCTTTAAATAAAAAAAAATGCTAATAATTCTACACAGCATGGAAGTTGTCGTTACCAATATTAATGCCTATGATCAAACTCCATAGATTCAAAAGTTAGAAGTAAAATGTAAATACGTTACGTTTATACAAATCCTACGTCTAATCGCGGTTATGTTGAAAACATTACCCATTGCTCGTTTTTAAAGTGTGCCCTATGACCTCTAGTTTTCCAACATAACCCTTAAAGATGCATGGCATTTCTGAAAGGATCAAGGGAAACATTTTGATATTGTGATAGCTGTGTACAACGTATCATATGCCTGTAATAGCAGACATTTTGAAGGCATTTCTTTCTGCAGATTTCTCTGGTAAAGTATTCAAGCGATATTGTTGCTATTTCCCGAAAACTTTGAATTTACAATTATCCTGAAAAAAAAACCATAATCCTTGAAATCCGAAAAAAGCTCGGTAAACCTTGAAATTTCAAGGAGAGGTAACTAAAATGTAAAAAGACAGGAACACCGTCTTCAACCAGAGATCGTACAGACTGAGCACTTAAACACTTAGCATGAGGCAACGGACAGGATACATAACACCCAGTGGACCAGTGGAGAATTTTTCGATCACGAAAAGTTTCCTCCTTACCGGGGGCAATCGAACCCACACTCCATAGCACATGCGTTTAGACGATAGACGTCGCCAACCGCACGGCCATGAAGCCCATAATAACTTGAAATTATTTCTAATGGATATGTAAAACTCGAAAGTCTTATGTATCTAAAGTTCTTAAGTTTTTTACTTATCAAAGTTATAGGGAATCCCACGACATTTATAGATTTTTATGTCAGAGCTGTTCAAGTCGTCACTGGATGTATTGAAATAGCTGTTTGGTAGGCCAACTTGCGGACAGTTAAAAAAAAACCATAACTTTTTTGTGTTTGACTGTAAGAATGGAAAAAAGCTAGTCCCCCCTAGAATTTTTCCTTAGTTACGCCAATGGTTTAAGCGCAGCTCTCCCAGACCGGCATGCCATATTCGATCACAGGGAGGATGATTTGCTTGTAGACAGCAAACTTATTTTTCAGGGACAATGACGACCGGCGGTTGATCAAAGGGTACAGTAGTTTCAACAAGACGTTACACTTTGTCACCGTTTTGTCAACCTGTTGCCTGAAAATAAGCTTGCTGTCGAGGGTCAAGCCAAGGTAGTCGGCCTCATGGGCCCATTCCACAGTCGTGCCATTGAGGATGATTTTACAGACCCCAGGCGGAACAAGTTTGGGGGATTTGAAGTGGGGGAAAATGATGACCTGGGTCTTCGCCGCGTTGATACAGATCTTCCAGCTGGTAAGGTACTCTGTCAGGGCATCCAGGCCTCGTTGGAGTTTTGCCACTAGCGCTCTGATCGCTCTACCGTTGTAGACGATGGATGTGTCATCTGCGAACAGAGACAGAATGCCGCCTTCTGGAGGTTCTGGCATGTCGGAGGTGAACAGATTGAAAAGCAGGGGCCCGAGGATACTGCCCTGGAGGACGCCTGCGACGATGTTGTGCACATTGGAACTCGCTCCGCTGATTGAGACCCGGAATGTCCTTGCCGACAGGTAATTGTTGATGAGTTTCACCAGGAAGATTGTAGCATTGTAGTTTGTACACCAGGCCATCATGCCATACATTGTCAAATGCCTTCTCGACATCGAGTAAGGCCATGGCGGATGTTTTCGAGACAAACTTGTTCCGTCTGAGGACGTTAGTAACTCGAGTCAGTTGATGTACAGTTGACCGACCGCGTCGGAAACCAAACTGTTCCTCGAGCAAGATATTGAAAATTTCGGCAGACTCAAGTAACCGATGATGAATAGCTTTTTCGAATAGCTTGCATAACCCTGAGAGAAGGCTGATGGGACGATAACTTCTGGGGGAGGAAGGATCCTTCCCAGGCTTCCGGATGGGGATGACTTTCGCTGACTTCCAGGACGATGGGAAGTAGCTGAGCCGGAGACACTGATTAAAGATCAGCGAGAGGTACTCAAAGAACGGAGCACTCATGTGTTTGAGCTCGAGATTCAGGATGCTATCGAAGCCTGGGGCCTTCATGTTCTTCGATGATTTGATATAGGCCGTCAATTCGTCAGCTGAGATCTCCAACTCCTCCGAGAAGTCGTTGGGAATCAAATGGATGTTGTTAGCATGCTCGTTGACGGCTGCTTCGTGTGGACTGACGATGTTCTGCCCCGTAATTTTTGAGTTCCACCATTCTGGCCTGGATAATTTTTGTGATTCGATTGCAGCGTGCCTTAAGTTCAGGCAGTCCAGTACGCTGAAACTGCCTGCGAGTGACACTTCGCAATTCAATCAAATCTTTGGTGAGTGTGTCGATGTTTAAGGAGTTGCTTACCTGCCGAGCTGGCGGTCGATACTTTCCGGCGTCTCCGGACGCACCTCGTAATCGACGGAGTTGTCGACGCACTGCTGAAACCGCTGCCAGTTCACTCGATGGTAGTTACGCCGTAACTGCTGGTGCCGATTGACCGAGGAGCCCAGTTCCGCCACCACCAGATAGTGATCCGAACTGAGCTCCTGGTAGACAACCGGCTGCGAGACGTGGTCACTCATGTTTGTTATGTAGAGGTCGAGGATTGCGTGGATACCGGACCGACTCAGCCGAGTGGGGGAATCCGGGCTCGAGATCGTGTAGTGACCTTCCTCCATGTCGTTGCTCCAGATGGTGCCGTTTCGATTACCGCGACTGTTGCCCCAGGCTTGACGTTTGGCATTGAGGTCGCCGGCAATGATTAGCTGACCTTGCCTCCGCGTATGCTTGACGATGTCCCTCCGAAGGGCAGCCGATGATCCATCGCCGGCTTTGGCTTGCGTTGGACAGTATGCCGCGATGAGCGCGATTGTGCCGACCGAAGTGGTGATTTCGACACCGATCGCCTGGTTGACACTGAGCTGAAGCTTGGAAGCAGACGACAGTTGATGTTGTAGCGAAGAGCGATGGCCACACTGCCTCCCCTGGTCGGCCGGTCGAGTCGCACGATGCGGAAGTCCGGGATATTGACATTCACCTCCGGTATTAGGTGCGTTTCGGTGATGAACGCCACGTCTATTTCCTTCTCCTCAAGGAAATCCTTCAGCTCAATTATTTTGCTCTTTAGCGAGCAAAGCGTTCCAGTTGACCAGGCCCACCCTAGCAGCCATTTCAATGATGAACATGCCAAGAGTGAAGACCTGGTCGAAGCGGGTTTTGTAGCCGCGCAGCCGAGTGGCGAGCTGCGCGAAGATCGGCATCAGTTGCTCCGGAGTGTACAGCGGGGCAGATTCTTCCGGTGGGACGGCTTCGTTCTTCGACTGCCGACGGAACCCAGGAGGAGGGAGCGGGGCCATTCGCTGGTGGATGGTGCCGATGATGTTGGAGCTTGGACCGATGCAGCTGCCGCTGCCAGTCGCTTGTGCGGCTGTAGCGGTGGGAGTATTGGAATCACACGACGGGGAGCCGGGATGGCTGGAAAGTTCACCTCGTTGATTATAGGAACACGGCTCTTCTTCGAAATGGTCCTGGTGGAAGCCTTCTTCCGGATTTCCAGGAACTCGGCTCGCTTTGGGCAGCCCTTTGTGGTGGCCCGATGTTTGTCGCCACAGTTGGCGCACTTGGGATCAGCCATCTCCATTTTGTCGCACTCGTCAGTTGATGGGGTTCGCCACACTTGTTGCAGCGCGGCTTTATGCGGCAGTTCCTGGTTCCGTGCCCGAAATTGAAGCAGTTGGTGCATTGCGTGACATCTCGGTGCACTGGCCGATATCGCTCCCAGTCAACGACGGTGTAATTTATAACGCCAACCAGCTTCAGGTCCTTCCAGGTAGTGGAGCCGTGCTCCAGATGGATCAGGTAAAGCTGGTCGCGATATCTCCTCGCCTTGTCGTGACGAGCGATCTTGTGGACGGCTACTGGCTTCAGTCCGCAACTTTTAAGCTCTGCTTGGAGCTCTTCCTCCTTCATGTCGTGAAGTCCTCGCAGCAAAGCCTTGAGCGGCTTTGTGCCGGGGTGGTCATGAGAGTAGTACTCATACTTGTGGACCTCGGAGAACTCCACGACGGATTGATGATGGTCCCTGTTTACCGGCATCACTTTCACGCCCTCGCTGCAGAGCCGAAAAGTACATTTCAGCCCCTTAGCGATCGCCCTTCACAAACACGGGCGGATCGCCCTTCACAAACACGGGCGGGCACTTCTACTTCCGCTCCAGTTGCACCTGCGGCAGCTGCGATTGCTGCTTCTTCCTCTTTTTCGGCAGATTGCCGGCGTCATCAAGCGGCAACGGCGAGAACACGTTGCTCTGCTAAAGCTGCTTGGAGGGGTTACCCGCGCCTCCAAGAGCAGTGCGCTTAGGCACATTTCCAGCGACCGAATCGGCCACCGAGTCTCCCATGACGGGTCCGGGAGGAAATAACGCCAACGCAACGAAGCGAAAACGTAAACAGCGAACGAACGAGAAAAAACTCTTGGAAAAAGAGCAACGGGTAATGTTTTTAACATAACCGCAAGTAGACGTAGGACTTGTATAAACGTAACGTATTTACATTTAACTTCTAACTTTTGGATCTATGGAATTTGATCATAGGTATTGATATTGGAAACGACAACTTCCATGTTGTGTAGAATTATTAGCAAAACTTCTGGAAATAAAACTAATTAAGTACAGAATTAAAATTGCTTTGTTTCTAACTTTTAAGTCCTTTTTTACTCAAGCAAATGTAGGACATTTATAGATTTCTTATTGGTGATAGTATTTGAAGTTTGAAAATTCTATTGATAAAATTTTCAGACTTGGGCAAAATGTGCTATTTTAGGGTAACTGTCCCGTTTTCCAAACAAAGAAATACAGCATCAATTTCGTTGCTTCTTTTTGCTAACATGCGTGCTTACTTACCGCGCTGAGAAAATCACAACAATAATAAAAAACCCTGATTAATCCACCTAGCGGTGATGATGCCTTTCTCGCTCGTTCAAAATGGTTGATAAACATATATGAAAAGTCTAAAATAACAATTGGTGAATAAGACTTTTTTCACATTTGTTTATATCAGATGAACCGACCTAGGGCCGAAAATCTCGTGAATAAAGATAGCTAAATAAAGATAGATTAAATTGAAAATTCACATTTGTTAAGCGAATAGAAATTTTTGAGGGGAAAGGTCAATTTTTGCTGATAAGCAGTTCCGTTTTTGTCATTATCATTCAAATACTTTTCAACAAGATTTATGAATTTGATCCGACTTAAAAAAAAATCTGAAGAGAATTCTACTGGGGTTGCTTTTCTTTATATGGAAAGCATTTCGCAGTAATTGGTATGAATGCATGGTTATAATTGATTATTTTAATTTCTAAACTGATCCAAATCTATTTATCAGATCACTCTACAGGTAAACTATCCAAGTACAAAATCTGATAAATTACGCGTGACAGAGCTAGTGTTACCAAAATCAGCATTCTTGAGCTCATATTGTGCAATACTTTATATCGTAATGATAACATACCTGATATGCTATCAGTTTGCCTTCGTGTAATTTGTTATGGATTGTAGCAAGAATGTTTTCGATCATTTGGTAATATAGGTTCGATAATTTAGTAGTTTGTCAATAACTCATTCCAGAGGTTAAATTTCAAACGTAATATGTGGAGGACTTCTAGAGCGAAGGTTTTTACAACTCTGCCTAATTGTTGTTTCTATTGCACTAATAACTTAATATACAGACTGATCGAAATTTTGTTATCATTTAGTATTAGTAACTAGTGCTTTAACTCTGTTATTAGTTGAATTAAAACAACAAACTATTAGGGAAAGCTGTAGAAAAATATTCGCACTAGAACTCCACTGTAATGCGTTTTGACATTTAACCTCTGGAATGAGTTATTGTAATTTGTCAATGATCGAACTAAGATTATTAAATGACCTAAACATACTTGGATTCTAGAAAAGTTTGAATATTTTTTCTTCTGACTTCCAAAAATAGAAAATTTTCTCCAAATCCTTCCAAAACTCAGTTTCTCCTACATAATCCGAGTGCTTTGCAAACGAAATGAATATCCTATGGAAAGAACCACGCGAATAAGGTTTATGTAGCCATTTAAATGCGAGCGTTCGGAATATGAATCCTTTTCGGGACTTGAGTCAAAACGGTTTATATTTTTCAACATCAGATTATATGCCACCGAACCAAAGCACAGCACCCGGTGCGTTACCGCCACGTATGCTCAAGCAGCCGATGTCTTGATGCAGTGAAATAGTTATTTATTGCATATCGCGTAAAGTCTTGTTCTTCGAACACTGTTCTCCCAGGAAGCAAAAATAGCTCAGTGGTAACGTAATAGGCTGTCATTCAGAGGATTTATGTTCGATCCTCGTGCAAGCTATCTTTTTTTCAAAACTCATATTTTCTAGGTGTGTGGTATAATATTGCAAGTCAAAATTTGAATACTAGAAAATTCAATTTTTTTTTTGTGTTTTATATTTTCCATGCTAATAATCAATGGAACCTAATGGTGTGTATTTATATTCATGACATTTCTATAATTGAATCCCTCTGATTATTTGGGATATTTGAAAGAATTCAGGTCTGAACTTTAGATGATGGAGGTATAGGAAATGAAACATAAATGCATAAATTGAGAAGTTAGCAGAAACAAAATAGCTTTTGATTTACCTTGATTTACCTTAAGACCGGGGATTTCCCTCTACGCGTTATTTCCGCGGAGCTATCCAAATTTTTCTTTTTTTTCGTAATACTCATGAACCAGTTTCCCCAAATCTCATTTGCTCGGATCAACATTCAACCCAGCTGAGCTAAAAATAGAACATTGCCTCACGCAATGCGATGTGTGTTGGTGATGCTTCCTATACCTTAAGACCGGGGATTTCCCTCTACGCGTTATTTCCGCGGAGCTATCCAAATTTTTCTTTTTTTTCGTAATACTCATGAACCAGTTTCCCCAAATCTCATTTGCTCGGATCAACATTCAACCCAGCTGAGCTAAAAATAGAACATTGCCTCACGCAATGCGATGTGTGTTGGTGATGCTTCCTATACGGCAATATTCATCAGACGGCAAGAGACTGAAGCGAATGCAGTGTCATTCGTTCCCGCTGAAATGTGCTTGCATAGCGTCCTCACGCATACCAGCTGAGCTCCCATATGCTGATTGAACGAAAGAAAGATGCATATGCGTAAAAATAGAACAGAAGCACCAGAAGCACGGCTTGCCGCTGATGCTACGATGGTTAAGCCGACCGATCCACAGTGGCGGAAACCCAGACAAAACCTAAAACAAAAATCGTTCTTTCGTGAAGCTGATATTAATTTAATTTTGCACATTCAGTCAATGATAATTCCTCAATTTGTTAATTGTAGTTGGTAAATTTAATTTTTGGTGACTTGGTTCAAGTTGATGCTGTAAAGTATCTCCTAAACATTAATGTATAGGAAAATTAAATTTGACTAAATTTTTTATCGCAAAAGAAACTGAAGAAACTTTAGCGGAAAGAACTGATATCATGCATTGAAATATATATTTTGTCTACATAACGGTGTTTAGTTTGGCGAATTGCGCCTTGCTACGCCAAAGCGGAAAATTTACTGTTTCAAGGTTAGAATTGAGACGCTACTGTGGCTGCAGATCCTAAGTCATGGGCTTCCGGAAGTCTTTGGATAGCATAGTATATGTCGGATAACTATTTAAATTTCAAAATGAATTCAGCGTTACAAAATTACTGTTGCTAAATTTTAAGCGCAATCGTAAGTTTAGTCGAGCATTTGTATGGGGGACCACCACTGCGCGACGGCACATTGTCATTCCTTCTTTTAGACGCATTCGTACGGGAGAACGTTGAACGTGTTGAATAAAGCACGGTGCTGTTATATAGGGTATTTGTGCTTTTCTTAGCGCTTGATAGCAAAAAGACATGAGAAAAGTCATGTCTAACGTTTAGCAGAGAAGAGGATTTTTAATTACTGAACGGATATCCTATCGTAAAAAGTTTACTGTTAGTAATTTCCATAGGGCACCCGTAACCTGAGGGGCACCCGTAACCAATAATTTCCCAAACAAATTGGCTTTCCTACCTATATACTGCCGCGCAGGCGTAACTGTTCCATATTGTTTTCCATGCAAAATCAATATTGGACGATTATGCTTGCGACGGCAGTATAGTGGAGCTCATTTTACCTCCAAGAAAATTATATTGATTATCAAGACGAAATGAATCCAATTTAATTTCTAGCAAATTCAAAGTTTGTCTATTAGTTAATACATTAAAACTATCAATTTCGAATTATCAAATATATATTTTCTTTCATTGATTCAATAATACTTCCAATATTAGTACCGTTACCCTAGCAGAGTGAACTCTGTGGCTTTGAAAAGAAATGAACGTATACCAATTTGATGAATACTGTACGACTTATATTTACCCATACCATGTGTGTTCCGATGGTTTTGTATAGCAAGCGCTTTCCACCCCATAGGTCAGCGGTTCGAATCTAGGTGAATTCAGCATAGAACGTTTTGCTATTTTTTTATACGCAAAAACAGTTTTTTGGCCATAACTCCAGATTGCGATGAGCTATTGATCTAATTTTCAATAGCAAATAATGGGACTGAATTCCGCGTCGACTGCAACTTGTTGCGAGCAAATCGGACAATGGGAAGTTCAAAAAAGTGTGTCTACAAAATTTGTACACATACACACATACACACACACACACATACATACATACACACATACAGACATCACCTCAATTCGTCGAGCTGAGTCGATCGGTATATAAAAATCGGCCCTCCGGGCCTCCTATCAAAATTTCGTTTTTGGAGCAATATTATAGCCTTTACGTACACTTAGTGTACGAGAAAGGCAAAACGAGCAATGGGTAATGTTTTCAACATAACCGCGAGTAGACATAGGACTTGTATAAACGTAACGTATTTACATTTAACTTCTAACTTTTGGATCTATAGAGTTTGAGTATAGGTATTGATATTGGAAACGACAACTTCCATGCTGTGTAGAATTATTGGCAATTTGTTTATTCAAAACTTCTGGAAATAAAACTAATAATTAAATACATAATTAGAATTGCTTTGTTTCTAACTATTAAGCCCTTATTTACTCAAGCAAATGTAGGGCATCTATAGATTTCTTATCGATGATAGTATTTGAAGTTTAAAAATTTTATTTATAAAATTTCCAGACTTGGGAAAAATGTGCTATTTTAGATGAACTGTCCCGTTTTCCAAACAAAGAAATACAGCACCAATTTCGTTGCTTCTTTTTGCTAACATGCGTGCTTACTGCTGAAAAAAAATCACAACAATAAGAAACAAGTCAAGGAGCAGTAACCCTACTAAAATAGAGGAGGTACTGCTAATACGTCAACGAAAAGTTATTTAATGTTTTGATCCCAAACTCCGAGTCTACGTCAAGTTTAATAATACAATTTCTCAGAAAACGAAAAACAAAAAATAAGATAAAGATTATTTAAATATTCTTCTGGAAATTATTTTTTACGGACTTTTTTAAAACATTTACATGAAAGACAGCAAAATTTTCTAATCTTAAATGGATATTAACACTATTGCTGATTGTGCATCTTTAATTGCTAATGCCTTTTGCAAATAAATGAAAGTAATTATTTTAATCGAATTTTTATTTTCATCAGCGTACTTATTTTTTTTCTAGGGAATCAGAACTGTTATAGTATAACCATTAGGGTGGTTCAAAAAATCGAAGCTGTTGAGTATTCCTTTTAGCAATGTAGGTTTTCTTTTAACCTGCGCCTAATGGGGAAGCGTCATTAACAGTACAATGAAAAAATAAATTTTCCCATACTAATTTGCATGCAAACTTGAAACGGCTTGTGCTAAATCAGATTTAATCCAAAAGAGCTCAAATTTTTAGAGGACGCTCAGAACATGATAAAGAATCAGATAAGCACTGTGGAGCAAAATCGATTTTTTGAACCACCCTAATAACCATGTTTCAATGTACGTGTGGTTCAGTACCAAGCACAACTTAACATATGGTCAGTCATATGACATGACTCATACCCATCCCAAATCTCTCTAATTTTATTCTTCCTCATCCACCACCGCTGCCCTCGCTGCCACAGCCATCATCGGCCTGTAGCTGTGAACCCCGAGCGATTGCATCCATCGCAACCGACACCACTGCATCCGACCATCATTAAGCACAGAATGACAAAAAAATGCGCCCACTTCTTTTATGCATATTCGCAGACCCACCCACCGGCAGTTCTACCGCTGGTGACTATATGCTGTCGCTGTGTAGGTTAACACAGCGAACGAACAAACGAACGAACGAAACGAAAAATACGGGAGCAAAAAGCACGTCAGTACGCGCTGCTGTCACAAATTGTAATGACTCGCACACGGCAGGCACTGCTTCTTTTATACACAAAGAAAATCTTCCGGTAGACCAGAACATACCGTGAAATACCGCATTTTGATGTCCGTGTTAGGAATGCACGGGATTGGTTACATATGAAATTTTGACTGGCTTTGACAAGAATCATTCCAGTTCGAGACAGCAACACGTACGGACGTGTTTTTTGCTCGCGCATTTTTTCGAAGTGTTTTTTCTCGTTCTTTCGCTGTTTACGTTTTCGCTTGTCGCGTTGGCGTTATTTTCTCCCGGACCCGTCATGGGAGACTCGGTGGCCGATTCGGTCGCTGGAAAAGTGCCTAAGCGCACTGCTCTTGGAGGCGCGGGTAACCCCTCCAAGTAGCTTTTGCAGAGCAACGTGTTCTCGCCGTTGCCGCTTGATGACGCCGGCAATCCGCCGAAAAAGAGGAAGAAGCAGCAATCGCAGCTGCCGCAGGTGCAACCGGAGCGGAAGGAGAAGTGCCCGCCCGTGTTTGTGAAGGGCGATCCGCCGGATTTACGCCCAAAAATTCGCCAGCTGATCGCTAAGGGGCTGAAATGTACTTTTCGGCTCTGCAGCGAGGGCGTGAAAGTGATGCCGGCCAACAGGGACCATCATCAATCCGTCGTGGAGTTCCTCGAGGTCCACAAGTATGAGTACTACACTCATGACCACCCCGGCACGAAGCCGCTCAAGGCTTTGCTGCGAGGACTTCACCACATGAAGGAGGAAGAGCTCCAAGCAGAGCTTGAAAGTTGCGGACTGAAACCAGTAGCCGTCCACAAGATCGCTCGTCACGACAAGGCGAGGAGATATCGCGACCAGCTTTACCTGATCCATCTGGAGCACGGCTCCACTACCTGGAAGGACCTGAAGCTGGTTGGCGTTATAAATTACACCGTCGTTGACTGGGGAGCGATATCGGCCAGTGCACCGCGATGTCACGCAATGTACCAACTGCTTCAATTTCGGGCACGGCACCAGGAACTGCCGCATGAAGCCGCGCTGCAACAAGTGTGGCGAAACCCATCCGACGGACGAGTGCGACAAAATGGAGGTGGCCGATCCCAAGTGCGCCAACTGTGGCGACAAACATCGCGCCACCACAAAGGGCTGCCCAAAGCGAGCCGAGTTCCTGGAAATCCGGAAGAAGGCTTCCACCAGGACTATTCCGAAGAAGAACCGTGTTCCCGTAATCAACGAGGTGAACTTTCCAGCCATCCCGGCTCCCCGTCGTGTGATTCCGTTACTCCCACCGCTACAGCCGCACAAGCGACTGGCAGCGGCAGCGGCATCGGTCCAAGCTCCAACATCGTCGGCACCATCCACCAGCGAATGGCCCCCGCTCCCTTCTCCTGGGTTCCGTCGGCAGTCGGAGAACGAAGCCGTCCCACCGGAAGAATCTGCTCCGCTGTACACTCCGGAGCAACTGATGCCGATCTTCGCGCAGCTCGCCACTCGGCTGCGCGGCTGAAAACCCGCTTCGACCAGGTCTTCACTCTTGGCATGTTCATCATCGAAAATGGCTGCTAGGGTGGGCCTGGTCAACTGGAACGCTTGCTCGCTCAAGAGCAAAATAATTGAGCTGAAGGATTTCCTTGAGGAGAAGGAAATAGACGTGGCGTTCATCACCGAAACGCACCTAAAACCGGAGGTGAACATCAACATCCCGGACTTCCGCATCGTGCGACTCGACCGGCCGACCAGGGGAGGTGGTGTGGCCATCGCTCTTCGCTACAACATCAACTGTCGTCTGCTTCCAAGCTTCCAGCTCAGTGTCATCGAGGCCATCGGTGTCGAAATCACCACTTCGGTCGGCACAATCGCGCTCATCGCGGCGTACTGTCCAACGCAAACCAAAGCCGGTGATGGATCATCGGCTGCCCTTCGGAGGGACATCGTCAAGCTGACACGGAGGCAAGGCCAGTATATCATTGCCGGCGACTTGAATGCCAAACATCAAGCCTGGGGCAACAGTCGCGGCAATCGAAACGGCACCATCTGGAGCAACGACATGGAGGAAGGCCACTACACGATCCTGAGCCCGGATTCCCCAACTCGGCTGAGTCGGTCCGGTGCCCACGCAACGCTCGACCTCTACATAACAAACCTGAGTGACCACGTCTCGCAGCCGGTTGTATACCAGGAGCTCAGTTCGGATCACTATCCGGTGGTGGCGGAACTGGGCTCCTCGGTCAATCGGCACCAGCAGTTACGACGGAACTACCACCGAGTGAACTGGCAGCGTTTCCAGCAGTGCGTCGATAACACCGTCGACTACGAGGTGCGTCCGGAGACGCCGGAAAGTATCGACCGCCAGCTGTGCGCTATCGAAGAGGCGATCACGGCGGCCCGAGAGCAACACGTACCGACGGCTCGGCAGGTAAGCAACTCCTTAAACATCGATACACTCACCAAAGATTTGATTCGATTGCGGAATGTCACTCGCAGGCAGTTTCAGCGTACTGGACTGCCTGAGCTTAAACACGCTGCAATCGAATCACAAAAATTATCAAGGCCAGAATGGTGGACCTCAAAAATAACGACTTCTCGAATTAGATCCGCACTCTCCCAGATTATGTTAAGCCGTTCTGGAAAATGACCAAAATTCTAAAATCCAAGCCTCGGCCCATTCCACCTTTGATCCCACTAGACAATAATGGCTCTAAGGATCGCTTGATAACTCCTGCAGAGAAGGTCGCTGAAATAGGTCGTCACTTCGTCAGCTCACACAATCTTGGGCAGAACATCGTCAGTCCACACGAAGCAGCCGTCAACGAGTATGCTAACAACATCCATTTGATTCCCAACGACTTCTCGGAGGAGTTGGAGATCTCAGCAGGCGAATTGACGGCCTATATCAAATCGTCGAAGAACATGAAGGCCCCAGGCTTCGACAGCATCCTGAATCTCGAGCTCAAACACATGAGTGCTCCGTTCTTTGAGCACCTCTCGCTGATCTTTAATCAGTGTCTCCGGCTCAGCTACTTCCCATCGTCCTGGAAGTCAGCGAAAGTCATCCCCATCCGGAAGCCTGGGAAGGATCCTTCCTCACCCAAAAGCTATCGTCCCATCAGCCTTCTCTCAGGATTATACAAGCTATTCGAAAAAGCTATTCATCACCGGTTACTTGAGTCTGCCGAAAATCTCAACATCTTGCTCGAGGAACAGTTTGGTTTCTGACGCGGTCGGTCAACTGTACACCAACTGACCCGAGTTACCAACGTCCTCAGACGGAACAAGTTTGTCTCGAAAACATCCGCCATGGCCTTACTCGATGTCGAGAAGGCATTTGACAATGTATGGCATGATGGCCTGGTGTACAAACTACAACGCTACAATCTTCCCAGCTACCTGGTGAAAATCATCAACAATTACCTGTCGGCAAGGACATTCCGGGTCTCAATCAGCGGAGCGAGTTCCAATGCGTACAACATCGTCGCAGGCGTTCCCCAGGGCAGTATCCTCGGGCCCCTGCTTTTCAATCTGTTCACCTCCGACATGCCAGAACCTCCAGAAGGCGGCATTCTGTCTCTGTTCGCAGATGACACATCCATCGTCTACAACGGTAGAGTGATCAGAGCGCTAGTGGCAAAACTCCAACGAGGCCTGGATGCCCTGACAGAGTACCTCACCAGCTGGAAGATCTGTATCAACGCGGCGAAGACCCAGGTCATCATTTTCCCCCACTCCAAATCCCCTAAACTTGTTCCGCCTGGGGACTGTAAAATCATCCTCAATGGCACGACTGTGGAATGGGCCAATGAGGCCGACTACCTTGGCTTGACCCTCGACAGCAAGCTTATTTTCAGGCAGCAGGTTGACAAAACGGTGACAAAGTGTAACGTTTTGTTGAAACTACTGTACACTTTGATCATCCGTTGGTCGTCATTGTCCCTGAAAAATCAGCTTGCTGTCTACAAGCAAATCATCCTCCCTGTGATCGAATACGGCATGCCGGTCTGGGAGAGCTGCGCAAAAACCCACCACCTCAAACTTCAACGGGTCCAAAACAAATTCCTGAGGATGATCCTCAACACCCCTCCCAGGACAAGAACATCCGAGGTCCATCGTTTGGCCGTAATTTAAAAACATTACATGAACGCTTTGGTGAGTGTAAAGAAAAGTTTAGGGTCCGTTGCTTGCACTCGGACCAAGAAGCGCTTAGGGCGCTAGTTCCAATCTAGGTTATCAAATTTTTATTGTAAATATTAGTGTACATAGTAGTTAGGTTATCAAATTTTAAAAAATACACTAGCGCCTCCTGAAGGCCGTCATGATACATTATATTTTAAAAATTAAGTAGAAACATAAAAATAATAATAATAATAATAATTAAAATTGAAGTTGGAGGGCCAAGCCGGCCGATCACTGTACATGTTAAAAATTAATTGTAGAACAAAAAATGTGTAAATAAAGAAGAATTTTACTACTACTACTACGCGCGCGTGGTACCACCTTCGGCATCGGCGGAGCTCCTACCGGAAATTGTATTCCCGGCGATGGTGTGGGTCGCGCGGTCGTCGTCATTAACATTAGCAGCGCTCAGTTTAAATTTTCTTGTATGATGTAGGAGGAATGACGGCTTTGGCAGGTTTTGTTCTATTATTGTCAGGGGGGTTTTTGTTGACCAAATTTTATGAAATTGGGCCACAATATTCTTTGATATGATATGATATTTGATATGAAGTACTAACGTACTACTAACAGTACTAACGTCTTGGGAGCGTCCACAAATTACGTAACGCTTAGAGGGGGAGGGGTGGTTGGTTAGGCGAAGTGTGACGACCCATACATAATTTTTAGATGCTTCATACAAAAAGTGTGACATAGGGGGGAGGGGGTTGAAAATGGCCAATTTTTGCGTTACGTAATTAAAGGATCTTCCCTTAAGGTGACTCGGGAGACACTACACACCGTGTTATTTTTCCTATCTTTTGTCTCTTTCTAACATTGTCACCTCGTAATTTTGGAGTGGCGTATTTCGGTTTTCAGTTGTTTGATGTAACTGTAAATGTATCAGCATGTAGATTGCGAGTAAGCACGCGCCGGTGATACTTTTTCAAAATCATATTTGTTGTAGAAAAAAGTTAAGCATTCAATAATCAATAGTATCAATAAAATTGGCAAATTGCTGAAGGGTTTCCGAATCGATTGATAAGCAAATGTCGAAAATCCATCGAAAGATAAAGACGCTACTAGCGTTTGAAATCTATCCTAATTTTTGTGACAGTCTCGAATTTGGAAATTTCCGTTTTAAACCCTGTATCTGAGTCTTCCCCTTAGACGAAGCTTACGTCAAAAAATCTGTAGCAAATATCAATACTGACGCCATACAATTTTTTTCAGTCATAATGCGAATCAATTGTTTGCATGGTCTCCTTCCGATACTTGCTTGGGATTCAACTACCGACGTTAACGTTGTGCTTTGAATAAAGTTCATCTCGGAACCGATTTCTTTTTCAATCAACAGGAAAAATACAAAATTAGTCTCGCGGGAAAATTTCATGTTGTGCCGACAACATCCAAATCGTTGCAAACGCCACATTAGTGAATAATTTGCTGTAGCAATCTTCCGATGACAGCCTATGCTCGGACCGGCACTAATGCTATGATTCCGCTACCGATGCCAAACAATTATGCTTTGTTCTATGAAGAAAGTTCATCTAATATTAACATTCTCAATCACTAAAATCATACAACTCCGAATTACGCTAGAAAATTTCACCGAAGAATTTTCCAGTTCCTAACGGTTGCACTTTAGGAAAATTATTTCAACTTAACCTTCCTCCCAAATATAATGATGGTCCTGAAAAGAACCGATTAATTGCCACTTATGTGCCTTATCAGCAGCCACTGGGCTGCGCGACCGCCATACGATGATTCGGCTCAACGGACGCCTTCGATTGCCAGATCCGCCGAAGATGGGACACGGATGAAAATGATGTGCTGCTGCTTCCACGACCGCCACCACCACCGACCGAAAAAAATTCATCCGCACCACCACACCGCTGAGACAGCCGTTGTCACTGGGACCGCTTCTGGACGCCCTGGTCCGCTCGCCGTGACATCCAGAATGAAAATGACGCGCGCACGCGAAACACGGGGCTATTTATACACAGGGAAAACGAAGCAGTGAATCAAAAGGCCCGTACCTTACTGCAATCTGATGTCCGTGTTGGGGATTTATAAACGGAATTGAATTTTTCACCCGGTTTGCAAAGAAAAAACATTTTCAATAGTTTAACGTTGATAATCAATAGTATCAATAGAATTGGCAAATTGCTGGAGAGTTTCTGAATCGATTGATAAGCAAATGTCGAAAATCCATCGAAAGATAAAGACGCTATTAGCGTTTGAAATCTATCCTAATTTCGTGACGGTCTCGAATTTGGAAATATCGGATTTACACCCTGTATCTGAGTCTTCCCCTTAGACGTAGTTTACGTCAAAATTGCGTCACCCTCTTTTATGGCTTATTTTGGTGCGCAGTGGCAGCTTATCCGCTAGCGTCTGCACCCATCAGAATCAAGCGAACAAATGACGCGAGGAACAAGCGGCACTCATATTTATAGGTTTCAGTGCAGTCAATGTTTTGCTTCGAAAACAGTTTTAGGCCTATTGAAACAAGTTTTTCGGGTCATATCAAGTATGAATATGAAAGGCATACTTAAGATCTGTCGATTAAGGTGTTTTCCGAAGAGATCCGTTCACTGGGACAAACGTTATTATCATTCAAAATCTTTCAACACAGCGTAACGCGGTTGATTTAGAAATATTGAAATGACACCCGGTATAGTGAAGAGAGACGTAAGTCCTACGTCAAAAGTCAAGGAGCAGTAACCCTACTAAAATAGAGGAGGCAATGCTAATACACTAACTAAAAATTATTTAATGTTTCGATTCCAAACTCCGAGTCTACATCAAGTTTAATAATACAATTTCTCAGAAAATGAAAAACAATTATTTTTTGCGGGCTTTTTTAAAACATTTAGGGTTTCTTACCCCATTCCCGGCCTAACATGCGTATGGCTGCATTATTTAATTGATATTTATCACAGGAAGCAACTTTTCCTGAATTTTGTGGCCTGTATAATACTGCATTGGGGTTCACTTCTGCTTAAAAATAGCTATTCGTACTAAATATCGTTCAAAAAAGCTTTTATTTGATTTAAATTAACGAGGTGCAGCACTCATTTCAGTCATAGCGATTTCCATTCCGGCATACATAAAACTAGCTCCCGGCCTAAACAAAATTTCACTCAATCTCTCAACATTTTACTCTCATTCTCTCTCGGGACGGTAGAAAATGCGACGTAAACAAAAATATACACGTTCCATGACAACAAGATGCCAGATGGTATTATTCATAATCATTTTTATTTGGTTGAGAAGATATATTTACTCATCCAAATTTCTTTCAAATACTTAAAAACAATATTTTTTTCACGTTTTGAAATCGAGAGAATTATAAATAACATGATAGCGTCAACGTATTAGACCGTTTTCCTATTAACGATGAAGGATCATTTTCATAATCCTGGCCTTTTGGCAGCACGGCCGAGCTGAATTTTTGTTCGGTTTGAAAATATATTTTCAAATGTATTCTAGTATTTTTATATAAGTTCTAGTGATATGTTCTAGTGATAAGATTGAAGTGCGTGTGTTTAGCATTATGGTGTAGCGATTAAAAGCTTGAAGCAATGATTGTATCGAGCACTGTGACGATTTTCAGGTAGGTGTTTTCTTGATGATACCGTTTTGTAAAAGTGGAAAGAATCACTTCGGCTCAATGGTGTGGCATCGGAGAGCGAAATTTTGAAATCTACATTTTTATTTTCTACAATTGAATTAATTAGGAGTAAAACAAGTGATTGAAAAATATTGAGTATTGTGAAAAATGAATGGGAGACTTTTTAAAAAATATCAATAATAAACCTACGGCTTCCAAACAGTATAAATCATTAGTTTTCTGTGCAGTGAGCCGGGAACCGGGTCCATAGGCCCAAGTAGTGATTTACCCTACATCTAATACAGCGAAATTTTCTAATCTAAAATTGATATTAACACTATTGCCGATTGCGCATCTTTAATTGCTAATGCCTTCTGCAAATAAATGAAAGTAATTATTTTAATCAACTCGTCGATAGAAAATCCTTCCGCACGCGATGGCATATGAGCAAATCAAACCACCTTCCTTTTGCCAGTGAAGGTATATCAGCTTCCACACTGATATTCTTCCCTCCCCCTTCATACGGGAGCTTGGCAGAAGGAAGGTCGTGTGATATGTGCCATCACAAATATTGCCCTCCGCTCGCTTTCAGATCGACTTCTATAAAAACATTCTTCATGCTTGCCGTATCCTAACGGAACTATCAATTCTATACTTTCGCCTCTAATTCTATCATGAACATGTACGTCCAAGTTTGGAAGATGATATTAGCATTTCCATATCATTGTAAATCGTTTAACTTCACGTAGAAGTAACACACACAAAATCATTAATTTAGTGACTCCATAATGTGTCCGTTGAAAAAAAAAAAGGATTTGGCTATCTAAAACGATGCACTCGCTAATCTACTACCAGCCTTAAATTTTCGAATCATTTAATAATGGTAAAACAATTATAAAATCATTCTTGTAGTGCTTTACTATTGTCAACAGAACAGGGGTTTTTATTTGCTCCACAAGGTAAACCAAATATAATGCTCAAATGCAATTTTACTCACAAAAACATTCATTTCAAACCAGCGGAATTCATACCCGGACATGCACGGATTGATGAGGACTCATGTTCTTCGATCACCAAACGCAGAATTGATTGCTGCACAGCCAGACAAATTTCGATGTCGTCGTAATGGTTTTCGTCACAACTCACCAGAGTGTTAAAAATACAAATTGTTGTGAATCGGTCAATATACCAAAAATAGATATAAAAGAGTATTTGTAATAAATGTGTTATAAATAAGTACTAATGAGTAATGACAAAAAAAAATGTAAAGTAGCCATTGAAAAGTAAAATTTTCAACATAAAAGACAATAATTTAAACTAAAAATGTAAACAATATTAGAAAACAATTTCAATCGAAAGTAATGGAGTGAAATTTGAGGTTTGATGTTGAAAATTCAAAACATAGTTGTTTTTTTCAAATTAGAAGAAATGAAAAACGACGGAAAAATGTCGAAAATAACAATAAAAAAATATGTGCAAAAATATTGATAATGTAGATGTACACTGACAAAAAACTCGGCATTAAATTCATCAGTTTGCACATTGGTTTTTGCAATGGGGGTAACGAAATGGATTCCATAGTTTTTACACACACATCCCATGCACCCACATGCATTACATGAGTATTCCAACATACTATCCATGTAGTTTATAGAATCTATGTGTAGAGTTGCATTCAATTAAGTATGAACCGACTTATAATATACATAATTCAGAATACAGTCAAATTTCACTCGTTGGGCTATCTTTAGATGGGCTACGATTTAGTTGGGCGCCCGTTAATTGGGCTGTAGCCCACTTAAAACGAAGGTGGACGTCAAATTATGACATCAACGGCAGTTTTTTTTTTCTTTTTAGCAGTTGGCAGCTCTGAATTTCTATTGTATTCGCTGATTTGACAGATGAAATCTCAGCCCAACTAACGAAAGTCTTTCACTAGATGGGCTACGAGTTTAGCCCAACGAGCGAAAGTTGACTGTACATGGATTTTTGCCATAAAATATGTGTGGATTTTCCTGAGTGTAGGTACAAAAAATGTGTATCTGTCTATCAAATATTGAAAATAAATGTTAGAGCCAACCATGTCTTTTTTTATGCGAAAGTTTAATTCCCAATGCTCATTCATACGGTCTTCGTATGGAATCATTCTCTCTCATCATTTTCAAAATTATTTTCTTTTCGCTTTGGCAACTCATAAGACGCCATCATTTCAAAAGCAAATATTATGGCGCTCATAGGTTCATTTTTCTCAGTGTAGCGGTTGAAGAAGGAGTAAATCTGCCTATCGGTGGTGACGGTGACGAATATCAGCACAGGTAAGTGTCAGCAGCAGCGACCAGGCTTCGAAGCTTCTAATTGGGAAAGTTTTTTGATCACCGTACATGACTCAATCATTATTAATTTATTGGCATTTATCGGTGAGTACAACATCTAAAGCTTAAAGTAAAGAGGGAGCGCAACAATGAAGAACAGTATGATTAGGTGACGCAAGCGAGCGACTAGTATGAAGCGAACATAAATTGAAATTTTAGTAGGGGGCCAGTTGTGAGAACAGCATTGTTGAAATCGCTGTTATTTTGCCTAACGTCCACCCAGGAACGGCTTGGGTAGTAGCATGTTGTTCAACCTATTATTATGCTGTTCGGCGCATGAAAACAATTCTAAGCTTCTTGTTTGGCAGGGAAAGGGATAGTGAAAAGCAGAGTTGAGAATTTGTGTGTGCAGGAGTCTCATTAACTCACTAAAACGTGATACATACCTAATTAGAAAATATTGGTTTTGCAATTTCTTTTCAGATCTTCTTCTTATTGGCATTACATCCCCACACTGGGACAGAGCAGCCTCGCAGCTTAGTGTTTATTTAGCACGTCCACAGTTATTAACTGCGAGGTTTCTAAGCCAGGTTATCATTTTTGCATTCGTATATCATGAGGCTAACACGATGATACTTTTATGCCCAAGGCAGAGTGTAAAATAATCAACATTGTTTGGTGAAGGCCACCTTTCTTCACTTCTCAGCTCACTTCCAGACACATTCATAGTCGGCTTTGGACTGTCAATATTCGGTTGAATATTAGTCATTGAATATTTATGCACATTTTACAAATTGATAAATTATCTGAAATCCGAACACGTTTCAAATGAGTAAAGTAATTTATCACATACAGTCACTCTCAAAATTGAGCGTACAGCATGGATTAGATGAATATATTCCAAAATTCCAAAGGAAATTTAATTGTTGGCTCGGTTGTTTTTAATGCATTTTTATCCCTTCCTTCAATGTATGCGTACATAAAATGGTTGAAATTTTTTCTCTAAAGTTCATTTATTTGAAAATAATCTCAAAATACGCCTATTAGATGTGACAAAATTGAGCGTACAGCTAATGTTTTTCTATAAAATTTCTTATTATAAACACGATTAATGTATTTTAATATTGTTTTTTCATGCTTATATTTATAATAATAAACATCCGCTACTTAAACATTCAATGTTATAAAATTAAACCATGTCTTAATCAAAATGGCGAACAAGTAAGATATATAAACAATGCTATTTAACAATTCAATGCTGCTGGGCAAAATAGTTGCATATCTTAGGATTTCACCGGCATCGTGTCTTATATATGAGAGATAATCGAAATCGAGCGAGACATACGATACATTTGGGAAAATTCAGTCGGTAAATGATGAAAACAGATGTAAACATACAAAGAAAACGACAAATGTTGGGAACGGCATATTTCAAATTAAGTAGAACTTTATTTAAAAGTCGATGTATAGGTAGCTTATAAGCTCAGGACACTCATTAATAATAATATTAATAAAAGAGCAGCACACGGATACATTATAAGATGTCATTTTATATTTGAAGACTCAGTCACCGTTGGAACAAATTTGGTTGAATCATTTAAATTCACCAAGATATCATGAAATAAGCTGCCAAACTCTTAAAAAAGTTTAATTTTACTCGCCACATGGAAATCATCCAATTGTATCCCTTATGGTAACAGACCGTGGAGTTCAATCCAAATTTAATTATGAAATTACGATTTTAGGCTATTTTTTCAATATTCAATCAGAAGTGCTCTACGGGATTGAAAAGCTGTTTTTTTTATGTTCGGTATCTTAACATGCACCTTGTACTTTTTGAATTTGACTGTGAATGATTGGATTCAATAATATTACTCTTAATGATAGACCTGAGACAATAATCGAGCTTTAAAACAAATTTAAGTTAAAGACATACTAAATTTGAATTATGTCATTCCTAACATTTGTCGTTTTCTCTGTATGTTTACATCTGTTTTCATCATTTACCGACTGAATTTTGACAAATTAATCGTATGTCTCGCTCGATTCCGATTATTTATCATATATAAGATGCGATGCCGGTGAAACATACAAATTTAAGCATTTATTTTGCCCACAGAATGACCCAAGTATCCCGAAATAAAATATGTTTTCAGGGGATGTTGGTATGCGATTTTAGGTGAACAATAGAATACTTTCAATGCAGAATCAAGACCCATATGGGCGCCGGCAGTGCGAAGCCGTACTCTCGGATGCACAACATGTTAGCTTTGGGGGAGTTGATAGTACCTATCAGCGCTCAACTGCGACTCGTGAGGGCGCCGGCAGTGCGAAGCCGTACTCGCGGATGCACAACATGTTAGCTTTGGGGGAGTTGATAGTAACTATCAGCGCTCAACTGCGACTCGTGAGGGCGCCGGCAGTGCGAAGCCGTACTCGCGGATGCACAACATGTTAGCTTTGGGGGAGTTGATAGTAACTATCAGCGCTCAACTGCGACTCGTGAGGACGCCGGCAGTGCGAAGCCGTACTCGCGGATGCACAACATGTTAGCTTTGGGGGAGTTGATAGTACCTATCAGCGCTCAACTGCGACTCGTGAGGGCGCCGGCAGTGCGAAGCCGTACTCGCGGATGCACAACATGTTAGCTTTGGGGGAGTTGATAGTAACTATCAGCGCTCAACTGCGACTCGTGAGGGCGCCGGCAGTGCGAAGCCGTACTCGCGGATGCACAACATGTTAGCTTTGGGGGAGTTGATAGTACCTATCAGCGCTCAACTGCGACTCGTGAGGGCGCCGGCAGTGCGAAGCCGTACTCGCGGATGCACAACATGTTAGCTTTGGGGAGTTGATAGTACCTATCAGCGCTCAACTGCGACTCGTGGGGCGCCGGCAGTGCGAAGCCGTACTCGCGGATGCACAACATGTTAGCTTTGGGGAGTTGATAGTACCTATCAGCGCTCAACTGCGACTCGTGGGGCGCCGACAGTGCGAAGCCGTACTCGCGGATGCACAACATGTTAGCTTTGGGGAGTTGATAGTAACTATCAGCGCTCAACTGCGACTCGTGAGGGCGCCGGCAGTGCGAAGCCGTACTCGCGGATGCACAACATGTTAGCTTTGTGGGAGTTGATAGTAACTATCAGCGCTCAACTGCGACTCGTGAGGGCGCCGGCAGTGCGAAGCCGTACTCGCGGATGCACAACATGTTAGCTTTGGGGAGTTGATAGTACCTATCAGCGCTCAACTGCGACTCGTGGGGCGCCGGCAGTGCGAAGCCGTACTCGCGGATGCACAACATGTTAGCTTTGGGGAGTTGATAGTACCTATCAGCGCTCAACTGCGTCTCGTGGGGGCGCCGGGGGTGCGAAGCCGTACTCGCGGATGCACAACATGTTAGCTTTGGGGAGTTGATAGTACCTATCAGCGCTCAACTGCGACTCGTGGGGGCGCCGACAGTGCGAAGCCGTACTCGCGGATGCACAACATGTAAACCGATTGGTTTACTATTTTTGTACACACAGTTTATAGTAACTATCATACTGAGACCCATATAGGCGAATATGAGTTTTAATGAGCTAAAATAGACCAACACAAATTTTTGCTTTAGGGGAAAGCTTCTTAGATGTCGACTAAGCGTGACTAAACAGGACGGCAGGGCTGTATGACCCAAGTATCCCGAAATAAAATATGTTTTCAGGGGATGTTGGTATGCGATTTTAGGTGAACAATAGAATACTTTCAATGCAGAATCAAGACCCATATGGGCGCTGGCAGTGCGAAGCCGTACTCTCGGATGCACAACATGTTAGCTTTGGGGGAGTTGATAGTACCTATCAGCGCTCAACTGCGACTCGTGGGGGCGCCGGCAGTGCGAAGCCGTACTCGCGGATGCACAACATGTTAGCTTTGGGGGAGTTGATAGTACCTATCAGCGCTCAACTGCGACTCGTGGGGGCGCCGGCAGTGCGAAGCCGTACTCGCGGATGCACAACATGTTAGCTTTGGGGGAGTTGATAGTACCTATCAGCGCTCAACTGCGACTCGTGGGGCGCCGGCAGTGCGAAGCCGTACTCGCGGATGCACAACATGTTAGCTTTGGGGAGTTGATAGTAACTATCAGCGCTCAACTGCGACTCGTGAGGGCGCCGGCAGTGCGAAGCCGTACTCGCGGATGCACAACATGTTAGCTTTGTGGACGTTGATCGTAACTATCAGCGCTCAACTGCGACTCGTGAGGGCGCCGGCAGTGCGAAGCCGTACTCGCGGATGCACAACATGTTAGCTTTGGGGGAGTTGATAGTAACTATCAGCGCTCAACTGCGACTCGTGAGGGCGCCGGCAGTGCGAAGCCGTACTCGCGGATGCACAACATGTTAGCTTTGGGGGAGTTGATAGTACCTATCAGCGCTCAACTGCGACTCGGGGGGCGGCCGGCAGTGCGAAGCCGTACTCGCGGATGCACAACATGTTAGCTTTGGGGGAGTTGATAGTACCTATCAGCGCTCAACTGCGACTCGTGGGGGCGCCGGCAGTGCGAAGCCGTACTCGCGGATGCACAACATGTTAGCTTTGTGGGAGTTGATAGTAACTATCAGCGCTCAACTGCGACTCGTGAGGGCGCCGGCAGTGCGAAGCCATACTCGCGGATGCACAACATGTTAGCTTTGGGGGAGTTGATAGTAACTATCAGCGCTCAACTGCGACTCGTGAGGGCGCCGGCAGTGCGAAGCCGTACTCGCGGATGCACAACATGTTAGCTTTGAGGGAGTTGATAGTAACTATCAGCGCTCAACTGCGACTCGTGAGGGCGCCGGCAGTGCGAAGCCGTACTCGCGGATGCACAACATGTTAGCTTTGGGGGAGTTGATAGTAACTATCAGCGCTCAACTGCGACTCGTGAGGGCGCCGGCAGTGCGAAGCCGTACTCGCGGATGCACAACATGTTAGTTGGGGGAGTTGATAGTACCTATCAGCGCTCAACTGCGACTCGTGGGGGCGCCGGCGGTGCGAAGCGGTACTCGCGGATGCACAACGTGTTGGTTTTGGGGAGTTGATAGTACCTATCAGCGCTCAACTGCGACTCGTGGGGGCGCCGGCAGTGCGAAGCCGTACTCGCGGATGCACAACATGTTAGCTTTGGGGGAGTTGATAGTAACTATCAGCGCTCAACTGCGACTCGTGAGGGCGCCGGCAGTGCGAAGCCGTACTCGCGGATGCACAACATGTTAGCTTTGGGGGAGTTGATAGTACCTATCAGCGCTCAACTGCGACTCGTGGGGGCGCCGGCAGTGCGAAGCCGTACTCGCGGATGCACAACATGTTAGCTTTGGGGTAGTTGATAGTACCTATCAGCGCTCAACTGCGACTCGTGGGGCGCCGGCAGTGCGAAGCCGTACTCGCGGATGCACAACATGTTAGCTTTGGGGAGTTGATAGTACCTATCAGCGCTCAACTGCGACTCGTGGGGGCGCCGACAGTGCGAAGCCGTACTCGCGGATGCACAACATGTAAACCGATTGGTTTACTATTTTTGTACACAGTTTATAGTAACTATCATACTGAGACCCATATAGGCGAATATGAGTTTTAATGAGCTAAAATAGACCAACACAAATTTTTGCTTTAGGGGAAAGCTTCTTAGATGTCGACTAAGCGTGACTAAACAGGACGGCAGGGCTGTATGACCCAAGTATCCCGAAATAAAATATGTTTTCAGGGGATGTTGGTATGCGATTTTAGGTGAACAATAGAATACTTTCAATGCAGAATCAAGACCCATATGGGCGCCGGCAGTGCGAAGCCGTACTCTCGGATGCACAACATGTTAGCTTTGGGGGAGTTGATAGTACCTGTCAGCGCTCAACTGCGACTCGTGGGGGCGCCGGCAGTGCGAAGCCGTACTCGCGGATGCACAACATGTTAGCTTTGGGGGAGTTGATAGTACCTATCAGCGCTCAACTGCGACTCGTGGGGGCGCCGGCAGTGCGAAGCCGTACTCGCGGATGCACAACATGTTAGCTTTGGGGGAGTTGATAGTAACCACCAGCGCTCAACTGCGACTCGTGAGGGCGCCGGCAGTGCGAAGCCGTACTCGCGGATGCACAACATGTTAGCTTTGGGGAGTTGATAGTAACTATCAGCGCTCAACTGCGACTCGTGAGGGCGCCGGCAGTGCGAAGCCGTACTCGCGGATGCACAACATGTTAGCTTTGGGGGAGTTGATAGTAACTATCAGCGCTCAACTGCGACTCGTGAGGGCGCCGGCAGTGCGAAGCCGTACTCGCGGATGCACAACATGTTAGCTTTGGGGGAGTTGATAGTAACTATCAGCGCTCAACTGCGACTCGTGAGGGCGCCGGCAGTGCGAAGCCGTACTCGCGGATGCACAACATGTTAGCTTTGGGGGAGTTGATAGTAACTATCAGCGCTCAACTGCGACTCGTGAGGGCGCCGGCAGTGCGAAGCCGTACTCGCGGATGCACAACATGTTAGCTTTGGGGAGTTGATAATACCTATCAGCGCTCAACTGCGACTCGTGGGGGCGCCGACAGTTCGGGCCCGTACTGGGGGATGCACAACATGTTTGCTTTGGGGGCGTTGGTAGTACCTATCAGCGCTCAACTGCGACTCGTGGGGGCGCCGGCAGTGCGAAGCCGTACTCGCGGATGCACAACATGTTAGCTGTGGGGGTTGATAGTACCTATCAGCGCTCAACTGCGACTCGTGGGGGCGCCGACAGTGCGAAGCCGTACTCGCGGATGCACAACATGTAAACCGATTGGTTTACTATTTTTTGTACACACAGTTTATAGTAACTATCATACTGAGACCCATATAGGCGAATATGAGTTTTAATGAGCTAAAATAGACCAACACAAATTTTTGCTTTAGGGGAAAGCTTCTTAGATGTCGACTAAGCGTGACTAAACAGGACGGCAGGGCTGTATGACCCAAGTATCCCGAAATAAAATATGTTTTCAGGGGATGTTGGTATGCGATTTTAGGTGAACAATAGAATACTTTCAATGCAGAATCAAGACCCATATGGGCGCCGGCAGTGCGAAGCCGTACTCTCGGATGCACAACATGTTAGCTTTGGGGGAGTTGATAGTACCTGTCAGCGCTCAACTGCGACTCGTGGGGGCGCCGGCAGTGCGAAGCCGTACTCGCGGATGCACAACATGTTAGCTTTGGGGGAGTTGATAGTACCTATCAGCGCTCAACTGCGACTCGTGGGGGCGCCGGCAGTGCGAAGCCGTACTCGCGGATGCACAACATGTTAGCTTTGGGGGAGTTGATAGTACCTATCAGCGCTCAACTGCGACTCGTGGGGGCGCCGACAGTGCGAAGCCGTACTCGCGGATGCACAACATGTTAGCTTTGGGGGAGTTGATAGTAACTATCAGCGCTCAACTGCGACTCGTGAGGGCGCCGGCAGTGCGAAGCCGTACTCGCGGATGCACAACATGTTAGCTTTGTGGGAGTTGATAGTAACTATCAGCGCTCAACTGCGACTCGTGAGGACGCCGGCAGTGCGAAGCCGTACTCGCGGATGCACAACATGTTAGCTTTGGGGAGTTGATAGTACCTATCAGCGCTCAACTGCGACTCGTGGGGGCGCCGGCAGTGCGAAGCCGTACTCGCGGATGCACAACATGTTAGCTTTGGGGGAGTTGATAGTACCTATCAGCGCTCAACTGCGACTCGTGGGGCGCCGGCAGTGCGAAGCCGTACTCGCGGATGCACAACATGTTAGCTTTGGGGAGTTGATAGTACCTATCAGCGCTCAACTGCGACTCGTGGGGGCGCCGACAGTGCGAAGCCGTACTCGCGGATGCACAACATGTTAGCTTTGGGGAGTTGATAGTAACTATCAGCGCTCAACTGCGACTCGTGAGGGCGCCGGCAGTGCGAAGCCGTACTCGCGGATGCACAACATGTTAGCTTTGGGGGAGTTGATAGTAACTATCAGCGCTCAACTGCGACTTGTGGGGGCGCCGGCAGTGCGAAGCCGTACTCGCGGATGCACAACATGTTAGCTTTGGGGGAGTTGATAGTAACTATCAGCGCTCAACTGCGACTCGTGAGGGCGCCGGCAGTGCGAAGCAGTACTCGCGGATGCACAACATGTTGGGGGAGTTGATAGTACCTATCAGCGCTCAACTGCGACTCGTGGGGGCGCCGGCAGTGCGAAGCCGTACTCGCGGATGCACAACATGTTAGCTTTGGGGGAGTTGATAGTACCTATCAGCGCTCAACTGCGACTCGTGAGGGCGCCGGCAGTGCGAAGCCGTACTCGCGGATGCACAACATGTTAGCTTTGTGGGAGTTGATAGTAACTATCAGCGCTCAACTGCGACTCGTGAGGACGCCGGCAGTGCGAAGCCGTACTCGCGGATGCACAACATGTTAGCTTTGGGGGAGTTGATAGTAACTATCAGCGCTCAACTGCGACTCGTGAGGGCGCCGGCAGTGCGAAGCCGTACTCGCGGATGCACAACATGTTAGCTTTGGGGGAGTTGATAGTACCTATCAGCGCTCAACTGCGACTCGTGGGGGCGCCGGCAGTGCGAAGCCGTACTCGCGGATGCACAACATGTTAGCTTTGGGGGAGTTGATAGTACCTATCAGCGCTCAACTGCGACTCGTGGGGGCGCCGGCAGTGCGAAGCCGTACTCGCGGATGCACAACATGTTAGCTTTGGGGAGTTGATAGTACCGATCAGCGCTCAACTGCGACTCGTGGGGCGCCGACAGTGCGAAGCCGTACTCGCGGATGCACAACATGTAAACCGATTGGTTTACTATTTTTATACACACAGTTTATAGTAACTATCATACTGAGACCCATATAGGCGAATATGAGTTTTAATGAACTAAAATAGACCAACACAAATTTTTGCTTTAGAAGAAAGCTTCTTAGATGTCGACTAAGCGTGACTAAACAGGACGGCAGGGCTGTATGACCCAAGTATCCCGAAATAAAATATGTTTTCAGGGGATGTTGGTATGCGATTTTAGGTGAACAATAGAATACTTTCAATGCAGAATCAAGACCCATATGGGCGCCGGCAGTGCGAAGCCGTACTCTCGGATGCACAACATGTTAGCTTTGGGGGAGTTGATAGTACCTATCAGCGCTCAACTGCGACTCGTGGGGGCGCCGGCAGTGCGAAGCCGTACTCGCGGATGCACAACATGTTAGCTTTGGGGGAGTTGATAGTACCTATCAGCGCTCAACTGCGACTCGTGGGGGCGCCGGCAGTGCGAAGCCGTACTCGCGGATGCACAACATGTTAGCTTTGGGGGAGTTGATGGTAACTATCAGCGCTCAACTGCGACTCGTGGGGGCGCCGGCAGTGCGAAGCCGTACTCGCGGATGCACAACATGTTAGCTTTGGGTGAGCTGATAGTACCTATCAGCGCTCAACTGCGACTCGTGGGGGCGCCGACAGTGCGAAGCCGTACTCGCGGATGCACAACATGTTAGCTTTGGGGGAGTTGATAGTAACTATCAGCGCTCAACTGCGACTCGTGAGGGCGCCGGCAGTGCGAAGCCGTACTCGCGGATGCACAACATGTTAGCTTTGTGGGAGTTGATAGTAACTATCAGCGCTCAACTGCGACTCGTGAGGACGCCGGCAGTGCGAAGCCGTACTCGCGGATGCACAACATGTTAGCTTTGGGGAGTTGATAGTACCTATCAGCGCTCAACTGCGACTCGTGGGGCGCCGGCAGTGCGAAGCCGTACTCGCGGATGCACAACATGTTAGCTTTGGGGAGTTGATAGTACCTATCAGCGCTCAACTGCGACTCGTGGGGCGCCGGCAGTGCGAAGCCGTACTCGCGGATGCACAACATGTTAGCTTTGGGGAGTTGATAGTACCTATCAGCGCTCAACTGCGACTCGTGGGGCGCCGACAGTGCGAAGCCGTACTCGCGGATGCACAACATGTTAGCGTTGGGGGAGGTGATAGTAACTATCAGCGCTCAACTGCGACTCGTGAGGGCGCCGGCAGTGCGAAGCCGTACTCGCGGATGCACAACATGTTAGCTTTGTGGGAGTTGATAGTAACTATCAGCGCTCAACTGCGACTCGTGAGGACGCCGGCAGTGCGAAGCCGTACTCGCGGATGCACAACATGTTAGCTTTGGGGGAGTTGATAGTACCTATCAGCGCTCAACTGCGACTCGTGGGGGCGCCGGCAGTGCGAAGCCGTACTCGCGGATGCACAACATGTTAGCTTTGGGGGAGTTGATAGTACCTATCAGCGCTCAACTGCGACTCGTGGGGGCGCCGGCAGTGCGAAGCCGTACTCGCGGATGCACAACATGTTAGCTTTTGGGGAGTTGATAGTACCTATCAGCGCTCAACTGCGACTCGTGGGGGCGCCGGCAGTGCGAAGCCGTACTCGCGGATGCACAACATGTTAGCTTTGGGGGAGTTGATAGTAACTATCAGCGCTCAACTGCGACTCGTGAGGGCGCCGGCAGTGCGAAGCCGTACTCGCGGATGCACAACATGTTAGCTTTGTGGGAGTTGATAGTAACTATCAGCGCTCAACTGCGACTCGTGAGGGCGCCGGCAGTGCGAAGCCGTACTCGCGGATGCACAACATGTTAGCTTTGGGGGAGTTGATAGTAACTATCAGCGCTCAACTGCGACTCGTGAGGGCGCCGGCAGTGCGAAGCCGTACTCGCGGATGCACAACATGTTAGCTTTGGGGGAGTTGATAGTACATATCAGCGCTCAACTGCGACTCGTGGGGGCGCCGGCAGTGCGAAGCCGTACTCGCGGATGCACAACATGTTAGCTTTGGGGGAGTTGATAGTACCTATCAGCGCTCAACTGCGACTCGTGTGGGCGCCGGCAGTGCGAAGCCGTACTCGCGGATGCACAACATGTTAGCTTTGGGGGAGTTGACCGCCGAGATCAGCACTCTACCCCGACTCGTGGCGCTGCCGATCGTGCGAAGCCGTACTCGCGGATGCACAACATGTTAGCTTTGGGGGAGTTGATAGTAACTATCAGCGCTCAACTGCGACTCGTGAGGGCGCCGGCAGTGCGAAGCCGTACTCGCGGATGCACAACATGTTAGCTTTGTGGGAGTTGATAGTAACTATCAGCGCTCAACTGCGACTCGTGAGGGCGCCGGCAGTGCGAAGCCGTACTCGCGGATGCACAACATGTTAGCTTTGGGGGAGTTGATAGTAACTATCAGCGCTCAACTGCGACTCGTGAGGGCGCCGGCAGTGCGAAGCCGTACTCGCGGATGCACAACATGTTAGCTTTTTTTTTTTTTTTTTTTTTTTTTATACAAGGGAGAATGCATTTACACACTAACCCAGTACACGTGCATTGTAGTTGCCAAACTACCACACGGAAGTGTACTGGAGTGTCGGACTCGACCATACCGGTAATACCGACTAAACTCCCTTGGGCTCCACCATCGTTTCCCCCAGGATCTACCTCGCAGTACTACTTCTGGGGGGACGGCAGTACTAAGCGTACTCGCTCATTATCGCTCACACAGGCACTCGTCCCACGCGAGACTGACTTGGGTGCTCGCTCTATCGCACCCTCAAACACACCCTACATACTCTGTTGCACCTCTGTCATGCCGTGCGGGTCTAACTTGTGTGCCCACCCTTCTCATGCCATGTGGGTCTAACTTGTATGCCCACCCAAGCCCTTGATTCATGCTCATACGCTCCATGCTTGCACACACATTAACGCTCCTATGGGTCTGACTTGTGTGCCCACCCTGCTCATGCCGTGCTGGACTAACTTTGTGGCCCACCCTTCTCATGCCGTGCGGGACTAATTCTATGCCCACCTTTATCGTACCATGTGAGACTGCTCACCTCTTTCATTCAGTTCGCGCTGACACATACTACTCGAGTCATTCGACCTAACACTCCCTCTGGCATCCCTTGTGGGACTCTTCGCTTAGGTTCCCACTTCTGACATACCATGTGAGTCTGACTCACCTCATTCATGCCATATGAGACTAGCTCAACACGACTCAACTCATTCCTTTCGTACCATGTGAGACTGACTTGGATGCTCCCCCACACTCCTCTGCCACTCCACGGGGTATCAGTAGTCGTAGGAACCAACATTCCTGCGCTACTCCCAGCGCGGCGTGTGCAGTCCATACATACACCTATTCATTCACCCTTCTGCCATGCTTCGAGGTGACGATCTCGGTTGCCACCCGCTGCGCCATTACCTCTGCATGGGCAGACCATTCACACACTTCTTCGCGTTCGGCACTTTCGCTCTAACTTACCAATCATAAGTTAGTCATGCTTGTCGATTGTTGCTCGGCGCGCCAGATTCTCTGCAAGCTGCAGGCAATCTGAGTGGTTGCAGTCGAGACTGCGTTCCACTTCTCCACCGCTTGACACATCCTTTGGATAAGGTTATCCGGAGTTGTGTCCCGGCCGCAAACGTCTAGCATTGCTCTTCTTTCGACGTCGAAACGAGGACATACGAACAGTATGTGCTCTGCAGTTTCGTCAACACCTGGGCAGTCAGGGCAGACGGGGACCTCCGCGTGTCCAAACCTGTGGTGGTACTGTCGGAAACAGCCATGGCCTGACAGGAATTGTGTCAGATGGAAGTGAACCTCCCCATGGGGTCTCCCCACCCAGCTTGATATGTTAGGAATCAGCCGGTGGGTCCACCTACCTTTCGAGGAGTTATCCCACTCGCGCTGCCATCTGGCAACCGAAGTCACCCTGGTACGCTCGCGGGCTCCTCTGGTGCCACGTAGGTCAAAACACTCCTCGTCCTCCCGGATGACCAGCCCGACTGGCATCATACTCGCTATCACGCAGGATGCGTCGCGCGATACCGTGCGGTAGGCCGATATCACCCTGAGACACATCAAGCGGTAGGTGCTCTCCAGTTTCTGCAGGTAACTGGTTACCCCCAGTGCTTTTGCCCAGGACGGGCCGCCGTACCTAAGAATAGATGCGGCAACGCCTGCCAGTAGCCTACGTCTACTGGCGCACACCTTGGAGCTGTTGGACATCATCCTCGATAATGCCGCCACAGCAGTCGAAGCCTTCTTGCACGCATATTCGACATGGCTACCGAAGGTAAGCTTGTCGTCTATGATGACCCCAAGAATCTTCAGACTCCGCTTTGAAGTGATCGCGACGTCTCCCACGTGTACAACTGCATGTTGTGCCGACTTACGGTTGCTGACGATAACCACCTCCGTCTTATGTTGAGCGAGCTCAAGGCCTCTCGCACTCATCCAGTCCGCCACAGTGCTGATCGCGTGTTCTGCGGTTAGCTCTACTTCGGGGATTGACTCCCCGTAGACCTCTAAGGGTTACATCGTCAGCAAAGCCGACGATCTTCACACCAGGAGGGAACTTTAGCTTCAGAACCCCGTCATACATCAGGTTCCATAGTACCGGACCCAGGATTGACCCTTGCGGGACTCCTGCGGTAATAGGAACACTTTTCTGACCGGCATCGGTCTCGTATAGCAGCACACGGTTCTGGAAGTAGCATTCCAAGATCCGGTACAGTCCCACCGGCAGGCTAAGCCGGTGTAACGAGAGCGCGATGGCATCCCAGCTTGCGCTGTTGAATGCGTTCTTCACGTCCAGTGTCACCAACGCACAGTATCGAATTCCTCGCCTTTTCCGTTGGATCGCTACCTCTGCAGTCTTGAGGACTGAATTGATAGCGTCCACCGTGGACTTACCCTTCCGAAAACCAAACTGGTTACTCGACAGGCCATCCGTACCCTCTGCATACGGGGTGAGCCTGTTGAGGATGATCCTCTCGAGCAGTTTACCCGTCGTGTCGATCAGGCAAATTGGTCTGTACGCCGATGGGTCACCCGGAGGCTTCCCGGCCTTCGGCAGCAGTACCAACTTCTGCCTTTTCCATCTTTCAGGGAAACAACACTCATCCAGGCATCTCTGCATAGCTTACATGAACATGTTCGGGTTCGCTAAGATCGCTGCCTTAAGTGCACTGTTTGGAACTCCATCGGGGCCTGGAGCTTTGTTCATCGCAAGGGTGTTAGCCACTGCGAGTAACTCTTCGTTCGTCACCGGAGCCACCATTTCGGCCACACTCCCAGCGCCTTGCAGCGCAGGAGGAGGCCAAGGACTTGTGGCTCGGGACGGAAGAGTACTTCGATAATCCTCGCCAACCGGTCCGGTGACCGTTCGGGGTGAAGAGCCCCTTTGGTCTTGGCCATCACGATCCTATAGGCGTCACCCCACGGATTCGCATTGGCACCCTCGCACAGGTTGTCGAAGCTGCTCTTGATGGCCTTGTTAAGGGCCAGTCTCGCAGCTTGAAACACTTCCCGGCGGACCGCTCTTTCCTCCTCGGTGCGGGCTCGTTGCGTCCTACGTCTAGCCTTGAGGCAGGCTGATCGTAGGGCTGCAATTTCGGCACTCCACCAGTATACCGGGCGTCTGCCATTTCTTGGCAGGGCTTTCCTCGGCATAGTAGCGTCGCACGCGCGTGATAGGACAGCTATCAGCGCATCCCCGCTTAGACTGTCGGTGTTGGCCTCCAGTCCCAGGGCCGCGGTGAAAACTTCGCTGTCGAAGTGAGTGGTCTTCCACCCACGGACCTGACAGGGATCCCCGCCCTCGGACGCTGCACACCATAATTGATCTTGAAGCGAATTGCTAGGTGATCACTATGGGTGTAGCCCTCGTCTACCCTCCAGTCTAGGTCCGAGACCAGACTAGAGCTGACAAACGTTACATCTATCCATGACTCGACCCCATTCCTACGGAATGTGCTACTGGCTCCGTCATTGACAAGCACTGCGTCGAGTTTTGCAAGTGCCTCGAGTAACGCTTGTCCCCTCTGATTGGTGCAGCGGCTGCCCCATTCCACTGCCCAAGCATTAAAGTCTCCCGCTATAACGAACGGGCTCCGACCTACTAGGTCGGCCGATAGCCTGTCGATCATCTGGTTGAACTGTTCCATTGGCCACCTTGGTGGGGCGTAGCAGCTACAATAGAACACCCCGTTGATCTTGGCTATCGCGACACCCTCCGCGGAGGAGTGTACAACCTCTTGAACGGGGAACCTTCCCGTTGTGCAAATTGCCGCCGACCTAGACCCGTCCGCCACCCAGTTGCCGTTGCCGGCAGGGACGTTGTACGTGTCGGACAGGAGGGCGACATCGATCCTCGACTCCGAGACCGCCTGCCACAGCAGCTGCTGGGCAGGTGCACAGTGATTCAGATTCAGCTGTGTTACTTGCACGGCTTTTTCCGATTGGCTTCTCCGAAGGGACACGCAGGCCCGCCCATAGCATGGTTCCGGGCCTGCTTCTTACTGGCGCAGATAAGGCACCTGGGTGCCTTGTCGCATTCCTGTGCTTTGTGTCCCTCCTCGCCGCAGCGACGACACATCTTGCTTCGGTCTGGGCCCTTGCAGTCATAAGACTTGTGCCCGGACTCAAGGCACCGGTAGCACCTGTCCACTGAAGGTGGCTGGAGCACGCTTACTGGGCATACTGACCAGCCGATCTTCAGCTTCCCTTTCTCGATGACCTTTTGGCGTCAGCCACCGGTAGTCTGAGATAGGCTACCTGCGTACCAAAGAATCCCCTCTTAGACGTACAGAGGACCGCTCAACCTCTGTGCCGCACTGCTCTTTGACGGCAGAGACGACGTCTTCCGCGGTCGTGACCTCATCCAGCTGCTTACACTGGAGGGTCACTTCCGCACCCAACGACCTAACCTGAGCGCCGTCACCCAAGACCTCCTGGGCAAGCTTTTTGTAAGCCACCCCGCTGGATTGCGCGCCACGCTTCAGTACCAAGATCATTTCACCGTTCTTGGTACGTCTAACGCTGCGCACGTCCTGGCCCAGGGCCGATAGGCTATCGGCCGCTCGCAGCGATCTTGTCAGCGATCGGCGTATTTGACCTTGTCGGTTTTCACCAACAAGGCCTCGCCTCTGTCTCTCACTTTCTTCATTGGTCGAGGGGTGTTCGACTTCCGCCCCCTACTGACCAGTTGCCAAGGATTCGCATCCCCTTCGGCGGCTACCGATGGCTGGCTGGGGCCAGCTTGTGGCTCAGCAACTTGTGCCTGTCTAGTGCCTTTCGCCTTCTTGGGCATACGCCCTTCAGGCTCCGGTGCACCATCCAGGCGACGCTTCGCCTTAATGGTAGCGCGTTTGGGTCGCTTCTTACTTGGCGTTTTCTTGCCCTCACTGGCCGTAAGGGCGGTCGCCTCATTCGCCGCAGTAACACCGCTAGGGAGGAGAGGGCCTTGGTCTGCGTACCTTTGGCTATCCTCTCTGCTTCCGCTACATCGCCTGATGTAAGCGACCTGTTCTTGTCTTGCGACACGAACAGCTCGCCGGAGCACCAACAGGCTCTGCTTAAGCTCCTTGTTGGTGTTCTGCCTGCCGCTTACGAACTCGATGATCTCATCGAGTTGCTCGGCCACCACCCGTATCCCGGGTAGTGGCTCGTCAGGCGTGCAGGCAGGGCTACTCCCCACCACCGCTGGAGACTCTTCGGTGCTGCCAATAGCAGCAGCCGTCACTCCACTTGCCCCTCTTTAATAGGGGACCTCGCTAGGCCCCTTTTGGCAAAGGGGTCCGTCACCTCCAACTCCAAAGATAGGTTTCGTTCAGTACTCATTTCTTATGGGTCCCCCTTGCGGCTGCCGCCGAATCCTACTGGAGTAGTCGCCTTTAGTGATCCCATGGTTATCTATGCCTGCCTTGCGGCAAGCAGGGAGGCCATGCGAGGGTTGACACTTGCGTGTTCAGAGCCAGATCAGCGCAAGTCAGGAAAGGGCATCTGAGCCTACTCCCACCCAGTAGGCAAAACTGGATGGCAGGATTGGGCAGCGTGCTACAAGGCCCGCCACGGTTTTATGGGACGGAAGACAGCCTAGCCATTAGCCCACTCGCCGTTTCGAGTCAGTGTCACCCGACCCTACTAAGAGAGTAGAATGTCAGACTGCCAGCCCTCACTTCACAATATAACAATATCCAAATACGAAACCAGTACACGCAACCAGTATGCCATAATCAGGGTCTTACTGATATCAACCCTGATGTGCCAGTGGCACTCTCTGGGCTTGTGCTTTTGAAGCGGCACACAGTCGCTTTGATAGAGTCTGCTTACGGGCACTTGTGGTTTTTTGGGAGGGATTTTAGCAGAGCCCACTGCTAAATCCCACCACGCCCTAGGCAGTTCTCCCTGACTCACAGACAGCTGGGGAGGGGTCGTCAAGCCCTTGGACATGGTCCATACTGTCCCTACTGTCCCTGCTGCTGTTAGCTTTGGGGGAGTTGATAGTACCTATCAGCGCTCAACTGCGACTCGTGGGGGCGCCGGCAGTGCGAAGCCGTACTCGCGGATGCACAACATGTTAGCTTTGGGGGAGTTGATAGTACCTATCAGCGCTCAACTGCGACTCGTGGGGGCGCCGACAGTGCGAAGCCGTACTCGCGGATGCACAACATGTAAACCGATTGGTTTACTATTTTTTGTACACACAGTTTATAGTAACTATCATACTGAGACCCATATAGGCGAATATGAGTTTTAATGAGCTAAAATAGACCAACACAAATTTTTGCTTTAGGGGAAAGCTTCTTAGATGTCGACTAAGCGTGACTAAACAGGACGGCAGGGCTGTATGACCCAAGTATCCCGAAATAAAATATGTTTTCAGGGGATGTTGGTATGCGATTTTAGGTGAACAATAGAATACTTTCAATGCAGAATCAAGACCCATATGGGCGCCGGCAGTGCGAAGCCGTACTCTCGGATGCACAACATGTTAGCTTTGGAGGAGTTTATAGTACCTATCAGCGCTCAACTGCGACTCGTGGGGCGCCGGCAGTGCGAAGCCGTACTCGCGGATGCACAACATGTTAGCTTTGGGGAGTTGATAGTACCTATCAGCGCTCAACTGCGACTCGTGGGGGCGCCGGCAGTGCGAAGCCGTACTCGCGGATGCACAACATGTTAGCTTTGGGGAGTTGATAGTACCTATCAGCGCTCAACTGCGACTCGTGGGGGCGCCGGCAGTGCGAAGCCGTACTCGCGGATGCACAACATGTTAGCTTTGGGGAGTTGATAGTACCTATCAGCGCTCAACTGCGACTCGTGGGGGCGCCGACAGTGCGAAGCCGTACTCGCGGATGCACAACATGTTAGCTTTGGGGGAGTTGATAGTAACTATCAGCGCTCAACTGCGACTCGTGAGGGCGCCGGCAGTGCGAAGCCGTACTCGCGGATGCACAACATGTTAGCTTTGTGGGAGTTGATAGTAACTATCAGCGCTCAACTGCGACTCGTGAGGACGCCGGCAGTGCGAAGCCGTACTCGCGGATGCACAACATGTTAGCTTTGGGGGAGTTGATAGTACCTATCAGCGCTCAACTGCGACTCGTGGGGGCGCCGGCAGTGCGAAGCCGTACTCGCGGATGCACAACATGTTAGCTTTGGGGGAGTTGATAGTACCTATCAGCGCTCAACTGCGACTCGTGGGGCGCCGGCAGTGCGAAGCCGTACTCGCGGATGCACAACATGTTAGCTTTGGGGAGTTGATAGTACCTATCAGCGCTCAACTGCGACTCGTGGGGGCGCCGACAGTGCGAAGCCGTACTCGCGGATGCACAACATGTTAGCTTTGGGGGAGTTGATAGTAACTATCAGCGCTCAACTGCGACTCGTGAGGGCGCCGGCAGTGCGAAGCCGTACTCGCGGATGCACAACATGTTAGCTTTGTGGGAGTTGATAGTAACTATCAGCGCTCAACTGCGACTCGTGAGGACGCCGGCAGTGCGAAGCCGTACTCGCGGATGCACAACATGTTAGCTTTGTGGGAGTTGATAGTACCTATCAGCGCACAACTGCGACTCGTGGGGGCGCCGGCAGTGCGAAGCCGTACTCGCGGATGCACAACATGTTAGCTTTGGGGGAGTTGATAGTACCTATCAGCGCTCAACTGCGACTCGTGGGGGCGCCGGCAGTGCGAAGCCGTACTCGCGGATGCACAACATGTTAGCTTTGGGGGAGTTGATAGTACCTATCAGCGCTCAACTGCGACTCGTGGGGGCGCCGGCAGTGCGAAGCCGTACTCGCGGATGCACAACATGTTAGCTTTGTGGGAGTTGATAGTAACTATCAGCGCTCAACTGCGACTCGTGAGGGCGCCGGCAGTGCGAAGCCGTACTCGCGGATGCACAACATGTTAGCTTTGGGGAGTTGATAGTAACTATCAGCGCTCAACTGCGACTCGTGAGGGCGCCGGCAGTGCGAAGCCGTACTCGCGGATGCACAACATGTTAGCTTTGGGGAGTTGATAGTAACTATCAGCGCTCAACTGCGACTCGTGAGGGCGCCGGCAGTGCGAAGCCGTACTCGCGGATGCACAACATGTTAGCTTTGGGGAGTTGATAGTACATATCAGCGCTCAACTGCGACTCGGGGCGGCGCCGGCAGTGCGAAGCCGTACTCGCGGATGCACAACATGTTAGCTTTGGGGGAGTTGATAGTACCTATCAGCGCTCAACTGCGACTCGTGGGGGCGCCGGCAGTGCGAAGCCGTACTCGCGGATGCACAACATGTTAGCTTTGGGGGAGTTGATAGTACCTATCAGCGCTCAACTGCGACTCGTGGGGGCGCCGACAGTGCGAAGCCGTACTCGCGGATGCACAACATGTTAGCTTTGGGGGAGTTGATAGTAACTATCAGCGCTCAACTGCGACTCGTGAGGGCGCCGGCAGTGCGAAGCCGTACTCGCGGATGCACAACATGTTAGCTTTGTGGGAGTTGATAGTAACTATCAGCGCTCAACTGCGACTCGTGAGGGCGCCGGCAGTGCGAAGCCGTACTCGCGGATGCACAACATGTTAGCTTTGGGGGAGTTGATAGTAACTATCAGCGCTCAACTGCGACTCGTGAGGGCGCCGGCAGTGCGAAGCCGTACTCGCGGATGCACAACATGTTAGCTTTTTTTTTTTTTTTTTTTTTTTTTTTTACAAGGGAGAATGCATTTACACACTAACCCAGTACACGTGCATTGTAGTTGCCAAACTACCACACGGAAGTGTACTGGAGTGTCGGACTCGACCATACCGGTAATACCGACTAAACTCCCTTGGGCTCCACCATCGTTTCCCCCAGGATCTACCTCGCAGTACTACTTCTGGGGGGACGGCAGTACTAAGCGTACTCGCTCATTATCGCTCACACAGGCACTCGTCCCACGCGAGACTGACTTGGGTGCTCGCTCTATCGCACCCTCAAACACACCCTACATACTCTGTTGCACCTCTGTCATGCCGTGCGGGTCTAACTTGTGTGCCCACCCTTCTCATGCCATGTGGGTCTAACTTGTATGCCCACCCAAGCCCTTGATTCATGCTCATACGCTCCATGCTTGCACACACATTAACGCTCCTATGGGTCTGACTTGTGTGCCCACCCTTCTCATGCCGTGCGGGACTAACTTTTGTGCCCACCCTTCTCATGCCGTGCAGGACTAATTCTATGCCCACCTTTATCGTACCATGTGAGACTGCTCACCTCTTTCATTCAGTTCGCGCTGACACATACTACTCGAGTCATTCGACCTAACACTCCCTCTGGCATCCCTTGTGGGACTCTTCGCTTAGGTTCCCACTTCTGACATACCATGTGAGTCTGACTCACCTCATTCATGCCATATGAGACTAGCTCAACACGACTCAACTCATTCCTTTCGTACCATGTGAGACTGACTTGGATGCTCCCCCACACTCCTCTGCCACTCCACGGGGTATCAGTAGTCGTAGGAACCAACATTCCTGCGCTACTCCCAGCGCGGCGTGTGCAGTCCATACATACACCTATTCATTCACCCTTCTGCCATGCTTCGAGGTGACGATCTCGGTTGCCACCCGCTGCGCCATTACCTCTGCATGGGCAGACCATTCACACACTTCTTCGCGTTCGGCACTTTCGCTCTAACTTACCAATCATAAGTTAGTCATGCTTGTCGATTGTTGCTCGGCGCGCCAGATTCTCTGCAAGCTGCAGGCAATCTGAGTGGTTGCAGTCGAGACTGCGTTCCACTTCTCCACCGCTTGACACATCCTTTGGATAAGGTTATCCGGAGTTGTGTCCCGGCCGCAAACGTCTAGCATTGCTCTTCTTTCGACGTCGAAACGAGGACATACGAACAGTATGTGCTCTGCAGTTTCGTCAACACCTGGGCAGTCAGGGCAGACGGGGACCTCCGCGTGTCCAAACCTGTGGTGGTACTGTCGGAAACAGCCATGGCCTGACAGGAATTGTGTCAGATGGAAGTGAACCTCCCCATGGGGTCTCCCCACCCAGCTTGATATGTTAGGAATCAGCCGGTGGGTCCACCTACCTTTCGAGGAGTTATCCCACTCGCGCTGCCATCTGGCAACCGAAGTCACCCTGGTACGCTCGCGGGCTCCTCTGGTGCCACGTAGGTCAAAACACTCCTCGTCCTCCCGGATGACCAGCCCGACTGGCATCATACTCGCTATCACGCAGGATGCGTCGCGCGATACCGTGCGGTAGGCCGATATCACCCTGAGACACATCAAGCGGTAGGTGCTCTCCAGTTTCTGCAGGTAACTGGTTACCCCCAGTGCTTTTGCCCAGGACGGGCCGCCGTACCTAAGAATAGATGCGGCAACGCCTGCCAGTAGCCTACGTCTACTGGCGCACACCTTGGAGCTGTTGGACATCATCCTCGATAATGCCGCCACAGCAGTCGAAGCCTTCTTGCACGCATATTCGACATGGCTACCGAAGGTAAGCTTGTCGTCTATGATGACCCCAAGAATCTTCAGACTCCGCTTTGAAGTGATCGCGACGTCTCCCACGTGTACAACTGCATGTTGTGCCGACTTACGGTTGCTGACGATAACCACCTCCGTCTTATGTTGAGCGAGCTCAAGGCCTCTCGCACTCATCCAGTCCGCCACAGTGCTGATCGCGTGTTCTGCGGTTAGCTCTACTTCGAGGATTGACTCCCGTAGACCTCTAGGGTTACATCGTCAGCAAAGCCGACGATCTTCACACCAGGAGGGAACTTTAGCTTCAGAACCCCGTCATACATCAGGTTCCATAGTACCGGACCCAGGATTGACCCTTGCGGGACTCCTGCGGTAATAGGAACACTTTTCTGACCGGCATCGGTCTCGTATAGCAGCACACGGTTCTGGAAGTAGCATTCCAAGATCCGGTACAGTCCCACCGGCAGGCTAAGCCGGTGTAACGAGAGCGCGATGGCATCCCAGCTTGCGCTGTTGAATGCGTTCTTCACGTCCAGTGTCACCAACGCACAGTATCGAATTCCTCGCCTTTTCCGTTGGATCGCTACCTCTGCAGTCTTGAGGACTGAATTGATAGCGTCCACCGTGGACTTACCCTTCCGAAAACCAAACTGGTTACTCGACAGGCCATCCGTACCCTCTGCATACGGGGTGAGCCTGTTGAGGATGATCCTCTCGAGCAGTTTACCCGTCGTGTCGATCAGGCAAATTGGTCTGTACGCCGATGGGTCACCCGGAGGCTTCCGGCCTTCGGCAGCAGTACCAACTTCTGCCTTTTCCATCTCTCAGGGAAACAACACTCATCCAGGCATCTCTGCATAGCTAGCCTGAACATGTTCGGGTTCGCTATGATCGCTGCCTTAAGTGCACTGTTTGGAACTCCATCGGGGCCTGGAGCTTTGTTCATCGCAAGGGTGTTAGCCACTGCGAGTAACTCTTCGTTCGTCACCGGAGCCACCATTTCGGCCACACTCCCAGCGCCTTGCAGTGCAGGAGGAGGCCAAGGACTTGTGGCTCGGGACGGGAAGAGTACTTCGATAATCCTCGCCAACCGGTCCGGTGACCGTTCGGGGGGTGAAGAGCCCCCTTTGGTCTTGGCCATCACGATCCTATAGGCGTCACCCCACGGATTCGCATTGGCACCCTCGCACAGGTTGTCGAAGCACGCTCTCTTGCTGCTCTTGATGGCCTTGTTAAGGGCCAGTCTCGCAGCTTGAAACACTTCCCGGCGGACCGCTCTTTCCTCCTCGGTGCGGGCTCGTTGCGTCCTACGTCTAGCCTTGAGGCAGGCTGATCGTAGGGCTGCAATTTCGGCACTCCACCAGTATACCGGGCGTCTGCCATTTCTTGGCAGGGCTTTCCTCGGCATAGTAGCGTCGCACGCGCGTGATAGGACAGCTATCAGCGCATCCCCGCTTAGACTGTCGGTGTTGGCCTCCAGTCCCAGGGCCGCGGTGAAAACTTCGCTGTCGAAGTGAGTGGTCTTCCACCCACGGACCTGACAGGGATCCCCGCCCTCGGACGCTGCACACCATAATTGATCTTGAAGCGAATTGCTAGGTGATCACTATGGGTGTAGCCCTCGTCTACCCTCCAGTCTAGGTCCGAGACCAGACTAGAGCTGACAAACGTTACATCTATCCATGACTCGACCCCATTCCTACGGAATGTGCTACTGGCTCCGTCATTGACAAGCACTGCGTCGAGTTTTGCAAGTGCCTCGAGTAACGCTTGTCCCCTCTGATTGGTGCAGCGGCTGCCCCATTCCACTGCCCAAGCATTAAAGTCTCCCGCTATAACGAACGGGCTCCGACCTACTAGGTCGGCCGATAGCCTGTCGATCATCTGGTTGAACTGTTCCATTGGCCACCTTGGTGGGGCGTAGCAGCTACAATAGAACACCCCGTTGATCTTGGCTATCGCGACACCCTCCGCGGAGGAGTGTACAACCGCCGACCTAGACCCGTCCGCCACCCAGTTGCCGTTGCCGGCAGGGACGTTGTACGTGTCGGACAGGAGGGCGACATCGATCCTCGACTCCGAGACCGCCTGCCACAGCAGCTGCTGGGCAGGTGCACAGTGATTCAGATTCAGCTGTGTTACTTGCACGGCTTTTTCCGATTGGCTTCTCCGAAGGGACACGCAGGCCCGCCCATAGCATGGTTCCGGGCCTGCTTCTTACTGGCGCAGATAAGGCACCTAGGTGCCTTGTCGCATTCCTGTGCTTTGTGTCCCTCCTCGCCGCAGCGACGACACATCTTGCTTCGGTCTGGGCCCTTGCAGTCATAAGACTTGTGCCCGGACTCAAGGCACCGGTAGCACCTGTCCACTGAAGGTGGCTGGAGCACGCTTACTGGGCATACTGACCAGCCGATCTTCAGCTTCCCTTTCTCGATGACCTTTTGGCGTCAGCCACCGGTAGTCTGAGATAGGCTACCTGCGTACCAAAGAATCCCCTCTTAGACGTACAGAGGACCGCTCAACCTCTGTGCCGCACTGCTCTTTGACGGCAGAGACGACGTCTTCCGCGGTCGTGACCTCATCCAGCTGCTTACACTGGAGGGTCACTTCCGCACCCAACGACCTAACCTGAGCGCCGTCACCCAAGACCTCCTGGGCAAGCTTTTTGTAAGCCACCCCGCTGGATTGCGCGCCACGCTTCAGTACCAAGATCATTTCACCGTTCTTGGTACGTCTAACGCTGCGCACGTCCTGGCCCAGGGCCGATAGGCTATCGGCCGCTCGCAGCGATTTAAGGACATCGGCGTATTTGTCCTTGTCGGTTTTCACCAACAAGGCCTCGCCTCTGTCTCTCACTTTCTTCATTGGTCGAGGGTGTTCGACTTCCGCCCCCTACTGACCAGTTGCCAGGATTCGCATCCCCTTCGGCGGCTACCGATGGCTGGCTGGGGCCAGCTTGTGGCTCAGCAACTTGTGCCTGTTCAGTGCCTTTCGCCTTCTTGGGCATACGCCCTTCAGGCTCCGGTGCACCATCCAGGCGACGCTTCGCCTTAATGGTAGCGCGTTTGGGTCGCTTCTACTTGGCGTTTTCTTGCCCTCACTGGCCGTAAGGGCGGTCGCCTCATTCGCCGCAGTAACACCGCTAGGGGAGGAGAGGGCCTTGGTCTGCGTACCTTTGGCTATCCTCTCTGCTTCCGCTACACGCCTGATGTAAGCGACCTGTTCTTGTCTTGCGACACGAACAGCTCGCCGGAGCACCAACAGGCTCTGCTTAAGCTCCTTGTTGGTGTTCTGCCTGCCGCTTACGAACTCGATGATCTCATCGAGTTGCTCGGCCACCACCCGTATCCCGGGTAGTGGCTCGTCAGGCGTGCAGGCAGGGCTACTCCCCACCACCGCTGGAGACTCTTCGGTGCTGCCAATAGCAGCAGCCGTCACTCCACTTGCCCCCTCTTTAATAGGGGACCTCGCTAGGCCCCTTTTGGCAAAGGGGTCCGTCACCTCCAACTCCAAAGATAGGTTTCGTTCAGTACTCATTTCTTATGGGTCCCCTTGCGGCTGCCGCCGAATCCTACTGGAGTAGTCGCCTTTAGTGATCCCATGGTTATCTATGCCTGCCTTGCGGCAAGCAGGGAGGCCATGCGAAGGTTGACACTTGCGTGTTCAGAGCCAGATCAGCGCAAGTCAGGAAAGGGCATCTGAGCCTACTCCCACCCAGTAGGCAAAACTGGATGGCAGGATTGGGCAGCGTGCTACAAGGCCCGCCACGGTTTTATGGGACGGAAGACAGCCTAGCCATTAGCCCACTCGCCGTTTCGAGTCAGTGTCACCCGACCCTACTAAGAGAGTAGAATGTCAGACTGCCAGCCCTCACTTCACAATATAACAATATCCAAATACGAAACCAGTACACGCAACCAGTATGCCATAATCAGGGTCTTACTGATATCAACCCTGATGTGCCAGTGGCACTCTCTGGGCTTGTGCTTTTGAAGCGGCACACAGTCGCTTTGATAGAGTCTGCTTACGGGCACTTGTGGTTTTTTGGGAGGGATTTTAGCAGAGCCCACTGCTAAATCCCACCACGCCCTAGGCAGTTCTCCCTGACTCACAGACAGCTGGGGAGGGGTCGTCAAGCCCTTGGACATGGTCCATACTGTCCCTACTGTCCCTGCTGCTGTTAGCTTTGGGGGAGTTGATAGTACCTATCAGCGCTCAACTGCGACTCGTGGGGGCGCCGGCAGTGCGAAGCCGTACTCGCGGATGCACAACATGTTAGCTTTGGGGGAGTTGATAGTACCTATCAGCGCTCAACTGCGACTCGTGGGGGCGCCGACAGTGCGAAGCCGTACTCGCGGATGCACAACATGTAAACCGATTGGTTTACTATTTTTTGTACACACAGTTTATAGTAACTATCATACTGAGACCCATATAGGCGAATATGAGTTTTAATGAGCTAAAATAGACCAACACAAATTTTTGCTTTAGGGAAAAGCTTCTTAGATGTCGACTAAGCGTGACTAAACAGGACGGCAGGGCTGTATGACCCAAGTATCCCGAAATAAAATATGTTTTCAGGGGATGTTGGTATGCGATTTTAGGTGAACAATAGAATACTTTCAATGCAGAATCAAGACCCATATGGGCGCCGCCGGGGCGAGGCCGTACCCTCGGAGGCACAACAGGTTAGCTTTGGGGAGTTGATAGTACCTATCAGCGCTCAACTGCGACTCGTGGGGCGCCGGCAGTGCGAAGCCGTACTCGCGGATGCACAACATGTTAGCTTTGGGGAGTTGATAGTACCTATCAGCGCTCAACTGCGACTCGTGGGGGCGCCGGCAGTGCGAAGCCGTACTCGCGGATGCACAACATGTTAGCTTTGGGGAGTTGATAGTACCTATCAGCGCTCAACTGCGACTCGTGGGGGCGCCGGCAGTGCGAAGCCGTACTCGCGGATGCACAACATGTTAGCTTTGGGGAGTTGATAGTACCTATCAGCGCTCAACTGCGACTCGTGAGGGCGCCGGCAGTGCGAAGCCGTACTCGCGGATGCACAACATGTTAGCTTTGGGGGAGTTGATAGTACCTATCAGCGCTCAACTGCGACTCGTGAGGGCGCCGGCAGTGCGAAGCCGTACTCGCGGATGCACAACATGTTAGCTTTGGGGGAGTTGATAGTAACTATCAGCGCTCAACTGCGACTCGTGAGGGCGCCGGCAGTGCGAAGCCGTACTCGCGGATGCACAACATGTTAGCTTTGTGGGAGTTGATAGTAACTATCAGCGCTCAACTGCGACTCGTGAGGACGCCGGCAGTGCGAAGCCGTACTCGCGGATGCACAACATGTTAGCTTTGGGGGAGTTGATAGTACCTATCAGCGCTCAACTGCGACTCGTGGGGGCGCCGGCAGTGCGAAGCCGTACTCGCGGATGCACCAGAGGTTCGCTTTGGGTGAGGTGATATTACGTAGGAGCGCCCAACTGCGACTCGTGTGGGCGCCGGCAGTGCGAAGCCGTACTCGCGGATGCACAACATGTTAGCTTTGGGGAGTTGATAGTACCTATCAGCGCTCAACTGCGACTCGTGAGGGCGCCGACAGTGCGAAGCCGTACTCGCGGATGCACAACATGTTAGATTTGGGGGGTGTGAGAGTAACGACCAGCGCTCAACTGCGGCCCGTGCGGGCGCCGGCAGTGCGAAGCCGTACTCGCGGATGCACAACATTTTAGCTTTGGGGGAGTTGATAGTAGCTATCAGCGCTCAACTGCGACTCGTGAGGACGCCGGCAGTGCGAAGCCGTACTCGCGGATGAACAACATGTTAGCTTTGGGGAGTTGATAGTACCTATCAGCGCTCAACTGCGACTCGTGGGGGCGCCGGCAGTGCGAAGCCGTACTCGCGGATGCACAACTTGTTAGCTTTGGGGAGTTGATAGTACCTATCAGCGCTCAACTGCGACTCGTGGGGCGCCGGCAGTGCGAAGCCGTACTCGCGGATGCACAACATGTTAGCTTTGGGGGAGTTGATAGTACCTATCAGCGCTCAACTGCGACTCGTGGGGGCGCCGGCAGTGCGAAGCCGTGCGCGCGGCTGCACAACATGTTAGCTTTGGGGGAGTTGATAGTAACTATCAGCGCTCAACTGCGACTCGTGAGGGCGCCGGCAGTGCGAAGCCGTACTCGCGGATGCACAACATGTTAGCTTTGTGGGAGTTGATAGTAACTATCAGCGCTCAACTGCGACTCGTGAGGGCGCCGGCAGTGCGAAGCCGTACTCGCGGATGCACAACATGTTAGCTTTGGGGAGTTGATAGTAACTATCAGCGCTCAACTGCGACTCGTGAGGGCGCCGGCAGTGCGAAGCCGTACTCGCGGATGCACAACATGTTAGCTTTGGGGGAGTTGATATTACATATCAGCGCTCAACGGCGACTCGTGGGGCGGCCGGCAGTGCGAAGCCGTGCTCGCGGATGCACAACATGTTAGCTTTGGGGGAGTTGATAGTACCTATCAGCGCTCAACTGCGACTCGTGGGGGCGCCGGCAGTGCGAAGCCGTACTCGCGGATGCGCAACATGTTGGCTTTGGGGAGTTGATAGTACCTATCAGCGCTCAACTGCGACTCGTGGGGGCGCCGACAGTGCGAAGCCGTACTCGCGGATGCACAACATGTTAGCTTTGGGGGAGTTGATAGTAACTATCAGCGCTCAACTGCGACTCGTGAGGGCGCCGGCAGTGCGAAGCCGTACTCGCGGATGCACAACATGTTAGCTTTGGGGGAGTTGATAGTAACTATCCGCGCTCAACTGCGACTCGTGAGGGCGCCGGCAGTGCGAAGCCGAACTCGCGGATGCACAACATGTTAGGTTTGGGGGAGTTTTTTTTTTTTTTTTTTTTTTTACAAGGGAGAATGCATTTACACACTAACCCAGTACACGTGCATTGTAGTTGCCAAACTACCACACGGAAGTGTACTGGAGTGTCGGACTCGACCATACCGGTAATACCGACTAAACTCCCTTGGGCTCCACCATCGTTTCCCCCAGGATCTACCTCGCAGTACTACTTCTGGGGGGACGGCAGTACTAAGCGTACTCGCTCATTATCGCTCACACAGGCACTCGTCCCACGCGAGACTGACTTGGGTGCTCGCTCTATCGCACCCTCAAACACACCCTACATACTCTGTTGCACCTCTGTCATGCCGTGCGGGTCTAACTTGTGTGCCCACCCTTCTCATGCCATGTGGGTCTAACTTGTATGCCCACCCAAGCCCTTGATTCATGCTCATACGCTCCATGCTTGCACACACATTAACGCTCCTATGGGTCTGACTTGTGTGCCCACCCTTCTCATGCCGTGCGGGACTAACTTTTGTGCCCACCCTTCTCATGCCGTGCGGGACTAATTCTATGCCCACCTTTATCGTACCATGTGAGACTGCTCACCTCTTTCATTCAGTTCGCGCTGACACATACTACTCGAGTCATTCGACCTAACACTCCCTCTGGCATCCCTTGTGGGACTCTTCGCTTAGGTTCCCACTTCTGACATACCATGTGAGTCTGACTCACCTCATTCATGCCATATGAGACTAGCTCAACACGACTCAACTCATTCCTTTCGTACCATGTGAGACTGACTTGGATGCTCCCCCACACTCCTCTGCCACTCCACGGGGTATCAGTAGTCGTAGGAACCAACATTCCTGCGCTACTCCCAGCGCGGCGTGTGCAGTCCATACATACACCTATTCATTCACCCTTCTGCCATGCTTCGAGGTGACGATCTCGGTTGCCACCCGCTGCGCCATTACCTCTGCATGGGCAGACCATTCACACACTTCTTCGCGTTCGGCACTTTCGCTCTAACACCAATCATAAGTTAGTCATGCTTGTCGATTGTTGCTCGGCGCGCCAGATTCTCTGCAAGCTGCAGGCAATCTGAGTGGTTGCAGTCGAGACTGCGTTCCACTTCTCCACCGCTTGACACATCCTTTGGATAAGGTTATCCGGAGTTGTGTCCCGGCCGCAAACGTCTAGCATTGCTCTTCTTTCGACGTCGAAACGAGGACATACGAACAGTATGTGCTCTGCAGTTTCGTCAACACCTGGGCAGTCAGGGCAGACGGGGACCTCCGCGTGTCCAAACCTGTGGTGGTACTGTCGGAAACAGCCATGGCCTGACAGGAATTGTGTCAGATGGAAGTGAACCTCCCCATGGGGTCTCCCCACCCAGCTTGATATGTTAGGAATCAGCCGGTGGGTCCACCTACCTTTCGAGGAGTTATCCCACTCGCGCTGCCATCTGGCAACCGAAGTCACCCTGGTACGCTCGCGGGCTCCTCTGGTGCCACGTAGGTAGGCCCGACTGGCATCATACTCGCTATCACGCAGGATGCGTCGCGCGATACCGTGCGGTAGGCCGATATCACCCTGAGACACATCAAGCGGTAGGTGCCCTCCAGTTTCTGCAGGTAACTGGTTACCCCCAGTGCTTTTGCCCAGGACGGGCCGCCGTACCTAAGAATAGATGCGGCAACGCCTGCCAGTAGCCTACGTCTACTGGCGCACACCTTGGAGCTGTTGGACATCATCCTCGATAATGCCGCCACAGCAGTCGAAGCCTTCTTGCACGCATATTCGACATGGCTACCGAAGGTAAGCTTGTCGTCTATGATGACCCCAAGAATCTTCAGACTCCGCTTTGAAGTGATCGCGACGTCTCCCACGTGTACAACTGCATGTTGTGCCGACTTACGGTTGCTGACGATAACCACCTCCGTCTTATGTTGAGCGAGCTCAAGGCCTCTCGCACTCATCCAGTCCGCCACAGTGCTGATCGCGTGTTCTGCGGTTAGCTCTACTTCGGGATTGACTCCCGTAGACCTCTAGGGTTACATCGTCAGCAAAGCCGACGATCTTCACACCAGGAGGGAACTTTAGCTTCAGAACCCCGTCATACATCAGGTTCCATAGTACCGGACCCAGGATTGACCCTTGCGGGACTCCTGCGGTAATAGGAACACTTTTCTGACCGGCATCGGTCTCGTATAGCAGCACACGGTTCTGGAAGTAGCATTCCAAGATCCGGTACAGTCCCACCGGCAGGCTAAGCCGGTGTAACGAGAGCGCGATGGCATCCCAGCTTGCGCTGTTGAATGCGTTCTTCACGTCCAGTGTCACCAACGCACAGTATCGAATTCCTCGCCTTTTCCGTTGGATCGCTACCTCTGCAGTCTTGAGGACTGAATTGATAGCGTCCACCGTGGACTTACCCTTCCGAAAACCAAACTGGTTACTCGACAGGCCATCCGTACCCTCTGCATACGGGGTGAGCCTGTTGAGGATGATCCTCTCGAGCAGTTTACCCGTCGTGTCGATCAGGCAAATTGGTCTGTACGCCGATGGGTCACCCGGAGGCTTCCCGGCCTTCGGCAGCAGTACCAACTTCTGCCTTTTCCATCTCTCAGGGAAACAACACTCATCCAGGCATCTCTGCATAGCTAGCCTGAACATGTTCGGGTTCGCTATGATCGCTGCCTTAAGTGCACTGTTTGGAACTCCATCGGGGCCTGGAGCTTTGTTCATCGCAAGGGTGTTAGCCACTGCGAGTAACTCTTCGTTCGTCACCGGAGCCACCATTTCGGCCACACTCCCAGCGCCTTGCAGTGCAGGAGGAGGCCAAGGACTTGTGGCTCGGGACGGGAAGAGTACTTCGATAATCCTCGCCAACCGGTCCGGTGACCGTTCGGGGGGTGAAGAGCCCCTTTGGTCTTGGCCATCACGATCCTATAGGCGTCACCCCACGGATTCGCATTGGCACCCTCGCACAGGTTGTCGAAGCACGCTCTCTTGCTGCTCTTGATGGCCTTGTTAAGGGCCAGTCTCGCAGCTTGAAACACTTCCCGGCGGACCGCTCTTTCCTCCTCGGTGCGGGCTCGTTGCGTCCTACGTCTAGCCTTGAGGCAGGCTGATCGTAGGGCTGCAATTTCGGCACTCCACCAGTATACCGGGCGTCTGCCATTTCTTGGCAGGGCTTTCCTCGGCATAGTAGCGTCGCACGCGCGTGATAGGACAGCTATCAGCGCATCCCCGCTTAGACTGTCGGTGTTGGCCTCCAGTCCCAGGGCCGCGGTGAAAACTTCGCTGTCGAAGTGAGTGGTCTTCCACCCACGGACCTGACAGGGATCCCCAGCCCTCGGACGCTGCACACCATAATTGATCTTGAAGCGAATTGCTAGGTGATCACTATGGGTGTAGCCCTCGTCTACCCTCCAGTCTAGGTCCGAGACCAGACTAGAGCTGACAAACGTTACATCTATCCATGACTCGACCCCATTCCTACGGAATGTGCTACTGGCTCCGTCATTGACAAGCACTGCGTCGAGTTTTGCAAGTGCCTCGAGTAACGCTTGTCCCCTCTGATTGGTGCAGCGGCTGCCCCATTCCACTGCCCAAGCATTAAAGTCTCCCGCTATAACGAACGGGCTCCGACCTACTAGGTCGGCCGATAGCCTGTCGATCATCTGGTTGAACTGTTCCATTGGCCACCTTGGTGGGGCGTAGCAGCTACAATAGAACACCCTGTTGATCTTGGCTATCGCGACACCCTCCGCGGAGGAGTGTACAACCTCTTGAACGGGGAACCTTCCTGTTGTGCAAATTGCCGCCGACCTAGACCCGTCCGCCACCCAGTTGCCGTTGCCGGCAGGGACGTTGTACGTGTCGGACAGGAGGGCGACATCGATCCTCGACTCCGAGACCGCCTGCCACAGCAGCTGCTGGGCAGGTGCACAGTGATTCAGATTCAGCTGTGTTACTTGCACGGCTTTTTCCGATTGGCTTCTCCGAAGGGACACGCAGGCCCGCCCATAGCATGGTTCCGGGCCTGCTTCTTACTGGCGCAGATAAGGCACCTAGGTGCCTTGTCGCATTCCTGTGCTTTGTGTCCCTCCTCGCCGCAGCGACGACACATCTTGCTTCGGTCTGGGCCCTTGCAGTCATAAGACTTGTGCCCGGACTCAAGGCACCGGTAGCACCTGTCCACTGAAGGTGGCTGGAGCACGCTTACTGGGCATACTGACCAGCCGATCTTCAGCTTCCCTTTCTCGATGACCTTTTGGCGTCAGCCACCGGTAGTCTGAGATAGGCTACCTGCGTACCAAAGAATCCCCTCTTAGACGTACAGAGGACCGCTCAACCTCTGTGCCGCACTGCTCTTTTGACGGCAGAGACGACGTCTTCCGCGGTCGTGACCTCATCCAGCTGCTTACACTGGAGGGTCACTTCCGCACCCAACGACCTAACCTGAGCGCCGTCACCCAAGACCTCCTGGGCAAGCTTTTGTAAGCCACCCCGCTGGATTGCGCGCCACGCTTCAGTACCAAGATCATTTCACCGTTCTTGGTACGTCTAACGCTGCGCACGTCCTGGCCCAGGGCCGATAGGCTATCGGCCGCTCGCAGCGATTTAAGGACATCGGCGTATTTGTCCTTGTCGGTTTTCACCAACAAGGCCTCGCCTCTGTCTCTCACTTTCTTCATTGGTCGAGGGGTGTTCGACTTCCGCCCCCTACTGACCAGTTGCCAAGGATTCGCATCCCCTTCGGCGGCTACCGATGGCTGGCTGGGGCCAGCTTGTGGCTCAGCAACTTGTGCCTGTCTAGTGCCTTTCGCCTTCTTGGGCATACGCCCCTCAGGCTCCGGTGCACCATCCAGGCGACGCTTCGCCTTAATGGTAGCGCGTTTGGGTCGCTTCTTACTTGGCGTTTTCTTGCCCTCACTGGCCGTAAGGGCGGTCGCCTCATTCGCCGCAGTAACACCGCTAGGGGAGGAGAGGGCCTTGGTCTGCGTACCTTTGGCTATCCTCTCTGCTTCCGCTACACGCCTGATGTAAGCGACCTGTTCTTGTCTTGCGACACGAACAGCTCGCCGGAGCACCAACAGGCTCTGCTTAAGCTCCTTGTTGGTGTTCTGCCTGCCGCTTACGAACTCGATGATCTCATCGAGTTGCTCGGCCACCACCCGTATCCCGGGTAGTGGCTCGTCAGGCGTGCAGGCAGGGCTACTCCCCACCACCGCTGGAGACTCTTCGGTGCCTCTTTAATAGGGGACCTCGCTAGGCCCCTTTTGGCAAAGGGGTCCGTCACCTCCAACTCCAAAGATAGGTTTCGTTCAGTACTCATTTCTTATGGGTCCCCCTTGCGGCTGCCGCCGAATCCTACTGGAGTAGTCGCCTTTAGTGATCCCATGGTTATCTATGCCTGCCTTGCGGCAAGCAGGGAGGCCATGCGAGGGTTGACACTTGCGTGTTCAGAGCCAGATCAGCGCAAGTCAGGAAAGGGCATCTGAGCCTACTCCCACCCAGTAGGCAAAACTGGATGGCAGGATTGGGCAGCGTGCTACAAGGCCCGCCACGGTTTTATGGGACGGAAGACAGCCTAGCCATTAGCCCACTCGCCGTTTCGAGTCAGTGTCACCCGACCCTACTAAGAGAGTAGAATGTCAGACTGCCAGCCCTCACTTCACAATATAACAATATCCAAATACGAAACCAGTACACGCAACCAGTATGCCATAATCAGGGTCTTACTGATATCAACCCTGATGTGCCAGTGGCACTCTCTGGGCTTGTGCTTTTGAAGCGGCACACAGTCGCTTTGATAGAGTCTGCTTACGGGCACTTGTGGTTTTTTGGGAGGGATTTTAGCAGAGCCCACTGCTAAATCCCACCACGCCCTAGGCAGTTCTCCCTGACTCACAGACAGCTGGGGAGGGGTCGTCAAGCCCTTGGACATGGTCCATACTGTCCCTACTGTCCCTGCTGCTGTTAGCTTTGGGGGAGTTGATAGTACCTATCAGCGCTCAACTGCGACTCGTGGGGGCGCCGGCAGTGCGAAGCCGTACTCGCGGATGCACAACATGTTAGCTTTGGGGAGTTGATAGTACCTATCAGCGCTCAACTGCGACTCGTGGGGCGCCGACAGTGCGAAGCCGTACTCGCGGATGCACAACATGTAAACCGATTGGTTTACTATTTTTGTACACACAGTTTATAGTAACTATCATACTGAGACCCATATAGGCGAATATGAGTTTTAATGAGCTAAAATAGACCAACACAAATTTTTGCTTTAGGGGAAAGCTTCTTAGATGTCGACTAAGCGTGACTAAACAGGACGGCAGGGCTGTATGACCCAAGTATCCCGAAATAAAATATGTTTTCAGGGGATGTTGGTATGCGATTTTAGGTGAACAATAGAATACTTTCAATGCAGAATCAAGACCCATATGGGCGCTGGCAGTGCGAAGCCGTACTCTCGGATGCACAACATGTTAGCTTTGGGGGAGTTGATAGTACCTATCAGCGCTCAACTGCGACTCGTGGGGGCGCCGGCAGTGCGAAGCCGTACTCGCGGATGCACAACATGTTAGCTTTGGGGGAGTTGATAGTACCTATCAGCGCTCAACTGCGCCTCGTGGGGGCGCCGGCAGTGCGAAGCCGTACTCGCGGATGCACAACATGTTAGCTTTGGGGGAGTTGATAGTACCTATCAGCGCTCAACTGCGACTCGTGGGGGCGCCGGCAGTGCGAAGCCGTACTCGCGGATGCACAACATGTTAGCTTTGGGGGAGTTGATAGTAACTATCAGCGCTCAACTGCGACTCGTGAGGGCGCCGGCAGTGCGAAGCCGTACTCGCGGATGCACAACATGTTAGCTTTGTGGGAGTTGATAGTAACTATCAGCGCTCAACTGCGACTCGTGAGGGCGCCGGCAGTGCGAAGCCGTACTCGCGGATGCACAACATGTTAGCTTTGGGGGAGTTGATAGTAACTATCAGCGCTCAACTGCGACTCGTGAGGGCGCCGGCAGTGCGAAGCCGTACTCGCGGATGCACAACATGTTAGCTTTGGGGGAGTTGATAGTACCTATCAGCGCTCAACTGCGACTCGTGGGGGCGCCGGCAGTGCGAAGCCGTACTCGCGGATGCACAACATGTTAGCTTTGGGGAGTTGATAGTACCTATCAGCGCTCAACTGCGACTCGTGGGGCGCCGGCAGTGCGAAGCCGTACTCGCGGATGCACAACATGTTAGCTTTGGGGAGTTGATAGTACCTATCAGCGCTCAACTGCGACTCGTGGGGCGCCGACAGTGCGAAGCCGTACTCGCGGATGCACAACATGTAAACCGATTGGTTTACTATTTTTGTACAAAAAGTTTATAGTAACTATCATACTGAGACCCATATAGGCGAATCTGAGTTTTAATGAGCTAAAATAGACCAACACAAATTTTTGCTTTAGGGAAAGCTTCTTAGTTGTCGACTAAGCGTGACTAAACAGGACGGCAGGGCTGTATGACCCAAGTATCCCGAAATAAAATATGTTTTCAGGGGATGTTGGTATGCGATTTTAGGTGAACAATAGAATACTTTCAATGCAGAATCAAGACCCATATGGGCGCCGGCAGTGCGAAGCCGTACTCTCGGATGCACAACATGTTAGCTTTGGGGGAGTTGATAGTACCTATCAGCGCTCAACTGCGACTCGTGGGGGCGCCGGCAGTGCGAAGCCGTACTCGCGGATGCACAACATGTTAGCTTTGGGGGAGTTGATAGTAACTATCAGCGCTCAACTGCGACTCGTGAGGGCGCCGGCAGTGCGAAGCCGTACTCGCGGATGCACAACATGTTAGCTTTGGGGAGTTGATAGTACCTATCAGCGCTCAACTGCGACTCGTGGGGCGCCGGCAGTGCGAAGCCGTACTCGCGGATGCACAACATGTTAGCTTTGGGGAGTTGATAGTACCTATCAGCGCTCAACTGCGACTCGTGGGGGCGCCGGCAGTGCGAAGCCGTACTCGCGGATGCACAACATGTTAGCTTTTGGGGGAGTTGATAGTACCTATCAGCGCTCAACTGCGACTCGTGGGGCGCCGACAGTGCGAAGCCGTACTCGCGGATGCACAACATGTTAGCTTTGGGGAGTTGATAGTAACTATCAGCGCTCAACTGCGACTCGTGAGGGCGCCGGCAGTGCGAAGCCGTACTCGCGGATGCACAACATGTTAGCTTTGTGGGAGTTGATAGTAACTATCAGCGCTCAACTGCGACTCGTGAGGGCGCCGGCAGTGCGAAGCCGTACTCGCGGATGCACAACATGTTAGCTTTGGGGAGTTGATAGTAACTATCAGCGCTCAACTGCGACTCGTGAGGGCGCCGGCAGTGCGAAGCCGTACTCGCGGATGCACAACATGTTAGCTTTGGGGAGTTGATAGTACCTATCAGCGCTCAACTGCGACTCGTGGGGCGCCGGCAGTGCGAAGCCGTACTCGCGGATGCACAACATGTTAGCTTTGGGGAGGTGATAGTACCTAATCGCGGTCAACTGCGACTCGGTGGGGCGCCGGCAGGGCGGAGCCGTACTCGCGGGTGCACAACATGTTAGCTTTGGGGAGTTGATAGTACCTATCAGCGCTCAACTGCGACTCGTGGGGGCGCCGACAGTGCGAAGCCGTACTCGCGGATGCACAACATGTAAACCGATTGGTTTACTATTTTTTGTACACACAGTTTATAGTAACTATCATACTGAGACCCATATAGGCGAATATGAGTTTTAATGAGCTAAAATAGACCAACACAAATTTTTGCTTTAGGGGAAAGCTTCTTAGATGTCGACTAAGCGTGACTAAACAGGACGGCAGGGCTGCCACAGGCATTGAATTGTTAAATAGCAATGTTCTTACCTCTCACTTGTTCGCCATTTTGACCAAAACATGGTTTAATTTCAAAACATTGAATGTTTAAGTAGCGGATGTTTATTATTATAAATATAATCATGAAAAAACAATATTAAAATACATTAATCGTGTTTATAATAAGAAATTTTATAGAAAAACATTAGCTGTACGCTCAATTTTGTCACATCTAATAGGCGTATTTTGAGATTATTTTCAAATAAATGAACTTTAGAGAAAAAATTTAAACAATTTTATTCACACATACATTAAAGAAGGGATGAATATTGAAATGCATTAAAAACTACTGAGCTAACCATTAAATTTCCTATGAAATTTTCGAATGTAGTCAACTAATCCATACTGTACGCTCAATTTTGAGAGTGACTGTAGAACTGAATCTCATTTTCATCAACGAGGCACTTTCAACCATGTTTACCATCAACATAAACAATGCTAATTATGTTTTTTTCTGCACATTTTTTTTTCACTCAAATTCAATTTATTTTCATTTTCTTTTTGTGTTCATACAATAGTGTATCAGTTTAAGTGTTTGGCCACCTGGCCCTTCATCTTCATTTGTTTTTTCTTGTTTGTTTTGTAAGGGTAATTGTTTTGTGTTCAATTTTAACATGTTAGCCTTGAGGAGGCATTAGTTAATTTTAAAATTTGATAACCTAACTAACTATTTACACTAATATTTACAATAAAAATTTGATAACCTAGATTGGAACTAGCGCCCTAATTGGAGCCTGATCCGAGTGCAAGCAACGGATCCTAAACTTTTCTTTACACTCACCAAAGCGTTCATGTAAGGTTTTTATTCCGGCCAGACGGTGAACCTCGGATGTTCTTGTCCTGGGAGGAGTGTTGAGGATCATCCTCAGGAATTTGTTTTGGACCCGTTGAAGTTTGAGGTGGTGGGTTTTAGCGCAGCTCTCCCAGACCGGCATGCCGTATTCGATCACAGGGAGGATGATTTGCTTGTAGACAGCAAGCTTATTTTTCAGGGACAATGACGACCGGCGGTTGATCAAAGGGTACAGTAGTTTCAACAAGACGTTACACTTTGGCACCGTTTTGTCAACCTGCTGCCTGAAAATAAGCTTGCTGTCGAGGGTCAAGCCAAGGTAGTCGGCCTCATTGGCCCATTCCACAGTCGTGCCATTGAGGATGATTTTACAGTCCCCAGGCGGAACAAGTTTAGGGGATTTGGAGTGGGGGAAAATGATGACCTGGGTCTTCGCCGCGTTGATACAGATCTTCCAGCTGGTGAGGTACTCTGTCAGGGCATCCAGGCCTCGTTGGAGTTTTGCCACTAGCGCTCTGATCACTCTACCGTTGTAGACGATGGATGTGTCATCTGCGAACAGAGACAGAATGCCGCCTTCTGGAGGTTCTGGCATGTCGGAGGTGAACAGATTGAAAAGCACTGGGCCGAGGATACTGCCCTGGGGGACGCCTGCGACGATGTTGTGCGCATTGGAACTCGCTCCGCTGATTGAGACCCGGAATGTCCTTGCCGACAGGTAATTGTTGATGATTTTCACCAGGTAGCTGGGAAGATTGTAGCGTTGTAGTTTGTACACCAGGCCATCATGCCATACATTGTCAAATGCCTTCTCGACATCGAGTAAGGCCATGGCGGATGTTTTCGAGACAAACTTGTTCCGTCTGAGGACGTTGGTAACTCGGGTCAGTTGGTGTACAGTTGACCGACCGCGTCGGAAACCAAACTGTTCCTCGAGCAAGATGTTGAGATTTTCGGCAGACTCAAGTAACCGGTGATGAATAGCTTTTTCGAATAGCTTGGATAATCCTGAGAGAAGGCTGATGGGACGATAGCTTTTGGGTGAGGAAGGATCCTTCCCAGGCTTCCGGATGGGGATGACTTTCGCTGACTTCCAGGACGATGGGAAGTAGCTGAGCCGGAGACACTGATTAAATATCAGCGAGAGGTGCTCAAAGAACGGAGCACTCATGTGTTTGAGCTCGAGATTCAGGATGCTGTCGAAGCCTGGGGCCTTCATGTTCTTCGACGATTTGATATAGGCCGTCAATTCGCCAGCTGAGATCTCCAACTCCTCCGAGAAGTCGTTGGGAATCAAATGGATGTTGTTAGCATGCTCGTTGACGGCTGCTTCGTGTGGACTGACGATGTTCTGCCCAAGATTGTGTGAGCTGACGAAGTGACGACCTATTTCAGCGACCTTCTCTGCAGGGGTTATCAAGCGATCCTTAGAGCCATTGTTGTCTAGTGAGATCAAAGGTGGAATGGGCCGAGGCTTGGATTTTAGAATTTTGGTCATTTTCCAGAACGGCTTAGCATAATCTGGGAGAGTGCGGATCTTATTCGAGAAATCGTTATTTTTGAGGTCCACCATTCTGGCCTTGATAATTTTTGTGATTCGATTGCAGCGTGCCTTAAGCTCAGGCAGTCCAGTACGCTGAAACTGCCTGCGAGTGACATTCCGCAATCGAATCAAATCTTTGGTGAGTGTATCGATGTTTAAGGAGTTGCTTACCTGCCGAGCCGTCGGTACGTGTTGCTCTCGGGCCGCCGTGATCGCCTCCTCGATAGCGCACAGCTGGCGGTCGATACTTTCCGGCGTCTCCGGACGCACCTCGTAGTCGACGGTGTTATCGACGCACTGCTGGAACCGCTGCCAGTTCACTCTTTGGTAGTTCCGCCGTAACTGCTGGTGCCGATTGACCGAGGAGCCCAGTTCCGCCACCACCGGATAGTGATCCGAACTGAGCTCCTGGTAGACAACCGGCTGCGAGACGTGGTCACTCAGGTTTGTTATGTAGAGGTCGAGCGTTGCGTGGACACCGGACCGACTCAGCCGAGTGGGGGAATCCGGGCTCAAGATCGTGTAGTGGCCTTCCTCCATGTCGTTGCTCCACATGGTGCCGTTTCGATTGCCGCGACTGTTGCCCCAGGCTTGATGTTTGGCATTCAAGTCGCCGGCAATGATATACTGGCCTTGCCTCCGCGTCAGCTTGACGATGTCCCTCCGAAGGGCAGCCGATGATCCATCGCCGGCTTTGGCTTGCGTTGGACAGTACGCCGCAATGAGCGCGATTGTGCCGACCGAAGTGGTGATTTCGACACCGATGGCCTCGATGACACTGAGCTGGAAGCTTGGAAGCAGACGACAGTTGATGTTGTAGCGAAGAGCGATGGCCACACCACCTCCCCTGGTCGGCCGGTCGAGTCGCACGATGCGGAAGTCCGGGATGTTGACGTTCACCGCCGGTTTTAGGTGCGTTTCGGTGATGAACGCCACGTCTATTTCCTTCTCCTCAAGGAAATCCTTCAGCTCGATTGATTTGCTCTTTAGCGAGCAAGCGTTCCAGTTGACCAGGCCCACCCTAGCAGCCATTTTCAATGATGAACATGCCAAGTGTGAAGACCTGGTCGAATCGGGTTTTGCAGCCGCGCAGTCGAGTGGCGAGCTGCGCGAAGATCGGCATCAGTTGCTCCGGAGTGTACAGCGGGGCAGATTCTTCCGGTGGGATGGCTTCGTTCTCCGACTGCCGACGGAACCCATGAGGAGGAAGCGGGGGCCATTCGCTGGTGGATGGTGCCGACGATGCTGGAGCTTGGACCGATGCAGCTGCCGCTGCCAGTCGCTTGTGCGGCTGTAGCGGTGGGAGTATTGGAATCACACGACGGGGAGCCGGGATGGCTGGAAAGTTCACCTCGTTGATTACAGGAACACGGTTCTTCTTCGGAATGGTCCTGGTGGAAGCCTTCTTCCGGATTTCCAGGAACTCGGCTCGCTTTGGGCAGCCCTTTGTGGTGGCCCGATGTTTGTCGCCACAGTTGGCGCACTTGGGATCGGCCACCTCCATTTTGTCGCACTCGTCCGTCGGATGGGGTTCGCCACACTTGTTGCAGCGCGGCTTGATGCGGCAGTTCCTGGTGCCGTGCCCGAAATTGAAGCAGTTGGTGCATTGCGTGACATCGCGGTGCACTGGCCGATATCGCTCCCAGTCAACGACGGTGTAATTTATAACGCCAACCAGCTTCAGGTCCTTCCAGGTAGTGGAGCCGTGCTCCAGATGGACCAGGTAAAGCTGGTCGCGATATTTCCTCGCCTTGTCGTGACGAGCGATCTTGTGGACGGCTACTGGCTTCAGTCCGCAACTTTCAAGCTCTGCTTGGAGCTCTTCCTCCTTCATGTCGTGAAGTCCCCGCAGCAAAGCCTTGAGCGGCTTCGTGCCGGGGTGGTCATGAGTGTAGTACTCATACTTGTGGACCTCGAGGAACTCCACGACGGATTGATGATGGTCCCTGTTGGCCGGCATCACTTTCACGCCCTCGCTGCAGAGCCAAAAAGTACATTTCAGCCCCTTAGCGATCAGCTGGCGAATTTTTGGGCGTAAATCCGGCGGATCGCCCTTCACAAACACGGGCGGGCACTTCTCCTTCCGCTCCGGTTGCACCTGCGGCAGCTGCGATTGCTGCTTCTTCCTCTTTTTCGGCGGATTGCCGGCGTCATCAAGCGGCAACGGCGAGAACACGTTGCTCTGCAAAATCTGCTTGGAGGGGTTACCCGCGCCTCCAAGAGCAGTGCGCTTAGGCACTTTTCCAGCGACCGAATCGGCCACCGAGTCTCCCATGACGGGTCCGGGAGAAAATAACGCCAACGCGACAAGCGAAAACGTAAACTGCGAAAGAACGAGAAAAAACACTTCGAAAAAAATGCGCGAGCAAAAAACACGTCCGTACGTGTTGCTGTCTCGAACTGGAATTTTTTTTTTTTTTTTTTTTTTTTTTTTCTGCACATATTATGCAACGTACACACCAGTCAAGCAGTTTGACGAACATTGACTCCGCCCCCAAGAAACCGCTTCGGTTGCTGCTTTGTTTGAACGTGTGTGAAGTTGTTCGAACAACCATTTGACAGTTGGCGGCTCGGTTGGAAAACATTAAAACGGTTTGATTTTGGTTTGAGTTGTCGGGGGTGGAGTCAAGGTTCGCCGAACATGTTTGAGCATTTGTAGTGAAGTTGCACAAACCCCCCTATATTTTTTGTTGGTTGGTGCTCAAGTTGTCGCATCGGTCGTTCGTGTGTGATATTGTTGGTCGAATAAATTGATTGTTCGTGCCGCTGTTGGTAAAACTCGATGGATGTTTGAATAAACGAGAGGTGGAGTCAATGTTGGTCAAACTGCTTGACCGTGTGTACGTTCCAGCCCTACCGTCCTGCTTAGTCAAGCTTAGTCTACAACCAAGAAGCTTTTCTCAAATGCAATTTTTTTTCTCGTCTGTTTGAGCGATTTGCGTGGATGTGAGCGTGTATGTGTGTACAAAAAATAGTGTGCGATACGGCCGCACACTTTCACAGTCTCTTAAAATGCTCCCGCAGGTGCGGACTCGCACTGCTTGCGCCCACATAAGTCTCAATTGGTTACTATCAACTCCCCCAAAGCCAACATTCTACGCTCCCGCAGGTGCGGACTCGCACTGCTTGCGCCCACATAAGTCTCAATTGGTTACTATCAACTCCCCCAAAGCCAACATTCTACGCTCCCGCAGGTGCGGACTCGCACTGCTTGCGCCCACATAAGTCTCAATTGGTTACTATCAACTCCCCCAAAGCCAACATTCTACGCTCCCGCAGGTGCGGACTCGCACTGCTTGCGCCCACATAAGTCTCAATTGGTTACTATGAACTCCCCCAAAGCCAACATTCTACGCTCCCGCAGGTGCGGACTCGCACTGCTTGCGCCCACATAAGTCTCAATTGGTTACTATCAACTCCCCCAAAGCCAACATTCTACGCTCCCGCAGGTGCGGACTCGCACTGCTTGCCCCCCATAAGTCTCAATTGGTTACTATCAACTCCCCCAAAGCCAGCATTTTGCGCTCCCGCAGATGCGGACTCGCACTGCTTGCGCCCACATAAGTCTCAATTGGTTACTATCAACTCCCCCAAAGCCAACATTCTAAGCTCCCGCAGGTGCGGACTCGCACTGCTTGCGCCCACATAAGTCTCAATTGGTTACTATCAACTCCCCCAAAGCCAACATTCTACGCTCCCGCAGGTGCGGACTCGCACTGCTTGCGCCCACATAAGTCTCAATTGGTTACTATCAACTCCCCCAAAGCCAACATTTTGCGCTCCCGCAGGTGTGGACTCGCACTGCTTGCGCCCACATAAGTCTCAATTGGTTACTATCAACTCCCCCAAAGCCAACATTCTAAGCTCCCGCAGGTGCGGACTCGCACTGCTTGCGCCCACATAAGTCTCAATTGGTTACTATCAACTCCCCCAAAGCCAACATTCTACGCTCCCGCAGGTGCGGACTCGCACTGCTTGCGCCCACATAAGTCTCAATTGGTTACTATCAACTCCCCCAAAGCCAGCATTTTGCGCTCCCGCAGATGCGGACTCGCACTGCTTGCGCCCACATAAGTCTCAATTGGTTACTATCAACTCCCCCAAAGCCAACATTTTGCGCTCCCGCAGGTGCGGACTCGCACTGCTTGCGCCCACATAAGTCTCAATTGGTTACTATAAACTCCCCCAAAGCCAACATTTTACGCTCCCGCAGGTGCGGACTCGCACTGCTTGCGCCCACATAAGTCTCAATTGGTTACTATCAACTCCCCCAAAGCCAACATTTTACGCCCCTGCAGGGGCAGCTTCGCTATATCAGCGCTCAGACGGGTCTCGGTTCCGTATAAGAAGTGTTAAATTGTTCTCCTAAAAGCTCATTTTACTATCACCTGAAAACATTTTCTTTTTCGTGATACTTGGGTTATTCAGCCCTACCGTCCTGCTTAGTCAAGCTTAGTCTACAACCAAGAAGCTTTTCTCAAATGCAATTTTTTTTCTCGTCTGTTTGAGCGATTTGCGTGGATGTGAGCGTGTATGTGTGTACAAAAAATAGTGTGCGATACGGCCGCACACTTTCACAGTCTCTTAAAATGCTCCCGCAGGTGCGGACTCGCACTGCTTGCGCCCACATAAGTCTCAATTGGTTACTATCAACTCCCCCAAAGCCAACATTCTACGCTCCCGCAGGTGCGGACTCGCACTGCTTGCGCCCACATAAGTCTCAATTGGTTACTATCAACTCCCCCAAAGCCAGCATTTTGCGCTCCCGCAGATGCGGACTCGCACTGCTTGCGCCCACATAAGTCTCAATTGGTTACTATCAACTCCCCCAAAGCCAACATTTTGCGCTCCCGCAGGTGCGGACTCGCACTGCTTGCGCCCACATAAGTCTCAATTGGTTACTATCAACTCCCCCAAAGCCAACATTCTACGCTCCCGCAGGTGCGGACTCACTGCTTGCGCCCACATAAGTCTCAATTGGTTACTATCAACTCCCCAAAGCCAACATTTTGCGCTCCCGCAGATGCAGACTCGCACTGCTTGCGCCCACATAAGTCTCAATTGGTTACTATCAACTCCCCAAAGCCAACATTTTGCGCTCCTGCAGGTGCGGACTCGCACTGCTTGCGCCCACATAAGTCTCAATTGGTTACTATCAACTCCCCAAAGCCAACATTCTACGCTCCCGCAGGTGCGGACTCGCACTGCTTGCGCCCACATAAGTCTCAATTGGTTACTATCAACTCCCCCAAAGCCAACATTCTACGCTCCCGCAGGTGCGGACTCGCACTGCTTGCGCCCACATAAGTCTCAATTGGTTACTATCAACTCCCCAAAGCCAACATTTTGCGCTCCCGCAGGTGCGGACTCGCACTGCTTGCGCCCACATAAGTCTCAATTGGTTACTATCAACTCCCCAAAGCCAACATTCTACGCTCCCGCAGGTGCGGACTCGCACTGCTTGCGCCCACATAAGTCTCAATTGGTTACTATCAACTCCCCAAAGCCAACATTTTGCGCTCCCGCAGGTGCGGACTCGCACTGCTTGCGCCCACATAAGTCTCAATTGGTTACTATCAACTACACCAAAGCCAACATTTTGCGCTCCCGCAGGTGCGGACTCGCACTGCTTGCGCCCACATAAGTCTCAATTGGTTACTATCAACTCCCCCAAAGCCAACATTTTGCGCTCCCGCAGGTGCGGACTCGCACTGCTTGCGCCCACATCAGTCTCAATTGGTTACTATCAACTCCCCAAAAGCCAACATTCTACGCTCCCGCAGGTGCGGACTCGCACTGCTTGCGCCCACATAAGTCTCAATTGGTTACTATCAACTCCCCCAAAGCCAACATTTTGCGCTCCCGCAGGTGCGGACTCGCACTGCTTGCGCCCACATAAGTCTCAATTCGTTACTATCACCTCCCCCCAAGCCAACATTCTACGCTCCCGCAGGTGCGGACTCGCACTGCTTGCGCCCACATAAGTCTCAATTGGTTACTATCAACTCCCCCAAGCCAACATTTGCGCTCCCGCAGGTGCGGACTCTGCACTGCTTGCGCCCTATAAGTCTCAATTGGTTACTATCAACTCCCCAAAGCCAACATTCTACGCTTCCCGCAGGTGGACTCGCACTGCTTGCGCCCACATAAGTCTCAATTGGTTACTATCAACTCCCCAAAGCCAACATTTTGCGCTCCTGCAGGTGCGGACTCGCACTGCTTGCGCCCACATAAGTCTCAATTGGTTACTATCAACTCCCCAAAGCCAACATTCTACGCTCCCGCAGGTGCGGACTCGCACTGCTTGCGCCCACATAAGTCTCAATTGGTTACTATCAACTCCCCAAAGCCAACATTTTGCGCTCCCGCAGGTGCGGACTCACTGCTTGCGCCCACATAAGTCTCAATTGGTTACTATCAACTCCCCAAAGCCAACATTTTGCGCTCCCGCAGGTGCGGACTCGCACTGCTTGCGCCCACATAAGTCTCAATTGGTTACTATCAACTCCCCAAAGCCAACATTTTGCGCTCCCGCAGGTGCGGACTCGCACTGCTTGCGCCCACATAAGTCTCAATTGGTTACTATCAACTCCCCAAAGCCAACATTTTGCGCTCCCGCAGGTGCAGACTCGCACTGCTTGCGCCCACATAAGTCTCAATTGGTTACTATCAACTCCCCCAAAGCCAACATTCTACGCTCCTGCAGGTGCGGACTCGCACTGCTTGCGCCCACATAAGTCTCAATTGGTTACTATCAACTCCCCACAGCCAACATTTTGCGCTCCCGCAGGTGCGGACTCGCACTGCTTGCGCCCACATAAGTCTCAATTGGTTACTATCAACTCCCCCAAAGCCAACATTCTACGCTCCCGCAGGTGCGGACTCGCACTGCTTGCGCCCACATAAGTCTCAATTGGTTACTATCAACTCCCCAAAGCCAACATTTTGCGCTCCCGCAGGTGCGGACTCGCACTGCTTGCGCCCACATAAGTCTCAATTGGTTACTATCACCTCCCCCAAAGCCAACATTCTACGCTCCCGCAGGTGCGGACTCGCACTGCTTGCGCCCACATAAGTCTCAATTGGTTACTATCAACTCACCCAACGCCAACATTCTACGCTCCTGCAGGTGCGGACTCGCACTGCTTGCGCCCACATAAGTCTCAATTGGTTACTATCAACTCCCCCAAAGCCAACATTTTGCGCTCCCGCAGGTGCGGACTCGCACTGCTTGCGCCCACATAAGTCTCAATTGGTTACTATCAACTCCCCCAAAGCCAACATTCTACGCTCCCGCAGGTGCGGACTCGCACTGCTTGCGCCCACATAAGTCTCAATTGGTTACTATCAACTCCCCCAAAGCCAACATTTTGCGCTCCCGCAGGTGCGGACTCGCACTGCTTGCGCCCACATAAGTCTCAATTGGTTACTATCAACTCCCCCAAAGCCAACATTTTGCGCTCCCGCAGGTGCGGACTCGCACTGCTTGCGCCCACATAAGTCTCAATTGGTTACTATCAACTCCCCAAAGCCAACATTCTACGCTCCCGCAGGTGCGGACTCGCACTGCTTGCGCCCACATAAGTCTCAATTGGTTACTATCAACTCCCCCAAAGCCAACATTTTGCGCTCCCGCAGGTGCGGACTCGCACTGCTTGCGCCCACATAAGTCTCAATTGGTTACTATCAACTCCCCAAAGCCAACATTTTACGCTCCCGCAGGTGCGGACTCGCACTGCTTGCGCCCACATAAGTCTCAATTGGTTACTATCAACTCCCCCAAAGCCAACATTTTACGCCTTCCCCTGCAGGGGCAGCTTTCTGCCATATCAGCGCTCAGACGGGTCTCGGTTCCGTATAAGAAGTGTTAAATTGTTCTCCTAAAAGCTCATTTTACTATCACCTGAAAACATTTTCTTTTTCGTGATACTTGGGTTATTCAGCCCTACCGTCCTGCTTAGTCAAGCTTAGTCTACAACCAAGAAGCTTTTCTCAAATGCAATTTTTTTTCTCGTCTGTTTGAGCGATTTGCGTGGATGTGAGCGTGTATGTGTGTACAAAAAATAGTGTGCGATACGGCCGCACACTTTCACATGTAGCGACCAAATGTCGTACAGTATCCCCTATAAACCTAAATATGCAGTTTACATTCACTCAGCAATGGGGAAAGTAACATTTGTTTGGCCAAGGTCATTTACCGTTTACCGTTGTCAGCGTAGCTCCGAAGCGACCATATTGATAAACAGAACTCTGCTTCTGAGCTGCGGAGGGCAATTTAATCGTTTCCTTTTCTTGTTTACTTACAGGTGACGACGGTTCCGCGTCCAAAGGTCTGGTGACATCACACACCACTCACGAGAGTTTGGCGCCAAGAGCGGAGAAATCGACGCCGCCAGAGAAGCGCGCTTGCGTTCGGCGACGGGCGAGACCCGTTAGTTAGGTTAGCTCTAAGTTAATTGTTAAGTGATTAAAGAGTCTTGGATTAACCACCGACGAGTATTCGTGTCTTTCCTTTTACCGAAAACCAGTGCCGCCGCCCCGGCACACACAGTCTCTTAAAATGCTCCCGCAGGTGCGGACTCGCACTGCTTGCGCCCACATAAGTCTCAATTGGTTACTATCAACTCCCCCAAAGCCAACATTCTACGCTCCCGCAGGTGCGGACTCGCACTGCTTGCGCCCACATAAGTCTCAATTGGTTACTATCAACTCCCCCAAAGCCAGCATTTTGCGCTCCCGCAGATGCGGACTCGCACTGCTTGCGCCCACATAAGTCTCAATTGGTTACTATCAACTCCCCCAAAGCCAACATTTTGCGCTCCCGCAGGTGCGGACTCGCACTGCTTGCGCCCACATAAGTCTCAATTGGTTACTATCAACTCCCCCAAAGCCAACATTCTACGCTCCCGCAGGTGCGGACTCGCACTGCTTGCGCCCACATAAGTCTCAATTGGTTACTATCAACTCCCCCAAAGCCAACATTCTACGCTCCCGCAGGTGCGGACTCGCACTGCTTGCGCCCACATAAGTCTCAATTGGTTACTATCAACTCCCCCAAAGCCAACATTTTGCGCTCCCGCAGGTGCGAACTCGCACTGCTTGCGCCCACATAAGTCTCAATTGGTTACTATCAACTCCCCCAAAGCCAGCATTTTGCGCTCCCGCAGATGCGGACTCGCACTGCTTGCGCCCACATAAGTCTCAATTGGTTACTATCAACTCCCCCAAAGCCAACATTCTACGCTCCCGCAGGTGCGGACTCGCACTGTTTGCGCCCACACAAGTCTCAATTGGTTACTATCAACTCCCCCAAAGCCAACATTTTGCGCTCCCGCAGGTGCGGACTCGCACTGCTTGCGCCCACATAAGTCTCAATTGGTTACTATCAACTCCCCCAAAGCCAACATTCTACGCTCCCGCAGGTGCGGACTCGCACTGCTTGCGCCCACATAAGTCTCAATTGGTTACTATCAACTCCCCCAAAGCCAACATTCTACGCTCCTGCAGGTGTGGACTCGCATTGCTTGCGCCCACATAAGTCTCAATTGGTTACTATCAACTCCCCCAAAGCCAACATTCTACGCTCCCGCAGGTGCGGACTCGCACTGCTTGCGCCCACATAATTCTCAATTGGTTACTATCAACTCCCCCAAAGCCAACATTTTGCGCTCCCGCAGGTGCGGACTCGCACTGCTTGCGCCCACATAAGTCTCAATTGGTTACTATCAACTCCCCCAAAGCCAACATTCTACGCTCCTGCAGGTGTGGACTCGCATTGCTTGCGCCCACATAAGTCTCAATTGGTTACTATCAACTCCCCCAAAGCCAACATTCTACGCTCCCGCAGGTGCGGACTCGCACTGCTTGCGCCCACATAAGTCTCAATTGGTTACTATCAACTCCCCCAAAGCCAACATTCTACGCTCCCGCAGGTGCGGACTCGCACTGCTTGCGCCCACATAATTCTCAATTGGTTACTATCAACTCCCCCAAAGCCAACATTTTGCGCTCCCGCAGGTGCGGACTCGCACTGCTTGCGCCCACATAAGTCTCAATTGGTTACTATCAACTACCCCAAAGCCAACATTCTACGCTCCCGCAGGTGCAGACTCGCACTGCTTGCGCCCACATAAGTCTCAATTGGTTACTATCAACTCCCCCAAAGCCAACATTTTGCGCTCCCGCAGGAGCGGACTCGCACTGCTTGCGCCCACATAAGTCTCAATTGGTTACTATCAACTCCCCCAAAGCCAACATTTTGCGCTCCCGCAGGTGCGGACTTGCACTGCTTGCGCCCACATCAGTCTCAATTGGTTACTATCAACTCCCCCAAAGCCAACATTTTGCGCTCCCGCAGGAGCGGACTCGCACTGCTTGCGCCCACATAAGTCTCAATTGGTTACTATCAACTCCCCCAAAGCCAACATTTTGCGCTTCCGCAGGTGCGGACTCGCACTGCTTGCGCCCACATAAGTCTCAATTGGTTACTATAAACTCCCCCAAAGCCAACATTTTACGCTCCCGCAGGTGCGGACTCGCACTGCTTGCGCCCACATAAGTCTCAATTGGTTACTATCAACTCCCCCAAAGCCAACATTTTACGCCCCTGCAGGGGCAGCTTCGCTATATCAGCGCTCAGACGGGTCTCGGTTCCGTATAAGAAGTGTTAAATTGTTCTCCTAAAAGCTCATTTTACTATCACCTGAAAACATTTTCTTTTTCGTGATACTTGGGTTATTCAGCCCTACCGTCCTGCTTAGTCAAGCTTAGTCTTCAACCAAGAAGCTTTTCTCAAATGCAATTTTTTTTTCTCGTCTGTTTGAGCGATTTGCATGAATGTGAGCGTGTATGTGTGTACAAAAAATAGTGTGCGATACGGCCGCACACTTTCACAGTCTCTTAAAATGCTCCCGCAGGTGCGGACTCGCACTGCTTGCGCCCACATAAGTCTCAATTGGTTACTATCAACTCCCCCAAAGCCAACATTCTACGCTCCCGCAGGTGCGGACTCGCACTGCTTGCGCCCACATAAGTCTCAATTGGTTACTATCAACTCCCCCAAAGCCAGCATTTTGCGCTCCCGCAGATGCGGACTCGCACTGCTTGCGCCCACATAAGTCTCAATTGGTTACTATCAACTCCCCAAAGCCAACATTTTGCGCTCCCGCAGGTGCGGACTCGCACTGCTTGCGCCCACATAAGTCTCAATTGGTTACTATCAACTCCCCCAAAGCCAACATTCTACGCTCCCGCAGGTGCGGACTCGCACTGCTTGCGCCCACATAAGTCTCAATTGGTTACTATCAACTCCCCCAAAGCCAGCATTTTGCGCTCCCGCAGATGCGGACTCGCACTGCTTGCGTCCACATAAGTCTCAATTGGTTACTATCAACTCCCCCAAAGCCAACATTCTATGCTCCCGCAGGTGCGGACTCGCACTGCTTGCGCCCACATAAGTCTCAATTGGTTACTATCAACTCCCCCAAAGCCAACATTCTACGCTCCCGCAGGTGCGGACTCGCACTGCTTGCGCCCACATAAGTCTCAATTGGTTACTATCAACTCCCCCAAAGCCAACATTCTACGCTCCCGCAGGTGCGGACTCGCACTGCTTGCGCCCACATAAGTCTCAATTGGTTACTATCAACTCCCCCAAAGCCAGCATTTTGCGCTCCCGCAGATGCGGACTCGCACTGCTTGCGCCCACATAAGTCTCAATTGGTTACTATCAACTCCCCCAAAGCCAACATTCTACGCTCCCGCAGGTGCGGACTCGCACTGCTTGCGCCCACATTAGTCTCAATTGGTTACTATCAACTCCCCCAAAGCCAACATTCTACGCTCCCGCAGGTGCGGACTCGCACTGCTTGCGCCCACATAAGTCTCAATTGGTTACTATCAACTCCCCCAAAGCCAGCATTTTGCGCTCCCGCAGATGCGGACTCGCACTGCTTGCGCCCACATAAGTCTCAATTGGTTACTATCAACTCCCCCAAAGCCAGCATTTTGCGCTCCCGCAGATGCGGACTCGCACTGCTTGCGCCCACATAAGTCTCAATTGGTTACTATCAACTCCCCCAAAGCCAACATTCTACGCTCCCGCAGGTGCGGACTCGCACTGCTTGCGCCCACATAAGTCTCAATTGGTTACTATCAACTCCCCCAAAGCCAACATTCTACGCTCCCGCAGGTGCGGACTCGCACTGCTTGCGCCCACATAAGTCTCAATTGGTTACTATCAACTCCCCCAAAGCCAGCATTTTGCGCTCCCGTAGATGCGGACTCGCACTGCTTGCGCCCACATAAGTCTCAATTGGTTACTATCAACTCCCCCAAAGCCAACATTCTACGCTCCCGCAGGTGCGGACTCGCACTGCTTGCGCCCACATAAGTCTCAATTGGTTACTATCAACTCCCCAAAGCCAGCATTTTGCGCTCCCTGTAGATGTGGACTCGCACTGCTTGCGCCCACATAAGTCTCAATTGGTTACTATCAACTCCCCAAAGCCAACATTCTACGCTCCCTGCTGGTGCGGACTCTGCACTGCTTGCGCCCACATAAGTCTCAATTGGTTACTATCAACTCCCCAAAGCCAACATTTTGCGCTCCCGCAGGTGCGGACTCACTGCTTGCGCCCACATAAGTCTCAATTGGTTACTATCAACTCCCCAAAGCCAACATTCTACGCTCCCGCAGGTGCGGACTCGCACTGCTTGCGCCCACATAAGTCTCACTTGGTTACTGACAACTCCCCAAAGCCAACATTCTACGCTTCCTGCAGGTGTGGACTCTGCATTGCTTGCGCCCACATAAGTCTCAATTGGTTACTATCAACTCCCCAAAGCCAACATTCTACGCTCCCGCAGGTGCGGACTCGCACTGCTTGCGCCCACATAAGTCTCAATTGGTTACTATCAACTCCCCCAAAGCCAGCATTTTGCGCTCCCGTAGATGCGGACTCGCACTGCTTGCGCCCACATAAGTCTCAATTGGTTACTATCAACTCCCCAAAGCCAACATTCTACGCTCCCGCTGGTGCGGACTCACTCTGCTTGCGCCCACATAAGTCTCAATTGGTTACTATCAACTCCCCCAAAGCCAACATTTTGCGCTCCCGCAGGTGCGAACTCGCACTGCTTGCGCCCACATAAGTCTCAATTGGTTACTATCAACTCCCCCAAAGCCAACATTCTACGCTCCCGCAGGTGCGGACTCGCACTGCTTGCGCCCACATAAGTCTCAATTGGTTACTATCAACTCCCCCAAAGCCAACATTCTACGCTCCCGCAGGTGCGGACTCGCACTGCTTGCGCCCACATAAGTCTCAATTGGTTACTATCAACTCCCCCAAAGCCAGCATTTTGCGCTCCCGCAGATGCGGACTCGCACTGCTTGCGCCCCACATAAGTCTCAATTGGTTACTATCAACTCCCCAAAGCCAACACTTTTGCGCTACCCCAAGTGCGGACTCGCACTGCTTGCGCCCACATAAGTCTCAATTGGTTACTATCAACTCCCCCAAAGCCAACATTCTACGCTCCCGCAGGTGCGGACTCGCACTGCTTGCGCCCACATAAGTCTCAATTGGTTACTATCAACTCCCCCAAAGCCAACATTCTACGCTCCCGCAGGTGCGGACTCGCACTGCTTGCGCCCACATAAGTCTCAATTGGTTACTATCAACTCCCCCAAAGCCAGCATTTTGCGCTCCCGCAGATGCGGACTCGCACTGCTTGCGCCCACATCAGTCTCAATTGGTTACTATCAACTCCCCCAAAGCCAACATTCTACGCTCCCGCAGGTGCGGACTCGCACTGCTTGCGCCCACATAAGTCTCAATTGGTTACTATCAACTCCCCCAAAGCCAGCATTTTGCGCTCCCGCAGATGCGGACTCGCACTGCTTGCGCCCACATAAGTCTCAATTGGTTACTATCAACTCCCCCAAAGCCAACATTCTACGATCCCGCAGGTGCGGACTCGCACTGCTTGCGCCCACATAAGTCTCAATTGGTTACTATCAACTCCCCCAAAGCCAGCATTTTGCGCTCCCGCAGATGCGGACTCGCACTGCTTGCGCCCACATAAGTCTCAATTGGTTACTATCAACTCCCCAAAAGCCAACATTTTGCGCTCCGCAGGTGCGGACTCGCACTGCTTGCGCCCACATAAGTCTCAATTGGTTACTATCAACTCCCCAAAAGCCAACATTCTACGCTCCCGCAGGTGCGGACTCGCACTGCTTGCGCCCACATAAGTCTCAATTGGTTACTATCAACTCCCCAAAAGCCAACATTCTACGCTCCCGCAGGTGCGGACTCGCACTGCTTGCGCCCACATAAGTCTCAATTGGTTACTATCAACTCCCCCAAAGCCAGCATTTTGCGCTCCCGCAGATGCGGACTCGCACTGCTTGCGCCCACATAAGTCTCAATTGGTTACTATCAACTCCCCAAAAGCCAACATTCTACGCTCCCGCAGGTGCGGACTCGCACTGCTTGCGCCCACATAAGTCTCAATTGGTTACTATCAACTCCCCCAAAGCCAACATTTTGCGCTCCCGCAGATCCCGGACTCGCACTGCTTGCGCCCACATAAGTCTCAATTGGTTACTATCAACTCCCCAAAAGCCAACATTCTACGCTCCCGCAGGTGCGGACTCGCACTGCTTGCGCCCACATAAGTCTCAATTGGTTACTATCAACTCCCCAAAACCAACATTTTGCGCTCCCGCAGATGCAGACTCGCACTGCTTGCGCCCACATAAGTCTCAATTGGTTACTATCAACTCCCCAAAGCCAACATTCTACGCTCCCGCAGTGCAGACTCGCACTGCTTGCGCCCACATAAGTCTCAATTGGTTACTATCAACTCCCCCAAAGCCAACATTCTACGCTCCCGCAGGTGCGGACTCGCACTGCTTGCGCCCACATAAGTCTCAATTGGTTACTATCAACTCCCCCAAAGCCAACATTTTGCGCTCCCGCAGGAGCGGACTCGCACTGCTTGCGCCCACATAAGTCTCAATTGGTTACTATCAACTCCCCCAAAGCCAACATTTTGCGCTCCCGCAGGTGCGGACTCGCACTGCTTGCGCCCACATAAGTCTCAATTGGTTACTATCAACTCCCCCAAAGCCAACATTTTGCGCTCCCGCAGGTGCGGACTCGCACTGCTTGCGCCCACATAAGTCTCAATTGGTTACTATCAGCCCTGTCGTCGTAAAATATGAGCTACTTAGTCGCTTATATTTTAAGGGGGCGCTGATACCATAGGGCGGTTTTTAAGGGGCACATTCGAAAACTGCGAATTTCTAAGGAGCTAGGGATTAGAAGCTCGGTTCGTGGCACTGCAAATTTCACAACATCATTTGGAGCGGATACTTGTCAATGTGCTGGAGGACCGAGGATTCGCCTACAACGTACGGTGGTCTGAAACGTTAAAAGGTGGCCTGAAACGTGAAGCAGCAAATTTTGGATTGGTGGTGAGCGTTTCGAGCGCGACAGAGTCCGCCTGGGCTGGGGTAGCAGGGACAATGTTCAAGGGCTTAACGACCCCTCCCCACGACACAACAGTTAGGGCGCCTGTCTAGGACGTGTTGTGGTTTGACAGTGGGCTTTTTTAAACATCTACAAAAAAACCAGAAAAAATATTTAAGCTTCTTTTTGTGGAATGTCTTCAACTGTCTAAGACGAGTTTAGTACTTTTCAATTAATCTACAAAATGCTACAAGATCTACAAAAAGCTACATGTGTCCGCAAGCAGGCCATAGCAAAGCGACCGTGTGCCACTCAAAGCACACAAGAGCCCATGAAGTGCCAACTGGCGTGGGGAACTGATCCAACTCTACAGCGAATCCAGCATCCAGGAGGAGCCAAAGCTGGAAGGATACAATGGACAGGGCATGTTGCAAGAATGCCGAACAAAAACGCTGTGAAGATAATACCACAAAAAAACTTTAAATAATTTTCTAAGTTGAACATAACAGGTGTAAAAGTAACTATTTGCTCACATGAAGTACATATCTCACTGTCCGGGTGTGGAAAACAGCTGCTGGTTACCGATATTGATTTCGTACAACATCCACATGAAATATCTAACAAGTCATTATCGATATTTTAAATATGGCTTTGATTAACCATCTCTAGATAATTGGAATACGTTTGGTCGATTTTAATATTGTTTATTCAAACCTTCTAAAGTAAGGTAAAACACCAAAATTTCAAGTAATTCTTTTTCAATTTCAAATTTTGAACAAAGCGCACAACAATGAGGATCTGTTATTTGAAACATAACTCTAAAATTAAGTTTGAATTGGGCAAGTGAATTGATCGACCCATTGGCATGTCAAAAGTGTGACATTTTCTACTTGATGTTGCTAAAATTGTTATAAGACGCTTAATTCGCGTTCAAGTCGAACGAACGACTTTCAATTCACTGGGGCGCATATTAATACCATGAATGTCTCTCAACCACAAATTCTAGAGATGGTTGGCAAGATGCACGTGGTGTTTTCTAAGCGCAACGCGTATTACTAATGATGATGATGATAATGATGGTAGCTGCTTACGCTCGCAACTGTCCGGCGGCGGCAGAACTGTTTTCCACTCACTTCCCATCACGCATTTGGTATGTACTCACTCTCTCGTTTCGGCGACAGGTACTCTTTCGCTTGGTTGTCAGTGCTGCTACGATTGCATTCACACAGTTCATCGGTAGGGTCAGTGTACCAATAACGGTGGTATCCGTGATATATTAAGGCTATAGGGCACTGCACGGACTGCTTTGTCTCTTTTTCGCTGCTAAGAAATTAGAAAACAACAAGGCCAGTCAATTTCAAATTTCATGAAGAACGAAAGAGAAATAGATTCGTCCGTGCAGAGCCCTATTTTAATAAACTAATGAGACACCAATATCATCAGGTTTTTAAACTCACATGCGTGGAAAACAGACACATGCCAAATCGCTACTCATCCACTTGTGTCATCCACTTTAAATGGACTATACCAGTAATCATTAGCACAAAGCCTTTTTTCCAAGGATGTTATCGATCACTTAGTAATTTGCGTTCGATCATTTAGTAGTTTGTCATTAACTCATTCCAGAAGCTGAATTTCAAAATGTGCTGTATGGAGAACTTCTAGTGCGAGGGTTTTTCTACAACTTTTTCTATCGTTGTTAGAATTCAATTAATAACGCAGCTATAGTGCTATTTGCAGTAACTTAAACTAAATTATTTGAATTTTGTTATCATTTGGTCTAAGTTACTGAAACTATAGTTATAACTCCGCTACTAGTGGAATTCAAACAACGAACCGTTAGGCAGAGTTGTAGAAAACCTTCACACTAGTCCACGATACAACACATTTTGAAATTCAGCTTCTAAATTCAGCTAAATGATCAAACGCAAATTATTAAATGATTGATAACATCCTTGTCCTTCTCAACTTTTCGGCAAAACTAATGTAGATAATTATGGTAAAAAAATTAGCAGCAAAAGGTAGAAAAGAAATACTTTTTGTTAACGCTTGGATTACATAAAGTGTATTCCGTATTATTATATACATCAAACAGATACTAATATTACTATCACTGGTACTCCTACCCTAGTGCGTGTTTTGTTTTGCTCGTCAGTACGGTTTTGAATGTTGCGGGCGCGCGTTCATTTTTCTGCTTCGGACAGCCAGACAAATAATTTATTAGTGCGGTGCGTGTTGTGTAGATTTTGTAAGTACCTACTTATTTTCGTCGCGGTAAAAGTAAGCGAATCGCTTCGGTCGACAGTCGTACTATAGGTACGGTGCGGTGTAAATCGGTGAGAATGTTTTTTCAGTAACGGCTCATTCACAACTTAGATAACGCATTAGGGGGTGGGAGGGTATCTGCCTGAACGATACGAACTATTTAAATTTTAGAACTTTTTTTATTGGAAAAATATATTAAGCTCGTTTAGTGGAATGTATTAAACCGTCTAAGACGAATTAAGTACTGTCCATTTAATTCCACCAGTTAATTTTCGTTATCTTTGCAGATACGTATTTCGACCACAACTGTGTTGTCGTCTTCAGTGTCTTGTCGAGTCAAGTACAAGACACTGAAGACGACCACACAGTTGTGGTCGAAATACGTATCTGCAAAGATAACGAAAATTAACTGGTGGAATTAAATGGACAGTACTTAATTCGTCTTAGACGGTTTTTTTATTGTCTTTATTAGGGAGACTTTCAGCCCGAGGCTGGCTCGTCTCCAATTTGAGAACTCTTTTATCAAACACTACGAGGGGGCTGATGGGGATTGAAAATAGTCAATTTTCGCGTTATGTAAATAGTGTACGAACCCTTCTAAAGACTTGCAGTCCGAGGTTCATCTCTGATGAGAACTTGTTTTACACATTAAAGCAATTCGATTTCATCAAATTCATTAAATCTAGCATGATTTTTAAAAACGTCGTATGTTCAAAAAAAAAGAAACTCTTTTTGATTACTTTCTCTCTCGATTATTACAAAGCCATACTGACATCTATACTGGATTTTTTAGCAGAGATCTAAAGAAAATAGCTTTGCCCATCGTGCTGAGGTGAAAATATTGCAAGAAATACAAAACTAGCCTACACATTAGCGAATTAGTGGGTATTGAAAAAGTGTCTCCCATGTGGACATTCGACTTTTCATGCTAGAAATGTATACGATTTCCTACAAAACTAATACCCTTATCTGACAATGAAAGGCTCGTCTTGTCGGATACCGTATTTTTTTTCAGAAAGTGCCTAATTTCCCAGATTACTTTTCAATGTTTGCAAGGGCGTAGCTAGAGGAGGGCCGGGGGTTCGTCGCCCCCCCTAAACGGTTTAAAGATTGAACGGGTACTGAAATGAATTTCCCTAAACATGTGCACTAGGGTGGCTCAAAAAACACTTTTTCAATTTTTTTGATGGGCCGCCCTCTTATTCGGTTCTATTTGATGCCCTGATGCTCTGGACAAAATTTCAGCCAAATCGGTCAACGTTTGGGCAGTGCTAAACTCGTTGGAAGTTTATATGGAAAAATGTATGCAGAAATATCCAAAAACAGTGATTTGCAGTTGGACGGTACAATTTACGATCGAGAACCATGATACTCCTTCAGTTCTTGTAGAATTAAATACAGAATGTTATGCTGAAAACCGCGAGAAGATTAGAGTTTTTTAGGCAAAGATATTAGCATTTTACTGGAGTGTTGTAGGGGTGAATTTATTTCTTTTCAAAGGTAAAAGAAACGAAATTTGCTCAAACCCCACTTCAGAGAAATGCTAATAACTTAACCAGGCAAACTCTAATCTTCTCGCGGTTTTCTGCATAACATTCTGTATTAAATTCTTCAAGATCTGAATGAGTATCATAGTTCTTCATCGTAAGTTGTGCCGTCCAACTGCAATTCACTGTTTTTGGATGTTTCTGCATACATTTTTGCATATAAACTTCCAACGAGTTTAGCACTGCCCAAACGTTGACCGATTTGGCTGAAATTTTGTCCAGAGCATCAGGGCATCAAACAGAACCGAATAAGAGGGCGGCCCATCAAAAAAATTGAAAAAAGTTTTTCCCTTACTAATTTGAGCCACCCTAATGTGCACATGATCCAACCATATTCAGAAATAGGTGGTTGAACTTCGAAAGGTTCCCAAAAACTTATTAGGGTATGCAGGATTCCGTGAAGTGATTGTGAGTTTTTTTATGTTGTGGAAAACCCATTAGCTAGCTGGACCATAGGATTGCCGAATAGTCTCTTATGTCCTCAGTTGGTCAAGGCTGGATTACAATAGTGCGTTGCTATTGTACAATAGTAGCGCAATAGTGTGTGACGCGTAACGCATTGTTGTACTAAATGTCCTAAATTATCAGTGTCACAACGTCGGGCGCGTCTGGTTTGAAAACATTTAAATTTAGCGCATTGAAGCTGACGAAAATCAAGCAAACAACCAAGTAACCTATATTTTCATTGCTAAGATTTTGATATTTCTAGATCAACATTTGAAAAGGGCGTAACAGCCAAAATGTATTCATTCGGATTCCTCGTCCACATCTATAGCTATATATGTACATAAAGAATCAGAAGGACTAAATTTTGGCGGTTAACCTTTCAAATCATTAGTCTAATTTATACCAATGGTTCATTAAAAAATGAAACAAATTTGAAGTGAATCAAAACGTGGTATTTATCTGGTCATCAGATCTGAAGATCCGTACATAATTTATAATCCAACCTAATTTTAAATCTTATCTAGTGGTTTTCTTAAGACTTTCTAGGTGTTCACTAAGAAATTCATGAACCGTTTTTTTATTTCATCTACTTTGTCGTTATCTCGTTTTCTCCTTGAGGTTTTCATACTTGAGGCGATATTTTCCTTTTCTCTACCTCCTACAAAATAATATGTTTCTACAAGAAATCCTTCTAGAAAATCCCCGGGAACTTCATATATTCCTCCGGAAAGTTGTCCACGAATTCCTCTGGAAATCGTTCGAAAATCCTTCTCATATAATTGTAATTCCTCCTAAAAATTATATAGAAACCCTTCACTAATTTTTGTTTATGAAATTCATAAGGAAATTCCTTGAAGATTTCTTTTCTTCTCAGACATTTCTTCAGCTATTCTTCCAGAAAAATCTACGGTATTTATTTCAGGAATCCATTCGAGAGTTCCTTCAAGAATACATACGGAACTTCCTCCCATAATTCCTCCAGAAGTTTCTTCAGAAATTTATGACAGAAATCCTCCAGCTTCGCTCCATAATTTCACTTGTAAATCTATAAAAAAAATCCTTAGGAAATTCTGCTAGGAACTTCTTCGGGAGTACCTATCTCTTCCTTTAATACCTCCGGGATAACTTCCATGATTTTTTCTAGGAATACCTACATAAATTACATAGCGAAATCCTCTAGGATTTAATTCTGGAATTCTTTTCGCAATTACTTCAGAATAACATGCAAGAATTCCTCTAGAAAATTCTTTAGGAATTTCTCCAGGAATTCATCCAAGTATTTCCCCGGAAGTTCTTCCAAGTATTTTTCGGGATTTCCTTCAGGTACTTCTCCAGGAATTCCTTCAGGAATTTCTACGGGATTTTTTTCCGTGGAATCGTCCTTAAATTCTTTCCGGACTTCACACGGAATTTACTCCAGAATTTTATTCGGAAATTAATTTAAGAGTTCCTCCAAGAGTTCTTCCAGGAATTTCTTCTAAAGAAACCCCAGGACTTCAGCAATTCATCTGCAAATACTTTCAAGATTCCATCCAGGAATTTCTCCATCAATTCCTCCTGCTATTGTTCCTGGAATTTCTTCAGATATTACACCGGAAATTCCTTCAGGAACTTCACCAATAATTATTTCAGGAATTCCTCCGGAAGTGCTAACAGGGAGTTCCTCTGGAAGCTCCTCCAAGGGGTTTTCTAAGAATTCCTCCAGGAATCTCCCCAGGAACTTCACAGGGAATTCCTGGAAGATATTTGGCAGGAATTTCACGGGAAATGGGATTTCGGAAGCTCCTCAAGAAATTCAATTTCGAGTTTTACACCGGCTGTTCCTCTGAAAATTCCTCCGGAGTTCCACCAGTAATCCCTCCGGGATTTTATTCAGGCTTTCTTTAGGAATTTATCTACAAATTCCTCCAGAAGTTCCTTCGAGAATTTCTTTGGGAGTTCCTCCGGAAGGTCCCTTAAGAATTCTTCCAGGAGTACCTCCTGGAATTCTTACGGAAGTTTATCAGGGAGTTCTTTCGAGAGATCCTCCAGAATTTCCTCCGGAAATCCTTCCTGTAGCTCTCGAAGAAATTCCTCCAGAAGTTCCACCGACAGTTCCTCCGAGAATTCTTCTGGAAATTTCCCCTGGAATTCCTCCGGAAATTACTCTGGAAGTTCCTCCTCATAAAAACACCCGGAGGATTTCCCGAAGGAACTGCCGGAGAAACTCCCAGAGGAATTTCAGGAGGAACTCCTAGAAGAATTCCTATAGGACCTCCCAGAGAAACTATCGGAAGAACTTCCAGGGGAGGGAATTTCCAGTTATATTTGTGAAGTAAGCCTAAATGATTTCCTGAAAAAAAGCCTGAATGATTTCCTGGAAGAGCTACTGGTGGAGCTCCCGGAGAATTTGGCGAAAGAACACACTGGTGGACTTCCACAGGAACTCCCGGAGAAACTCCCGGATGAATTGCAGGAGGAACTCTCGGAGGAGTTCTCAAGTAACTCCTGGAAGAATTTGTGAAGAAACTCCCGTTAGAACTTTCAGAGGAACCCCGGAGAACTCAGAAAAAATCTTGGAGAATTCATCTAATAGATAAATCTCGTCTAGCTTAAACCTTTGTAGGAGTATGTAGCTGGATTATCATTATGATCATCAGAGGACTTCCCGGAGAATTCCCTGAGGAGCTCCCAGAGAAATTCTCGGAGGAACTTCTGGAGGAATTTCTTTATAAATTCCTGAAGAAGCCTAAATGAATTCTAGAAAGAAAGCCTGAATGATTTCCCGGAGGAAATTCTCTATATATTCAGAGGAACTCCCGTAGGAACTAAATAATTCTCCGAGAAAATCCTGGAGGAATTCTTGGAAGTAACTGCCGATGGAACTCCTGGACGAATTCCACAGGAACTCCAGGAGAAATTTCCAGGATCTCTCAAGGAAAATTTTGAAGTTTCCACTGGAATTCTTTCAGGATCTCTTCGGTAATTGATCTAAGAATTCCTCCGAAAATTCCATTGATGATTCCATTTAAGGTATAATTTCTGTATAAATTGGATGGAATTAGTTCGTTAATAATTTTAAATAAATTTAAATGATTAGAAGACCTAAAAAAATTGCCCCCCCTCTACTCGAAATCTGGCAACGCCTATGAATCTTTGTTTATTAAATCTTGTACGCCATAAAATCACAAAGTGGCCCTGAAATATCAATATAAAATCTACAAATTAGAATTTCAAATACATATATGTTTTGTTAACAAATATTTATAGCTGTTTAAGGTAAAAGGTACCAATGGCAAAGGCATACGAAGATCACAGAAGATAATATTTTAAAAACGTCAAAATAGTTTTAAAGGCTAAATGCATAAGTGTACTATTAAATGGAAAATCAAAATGCTCCAAAAAAATTTCGAAATTTCTTTTCTTTTCTTGAAATTTGTTCGAAAAATATTCATGAATTTCTTTTGGAAATTTATCCAAATTTTCCTCCGTAAATTTCTACACAAAGTCCTGGTATTTCTCCGGAAATTCTATCAGGAATTCTTCCAGAAACACCTAATCAATTCACTCAAGACATCCTGCTAAAGAATTCCTTCGAACATTCTTCCGGAAATTTATAATCCTTAAATTCCACAAGTATATTCCCCCAAGAGATTCTGTAGAAGTTTCCCTAGAACTCGTCCGGAAATTTATTCAGGAATTTCTCCGTCAATTATCCCAGACAATCCTTCGAAAATTAATTCAAAACTTTTAAAGAAAATTCCTCGAAATTCCTTCAGAAATTTCCCGACAATTCCCAAGAATTCTCTAACAAACTCCCTTAGGAATTCCGCCCGAAGCTACCCAGAGATTTCTTCCAAAAATGCTTCATGAATTGCACAAAAAATCTTTTAAGAAATTTTATATGAAATTCCTCCAAACATTCATCTAGAGATTTCCAATAAATTACACAATTTACACAACTGTAAATGTGTAAATTTAGTTTTTCGGTTAAAACTTGGTAACTTCTTCAGTGTTTTGTTATCGAGAACATGTTTTGAAGTTCGTATTGGTTCATTGTTCTTTATAAATTAGGGTGAATTTGCACGTTCCTTCGTCCAGGAGTATTGTGATGTGATCAGGCATTATTCGCAAAGTGGATCGCTGTTGAACGGCACGTCAATTCCAGCTAATGCCTATGAGTTATTTAAGTTATATAAGGAAAATGTTATACTTGCTTAATTTAGCAGAAATAATGTTGGTGCTTGGCGCACCAATGCGAAGTGCAAAAGTGTTTTCCTGCTGTGTTAATAAGATTTATGCTGATTTATGCTTTGTGCAGGAGAAAATATTTACGTGATTAATGTGTGTTGCAACGTGCTATTGCTTAGCACGCCAGTTCGATCAGAAGAATTTTCCCGAAGTTTGAAAGAATTTTATAGTGCGTGTTGGTGCGATTAAGTGACTGGCACTCTTGATCGTCGAGAGTTTCACAATGTGTAAGAGTGGAAATTTTCTGTTTTGTCTAGCGGAGTGCATATCACGTGCACGACAATTCGTTTAAAAGGATCGTTTATCAGCGGCAGCAGTATAGCAGCATGGTCGTAGAACCCTTGGAATTCTGGGACATCGGCGGCATGATACAGCTAATTGGCGTAAAGTTGTCGTAAGTTATTCTTTATAATATTACTAGTCGACCCGGTAGACGTTGTTCTGCGTAGTAGGCGAAAATGCTTATGTGAAATTTCCATACGAATCCTGATTTTAAGTTTTCACGATTTGCACAACCTTACTCGGAATTTTGCATGAACATATTTGCCGAAGGAATGAAGAAAATCCATTCCGCCGTTTTCGAGTTATGTGGATACGAACACAGACCATTTCATTTTATATATATAGATGATCTTAATATATGAAATATTTGGTTTTATGATCTTTATTTTGATTATAGGGTGATTCTACACAATATAGGTATTACACGAGCATGCAAATGCATGCTTTGCTTGCTTATGGTGTGTATGGCGAATCAATAACTTTTTATCGGTGGTCTAGTTACTGCCGCTTTTCTCTTACAAGCAAGGAGATCGTGGGTTCGATCCCAGGCTCGTTCCTATTTTTAAAGTGGCTTTGGACTATATTCACTTCCTTGGTAAATCCTCGACCTATGCTTCAGTTTTATCTACCCTACCCAATTAACAAAACTTCCTTTCCGTGGTAATTGTGGAGATGCAGAGGTATTCTCGGTCTCCTAGTAGCTTCCACAATAAATCCACACTAAGATTCTTCTCATTTTCCAACTGACTGCAAGGACTTGGCCGCAGCTCCATTATTGATCTCAATTTGTTATCTGCTGAAACGTGTACTTTGAGAATAGGTGGTAAATCCTAACCTCTATTCACTTGGATCGTAGTGCAACCATTTACGCATGTACAGTTAAGTTAAGCTAAAACAAAATTAATAAACCGCCTTGCGGTAATGGTACTTTCTCGTGTAATAAATACACTATGTAATAAATGCATAAAGTGTTATACATTAGAGAGATCCAAGTAGCACTTCATGGGAATATATTACATTTTTTCATCAATCCACATCTATATGCGTTTATAAAGACAGAAGACAGAATCACCGGATGTTGCACAGACTGAACACTTACATCTAGACAACTGACGTCACTAACCACACGGCCACGAAGCCCATAATTGTGCTTATTATGATACGTGGCAGCAACATATTGCAGCGTGCCTTAAGCTCAGGCAGTCCAGTACGCTGAAACTGCCTGCGAGTGACATCTGCAATCGAATCAAATCTTTGGTGAGTGTATCGATGTTAGGTTTTGCCGAGCCGTCGGTACGTGTTGCTCGGGCCGCCGTGATCGCCTCCTCGATAGCGCACAGCTGGCGGTCGATACTTTCCGGCGTCTCCGGACGCACCTCGTAGTCGACGGTGTTATCGACGCACCGCTGGAACCAAGCTGTTCACTCGTGGTAGTTCCGCGTAACTGCTGGTGCCGATTGACCGAGGAGCCCAGTTCCGCCACCACCGGATAGTGATCCGAACTGAGCTCCTGGTACAACCGGCTGCGAGACGTGGTCACTCAGGTTTGTTATGCAGGGTCGAGCGTTGCGTGGACCACCGACTCAGCCGAGTGGGGAATCCGGGCTCAGGATCGTGTAGTGGCCTTCCTCCAGTCGTTGCTCCAGATGGTGCCGTTTCGATTGCCGCGACTGTTGCCCCAGGCTTGATGTTTGGCATTCGTCGGCAATGATATACGTTTGCCTCCGCGTCAGCTTGACGATGTCCTCCGAAGGGCAGCCGATGATCATCGCCGGCTTTGGCTTGCGTTGGACAGTACGCCGCATGAGCGCGATTGTGCGACGAAGTGGATTTCGACACCGATGGCCTCGAGACACTGAGCTGGAAGCTTGGAAGCAGACGCAGTTGATGTGAGCGAAGAGCGATGGCACCACCTCCCTGGTCGGCCGGTCGAGTCGCACGATGCGGAAGTCGGGATGTTGAGTTCACCCCGGTTTTAGGTGCGTTTCGGTGATGAACGCCACGCTTCTCCTCAAGGAAATCCTTCAGCTCGATTGTTTGCTCTTTAGCGAGCAGAGCGTTAGTGACCAGGCCCACCTAGCAGCCATTTTCAATGATGAACATGCCAGGTGAAGACCTGGTCGAATCGGGTGCAGCCGCGCAGTCGAGGGCGAGCTGCGCGAAGATCGGCATCAGTGTGCTGGAGTGTACAGCGGGCAGATTCTTCCGGTGGAGGCTTCGTTCTCCGACTGCCGACGGAACCCAGGAGGAGGAAGCATCCGCTGGTGGATGGTGCCGAGATGCTGGAGCTTGGACCGATGCAGCTGCCGCTGCCAGCTTGTGCGGCTGTAGCGGTGGGAGTATTGGAATCACAGACGGGAGCCGGATGCTGGAAAGTTCACCTCGTTGATTACAGGAACACGGTTCTTCTTCGAATGGTCCGGAAGCCTTCTTCCGATTTAGGAACTCGGCCTGCTTTGGCAGTTGGCCGATGTTTGTCGCCAAGTTGGCGCACTGGGATCGGCCACCTCCATTTTGTCGCACTCGTCGTCGGATGGGGTTGCCACACTTGTTGCAGCGCGGCTTATGCGGCAGTTCCTGGTGCCGTGCCCGAAATTGAAGCAGTTGGCATTGCGTGCATCGCGGTGCACTGGCCGATATCGCTCCCCAGTCAACGACGGTGTAATTATAACGCCAACCAGCTGGTCCTTCCAGGTATGGAGCGTGCTCCAGATGGATCAGGTAAAGTGGTCGCGATATTTCCTCGCCTTGTCGTGACGAGCGATCTGTGGACGGTACCGGCTTCAGTCCGCAACTTTCAAGCTCTGCTTGAGCTCTTCCTCCTTCATGTCGTGAAGTCCTCGCAGCAAAGCCTGAGCGGCTTCGTGCCGGTGGTCGCAGTGTAGTACTCATACCTGGACCTCGAGGAACTCCACGACGATTGATGATGGTCCCTGTGGCCGGCATCACTTTCACGCCCTCGCTGCAGAGCCGAAAGCATTTCAGCCCTTAGCGATCAGCTGGCGAATTTTGGGCGTAAATGGCGGATCGCCCTTCACAAACACGGGCGGGCACTTCTCCTTCCGCTCCGGTTGCACCTGCGCAGCTGCGATTGCTGCTTCTTCCTCTTTTCGGCGGATTGCCGGCGTATCAAGCGGCAACGGCGAGAAACGTGTCTCTGCAAAACTGCTTGGAGGGTTACCCGCGCCTCCAAGAGCAGTGCGCTTAGGCACTTTTCCAGGACGAATCGGCACCGAGTCTCCCATGACGGGTCCGGGAGAAAATAAGCCAACGCGACAAGCGAAAACGAAGCGAAAGAAAGAAAACACTTCGAAAAAAACGAGCAAAAACACGTCCGACGTGTTGCTGTCTCGAACTGGAATTTTGATTTAATTGAATTATTGAATCACATTATTGCAACGTACAATTAATTAGCCAAGCAGTTTGACGAACATTGACTCCGCCCCCAAGAAACCGTTGCTTCTGGTTGCTGCTTTGTTTTGAACGTGTGAAGTTGTTCAAACAACCATTTGACAGGTTGGCGGCCTGGTTGAAAACATTAAACGGTTTGATTTTGGTTTGAGTTGTCGGGGTGGTGTAGTCAAGGTTCGCTGAACATGTTTGGAGCATTTGTGGTGAAGTTGCACAAACCTCCATATTTTGTTGGTTGGTGCTCGTTGTCGCATCGGTCGTTCGTGTGTGATATTGTTGGGTCGAATAAATTGATTGTTCGTGCCGCTGTTGGTAAACTGATGATGTTTGAACAATTGAGAGAGGTGGAGTCAATGTTGGCTTCAACCTGTTTGACCGTGTGTACGTTCCAGCCCTACTGTCCTTCTGCTTTTCTAGTCAAGCTTGGTCTACAACCAAGAAGTTTCTTCTAAAATGCAATTTTTTTTCTCAATTGTTTGAGTTGATTTGTGGATGTGAGCGTGTATGGGTACAAAAAAATATAAAAGGGATACGGCCGCACACTCCCTCACAGTCTCTAAAGCCCCGCAGATGCGGACTGCACTGCTGCGCCCACATAAGTCTCTTAAATTGGTTACTATCAACTCCCCCAAAGTTAACATTTTTGCGCTCTGCAGTGGACTCTGCACGCTTGTGCCTACATAAGTCTCAATTGTTACTATCAACTCCCCAAAGTTAACATTCTCATTGCCCTGCAGGTGTGGACCATAATAAGGCCATCAACTCCCCCAAAGCTAACATTCTACGTTTCCTGCAGGTGTGGACTCCCACTGCTTGCGCCCACATAAGTCTCCAATTGGCTACTATGAACTCCCCAAAGCTAACATTCTATTGCTCGCAGGTGACTGCACTGCTTGCGCCCATACAAGTCTCACCTGTTACTATCAACTCCCAAAGCCAACATTCTACGTTTCCTGCAGGTGACTTCAAACTGTTTGCCCCCATAAGTCTCCAATTGGTTACTATCAACTCCCAAAGCCAGCATTTTGCGGCCTCCCGCAGATGCGGACCTGCACTGGCTTGCGCCTACAAGTCCAATTGTTACTATCAACTCCCCCAAAGCCAACATTCTGTTTCCCGCAGGTGCGGACCTGCACTGCCTGCGCCCACATGTCCAATTGGTTACCATCAACCCCCAAAGCCAACATTCTACGCCTTCCTGCAGGTGCGGGACTGCACTGCTTGCGCCCACATGTCCCACCTCGGTTACCATCAACTCCCCAAAGCCAACATTTTGCGCTTCCTGCAGGTGTGACTCGTACTGCTTTGCGCCCACATAAGTCTCAATTGGTTACTATCAACTCCCCCAAAGCCGTACATTCTAAGCTTCCTGCAGTGGACTCGTACTGCTTGCGCCTCACATAAGTCCTAATTACATTATCAACTCCCCAAAGCCAATATTCTTCGCTTCCCTGCAGGTGGACTGCACGTTTGCGCCCACATAAGTCTCACTCATACTATCAACTCCAAAGCCAGCATTTATGCCCTGCAGATGCGGACTCGCACTGCTTGCGCCCACATGTCTCAATTGGTTACTATCAACTCCCCCAAAGCTAACATTTTGCGCTCCCGCAGGTGGACTCTGCACTGCTTGGTGCTCACATGGGTTCCAATTGGTTACTATAAACTCCTCAGTTAAACATTTTACGTTCGCAGGTGCGGGACTGTATCGCTTGGTGCCCACATAAGTCCCCAATTGGCTACTATCAACTCCAAAGCCAACATTTTACCCCTGTAGGCGCCACAACAAGCGCTCAGACGGGTCTCCTGGTTCCGGCAAGAAGTGTTTAATTGCCTCCTAAAGTTCATTTACTATCACCTGAAACATTTTCTTTCGTGACATTTCTGGGTTATTCAGTCTACTGTCCTGCTTTAATGTTTAGTTCTGCAACTCAGTCTTTCTCAATACAATTTTTTCTCGTCTGTTTGGAGCGATTTGCGTGGGATGAGCGTGTATGTGTGTAGCAAAAATAGTGTGCGACATGCCGCCATCACTTTCACATATCTCTTAAAATGTTTCGCAGGAATCAGGACTGCACTGTTTCTGCCCAGTTACAGTCTCGAATTGGTTACTATCAACTCCACAAAGCCAACATCTACGCATCTCCAAGCCAGTGGACTGCACTGTTGCGCCCGCTATAGTCTCCAATTGGTTCTCAACTCCCCCATTGTGCATTGGCTCCTGCAATGCGAGACTGCACGCTGCTGCGCCCACAAGTCTCCAATTGTTACTATCAACTCCCCCAAAGCCAACTATTTGCGCTCCTCGCGTGCGGACTCCGCACTCTTGCGCCCATGTCTCAATGGTTACTATCAACTCCCCTAAGCTAACATTCACGCTTCCTCGCAGGTGGACTCATCTGCTTGCGCTCACTATGAAGTCTCAATTGGTTACTATCAACTCCCCAAGCCAGCATTTTGCGCTTCGCAGAATGCGGACTCCGCACTGCTTGCGCCCTACTAGAGTCTCAATTGGTTACATCACTCCTCCAAAGCCAACATTCTACGCCTGCCCCCAGGTGCGACTGCACTGTTCTTGCGCCCACATAAGTCTCAGTGGATTACTTTATCAACTCCCCAGCCAACATTCTACGCGTTCCTCGCAGGACCGTGCGTACTGCTTGCGCCGAATAAGTCTCAGTGTTACCACTAACCGCAAAGCCAACATTCTCGCTCCGCAGGTGCGGACTCGACGCTTGCGCCGCTAAAGTCTTAGTTGGTTATTATCAACTCCCCAAGTTCAACATTTTGGCTCCCGCAGGGGGACCGACTGCTTGTTCTTGCGCCCGCAAGTCTCAATTAGTTGCTATCAACTCCCCAAAGCCAACATTCTATTGCCTGCCCACGTGCTGCAGGCTGCTTTCTGCCACTATAAGTCTCATCGTGGTTACTTCACTCCCCAAAGCCAGCATTTTTGCGCTCCCCAGATGCGACTCGCACTGTCTGCGCCACATAAGTCTCAAGAATGTTCTATCAACTCCCCCAAAGCCAACATTCTAGCGCCTCCTGCAGGTGCGGACTCGCACCTTTGTCGCCCACATAAGTCTCAATTGGTTCTATCAACTCCCCCAAAGCCAACATTTGCCCGCAGGTCGGACTCGCACTGCTTGCGCCCACACAAGTCCCCAATTGGTTACTATCAACTCCCCCAAAGCTAACATTTGCGTCTCCAGGAGCGGACTGCACTGCTTGCGCCCACATGTCTCTCTAATTGGTTACTATCAACTCCCCAAAGCCAACATTTTGCGCCTGCAGTGGACTGCACTGCTTGCGCCACATAATCTCAAGGGTTACATCAACTCCAAAGCCAACATTCCTACGCTCCCGCAGGTGTCGGACTCTTGCATCGTTTGCTTCCATAAGTCTGTAATGTGATTATCAATCAAAGCTAACATTTCGCTCCTGCAGGTGGACCTGCATTCTTGCGCCACATAAGTCTCAATTGGTTACTACACACTCCCCAAAACATTTTCGCTTCCTGCAGGCGGACCTGCATCGCGCTCCACATAAGATCTCAATGGTTACTATCAACTCCCCAAAGCTACGCATTTTGCGCTTCCGCAGGTGACTCGCACTGCTTGCGCCCCATAAGTCTCATTGTTACTATCAACCCCAAAGCAACATTTTGCGCTTCCGCAGGTGCGGACTCCGCACTGCTTGCGCCCACATAAGTCCCTGTATTCAGTCATATAACCCCCAAAGCTAACATTTTACGTTCGCAGGTGGACTCGCACTGCTTGCGCTCCACATAAGTCCTCAATTGGTTACTATCAACTCCGCCAACATTCTGCGCCTCCGCAGTGGATCTGCACTGCTTGCGCCCACATAAGTCTCCAATTATCAACTCCCCCAGAACATTTTGCGCTCGGTGTGGACTCGCACTGCCCACATAAGTCTCAATTACTATCATCAACTCCCCTAAAGCAACATTTGAGGCTCTGCAGGAGCGAATCGCACTGCTTGCGCCTACAGTCTCATGGCTACTATCAACTCCCCAAAGCAACATTTTGCGTCTGCAGGTGCACTGCACTGCTTGCGCTCACATAAAGTCTCTAAATTGGTTACTCAATCAACTCCCAGTTAACATTCCCTACGCTGCCTGCAGTGCGATCTTACCCGCTTTCTGGCGTGCCTGCCCATAAGTCTCAATTGTCCAATCAACTCCCCAAAGCCAACATTCTGCTCCTGCAGGTGCGTGACTCACTGCCGTTGCGCCCACATAGTCCGCCAATGTTACTATCATCCCCTAAAGCCTAACATTTTATGCTCCTGCAGGTGCGGATCGCACTGCTTGCGCCCACAAGTCTCAATTGCTTACTATAACTCCCCAAAGCCAATTATCTAGCCTCCTGCAGTGTGACTCACGACTGCGGGCCCACATAAGTCTCATTGGTACTATCAACCCCAAAGCCAACATTCATCTGCCCCAGGTGCGGACTGCATCATTGCGCCCACATAAGTCTCAATGGTTACTATCAACTCCCCCAAGCACAGCATTTGCGGTTCCGCAGATGCGGACCTGCACTGTCGGTGCCCACATAAGTCCCACCATACTAATAACTCCCCAAAAGTAACATTCTGACGCTCCTGCACGAGTGCGGACTATCTGCATTCGCCGTTCTACATAAGTCTCAATTGGTTCTATCAACTCCCCAAAGCCAACATTCTACGCTCCCGCAGGTGCGGACTCACTGCTTGCGCCACATAAGTCTCATGGTTACTATCAACTCCCCCAAAGCGCTATTTTGCTCGCAGATGGACTCGCACTGCTTGCGCCCACATAAGTCTCACGGTTACTATCAACCCCTGCCAACATTCTTACGCTCTGCAGGTCGTCGGACTCGCACTCGTTTGCGCCCACATAAGTCTCAATTGGTTACTATCAACTCCCCCAAAGCTAAGCATTTTGCGCTCTCGCAGGTGCGACTGCATCGCTTGCGCCCACATAAGTCTCAAATTGGTTGGCCATCAACTCCCCCAAAGCCAACACTTCTTGCGCTCTTCGCAGGGCGGACTCACTGCTTGCCGCCAGTCCTTGGCTGGTTACCATCAACCTCTGAGCTGCAAATTGCGCCGCAGGCGGACTGCATCACGGCGCTCACATAAGTTTCCCAGCCCGTAAGGTTCCAATTATCAACTCCCAAGCCAACATTCCCACGCTCCGCAGAGTGGACTCGCACTGCTTGCGCCCACATAAGTCTCAATGGTTACTATCAACGCCCCCAAAGCCAAATACTCCAGCGCTCCCGCAGTGCGGACTCCTGCCTGCTTGCGCCACATAAGTCTCAATTGGTTACATCAACTCCCCAGTGCGCCAACATTTTGCGCTCCGCAGGGGACTCCACTGCTTGCGCCCACATAAGTCTCACTGACATACAACTCCCCTCAGCCAACATTCGCTTCCCGCAGATGCGGACTCGCACTGCTTCGCCACATAAGTCTCAATTGGTTCTATCAACCCCAAAGCCAACATTCTATGCCCGCAGGTGTGACTGCATCGCTTGCGCCCACTAAGTTCAATGGTGCTTACATCAACTCCCCCAAAGCCACATTTTGCGCTTCCGCAGGTGCGGACCTGCACTGTTGCGCCCCATAAGTCTCATGGTTACTATCAACTCCCCCCAAAGCTAACATTCTAGCTCCTGCAGTGGACTCGCACTGCTTTGCCCACAAGTCTCAATTTTCTACTATCAACTCCCCAAAGCAAATTGCGACTCCGCAGAGTGGACTGCACTGCTTGCGCCCACATAAGTCTCCACCATATCAACTGCCCCTAGTTATAACATTTCAGCAGCACTTCCTCAGGTGTGGACTGCACTGCTTGCGCCCACATAGTCTCAATTGGTTACTATCAACTCCCCCAAGCTAACATTTGCAGCCTGCGTACCTGACTCTTCAGTGCCCATCACCAGCTCCAATTAGGCCACTCTACCCCCAAAGCTCATTCTACGCTCCGCAGGTTGGACTCTGCACTGCTTGCGCCCACATAAGTCTCAATTGGTTACTATCAACTCCCCAAAGCCAACATTTTGCGCTCTGCAGGTAGCGACTGCACGCTTGCGCCCACATAAGTCTCAATTGTTACTATCAACCCCCAAAGCACATTTCTGCGCTCAGCAGTAAGCTGCCCATACTATTACATCAACTCCCCCAAAGCCAACATTTGCGCTCTTCAGTGCGACCTGCACTGCTTGCGCCCACATAAGTCTCAATTGGTTACTATCACCCCCAAAGCCAACATTTTGCGCTCTGCAGGTGCGGGACTTCAGAATGGTTGTTCTTACATCAGTCTCAATTGCTTACTATCATCACCCCTAAAGCCTTAAACATTCTTCGCTTTTCGCAGTCGGACCTCGCACGCTTGCTCACATGTACCAAGTGTACTGTGTCCCCAAAGCACTTAACATTTTACGCTCCCGCAGGTGCGGACTCGACTGTTCGCGCCCACATAAGTCTCAATTGGTTACTATAACTCCCCCAAAAGCCAACATTCTACGCTTCCGCAGGTGGACTGCACTGCTTGCGCCCACAAGTCTCATGGTTACCATCAACTCCCCAGTAAGCATTTTGCGCTCCGCAGGTGCGGACTGCACTCTTGCGCCACATAAGTCTCAATTGGTTACTATCAACTCCCCCAAAGCAACATTTTGGCTCCTGCAGGTAGCGGACCTGCATGCTTGCGCCCACACAAGTCTGGTGAGCTATACAACCTCCAGTAAACATTTGTCGCTCCGCAGGTGCGGACTCAGACTGCTTGTGCTCACATAAGTCTCATTGGTACTATCAACTCCCCAAAGCCAATATCTCTACGTCCTGCAGGTGGACTCGACTGCTTATGCCCACATAAGTCCCACCAATACACACCCCCAAAGCCAAATTTGTAGCTCTCGCAGTCGCTATTAGCGCTTGCGGGCTCGCATAATGTTATCTCCAAGCTCATTGTTACTATCACTCCCCTGAAAATTTTCGTGTACCTAAGGTTATCGCACTGTCTGCTTAGCAAGCTTTAGTCTACACCAAGAAGCTTCCTAAAAGCCAATCTCGCGTGGGCGATTTGCGGAGTATTGTGTTATAAAACTGCGATAGGCGCTACACCATACAGTCTCAATGTTCTCTGCAGGTGCGGACTGCACTGCTTGCGCCCACATAAGTCCTCAATTGGTTACTATCAACTCCCCCAGCCAACATTCTACGCTCCAGTGCGGACTGCACTGCTTGCGCTCACATAAGTCTCAATGGCTACTATCAACTCCCCCAAAGCCACATTTTGCGTCCGCAGTGCGGACTGCACTGCTTGTGCCCACATAAGTCTCAATTGGTTCTATCAACCCCAGTTAACATTTTATGGCTCCCGCAGGTGGACTGCATCGCTTTGCCACAAGTCTCAATTGCTTACTAACTCAAAGCACATTTTACGCTCTCTGCAGTGGACTGGTACTGCTTGCGCCCACAAGTCTCATGGTTACTATCAACTCCCCCCAAATTCTAGTCCTGCAGATGCGGGACTGCATCAGCTTGCCACATAAGTCTCAATTGTTACTATCAACTCCCCCAGCAACATTCTATTCCCGCAGGTGCGGACTCGCACTGCTTGCGTCCACATAAGTCTCAATTGGTTACTATCAACTCCCCAAAGTGCACATTTATGCTCCTGCAGGTCGGACTGCACTGTTTGCGCTCACAAGTCTCAATTGGTTAATATCAACTCCCCCCAAAGCTCAACATTTTGCGCTCCTGCAGGTGGACTCCACTGCTTGCGCTCCACATAAGTCTCACTATACACATCAACTCCCCGTCAACATTTTGCGCTCGCAGGGCGGGACTCGCTTGCAGCCCACATAACCAGCTGGTTACTATCAACTCCAAAGAACATTTTCGTGCCTCGGCAGGTGTGGACCACACGCTTGCGCCCCACATAAGTCTCAATTGCTGCTATCAACTCCCAAAGTCCAACATTTTGCGCTCTGCAGTGCGGGACCTGCACTGTCTTGCGCCCACATAAGTCTCTAAAGTTTGCTAATCAACCCCCAGTTAACATTCTTCGCTGCGACGCAGATGCGGACTGCACTGCTTGCCACATAGGCCAATTGGTTACTATAACCCCCAAAGCCAACATTTCGCTCGCAGTGCACTGCACTGCTTGCGCCACATAAGTCTCATGCTACTATCACCCCCAACTGGCATTTGACGCTCTCGCAGTGCGGACTACACTTTGCGCCACATAAGTCTCATGGTTCTATCAACTCAAAGCTAGCATTTTGCGTTCTCGCAGGTGTGGACTCTGACTTGCGCCCACATAAGTTCTCAATTGGTACTATCAACTCCCCAAAGCCAAATTCTATTGCGCTGCAGTGTGGACTCACTGTTATCGCCCACATAAGTCTCAATTGGTTACTATCAACCTCCCCAAATTGTAGATTTTGGTCCTCAGGCAGTGACTCTGCACTGCTTGGTGCCCACATAGCTCAATTGGTTACTATCAACTCCCCAAAGCTATATTTTCGCTCTGCAGTGTGGACTGCACTGTTTGCGCCACATGTCCTAATTACTTATCAACTCAAAGCCAACATTCTGCGTTCCGCAGGTGCGGACTCGCATGCTTGCGCCCACATAAGTCTCAATTGGTTACCATCAACTCCCCCAAAGCCAGCATTTTGCGTTCTCACGAGTGGACTCACTGCTTGCGCCCACATAAGTCTCAATTGGTTACTATCAACTCCCCAAAGCCAATATTTCGCTCCTGCAGGTGACTCACTCGCTTTGCGCCACACAAGTTCCAATTGGTTACTATCAACCCCCAAAGAACATTTTGCGCTCGCAGTAGGGACTCCAGCACTGCTTGCGCATCATAAGTCTCAATTGGTTACTATCAACTCCCCAGAACACATTTTGCGCTCCGCAGGTGGGACTCGCACTGCTTCGCCCACATAAGTCTCAATTGGTTACTTACTACCCCCAGCCAACATTCTACGCTCGCAGTGTGACTGCATCGCTTGTGCCACATAAGTCTCAATTGGTTACTATCAACTCCCCAAAGTCAACATTTTCTCCCTGCAGGGCAGTGACAGCGCCTCATGCTCTGCGCCTAAATGTTAAATTGTCTCACAAAGCTCATTGCACTCCCCGTTAAACACATTTGTCTCTCAGTGGATGACTTGCTATGTCCTAGTCTCACCCGCATCACTCCAGCCAACATGGCTTGAGTGTGCACTCAAGACGCTTTCTCACAATAATTCTCTGGTTACTCTCAACCCAAAGAATCTGTTTGGCTTCGCGGTGCGGACACTGTGCGCAGCTAGTCGTATGGTTTATAACTCAAAAAATATCTGTCGCCCGGGATAATCGACTCTGTACTGCTTGCTTACTACATAATGTCTCACATGTATGCTATCAACTCTAAATGCCTGCAGTCTGACATGCACCACTGGCCTGAATAATAATTGTTACTCAAGCTCAAGTTCCATTTCTAGTTTACCATCGCTTGCGTCAGCAGTAGTCTGAAGGATTATTACTTATACAGAACTCTGCTCAGAGCGCAGGAGCAATTTTATGCGTTTCCAGTGATGCATCTTGTTTCCACTTCACAGGTGACAGTGACGGTTCCCTAGTCCACATTTGAAGCCTCCGTGGATCGCATCTACGCACCACAACTCAATGTCATCATACTCCCCAAAGCGAACATCGACGCTTCCGCCAGAGTGCGCGCACGTGTTGCGGCCGGCGACCTTAGTAGGTCCTCGGGTTAATGTGGATTATCTTATTACCACCACGAGATTCCTTCCTTATGAACCAGGCCCCGGCACACACATTTTATGCTCGCGCAGGTGCACTGCTCACTGCTTGGGCCCACATAAGTCTCAATTGTTCTATCAACTCCCCAAGCCAACATATCTCTGATGCCCTGCAGGTGCGGACTGCACTGCTTGCGCTCACATAAGTCTCAATTGGTTACTATCAACTCCCCCAAAGTAATTCCACGCTTCATGGCTTCATCCCGTGGCAGTCCCATTAGATAATAACCCTAGCATTTACGCTCTGTAGCTTCTGCATTACTCAGCGGTTCGCCGTAGTAAGGTTAAATTGTTCCAAGTTTTATTCCAATTGAAATTCAGATTATCAGTATCTCTACCGCCTTTTAGAAGCCTGTCTAATCACATTTTGTGCTAATTTTCTCGTCTGTTGTGATGGCATGGTGGACAAATGTGCATACGCTCAGCCACTCTCAATGTTGCACAACCCAAAGTCGCACACATCTCCCTATACCTGGGACATGGTTACTTCCGCATGGGATTGCAATCATGTTTGCGGCGCACATTACCGTCCTTCACCGTTACTCAACGTGCCCCAAGCGCAACATTCTGACGTTAACACTCTGCATGTGGACTGCACTGCGTTGTGACAGTCAAGTTCATCACTCCTAAATTGTCCCGAGTGAACTCTTGCATTGCTTTCAGCTTCACATACAGCTCTCATTGTCTAAGGTCTGTCAATGACCCCACCAACAGCAGAGTTTCAGAGATCGCGCCGTGCTAAGAGACGGTTCGGGCGACGTGCGACCTGCATTAGTAGCTCGGTATCAATAGAGTCTCTATTGGTTAACTATCGAGTACTCCCCAGCACATGTCTATTGCCTTTCTGAAACAGTGCCACGCCTGCGCCCAAGTCTCATTACTATCAACTCCCCCTAGCTCAACATTTCAGCCTCGGCAGGTGGGACCTCCACTGGCTTGCGCCTACATAAGTCTCCCAATGTTGCATCAACTCCCCACCTTAACATCTACCATTGCCTGCAGGTGTGACTCTGCATGCTTGCGCCCACATAAGTCCTGTCAATTGCTTCACTTCAACTCCCCAAAGCCAACATATCAGCCTCCGCAGGTGTGGACTGCACTTGCTTGCGCCCACATAGTCTCAATTGGCTATATCAACCCCCCAAAGCCAACATTCTGTCAGCTTCCTGCAGGTGCGGACTCACGTGTTGCGCCCACATAATCCTCTCAATTGGTTACTATCAACTCCCAGGGCTAACATTCTCCTCGCTTCCGCAGGTGTGGACCTGCACATGTTGCCTACATAAGTCTCCAATTGGTTACTATCAACTCCCCCTAAGCCAACATCTTACTGCTTCCTGCGTGGACTGCATGCTTGTTCACATGTCTCTGCATTAATGGTTACTATCAACTCCCCAGCTAATTAGCTCTCCTGCAGTGAACCTGCAGCTGCTTGCGCCCACATAGTCTCAATTGGTTAACAATTAACCTAGGCCAACATTTTCTGACGCTTCCCTGCAGTGTGCACCTCATCTGTTGTAGCCCACATAAGTCTTCAAATTGGTTACTATCAACTCCACCACATTCAATACGCTGTCCCTCTGCAGGACTTCGCAATGCTTGTGCCCACAAGCTCCAATTGGTTACTATCAACTCCCCAAAGCCACAACTTTGCGCTCCTGCAGGTGTGGACTCGCACTGCTTGCGCCCAATCTCAGTTATAAGTCCAGCTCTCAGTTAGTGTGACTCATTTGCATGTCCTCCACATCACCTCCAAAGCCAACATTTGTACTTCTGCAGGTGGCGGACTCGTATCGTTGCGCCCAGATAAGTTGCAATTGGTTACTATCAACTCCCCCAAAGCCAACATTTTGCGCTCTCGCAGGTGCGGACTTGCACTGCTTGCTCCACATAAGTCTCAATTGGTTACTATCAACCCCCCGTTAACATTTTGCTCCGCAGGCGGACTGCACTGCTTGCGCCCACATGTCCTCTAATTGGTTACTATCAACTCCCCCAAAGCACATTTTACGCTCTGCAGGTGCGGACTAGATAGTTTGCGCCCCATACAAGTCCGCAATTGGTTACTATCAACTCCCCCAGCCAACATTTTTCCTCGCAGGTGCGGACTGCACGTGCTTGCGCCCACATAAGTCTCAATTGGTTACTATCAACTCCCCAAAGCCAACATTTACGCCCTCAGGGGCAGCTCCTCAGCGCTCAGCGGGCTCGCTATAGATGTTAATGTTCTCCTAAAAGCTCATTACTATCAACCCCCCTAAAACATTTTCTTTTCTGACATTTGGGTTATCTCAGTCCACCAGGTCCTCAAATAAGCTTACGCTTTCAACTCGCCGTTCCAAATGCAATTTTTTCTCGCTTTTGGCGTTGCTGAATGGAGCGCGTATGATAAGCCCAAATAGTCAATAGTACTATCCCACACTTAGCTTAACATTTTCTCGCAGGTGGATTCTGCATCTGTTGCGCCACATAGTCCCAATTGGTACTATCAACTCCCCTAAAGCCAACATTCTGCCTCTGCAGTGGACTGCACTGCTTGCTCCACATAAGTCTCAATTGTTACTATCAACTCCAAGCCAGCATTTTGCGTTTCCGCAGTGTGACTACTGCCGCCCACATAAGTCTCAATTACTATTACCAACTCCCCCAGCCAACATTTTGCGCTTCCGCAGGTGGACTTCCGCATCGCCGCCCACATAGTCTCACCATTGCTTACTATCAACTCCCCAAGCTAACATTCGTTTACGCTTCCCAGGTAGGGACCTGCACTGTTGCGCCACATAAGTTCAATTGGTTACCAACTCCCCCCAAAGCACATTTTGTGCTCCTGCGATGCTGGACTCACTGCTTGCGTCCATCAAGTCTCAATTTACTATCAACTCCCTAAAGCCAATATTTGATGCTTCGCAGGTGGACTCTGCACTGCTTGCGTGCCCACATCAAGTCTCAATTGTTAGCTAGTCAACTCTCCCCAAAGCCGAACATTTCTACGGCCTCGCAGCGTAGCGGACTTCTGCACTGCTTGCTTCACATAAAGTCTCAATTGGTTGACTATCAACTCCCCAATAGCCAATAGTTCATTAGCTCTCGCAGGTGGACCTGCACGTCTTGCGCTCACAAGTCTCAATTGCTCATCAACTCCCAAAGCAAAGCATTTGCCCGCGTGCGACCTGATTTGGCCCACATAGTCCCAATTGGTTACTATCAACTCCCCAAGCCTAACATCTTATGCCCTGCAGGTGGACTCAGTACTGCTTGCGCCCACATTAGTCTCCAATTGGTTACCACAACTCCCCAAAGCCTAACATTTCAGCTCCTGCAGGCGGGACTCGTACGCTTGTCCACATAGTCTCAATTGGTTACCATCAACTCCCCAAAGCACATTTTGCCTGCAGAGTGGACTGCCACGTTTGCGCCCACATAAGTCTCAATTGGTTACTATCAACTCCCCCAGTTCATTTCAGCTCCCAGATCGGACCGCTACTGTTGCGCCACATAGTCCCAATTGGTTACTATCAACTCCCCAAAGCCAACATTCACGCTCTCCGCAGGTGCGCTGCACTGCTTGCTCCACACATAAGTCTCACCATTGGTTACCATCAACTCCCCCAAAGCCAACATTCTACGCTCCTGCAGGTGCGGACTCGCACTGCTTGCGCCCAGCTAAGTCTCTCAATTCTGCTTACTATCAACTCCCCCAAAGCCGCATTTGCGTCCTGCAGTGCGGACTGCACTGCTTGCGCCCACATGTCTCACATGTTACCATCAACTCCCCCAAATAAACTTCCCACGCTTCAGGTGCTTCGCATGCTTGCGCCCACATTACAGTCTCAATTGGTTACATCAACCCCCCCAAGCCAGCATTTTCGCTCCCTGAGTGCGGGACTCGCACTGCTGCGCCCACATAGTCTCAATTGGCTTACTATCAACTCCCCCAAAGCCACATTTACGCTTGCATGTCGGACTCTGCACGCTTGTGCATAAGTCTCAATTTTACTACTCAACTCCCTAAAGCCATTTGCGCTCCTGCAGGTGGGACTCGACGCTTGCGCCCACATAAGTCTCAATTGGTTACTATCAACTCCCCAAAAGCATATTTGACGCTGCAGGTGGACTGCAGCTTGCGCCCACATAAGTCTCAATTGGTTACTATCAACTCCCCAGCCAACATTCTACGCCCGCAGGTGCGGACTCCTACTTTGCGCCCACATAAGTCCCCAATTGGTTACTATCAACTCCCCAAAGCTCAACATTCTACGCTCCGCAGGTGGACTCGCACGTTGCGCCCACAAGTCTCCACCTGGTTACATATCAACTCCCCCCAAAGCCAGCATTTTTGCGCTCCTGTAGATGTGACCTGCATCGTTTGCGCCCACATAAGTCTAATTGTCTACTATCAACTCCCCAAAGCCAACATTCTACGCTCTCACAGTGGACTCACTGCTTGCGCCCACAAGTCTTCAATTGGTTACTATCAACCCCCCAAAGCCAACATTTGCGCTTCCTGCAGGTGCGGACTCGACTGCTTGCGCCCACTCATAAGTCTCAATTGTTACATCAACCCCCCAGCCAACATTTTCTACGCTCGCAGGTGCGGACTGCACTGCTTGCGCCACAAAGTCTCAATTGGTTACTATCAACTCCCCCAAAGCCAACATTCTACGCTTCTCAGGTGTGACTGCATTGCTTGCGCCCTACATGTCTCTGGCATGTACTATCAACTCCCCCAAAGTTGCATTTGCGTTCGCAGAGTGACTCGCACTGTTCGCCCACATAAGTCTCAATTGGTTTATCAACTCCCTAAGTAACATTTTGCGCCTCGCAGGTGCGGACTCCAGTGCTTGCGCCCACATAAGTCTCACATGGTTACTATCAACTCCCCCAAAGCCAACATTCTACTTTCGCAGGTGCGGACCGCACTGCTTGCGCCCATAAGTCTCAATTGGCTATCAACTCCCCAAAGCTCAACATTCTAGCTTCCGCAGGTGCGGACTCGCACTGCTTGCGCCCACATAGTCCCAATTGTTACTATCAACTCCCCAAAGAGCATTTAGTGCTCGCAGATGCGACCTGCACTGCTCGTTCATCAACTGTTACCATCAACCCCCAAAGCTAACATCCGCATCTCCGCAGTGGACTCCACTGCTTGTGCCCACATAAGTCTCCGAATTGGTTACTATCAACTCCCCCAAAGCCAGCATTTTGCGCTTCGCAGATGTGACTGCATGTTGCTGCCCACATAAGTCTCAATTGGTTACTATCAACTCCCCAAAGCCACATTCTCACGATCCGCAGGTGACCTGCACTGCTTGCGCCCACATAAGTCCCATGCCGCTATCAACTCCCAAAGCTCAGCATTTTGCGTTCCCCAGATGGACTCGCACTGCTTGCGCCACATAGTTCCAATTGGTTACCATCAACTCCCTAAAAGCCAACATTTTTGCCTCTCAGTGGGGACTCTGCACTGCTTGCGCCCACATAAGTCTCTCAATTGGTTCACTATCAACTCCCCAAAGCTAACATTCTACGCTTTCCCGCAGGTGGACTCGCACTGCTTGCGCCCACACAAGTCTCAATTACTATCAACCCCAATAGCCAACATTCTACGCCCCAGTGTGACTCGCACTGCTGCGCCCAATGTCTCTGAGTATCAACTCCCCAAAGCCAGCATTTTTGCCCTGCAGATGCGACTCGCACGTGCTTGCGCTCCACATAACTCAATTAATTGTTAATCAACTCCCCTAAAGCCAAATTCTACGCTCCGCAGTGGGACTCGACCTTTGCCCACATAAGTCTCTACTGGTTACTATCAACTCCCCCAAAGCCAGCATTTGCGCTCCGCAATCCGGACTCGCACCTCGCTCACATAAGTCTCAATTGGTTACATCAACTCCCCAAAGTCAACATCTACGCTCCGCAGGTGCGGACTGCACTGTCAGCCCACATAAGTCTCAATTGGTTACTATCAACTCCCCAAAACCAACATTTTGGCTTCCGCATGTGGACTGCATCTGCTTTCCGCCACATAAGTCTCAATTGGTTACTATCAACTCCCCAGCCAACATTCTACGCCCGCAGTGGGACTCGCACTGCTTGCGCCCACATAGTCTCAATTGGTTACCATCAACTCCCCAAAGCCAACATCTCACGCTTCCCGCAGGTGCAGACTGCACTGCTTGCGCCACATAAGTCTCAATTGGTTACTATCAACCCCCCAAAGTCCAACATTTTGCGCTCCGCAGGAGCGGACTCGCACTGCTTGCCCACATAAGTCTCAATTGGTTACTATCAACCCCCAAAGCCACATTTTGCGCTCTGCAGGTGCGGACTGCATCTGTTGCGCCCACATAAGTCTCACAATTGGTTACTATCAACTCCCCAAAGCTAACATTTTGCGCTCTGCAGGTGGACTCTGCACTGCTTTGGCCACATAAGTCTCAATTGGTTACTATCAGCCCTGTCGTCGTAAAATATGAGCCATTAGTCGCTTATATTTTAAGGGCGCTGATACCATAGGGCGGTTTTAAGGCACATCGAAAACTGCGAATTTCTAAGGAGCTAGGGATTAAAGCCTCTCGTGGCACTGCAAATTTCACAACATCATTTGAGCGGATACTTGTCAAGTGCTGGAGGACGAGGATTCGCCACAACGTACGGTGGTCTGAAACGTTAAAAGGTGGCCTGAAACGAGAGCAAATTTTGATTGGTGGTAGCGTTCTGAGCGGACAGAGTCCGCCTGGCCAGTACAGGGACAATGTTCAAGGGCTTAACGACTCCCCCTCCCCACGACACAACAGTTAGGCCCTGTTCAGGACGTGTTGTGGTTTGACAGGGCTTTTAAACATCTACAAAAACCAGAAAAATATTTAAGCTTCTTTTGTGGAATGTCTTCAATCATTCAAGACGAGTTTAGTACTTTTCAATTAATCTACAAATGCTACAAGATCTACAAAGCTATGTGTCCGCAAGAGAGCATAGCAAAGCGACCGTGTGCCACTCAAAGCACACAAGAGCCCATGAAGTTGCCAATGGCGTGGAACTGATCCAATCTTACAGCGAATCCAATCCAGGAGGAGGCAAAAGCTGAAGGATACAATGGACAGGGGTATGTGCAAGAATGAACAAAAAGCTGTGAAGATAATACCACAAAAAACTTAATATTCTAAGTTGAACATAACAGGTGTAAAAGTAACTATTTGCCACATGAAGCTATATCTCACTGTCCGGTGGAAAACAGCGTTGGTTACCGATATTGATTTGCATAACATCCACATGAAATATCTAACAAGTCATTATCGATATTTTAAATATGGCTTTGATTAACCATCTCTAGATAATTGGAATAGTTTGTCATCGATTTTAATATTGTTTATTCAAACCTCTAAAGTAAGGTAAAACACCAAAATTTCTGAATTCTTTTCAATTTCAAATTTTGAACAAAGCGACAACAATGAGGATCTGTTATTTGAAACATAACTCTAAAATTAAGTTTGAATTTCAAAAGTGGAATTGATCGACCCATTGGCATGTCAAAATAGACATTTTCTACTTGATGTTGCTAAATTATAAGATTAATTCGCGTTCAAGTCGAACGAACGACTTTCAATTCACTGTTATTATCACATGAATGTCTCTCAACCACAAATTAGAGATGGTTGGCAAGATGCACGTGGTGTTTTCTAAGCGCAACGCGTATTACTAATGATGATGATGATAATGATGGTAGCTTACGCTCGCAACCGTCCGGCGGCGGCAGAACTGTTTTCCACCTACTCCCATCACGCATTTGGTATGCATCACTCTCTCGTTTCGGCGACAGGTATCTTTCGCTTTTGTCAGTGTACATGATTTATCTACACAGTTCATCGGTAGGGTCAGTGTACCAATAACGGTATCCGGATATATTAGGTGTTAGGGCACTGCATCGACTGCTTGTCTCTTTTCGCCGCTAAGAAATTAGAAACAACAAGGCCAGTCAATTTCAAATTTCTGCGAAGAACGAAAGAGAAATAGATCTGTCCGTGCAGAGCCCTATTTTAATAAACAATGACACCAATATCATCAGGTTTTAAACTCACATGCGTGGAAACAGACATACAAATTGCCTCATCCACTTGTGTCATCCACTTTAAATGGACTATACCAGTAATCATTAGACAAAGTTTTTTTCCAAGGATGTTATCGATCACTTAGTAATTTGTTGATCATTTAGTAGTTTGTCATTAACTATTTCAGAGTTAATTTCAAAATGTGTTGTATGAGAACTTCTAGTGGTTTTTCAAACTTTTCTATCGTTGTTAGAATTCAATTAATAAGAGCGAGAAAGGTTGTGCAACTTAAACCAAATTATTGGAATTTTGTTACTTAGTCTAAGTTACTGAAACATAGTTATAACTCCGCTACTAGTGGAATTCAAACAACGAACCGTTAGCGAGTTGTAGAAACCTCACACTAGTCCACGATACAACAATTTTGAAATTCAGCTTTAAATTCAGCAAATGATCAAACGCAAATTATTAAATGATTGATAACATCCTTGTCCTTCTCAACTTTCGGCAAAACTAATGTAGATAATTATGGTAAAAAATTAGCAGCAAAAGGTAGAAAAGAAATACTTTTTGTTAACGCTTGATTACATAAAGTGTATTCCGTATTATTATATACATCAAACAGATACTAATATTACTATCACTGGTACTCCTACCCTAGTGCGTGTTTTGTTTTGCTCGTCATAGGTTTTGAAATGTTGGGCGCGTTCATTTTCTGCTTCGGACAGCCAGACAAATAATTTATTAGTGCGGTGCGTGTGTGTAGATTTGTAAGTACTCACTTATTTCGCGGTAAAAGTGTAAATCGCTTCGGTCGACAGTCGTACCATAGTGGATGGTGGTGTAAATCGGAGAATGTTTTTCAGTAACGGCTCATTCACAACTTAGATAACGCATTAGGGGTGGAGGGTATCTGCTGAACGATACGAACTATTTAAATTTTTAGAACTTTTTTATTGGAAAATATATTAAGCTCGTTTAGTGGAATAAATTGTAAATGTCCATTATTCATCAGTTTCAGATACGAGCTGATTCACAATATGTAAGATGTCTTCAGTGTCTTGTCGAGCCAGACGAGACTGGACATATGACCACACAGTTGTGGTCGAAATACGTATCTGCAAAGACAACGAAAATTAATGTGGAATTAAATGGACAGTACTTAATTCGTCTTAGACGGTTTTTTATTGTTCTTTATTAGGGAGACTTTCAGCCTGAGGCTCGTTTCGCCAATTTGAGAACTTTATCAAACACTACGAGGGGCTGATGGGGATTGAAAATAGTCAATTTTCGCGTTATGTAAATAGGTAGAACCCTTCTAAAGACTTGCAGTCCGAGGTTCATCTCTGATGAGAACTTGTTTTACAAAAGCAATTCGATTTCACCAAATTCGTTAAATCTAGCATGATTTCTGAAAACGCCGTATGTCCAAAAAAAGAAACTCTTTTGATTATTTTCTCTCGATTATTAAAAGCCTACTGACATCTATACTGGATTTTTAGCAGATCTAAAGAAAATAGCTTTGCCCATCGTGCTGAGGTGAAATATTGAAGAAATACAAAACCAGTCCAACATTAGGAATTAGTGGGTATTGAAAAGTGTTCCCATGGACATTCGACTTTTCATGCTAGAATGTATATGATTTCCAAAACTAATACCCTTATCTGACAATGAAAGGCTCGTCTTGTCGGATACCGTATTTTTTCAGAAAGCTTAATTTCCCAGATTACTTTTCAATGTTTGAAGGGCGTAGCTAGAGGAGGCCGGGGTTCGTCGCCCCCTAAACGGTTTAAAGATTGAACGGGTACTGAAATGAATTTCTAAACATGTGCACTATGGTACTAAAATTCATTTACTGTATTTTTTGCCTGATGTTAGTTGATCGGTTTGAGTTTAGAACTGTGGAAGTTTAGAAAATGTATTGAAACACGTGATTTGCAGTTGAGGAATAATTAGATCGAGAACGATACTCTTCAGTCTGTAAATACAGAATATAAAACCGCGAGAAGATTGAGTTTTTAGGGATATTAGCATTTACTGAGTGTTGTAGGGTGAATTTATTTCTTTTCAAAGGTAAAAGAAACGAAATTTGCTCAAACCCCACTTCAGAGAAATGCTAATAACTTAGCTGGCAAAATCTAATCTTCTCGCGGTTTTCAGTAACATTCTGTATTCAATTTCAAGATCTGAATGAGTATCATAGTTTTCATCGTATTGCCGTCCAATGTAATTCACTGTTTTTGATGTTTCGTACATTTGCATATAAACTTCCAACGAGTTTAGACGCCCAAACGTTGACCGATTTGGTGAAATTTGTCCAGAGCATCAGGGCATCAAATAGAACCGAATAAGAGGCGGCCATCAAAAAATTAAAAAGTTTTTCCTTTACTAATTTGAGCCTATCTAATGTGCACATGATCCAACCATATTCAGAAATAGGTGGTTGAACTTGAAAGGTTCCCAAAACTTATTATTGGTATGCAGGATTCCGTGAAGTGATTGTGAGTTTTTATGTTGTGGAAAACCCATTAGCTAGCTGGACCATAGGATTGCTGAATAGTCTCTTATGTCCTCAGTTGGTCAAGGTGTGATTACAATAGTGCGTTATTGTGCAATAGTAGCGCAATAGGTGTGACGTAACGCATTGTTGTACTAAATGTCCTAAATTATCAGTGCTCAAACGTGGCGCGTCTGGTTTGAAAACATTTAAATTTAGCGATTGAAGCTGAAAAAAGCAAACAAACAAGTAACCCAGACTAAGATTTTTGATATTTTTAGATCATTTGAGGTAGTAAAGCCAAATGTATTTTCTGATTCTTCGTCCACACATATAGCTATATATGAGACAAAGAATCAGAAGGAACAATTTTGGCGTTAGCCCTTTCAAATGTTGGTCTAGATTTATTACCAATGGTTCATTAAAAAGTAAAACAAATTTGAAGTGAATCAAAACATGGTATTTATCTGGTCATCAGATCTGAAGATCCGTACATAATTTATAATCCAACCTAATTTTAAATCTTATCTAGTGGTTTTCAGACTTTCTAGGTGTTCACTAAGAAATTCATGAACCGTTTTTTATTTCATCTACTTTGTCGTTATCTCGTTTTCTCCTTGAGGTTTTCATACTTGAGGCGATATTTTCTTTCTACTCCTCCTACAAAATAATATGTTTCACAAGAAATCCTTCTAGAAAATCCCCGAGCCATATATTCCTCCGAAAGTTGTCCACGAATTCCTCTGGAAATCGTTCGAAAATCCTTCTCATATAATTGTAATTCCTCCTAAAAATTATATAGAAACCCTTCACTAATTTTTGTTTATGAAATTCATAAGGAAATTCCTGAAGATTTCTTTCTTCTCAGACATTTCTTCAGCTATTCTTCCAGAAAATCTACGGTATTTATTTCAGGAATCCATTGAGAGTTCCTTCAAGAATACATACGAACTTCCTCCATAATTCCTCCAGAAGTTTCTTCAGAAATTTATGACAGAAATCCTCCAGCTTGCTCCATAATTTCACTTGTAAATCTATATAAAAATCTAGAAATTCTGCTAGAACTTCTTCTCGAGTACCATTCTCTTCCTTTAATACCTCCGGATAACTTCCATGATTTTTCTAGGAATACCATAAATTACATAGCGAAATCTCTAGGATTTAATTCTCAAATTTTTCGCTTACTTCAGAATAAATCAAGAATTCCTCTAGAAAATTCTTTAGAATTTCTCCAGGAATTCATCCAAGATTTCCGAAGTTCTTCCAAGTATTTTTGGGAATTCTTCAGGTACTTCTCCAGGAATTCTTTAGGAATTTCTCCGAATTTTTCCGTGAAATCGTCCTGAATTCTTCCGACTTACACGAAATTTATTCCAGAATTTTATTCGGAAATTAATTTGAGAGTTCCTTCAAGAGTTCTTCCAGGATTTTCTTCTAAAGAAACCCCTGGGACTTCAGCAATTCATCTGCAAATACTTTCAGGATTCCATCCGAATTTCTCCATCAATTCCTCCTGCTATTGTTCCTGAATTTCTTCAGATATTACACCGAAATTCCTTCAGAACTTCACAACAATTATTTCAGGAATTCCTTGAAGTGCTTGTGGGAGTTCTCTGAAGCCTCCAAGGTTTTCAAGAATTTCCTAGGAATTTCCCAGAACTTCATAGGGAATTCCTGGAAGATATTTGCAGGAATTTCACGGAAATGGGATTTCGGAAGCTCCTCAAGAAATTCAATTTCGAGTTTTACACCGGCTGTTCCTCTGAAAATTCCTCCGAGTTCCACCAGTAATCCTCCGGGATTTTATTCAGGTTCTTTAGGAATTTATCTACAAATTCCTCCAGTTCCTTCGAGAATTTCTTTTGGGAGTTCCTCCGGAAGGTCCTTAAGAATTCTTCCAGGAGTACCTCCTGAATTTTTACGGAAGTTTATCAGGAGTTCTTTCGAGAGATCCTCCAGAATTTCCTCCGGAAATCCTTCCGTAGCTCTCGAAGAAATTCTCCAGAAGTTCCACCGACAGTTCCTCCGAGAATTCTTCTGATTTCCTGAATTCCTCCGAAATTACTCCAAGTTCCTCCTCATAAAAACACCGGAGGATTTCCTGAAGGAACTGCCGAGAAACTCCCAGAGGAATTTCAGGAGGAACTCCAGAAGAATTCCTATAGGACCTCCCAGAGAAACTATCGGAAGAACTTCGGAGGAATTTCCAATTTGTGAAGAAGCCAAATGATTTCTGAAAAAAGCCTGAATGATTTCCTGAAGAGCTACTGGTGGAGCTCCCGAGAATTTGCGAAGAACACCTGGTGGACTTCCTGCAGGAACTCCCGGAGAAACTCCTGATGAATTGCGGAGAACTCGGAGGAGTTCTCAAGCAACTCCTGAAGAATTTTGAAGAAACTCCGTTAGAACTTTCAGAGGAACCCCGGAGGAACTCGAAAATCTTGGAGAATCTCTATGATAAATCTCTTAGCTTAAACCTTGTAGGAGTATGTAGCTGATTATCATTATGATCATCAGGGATTTCGAATTCCTGAGGAGCTCCCAGAGAAATTCCTCGGAGGAACTTCTGGAGGAATTTCATAAATTCCTGAAGAAGCTAAATGAATTCAGAAAGAAAGCCTGAATGATTTCTGGAGGAAATTTCTAATATTCAGAGGAACCCTGTAGGAACTAAATAATTTTGAGAAAATCCTGGAGGAATTTTGAGTAACTGCGATGGAACTCCTGACGAATTCCACAGGAACTCCAGGAGAAATTTGGATCTCTAGGAAAATTTTGAGTTTCCATGAATCTTTCAGGATCTTCGGTAATTGATCTAAGAATTCTCCGAAAATTCCATTGATAATTCCATTTAAGGTATAATTCGTATAAATTGATGGAATTGTGTTCGTTAATAATTTTAAATAAATTTAAATAATTAGAAGACCAAAACATTGCCCCCTCTACTCGAAATCCTGGCAACGCCCATGAATCTTGTTTATTAAATCTTGTACCAAATCAAAGTGGCCCTTGAAATATCAATATAAAATCTAAAAATTAGAATTTCAAATACATATATAATGGGAATCAAATGGATGTTGTTAGCATGCTCATTGACGGCTGCTTCGTGTGGACTGACGATGTTCTGCCCAAGATTGTGTGAGCTGACGAAGTGACGACCTATATGAGCCACCTTCTCTGCAGGAGTTATCAAGCGATCCTTAGAGCCATTATTGTCTAGTGGGATCAAAGGTGGAATGGGTCGAGGCTTGGATTTTAAAATTTTGGTCATTTTCCAGAACGGCTTAGCATAATCTGGGAGAGTGCGGATCTTATTCGAGAAGTCATTATTTTTGAGGTCCACCATTCTGGCCTTGATAAATTTTGTGATTCGCTTTGGCACGCGCGCGCCGGAAAGCAGCTTTCTTATATCTAATGAAGAAACTCCATTAGCCCCGCCCCTTCAATAATCGTTATGAGTGCACATTATATTTACAACCATGGAGATCACAAAGGGGCGGGGCTGACGGGCTTAATTTATTGAATACAAGAAAGCTGCTTCCCGGCACGCGCGAGCCATTTTGATCGGGATTCAGCGGAAAGAGCGTAATGAGCGATTCGACAAAATTTGATGCAACGGAACGGACACAGCAGCATGAAGGCGTGGATAGCAGTGGCAATGCTGAAAATTTTCTCCAAATGGTGGAGGCTTAGCGAGAAATCATCAAGTGGCTGTCGGACAATTTCAACGCAAGGTGCTGCCAAGCGTTTGGATGCAGTTAGTTATTGGAAAGACGCATTGGGAAAAGAAAATTGGTTCTTCTCAGGACCAGCATTTTATAGAAAGAAAGAGTAAATTGCGAAAATGGATTGTTTCGGCGGCATCAGGTTTAGCGTGATAGCTTGGTTGCTGTTAGTGATTCCATCCGTTCAAATTAATTGCATAATCTTCCTCCGCCGCGCTATCAAATTTGCTAGTTACGATTGAGTTTTGCACTTTGGAGAAAGTTCATATCGGATTGTCGGATCATCCTTCTTTTGTAAAAAGACCTTTTTGGAGGACACCATTCTCAAAAATGGCCACAATAAAGGAGAAATAAGCAGAATCAGAATTGGCGTGAAACCAAACGCAAATATATGTATTTGCAACGTTTGGTTTTCGCCCGCGATGTAAGCGTACGTGGCAAAGTAAGGACTGTGATGTCCCCGACTGAAAGCCAGTCGAGTGGCTTCAGCGGCCGATGAGTCATGTTAATTTCATGGTTAGAGACTCAAAGTCCATCCATCTGGGAACAACTATTCGACTTCTTGATTCAGTTGGCCTCCGAGCAGTTTGCTCAATGTAAATAAAACTACACAATTTATTATGGCAAATACCATCAATTTCAAATAGCTACGCAGTCCTACGTCACCTTTGCGTACAACCCAATTGGGCTGCACCTTTGAGTTTTTTTATAACCGTGACATAACAAGAACTGTGACCGCGAAGTGGACGAAAAACTCAAAGGTGCAGCCCAATCGGGTTGTACGCAAAGGTGACGTTGAACTACGTGGCAGTACTGGTAGTTTTCGTGATTGTCTGCTGAGATTGAGAGAGCATTACAAACCATGGTGATGTATATAATTTTTAGACCAGAATTTGAAAAGAATGATGAAAATAAAATTTTCAAATAATCAAGGATGAACAACACTCTCAAGGGAACACATATCCAAATTATCAATTGATAAAAACTCTCTAGAGAGTAAAAGTCGTTCGATAATTGTATCTCGATTCGAAGCATTGGTAAATGCTACTTTTGAACTTATTTTCCTTATTCTAATAGATTACTAAGTTGAAAAGCAGGCCAAGTTCCAGTTGGAATGTAGCGCTATGGAAGAAGAAGCTTGCGATGCACTTACGAGTTTGACTGATTCACCAAAACCGATTGCTAAACTGTTAGCAAGTGTTCAGTAGTAAATAATCCTACATAAATATTGTAACACACTGGAGTCAGCTTTTACGCGGAGGATGTGGGCCGCATAAATTAAAACAACGTAAAAAACCGCATAAATTCCAAAACATGTTGTGGTGATAGCGATTAAGTTAAAAATAAATAAAATAAATTAAAGTCGTACAAGTATTTAAATGTACTGAAAAAGCTTAAAAAGAAGTACAAGGTACTTATTATAAATCTTTGCATATCACAAATTCTTTAACATGTGATGTAAGCAAGCTTTGAAAGCTCAGTGCATATTGCTGGCAATTCGCCAAAAAGTAGGCAATTATATTGCACCTAATGAACGTGAAGGCATTCATGGTAAAATATGGCAACAAGGTATGAATGGCACGAATGGAGTGTTAACCCATCACTACCGGACCATGTCTCATATGTCTATAGATATGAGTAAAATGGTAGAAACAATTTGAATTTTTGGCCGATGTGTTTAGGCGCATCAACGGTGAGACCTGCAGCTGGGCGGAGACTACCGTAGCGTAGTGCCCATTCCTGGACCAGGACCTACAGGAGTAGGTCCGAGCAGCGGTGGACCTATAGGAATAGGTCCGTGTTCCCGGTGGCAGTAGTAGGCAGCGGGTAAGCGGGTGGCACCGCCCCCTGCTGGTCGAAATGCCGCCGGAGGAAGCAGTTCCCGATGACAATCAAGTCAGAGAGCGGGTAGAACTGCTCTCTACTTTAATTGTCGTTCGGAGGTAGCGGCAATCGCTCCGATTAGGAGCGGTGCTTGAATCGGTCACGACAATGGCGCAAAAGGTAGGATTGGTAGGCTCTCCGGTGGAGATAGACGGAGAGCCGAAAGAAAGAAAAGACTCCGGTAGAGGTAGACGGAGGTCTAAGACAAAAAAATAGATGACTCTCCGGTGGAGATAGACGGAGAGTCGAAAAATAGACAGAAGATGGAAGTCTAAGAATAAAGAAGGCTTACCGGTAGAGATAGACGGTGAGCCGAGAAAGAAGGAAAAGACTCCGGTTGAGAAAGACGGAGGTCAAATAAAACAAAGATGTCTCTCCTCGTTGAAGATAAACATAGTGCTGCGAAACAAAGGAGTCTCCAGTGGAAGTAGACGGAGGTCTCAGATAAGTGACAAGAGATGATAAAATATTTTAATTAGAACGGAAATAATTAGATTGGGTTTTAGAATTCAATTAGAATTGGAATTGGAATAAGTTTAAAATTGTATTTTTTAACTTGTTTCTGATTGAAATCAGACAAAATTTGATATTGAGTCATAGGGTTGGATTTCAAATCGAGTATTGTCTTGGATTTTTATATTCAATTTAGAATTATACTGCGATTTGAGTGGGAAAACACATTTTATTTGAACGTGTCTTACAAAAAAAAATGAAATTATGACTGTTAGATATTGAATACATTTGGAATAAGCCTTAGAAATGGATTCAGATAAGATACCGATTGGATTTGGATTGCATTTGCATTGGACTCGGATTTTAATTGGATTTGGATTGCATTTGGATTGATTTTGGAAATGTTTTGAATTGGCTTTGTATTTTAATTAAATTAGATTTGCATTGAAACCGGATTGGATTTGGATTGATTTTTTATTGTATACTAGATTTGGATTCAATTTGAATGGATTTGCATTGGATATGAATTGGATTTAGATTGAAATTGAATTTTAATAGGATTTGGATAAGATTTGAATTGGATTTGGATCGTATTTTGGATTGGATAGCATTTGAATTGGATTAAGATCGGATTTATTTTGGATTTGATTTGGATTGGTGTAGGATTGGATTTGGGGTCTCCAGTAGCCTTGCGAGCAAATGCGTGGGATTGCTAATCCGGAGATGGCGAGTTTGATTCTCAGTACGGTCTACGATGTTCTCAGGTTGGAAACTTTCTCAGCACTCTGGGCATAGTGTACCCATTGTACTTGCCACACAAGATACATACTCATGCAATAGCATAGAAAACCTTTCAATTCATTCAATTGACTGAGGAAATGCTAATAGAATACTAAGTTGGAAAGAAGGCCAAGTTCCAGTTGGAATGTAGAGCCATTGAAGAAAAAGAAGAAGGATTGGATTTGAATTTGATTTGGATTGGAATTGATTTAGATTGCAAAATAAATCCGGATTGAATTGCGTTTGGATTGTATTTGCATTGAAATCGGATTGGATTTGGATTGAATTTGGATTGAATTAGATTTGGATTCGATTTGAATGAATTTGAATTGGATCTGGATTAGTATTTGATTTGAATTGCATTTGGACTAGATTTAGATGGGATTGTATTTTAATGGGATTTGGATTGGATTTGAATTGGATTTAGATTACATGTGGATTGGACTAGATGTGGATACGATTTTAATGTATTTGGATTGGATTTGAATTGAAGTTGGATTGGACTAGGATTGCATTTGGATTGGATTTAGATTGGATAGGATTTAGAAAAGATTTGAATTGGATTTGTACTTGGATAGGATTTCGATTGGATTGGATTTGAATTGGACTTGTATTCGGATTGAATTTGGGTTGTATTTCCATTGAAATCAAATTCGATCTTGATTGGATTTGTATTTGATTTGGAATTGAGTTTGTATTTCCCTTCGATTGGATCTGGATTGGTGTAGGATTGGATTCGAATTGAATCTGGGTTGCAACTGGATTGGATTCAGATTTTATTGAATTTGGAATAGTTTTGAATTGGATTTGTATTTGAATTGGATTGGATTGTATTTGCATTGATATCGGTTTGGATTTAGGTTGGATTTGGATTAAATTGAGATTGAGTTTGAATTGCATTTGGATTATAGTTGGATTGGATTTAAATTGGATTGCATTTGGATTGGATTTGGATTTAAATTGGATTGCATTTGGATTGGATTTAGATTGGATTGAATTTGAAATAGAGTTGAAATGGATTGGTATTTTGATTGGATTTAGATTGTATTGAAGTCAGATAAGATTTAGATTGGGTTGTACCAGATTTGGATTCGATTTGAATGGATTTGCATTGGATTTGGATTGGATCTAAATTTTGATAGGATTTGAATTGCATTTGGATTTGATTTAAATTGGATTAAACTTGGAATGAATTCGAATTGGAATGGATTTAGATTGGATTGAATTTTAATGGAGTTTGGATTCTGTTTTTAGTGGATTTGGATTGGATAGCATTTGGATTTATTTGGATTGGATTTGGATTGCATTTGGATTGTTTTGCATTGAAATCAGAATGGAGTTGGATTGAATTTGGATTGTACTAGATTTGGATTTGATTTGAATGTATTTGCATTGGATTTGAATTTGATCTGGATTAGAATTGGATTTGAATTTGATTTAGACTGGATTTAGATTGGAATTAAATTTTAATGGGATTTGGATTAGATTTGGATTGGGTTTTGATTGGATTTGAATTAGATTTGGATAGTATTTGGATTGCATTGCATTTGAATTGGATTTAGATTGGATTTATTTTGGAGTTGTTTTGGATTTTTGTAGAATTGGATTTGTATTGCATTTGAATTGGATTTAGATTGGATTGCATTTGGATTGTATTTGCATTGAAATCGGATTTGATTTGGATTGAACTTGGATTAAATTTGAATTGAATCTGGATTGGATTTAGATTGCATTTGAATTGGATTGGTTTAGAATTGGATTTGTATTGTATTTGCATTGGATTTTGATTGGATTGAATTTAGGTTAGATTTGTATAGGACTTGAATTGAATTTGATTTGAAATGGAGTTGAACTAGATCTGGATTTGATTTGAATTGGATTGTATTCGGATTGGATTTTTATTATGTTTAGACTGGAGTTGATCTAGATTTGGATTGGATTTGGGTCGTTATTAGTTTGTATTGCATTTGGATTGGATTTAGATTGGATAGGATTTAGAAAAGATTTGAATTGGATTTGTATTTGGATTGGATTTCGATTGGATTGGATTTGAATTGGACTTGTATTCGGATTGAATTTGGGTTGTATTTTCATTGAAATCAGATTCGATCTTGATTGGATTTGCATTTGATTTGGAATTGAGTTTGTATTTCCCTTCGATTGGATCTGGATTGGTGCAGGATTGGATTCGAATTGAATCTGGATTGCAACTGGATTGGATTCAGATTTCATTGCATTTGGAATAGTTTTGAATTGGATTTGTATTTGAATTGATATCGGTTTGGATTTAGGTTGGATTTGGATTAAATTGAGATTGAGTTTGAATTGCATTTGGATTATAGTTGGATTGGATTTAAATTGGATTGCATTTGGATTGGATATGGATTTAAATTGGATTGCATTTGGATTGGATTTAGATTGGATTGAATTTGAAATAGAGTTGAAATGGATTTGTATTTTGATTAGATTTAGATTTTATTGAAGTCAGATTAGATTTAGTTTGGGTTGTACCAGATTGTATTCGATTTGAATGGATTTGCATTGGATTTGGATTGGATCTAAATTTTGATAAGATTTGAATTGCATTTGGATTGGATTTAACTTGGAATGAATTCGATTTGGAATGGATTTAGATTGGATTTGGATTGGATTTTAATGGAGTTTGGATTTGGTTTTGAGTGGATTTGGATTGGATAGCATTTGGATTTATTTGGATTGGATTTGGATTGCATTTGGATTGTTTTTGCATTGAAATCGGAATGGAGTTGGATTGAATTTGGATTGTACTAGATTTGGATTTGACTTGAATGGATTTGCATTGGATTTGAATTTGATCTGGATTAGGATTGGATTTGAATTTGATTTCGACTGGATTTAGATTGGAATTAAATTTTAATGGGATTTGGATTAGATTTGAATTGGATTTTGATTGGATTTGAATTAGATTTGGATAGTATTTGGATTGCATTGCATTTGAATTGGATTTAGATTGGATTTATTTTGGATTTGTTTTTGATTTTTGTAGAATTGGATTTGGATTGCATTTGCATTGGATTTAGATTGGATTGCGAAATAAATCCGGATTGGATATCATTTGGATTGTATTTGCATTGAAATCAGATTTGATTTGGATTGAACTTGGATTAAATTTGAATTGAATATGGATTGGATTTAGATTGCATTTGAATTGGATTGGTTTTGAGTTGGATTTGTATTGTATTTGCATTGGATTTTGATTGGATTGAATTTAGGTTAGATTTGTATAGGACTTGAATTGGATTTGATTTGAAATGCAGTTGAACTAGATTTGGATTGGATTGTATTCGGATTGGATTTTATTATGTTTAGACTGGAGTTGGTCTAGATTTGGATTGGATTTGGGTCGTTATTGATTTGGATTAGATGTGGATTGGATTTGTTTTTGTATTGGATTTGGATTGATTTTTTATTTGGGTATAAATGGGCCTAGATTTGTATTGGATTTAGCATTGAACTGTTTTATCATTAGATGATGGATTCGGCTTTGAATAAGTAATGATCTTTAACTATAATTAGAAACTCACTTTAACAAATTATTGAAAAATCTAGTGCTAGGATCTAGTGCTTTATTATATTTGATGTTCAATTTGGAAATGAACTGCTGGTGAGTTAGAACCTAGAGAACCAAAAAAAAAAAACATGATTTGAACCACAGGTGCAATTAAGTAAAGTGATTTTATAATATGCAATGATTTACAAACTCTGTACGTGCCAAAAAAAAAAATCATTCAGACTCGATTAAATATTGAAGAGTCATAAATAAATTAAAAAAAAAGAAACATTGATGGGTAGAAAATTTTAATAAAAATAAATAAAGTTGATCGAATTGGAATTATCAGTTGATTTAAAGGTTAGAATGTCGATAAAGAATGGATGTGAATGTCATGTAAGTTTGTAATGTATTTGGACTGGAATCTGGTTTAGATGTAATTTGCAATGGATAAAATTTTGATTAAATATTGATTCCTGTGAATTGTGATGGATTTTGATTGCATATGTATTCACTTCATATATTAAGTACTTGACTTAGAGTAGTGAATATCTTGCATATGAAAATGTAAAACGAAATGAGACATACAATAATAATAATTGAATGTGGATTAAACAACAATGCAACATCTTGGAGAGTAGAGGTGAGCGGGATTGTGGTGATAGCGATTAAGTTAAAAATAAATAAAATAAATTAAAGTCGTACAAGTATTTAAATGTACTGAAAAAGCTTAAAAAGAAGTACAAGGCACTTATTATAAATCTTTGCATATCACAAATTCTTTAACATGTGATGTAAGCAAGCTTTGAAAGCTCAGTGCATATTGATGGCAATTCGCCAAAAAGTAGGCAATTATATTGCACCTAATGAACGTGAAGGCATTCATGGTAAAATATGGCAACAAGGTATGAATGGCACGAATGGAGTGTTAACCCATCACTACCGGACCATGTCTCATATGTCTATAGATATGAGTAAAATGGTAGAAACAATTTGAATTTTTGGCCGATGTGTTTAGGCGCATCAACGGTGAGACCTGCAGCTGGGCGGAGACTACCGTAGCGTAGTGCCCATTCCTGGACCAGGACCTACAGGAGTAGGTCCGAGCAGCGGTGGACCTATAGGAATAGGTCCGTGTTCCCGGTGGCAGTAGTAGGCAGCGGGTAAGCGGGTGGCACCGCCCCCTGCTGGTCGAAATGCCGCCGAAGGAAGCAGTTCCCGATGACAATCAAGTCAGAGAGCGGGTAGAACTGCTCTCTACTTTGATTGTCGTTCGGAGGTAGCGGCAATCGCTCCGATTAGGAGCGGTGCTTGAATCGGTCACGACACATGTCTGAATGAATCGTGTTAATCCCGAAATTCTAGTGAAAAACTCAAAGGTGCAGCCCAATCGGGTTGTACGCAAAGGTGACGTAGGACTACGTAGCTATTCGAAAATTATGGTATTTGCCATAATAATTTGTCTCGTTTTATTAACATTGAGCAAACTGCTCGTAGGCCAACTCAATCAAGAAGTCGATTAGTTGATCCCAGTTGGATGGACTTTGAGTCTCTAACCGTGGAATTAACATGACTCATCGGCCGCTAAAGCCACTCGGCTGGCTTTCAGTCGGGGACATCACAATCCTTACTTTGCCACGTACGCTTACATCGCGGGCGAAAACCAAACGTTGCAAATAAATATATTTCCGTTTGGTTTCACGCCACTGCTTATTTCTCCTTTCTTTTGTCAATTTTTGAGGATGATGTCCTCCAAAAAGGCCTTTATACAAAAGGTTGATCCGACAATCCGATATGAACTTTCTTCAAAGTGCAAAACTCAATCGTAACTAGCAAATTTGATAGCGCATAGGAGGGAGATGATGCAGTAAATTTGAATGGATGGAATCACTAACAGCAACCAAGCTACCACGCCAAACCCGATCCCACCGAAACAATTCATTTTCGCAATAACCTCTTTCTTATCATAAAATGTTGGTCCTGAGAAGAACCATTTTTCATTTCCCAATGCGACTTTCTAATAACTAACTGCATCCAAACGCTTGCCGGCACCTTGCGTTGAAACTGTCCGACCGCAACCTGATGATTTTTCCCTCAGCCTCCAAAATTTGTAATAAATTTTCCACATTGCCACTGCCACCCCACGCCTTCGTGCTGCTGTGTCCGCTCCGCTGCATTAAATGTCGAACCGCTCTTTGTGGAATCCCGATCAAAATGGCTCGCGCGCGCCGAATAGCAGCTTTCTTGTATTAAATAAATTAAACCCGTAAGCCCCGCCTCTTTGTGATCTGATATGGGTGTTAATGTAATGTGCACTCATAACGATTAATGAAGGGGCGGGGCTAACGGAATTACTTCATTAGATTTAAGAAAGCTGCTCTTCGGCGCGCGCGAGCCATTTCGATCGGGATTCCGCAGACAACGGACCGTTCGGAGAATGACAAATTCTAAGAATCCTATTAAATTTTCTTGCAAGATTCTGAATTTGGTTATGAGATCAATCGTAAATAGCGAATTTGATAGCGCGTCGGAAGGAGATGATGTAGTGAATTTTAATGAATGGGATCACTAACAGCAGCCAAGCTACCACGCCAAACCCAATGCCACCGAAACAGTCCATTTTCGCAATTAACTCTTCCTTTTCGTAAAATGTTGGTCCTGAGAAGAACCAATTTTCTTTTCCCAATTCATATTCCAATCACTAACTGCATCCAATCGCTTGTGTAAATTTGCAGCATTGCCACACTGCCACCCACTTTGTGCTGCCATGTCCGCTTCGCTGCATCGAATGTTGAACCGCCTTCTGTGGAATTCCGATCAAAATGGCTCGCGCGCGTCGAACAGCAGCTTTCTTGTATTTAATAAATTAAACCGGTAAGCCCCGCCCCTTTGTGAGCTGAATGGTGTAAATATAAGGTGCACTCATAACGATTAATGAAGGGGCGGGGCTAATGAAATTACTTCATTAGATATAAGAAAGCTGCTTTTCGGCGCGCGCGAGCCATTCCGATCGGGATTCCGCAGACAACGGACCGTTCGGAGAATTATGAATTCTAAGAATTCAATGAAACTTTCTCGAAAGATTCTGAATTTGGTTATGAGATCAATCGTAAAGAGCGAATTTGATAGCGCGTCGGAGGGAGATGATGTAGTGAATTTTAATGAATGGGATCACTAACAGCAACCAAGCTACCACGCCAAACCAAATGCCACCGAAACAGTACATTTTCGCAATTACCTCTTCCCTTTCGTAAAATGTTGGTACTGAGAAGAACCGATTTTCTTTTCCCAATTCCCATTCCAATCACTAACTGCATCAAATCGCTTGTGTAAATTTGCAGCATTGCCACACTGCCACCCACTTTGTGCTGCCATGTCCGCTTCGCTGCATCGGATGTCGAACTGCCTTCTGTGGAATCTCGATCAGAATGGCTCGCGCGCGTTTTTTTTTTTTTTTTTTTTTTACGTTCAATATACTTTATTTCATGTTCTTTTTACATTTTTGTATGATTTACATTTTAAGTGATGTTGTTCTTCGACATTTCAGCTTTGACCTTTTTCTAAAAATTGTTTAGCTTTCATTTCCATAGGATCCAGAAACATTATTTTTGCTTGTACTGCAAATATTGATTTTTGGATTTTTCCTAACTACTATCTAACTACATCTTAATACTAACTTAACCTAATTTTGCTGGAATAGTGTTCTGATCATTACATGTTCTGATTGTAACCCCTTTTCCTTAAATTTCTGAAATACTGTTTCTATTTTTTATCGATTGTCTGAACCCCTGCTAGCTCATGAACCACCGTGTTTCTTTCATTGAATGGTACGTTGAGAATCATTCTTAAAGCTTTGTTTTTGTATAACTTGAAGAGATTTTCTATGACACATTGCGGTTGTTTGCCATACCGGCATTGCATATTCTATCACTGGGGCTATGATTTGTTTGTAGATGGCTAATTTATTTTTCAAACAAAGTTTCGACCTTCGATTGATAAGGGTAAAGTGCTCTTACTAATTTATTTACATTTCGTTTTAGTTTTCTACATGAGAACTAAAGAGAAGCTTCTTATCAAGCGTAAGTCCCAGATACACAACTTCAGCAGACCATTCAAGTGGAGAACCATCCATGACTATTTTACAATTTTCAGGGGAAGTAGCCTTGGGGAACGATTGTAGGGAAGACTATAACCTGGGTCTTAGCTGCATTTAGTTTTATTTTCCACAGTGACGCGTAACGTTGGAATGAGTCTAGGCACTCTTGGAGCTTCCGTACTGCACATTTTGTAATACGATGCTTCACCATTATGCCAGTATCGTCAGCAAACAATGTCAAGTAGCAGCCCTCTGGAAGCTGGGGGACGTCAGAAGTATATATGCTGTACAGGATTGGGCCAAGCAAGCTACCCTGCGGTACACCAGCTGGGATCGGAAAGCTGTCCGATAGCGCACCACAGAGGGACACCGAAATTGTCTTTCGTTTAAGTAGTTTGTATTATTTTTATAAGATAGTTCGGAAAATTATAACGATAAAAGTTTAAATACAAGCCCATCATGCCACACATTGTCAAAGGCCTTCTCTACGTCAAGGAGACCCATGACAGTGGACTTTGCGACTGTTTTGTTTCGTTTGATTATGTTGGTTACACGATATAGTTGATGAGACGTCGAGTGTCCCTTGCAGAAACCTGAATTGTTCCTGTAGCAAATATATCATTATTTGGGACATGGTCTTGGACACGGTTGAGTATGAGCTTTTCTAACAGCTTGCTAAGCGACGACAGAAGGCTGATAGGTCTGTAGCTGGTGGGGCTGCTGGGATCTTTCCCAGGTTTCAGTATCGGAACGACCTTTGCCACCTTCCAGCAGGATGGGAAATAGTTGAGATTGAGACAACAGTTGAAGACTTTTTGTGATTTGGGTCAGAGCGGTTATATTTCAGGTTTTTAAGAACCAAGTTGAATATTGAGTCAAATCTAGAGCTTTCATATTTTTGGCACCTTTGAGAGCGCGGCGGTGACTTCTTCAACTTGGATCTTTTTATTTTCAGGACATAGCATGGGGTATTGCGCAAGGTGGAAAGTGTATCTGAGACCGGCTGCTCCATAGGACTATGCATGTTGCTGCCCTAACAAGTGTGATTTCATAAAAATGCGACGCGATTGTATTTGATTCTTTTCGCTAGAAGAAACTAGTAGATTGTCGTTGCATAAGGTGGTACTTGGTGTGTTTAGTCTTTAGGATCTTAGCTACTTTCCAGAAAGGTTTTGCAAATGGGCTCATCTTCTGAATATCTTTGTTGAACTTGTCATTTTGATTTGCTGAACATGGAAGCAATGATTTTAGTTAGGTAGTTCATCTTATACTTTTTGACAAATCTCCTGTACGTTGGAATTGTCGCCTAAACACGTTCCTAGCTCTAATGACACTTTTCGTTTCTGGATCTAATTAGCTGATTACTTACAATCGATACTCTAGAGATGCATTCATCTTCCGCTGTCGTAATTGCTTGCTGCAGGTTGTCCACCACCGGTCGATGTCGTCCCTGGACTCCAGAGGCCATTCTGTTTGGATTCGGCTGTCGACTCTACGTTGGAACTCCATCCAGTTGACATGGTGATAATCCTTCCTGGTGCGGCGCTGTCCACACGGTTTCGCCACCAACCCGTATGCTAACAGGGAAGTGGTCGAGCTTAGGTCGTTGATTGTCATCGGTGATGGTACGTTCACGTTCGTCAAGAAGATATCCAGATAGGACGGGACACCCGCCGGCGATAGGTACGTTGGATCTTTCGGAGCATAGACTGTAAAATATCCTAATTGCGTGACTCGTCGAATAGTAGATTGCCATTCTTGTTGCGTCGGTGGTTGAGCCATGCTTCATGCTTTGCATTTAGGTCACATGCCATGATGAACTTTCTATTGTGACGAGTCAGATTCACCAAGTCGTTTTTGAATTGACGTGCCTTGCCTTGACCTTCCTAGCACTGATGTGGGCAGTAAGCAGCTATCACCAGAAGAGGTCCATTTGTTGTTTGCAGGTTCGATTCCAACTGCTTCAATTGTTGATGTTCGGAAGTGTGGTAACGCCGAAAATTTGATTGGTTGTTTGATCGCGATGGCTACTCCTCCTTTTGTAAGCATTCGATCAATCTCACGATAGAATAGCCAGGAAGAGAAAAGTTGATTTCAGGCTTCAGATGTGTCTCAGTTAGCACAATAACATCTATATCCTCTCGCATTACTAGGTCAAGCAGTTCCACGGTCTTGTCTTTGACGGCGTGGGCGTTCCAGAGAAGCAAGTTCACTCCGTTAGCCATGGCGAATGATGAACTCTCCAAGACAAAGTATTTGGTCAGCACGCGTATGACACTGTTGTAATTGAGACCACATTTCCCTGAAGATAGGTAGTAGTTGCTCTGGGGTGAGAAGAGGGTCATCACCATCCGTTGGTTGGGAACGATTTCGGTGCCACGTTTTGGATTGTTGGGCAGTTGGGTCCTGACGTAGTTGATCCCGGTAGGAGAGTCCTGGAGGAGGAGCACTTGGTGCAGGGAGGCGATCGATTGACTGAGCCGAGTTTGGAGAAATACTTGGAAAATTTTCCATGTTGAAGCGAGGAGCCCCGTTGGGGCGACGACGAGGCTGATTCCGACTTGCTGCTTGGGATCGAATGCGCTTGTACTCCTCACGTTTAGCACATGAACGATCGGTCGCACAGTGACCCCCACCGCAATTTGCACACACTTCACTTCCGCCACCTCTTGAATGGGACATTCCTTCGTTTCATACTGCTGGGTGCATACGCTGCATCGCGATTTCACACCATAGTCCCTTGCTCCATGACCAAAATGCAAACATCGCATGCATTGGGTAACGTCCTGTTGGCGCCACGGTACGCTTCCCAGGAGATGATAATGTCGAGGATAACTTTAGCAGCTTTCAGGCCACCAAGAGTCACTGTACCTTTCTTGAAATGGACCAGGTACAGGCAGTCCCGGTACTCTTTTTGTTTGTCGTGTCGTGACATTGGAAACACCGCCAGAGGATGTAGCTTGTAGCGACGTTCCAGGTCACCTCCTTCACTTCGTCGGTATCCATAACCGGCAGACCACGAATGACCGCTTTGAAGGGCTTTTCCGACGGCATGTCAAACGTGAAAAATTCCACCTTTTCTTGCTCAAGAGCGACTTTGCTTTCAGGTAGTCCTCTTTGGAGGAGATGACTACTTTGATGCCGGCGACAGAGCTTATACACTGCCTTGATGTCGATGGTTTTCATCATGGCTTGCAGCTTGGCTAAGCTGACCAACTTCACCATCATCAGTGGAGGGATTTTTGTGCTGATCACACGCTGAAGTTGTTGTGGCTGCTGCTCATTTGGATCTTCACCAAAATCGCCCACATCGCTGTCATTAATCGCTGTTCCGCCGGTGCTGTACCGGTTGTTTGAGAGAATCGATTCCAGGATGAGATCTTCATCTCGCTTTCGTTGCTTTTTGCAACAGACACTTCAGGAGTGCTGGTTGTTGTGTGGCAGCGAATCTGCCTTCTTGCGTCGGCGAGGCATTTCTAGCCGACTGCGATCACCGAACGAAAAGTATACGCGAAAACTGTACTCGAAAAAAAAGGTCCGCTCGATGCAAAACGCGAAACAAGCTGGCTCGCGCGCGCCGAACAGCAGCTTTCTTGTATTTAATAAATTAAACCCGTAAGCCCCGCCCCTCTGTGAGCTGATATAGTGTAAATATAATGTGCACTCATAACGGTTAATGAAGGGGCGGGGCTATTGGGATTACTTCATTAGATATAAGAAAGCTGCTTTTCCGCGCGCGCGAGCCATTTCGATCGGGTTTCCACAGACAACGGATTGTTCGGAGAATTATGAATTCTAAGAATCCAATGAAACTTTCTCGAAAGATTCTGAATTTGGTTATGAGATGTTGAGATATCTAAGATGCGTTATGCGTATTGTTGCGAGGAATGACAACAGAAATTCGACTCAAGACAAAGTTTCTTCATATTACCAAACATTTTCTCTTGGCATCTGTCTATTCAAGCGACGTTCACTTATGGGTAGTTGCTGTAGGTAGATAGTTTTCACAAAGGTGGCAAAAGAAAGTTGATCCGACTATCCGAAATAAACTTTCTTCAAAGTTCAAAACTCAATCGTAAATAGCGAATTTGATAGCGCGTCGGAGGGAGATGATGTAGTGAATTTTAATGAATGGGATCACTAACAGCAACCAAGATACCACGCCAAACCCGATGCCACCGAAACAGTCCTTTTTCGCAATTAACTCTTCCTTTTCGTAAAATGTTGGTCCTGTGAAGAACCGATTTTCTTTTCCCAATTCCCATTCCAATCACTAACTGCATCCAATCGCTTGTGTAAAATTGCAGCATTGCCACACTGCCACCCACTTCGTGCTGCTGTGTCTGCTTCGCTGCATCCGATGTCGAACCGCCTTCTGTGGAATCTCGATCAAAATGGCTCGCGCGCGCCGAATAGCAGCTTTCTTGTATTTAATAAATTAAACCCGTAAGCCCCGCCCCTTTGTGAGCTGATATAGTGTAAATATAATGTGCACTCATAACGATTAATGAAGGGGCGGGGCTAATGGGATTACTTCATTAGATATAAGAAAGCTGCTTTTCCGCGCGCGCGAGCCAGTTCGATCGGGTTTCCACAGACAACGGACCGTTCGGAGAATTATGAATTCTAAGAATCCACTGAAACTTTCTCGAAAGATTCTGAATTTGGGTATGAGATCAATAGTAAATAGCGAATTTGGTAGCGCGTCGGAGGGAGATGATGTCTGTCCAAGCGACTTTCAATAATGGGTAGTTGCTGTAGGTAGATAGTTTTCATGGATTTTATACAAAAGTAGTTGATCCGAAATAAACTTTCTTCAAAGTTCAAAACTCAATCGTAAATAGCGAATTTGATAGCGCGTCGGAGGGAGATGATGCAGTGAATTTTAATGGATGGGATCACTAACAGCAACCAAACTACCACGCCAAACCCGATGCCACCGAAACAGTCCATTTTCGCAATTAACTCTTTCTTTTTATAAAATGTTGGTCCTGAGAAGAACCAATTTTCTATTCCCAATGTTCCTTTCCAACTAACTGACACCACAATTTGTAATAAATTTTGATAATTTGGTGCGGGATCGCCACAGTGCTATTTTTATGGTCAACCTTTTCTTCATATGAAATTCTGGTTCGTTGAGGTTGAATGATCTGCAGCAACACATCGAGCACCACCACCAATGCGATGGATTTTCTTTGAAAATGTTATTAGCGCCTCCATGATGCTGTGTCCGCTCCGCTACAATCGCTTTGATGCGTCTGCTATGCGTGAAATCTTGTTCAAACTGAGGATTAGATCCAAACCCGCAAGTGATTGATTTTTGATGTCTGTGCTAGTGATGCATGTACGTGATTGGTTAGTTTACCTATTTCTAAACTTTTTATCAATTATCGATAATAAATAGTTGAAAATCAGTATTTTCAAATAAATACAAAGAAGCGTTGACTCATCCTTGATCGAATGGTCCAAAAAAATTGAAAATCCATCGAGAAACGGCTTAGATATTAAAGTTTAAAGTCTATCATATTTTCGTGACGGTCCCCGATTTTCGCAATCGTAAAGTGTACCCCAATATAGAAAACACAGACGTAGTCCTACGTCAAAAAAATAGCATAAAACTCAAAGGTGCAGCCCAATCGGGTTGTACGCAAAGGTGACGTAGGACTACGTAGCTATTCGAAAATGATGGTATTTACCATAATAATTTGTCTCGTTTTATTAACATTGAGCAAACTGCTCGGAGGCCAACTCAATCAAGAAGTCGATTAGTTGTTCCAAGTTGGATGGACTTTGAGTCTCTAACCGTGGAATTAACATGACTCATCGACCGCTAAAGCCACTCGACTGGCTTTCAATCGGGGACATCACAATCCTTACTTTGCCACGTACGCTTACATCGCGGGCGAAAACCAAATGTTGCAAATAAATGTTTTTCCGTTTGGTTTCACGCCACTGCTTATTTCTCCTTTATTTCGTCAATTTTTGAGGATGATGTCCTCCAAAAGGCCTTTATAGAAAAGGTTGATCCGACAATCCGATATGAACTTTCTTCAAAGTGCAAAACTCAATCGTTACTAGCAAATTTGATAGCGCATCGGAGGAGATGATGTAGTGAATTTTAATGAATGGGATCACTAACAGCAACCAAGCTACCACGCCAAACCCAATGCCACCGAAACAGTCCATTTTCGCAATTAACTCTTCCTTTTCGTAAAATGTTGGTCCTGAGAAGAACCAATTTTCTTTTCCCAATTCATATTCCAATCACTAACTGCATTCAATCGCTTGTGTAAATTTGCAGCATTGCCACACTGCCACCCACTTCGTGCTGCTGTGTCCGCTTCGCTGCATAGAATGTCGAACCGCCTTCTGTGAAATTCCGATCAAAATGGCTCGGGCGCGCCGAACTTTTTTTTTCACTTAAATTCAATTTATTTTCATTTTCTTTTTGTGTTCATACAATAGTGTATCAGTTTAAGTGTTTGGCCACCTGGCCCTTCATCTTCATTTGTTTTTCTTGTTTGTTTTGTAAGGGTAATTGTTTTGTGTTCAATTTTTACATGTTAGCCTTGAGGAGGCATTAGTTAATTTTAAAATTTGATAACCTAACTAACTATTTACACTAATATTTACAATAAAAATTTGATAACCTAGATTGGAACTAGTGCCCTAATTGGAGCCTGATCCGAATGCAAGCAACGGACCCTAAACTTTTCTTTACACTCACCAAAGCGTTCATGTAAGGTTTTTATTCCGGCCAGACGGTGGACCTCGGATGTTCTTGTCCTGGGAGGGGTGTTGAGGATCATCCTCAGGAATTTGTTTTGGACCCGTTGAAGTTTGAGGTGGTGGGTTTTAGCGCAGCTCTCCCAGACCGGCATGCCATATTCGATCACAGGGAGGATGATTTGCTTGTAGACAGCAAGCTTATTTTTCAGGGACAATGACGACCGGCGGTTGATCAAAGGGTACAGAAGTTTCAACAAAACGTTACACTTTGTCACCGTTTTGTCAACCTGTTGCCTGAAAATAAGCTTGCTGTCGAGGGTCAAGCCAAGGTAGTCGGCCTCATTGGCCCATTCCACAGTCGTGCCATTGAGGATGATTTTACAGTCCCCAGGCGGAACAAGTTTAGGGGATTTGGAGTCTTCGCCGCGTTGATACAGATCTTCCAGCTGGTGAGATACTCTGTCAGGGCATCCAGGCCTCGTTGGAGTTTTGCCACTAGCGCTCTGATCACTCTACCGTTGTAGACGATGGATGTGTCATCTGCGAACAGAGACAGAATGCCGCCTTCTGGAGGTTCAGGCATGTCGGAGGTGAACAGATTGAAAAGCAGGGGCCCGAGGATACTGCCCTGGGGAACGCCTGCGACGATGTTGTGCGCATTGGAACTCGCTCCGCTGATTGAGACCCGGAATGTCCTTGCCGACAGGTAATTGTTGATGATTTTCACCAGGTAGCTGGGAAGATTGTAGCGTTGTAGTTTGTACACCAGGCCATCATGCCATACATTGTCAAATGCCTTCTCGACATCGAGTAAGGCCATGGCGGATGTTTTCGAGACAAATTTGTTCCGTCTGAGGACGTTGGTAACTCAGGTCAGTTGGTGTACAGTTGACCGACCGCGTCGGAAACCAAACTGTTCCTCGAGCAAGATGTTGAGATTTTCGGCAGACTCAAGTAACCGATGATGAATAGCTTTTTCGAATAGCTTGGATAACCCTGAGAGAAGGCTGATGGGTCGATAACTTTTGGGGGAGGAAGGATCCTTCCCAGGCTTCCGGATGGGGATGACTTTCGCTGACTTCCAGGACGATGGGAAGTAGCTAAGCCGGAGACACTGATTAAAGATCAGCGAGAGGTGCTCAAAGAACGGAGCACTCATGTGTTTGAGCTCGAGATTTAGGATGCTGTCGAAGCCTGGGGCCTTCATGTTCTTCGACGATTTGATATAGGCCGTCAATTCGTCAGCTGAGATCTCCAACTCCTCCGAGAAGTCGTTGGGAATCAAATGGATGTTGTTAGCATGCTCGTTGACGGCTGCTTCGTGTGGACTGACGATGTTCTGCCCAAGATTGTGTGAGCTGACGAAGTGACGACCTATTTCAGCGACCTTCTCTGCAGGAGTTATCAAGCGATCCTTAGAGCCATTATTGTCTAGTGGGATCAAAGGTGGAATGGGCCGAGGCTTGGATTTTAGAATTTTGGTCATTTTCCAGAACGGCTTAGCATAATCTGGGAGAGTGCGGATCTTATTCGAGAAGTCGTTATTTCTGAGGTCCACCATTCTGGCCTTGATAATTTTTGTGATTCGATTGCGAGTGACATTCCGCAATCGAATCAAATCTTTGGTGAGTGTATCGATGTTTAGGAGTTGCTTACCTGCCGAGCCGTCGGTACGTGTTGCTGTCGGGCCGCCGTGATCGCCTCCTCGATAGCGCACAGCTGGCGGTCGATACTTTCCGGCGTCTCCGGACGCACCTCGTAGTCGACGGTGTTATCGACGCTCTGCTGGAAACGCTGCCAGTTCACTCGGTGGTAGTTCCGCCGTAACTGCTGGTGCCGATTGACCGAGGAGCCCAGTTCCGCCACCACCGGATAGTGATCCGAACTGAGCTCCTGGTATACAACCGGCTGCGAGACGTGGTCACTCAGGTTTGTTACGTAGAGGTCGAGCGTTGCGTGGGCACCGGACCGACTCAGCCGAGTGGGGAATCCGGGCTCAGGATCGTGTAGTGGCCTTCCTCCATGTCGTTGCTCCAGATGGTGCCGTTTCGATTGCCGCGACTGTTGCCCCAGGCTTGATGTTTGGCATTCAAGTCGCCGGCAATGATATACTGGCCTTGCCTCCGCGTCAGCTTGACGATGTCCCTCTGAAGGGCAGCCGATGATCCATCGCCGGCTTTGGCTTGCGTTGGACAGTACGCCGCGATGAGCGCGATTGTGCCGACCGAAGTGGTGATTTCGACACCGATGGCCTCGATGACACCGAGCTGGAAGCTTGGAAGCAGACGACAGTTGATGTTGTAGCGAAGAGCGATGGCCACACCACCTCCCCTGGTCGGCCGGTCGAGTCGCACGATGCGGAAGTCCGGGATGTTGATGTTCACCTCCGGTTTTAGGTGCGTTTCTGTGATGAACGACACGTCTATTTCCTTCTCCTCAAGGAAATCCTTCAGCTCAATTGTTTTATGTACTCTTTAGTGAGCAAGCGTTCAAGTTGACCAGGCGCACCCGAGCAGCCATTTTCAATGATGAACATGCCAAGAGTGAAGACCTGGTCGAAGCGGAATTTTCAGCCGCGCAGCCGAGTGGCGAGTTGCACGAATATCGGCATCAGTTGCTCCGGAGTGTACAGTGGGTCAGATTCTTCCGGTGGGACGGCTTCGTTCTCCGACTGCCGACGAAGCCCAGGAGGAGGGAGCGGGGGCCATTCGCTGGTGAATGGTGCCGACGATGCTGGAGCTTGGATCGATGCAGCTGCCGCTGCCAGTCGCTTGTGCGACTGTAGCGGTGGGAGTATTGAAATCATACGACGGGGAGCCGGGATGGCTGGAAAGTTCTCCTCGTTGATTACAAGAACACGGTTCTTCTTCGGAATGGTCCTGGTGGAAGCCTTCTTCCGGATTTCCAGGAACTCGGCTCGCTTTGGGCAGCCTTTTGTGGTGGCCCGATGTTTGTCGCCGCAGTTGGCGCACTTGGGATCAGCCACCTCCATCTTGTCCCACTCTTCGGTCGGATGGGGTTCGCCACACTTGTTGCAGCGCGGCTTCATGCGCAGTTCCTGGTGCCGTGCCCGAAATTGAAGCAGTTGATGCACTGCGTGACGTCGCGGTGCACTGGCCGATATCGCTCCCAGTCAACGACGGTGTAATTTATAACGCCAACCAGCTTCAGGTCCTTCCAGGTAGTGGAGCCGTGCTCCAGATGGATCAGGTAAAGCTGGTCGCGATATTTCCTCGCCTTGTCGTGACGAGCGATCTTGTGGACGGCTACTGGCTTCAGTCCGCAACTTTCAAGCTCTGCTTGGAGCTCTTCCTCCTTCATGTCGTGAAGTCCTCGCAGCAAAGCCTTGAGCGGCTTCGTGCCGGGGTGGTCATGAGTGTAGTACTCATACTTGTGGACCTCGAGGAACTCCACGACGGATTGATGATGGTCCCTGTTGGCCGGCATCACTTTCACGCCCTCGCTGCAGAGCCGAAAGGTACATTTCAGCCCCTTAGCGATCAGCCGGCGAATTTTTGGGCGTAAATCCGGCGGATCGCCCTTCACAAACACGGGCGGGCACTTCTCCTTCCGCTCCGGTTGCACCTGTGGCAGCTGCGATTGCTGCTTCTTCCTCTTTTTCGGCGGATTGCCGGCGTCATCAAGCGGCAACGGCGAGAACACGTTGCTCTGCAAAAGCTGCTTGGAGGGGTTACCCGCGCCTCCAAGAGCAGTGCGCTTAGGCACTTTTCCAGCGACCGAATCGGCCACCGAGTCTCCCATGACGGGTCCGGGAGAAAATAACGCCAACGCGACAAGCGAAAACGTAAACAGCGAAAGAACGAGAAAAAACACTTCGAAAAAACGCGCGAGCAAAAAACACGTCCGTACGTGTTGCTGTCTCGAACTGGAATGAGCGTGTCTGCTGTAAGATGATGCGCGCGCCGAATAGCAGCTTTCTTGTATTTAATCAATTAAGCCCGTTAGCCCCGCCCCTTTGTGATCTTATATGGGTGTAAATAAAATGTGCACACATAACGATTAATGAAGGGGCGGGGCTAATGGAATTACTTCATTAGATATAAGAAAGCTGCTTTTAAACGCGCGCGAGCCATTTTGATTGGGATTCAGCAGCAGACAACGGACGTTTCGGAGAATGACAAATTCTAAGAATCTTATGAAATTTTCTCACAAGATTCTGAATTTGGTTATGAGCTGTTGGTTATCTAAGATGCGTATTGTTGCAAAGAGTAACAACAGAAATTGGACTCAAGACGAAGTTTCTTCATATTACCAAACATTATCTCTTGGCATCTGTCTGTCCGAGCGACGTTCACCGATGGGTGGATGCTGTAGATAGTTTCCACAGAGGTTGCGTCTTCATTGATTTTATACAAAAGAAGGTTGATCCGACTATCCGAAATAAACTTTCTTCAAAGTACAAAACTCAATCGTAAATAGCGAATTTGATAGCGCGTCGGAGGGAGATGATGCAGTAAATTTGAATGGATGGAATCACTAACAGCAACCAAGCTACCACGCCAAACCCGATGCCACCAAAACAATCCATTTTCGCAATTAACTCTTTCCATAAAATGATGGTCCTGGGATGAACCAATTTTCTTTTCCCAATGCGCCCTCTGTCCAATAACTAACTGCATCCAATCGCTTGTCGACACCTTGCGTTGCAACTGTCCGACCGCCACTTGATGATTTTTCGCTAAGCCTCCAAAAGTAGAAACAAATTTTCAGCATTGTCACCCACTCCTTCGTGCTGCTGTGTCCTGCATCGAATGTCGAACCGCACTATGTGAAATCCTGATCAAAATGGCTCGTGCACGCCGGAAAGCAGCTTTCTTGTATTTAATAAATTAAGCTCGTTAGCCCCGCCCCTTTGTGATTTGATATGGGTGTAAATATAATGTGCACTCATAACGATTAATGAAGGGGCGGGGCTAATGGAATTACTTCATTAGATATAAGAAAGCTGCTTTTCGGCGCGCGCGAGCCATTTCGATCGAGATTCCGCAGACAACGGACCGTTCGAAGAATGACAAATTCTAAGAATCCTATGAAATTTTCTCGATTCTGAATTTGGTTATGAGATGTAGTTTATCTTAGATGCGTATTGTTGCGAGGCATAACAGCAGAAATTTGACTCAAGACGAAGTTTCTTCATATTGCGAAAAATTAGCTTTCGGCATCTGTCTGTCCGAGCGACGTTCACCGATGGGTGGTTGCTGTAGATAGTTTCCACTGAGGCAGCGTCTTCATTGATTTTATACAAAAGAAGGTTGATCCGACTATCCGAAATAAACTTTCTTCAAAGTGTAAAACTCAATCGTAAATAGCGAATTTGATAGCGCGTCGGAGGGAGATGATGTAGTGAATTTTAATGGGTGGAATCACTAACAGCAACCAAACTACCACGCCAAACCCGATGCCACAGAAACAGTCCATTTTTGCAATTAACCCAAGTAACAATTTTCATGCTTGTTAGATTTATTTGATTCTTATAGCGAATTTATGACCGCAGTCATCATGGCTAGTTGCTCAGATTTATTGGCGATCTTATTGCTATCAATAAACCTCTAATAAATCTGCTCGAAAAGCTTCAAACGTCAAATGACGACTGGTCTTGTTAGCAGCTCTACGGTTGTAACGAAGAGCACAATAAGTCCAATTTTCAAAGCTTGATCAAAGCCATAATTTTGGGTCGTAATGTGGTCAAATTAATAACCCCAATAAGAGTATTTACATTGCAAAGGGTTTATAACGGTGTTCAATAAGAGCAACATTTTTCTGATCGAAATCTATGATGGCCATATTGGAAATGGAGAACCATCTTCACGTCAGTGAAATTTATCACTGGAATTTATGATTAGACGGTGTTTTCGCCGCAAAAGACACGTTTTGTTAAAAGATATCGAAAACAAACATATTTGGGTGTAATATCAATAAATTTAGTGAAGATTTACGTTATTGATGTTATAATAATTTTGAATTTATTGCCCAAAACTATATTATTTTGCGGGCGCGTAGTGTTTAATCTCATTTTTGCACTAGCTTTCACCATGAAATCGAGCGCGCACCTCATTTCCATGAAAGTACATTGGAAAAAAAAACTTAAAAAGTATTATTTTGTAGTCATCCTTATAATGATTTTCATCAACACTTTAGTTTGTTATTTTTTGTTTTGCAAGGTTTTGTTATACTCTTATAAGAGGTTTGTAGTGGTAATCTAGAGAGGGCCATTTGGACATATCTTACTCTTATAGTGGTCATCAGAAGGTAATCCTGTAGTAGTGGGTTTTATTGCCAGTTCTTGTAATTCGATCTTGAGAACCATTCCTAGAGCGGAATAAAACTTGATATGTTACTTGGGAACTCTTTCTTTTCGCAAAATGTTGGTCCTGAGAAGAACCAATTTTCTTTTCCCAATGTTCCTTTCCAACTAACTGACACCACAATTTGTAATAAATTTTCAGCATCGGCACTGGCGGTGCGGGATCGCCACAGTTCTCTTTTGACGTAGGACTACGTCTGTGTTTTCTATATTGGGGTACACTTTACGATTACGAAAATCGGGGACCGTCACGAAAATATGATAGACTTTAAACTTTAATATCTAAGCCGTTTCTCGATGGATTTTCAATTTTTTTGGACCATTCGATCAAGGATGAGTCAACGCTTCTTTGTATTTATTTGAAAATACTGATTTTTAACTATTTTTTATCGAAAATTCATAAAAAGTTTGAAAATAGGTAAACTAACCAATCACGTACATGCATCACTAACACACTAACACATCAAAAATCAATCACTTGCGGGTTTGGATCTGATCCTCAGTTTGAACAAGTTTTCACGCATAGCAGACGCATCAAAGCGATCGTAGCGGAGCGGACACAGCATCACGGAGGCGCTAATAACATTTTCAAAGAAAATCCATCGCATTGGTGATGGTGCTCGATGTGTTGCTGCAGATCATTCAAACTCAACGAACCAGAATTTCATATTAAGAAAAGGTTGATCATAAAAATAGCACTGTGGCGATCCCGCACCGCCAGTACCGATGCTGAAAATGTATTACAAATTGTGGTGTCAGTTAGTTGGAAAGGAACATTGGGAAAAGAAAATTGGTTCTTCTCAGGACCAACATTTTATAGAAAGAAAGAGTTTATTGCGAAAATGGACTGTTTCGGTGGCATCGGGTTTGGCGTGGTAGCTTGGTTGCTGTTAGTGATTCCATCCATTAAAATTTTCTACATGATCTCCCTCCGACGCGCTATCAAATTCGCTATTTACGATTGAGTTTTGAACTTTGAAGAAAGTTTATTTCGGATCAACTTTCTTTTGTATTAAATCCATGAAGACGCCACCTTTGTGAAAACTATCTACCTACAGCAACTACCTTTTAGTGAACGTCGCTTGGACAGACAGATGTCAAGAGATAATGTTTGGTAATATGAAGAAACTTCGTCTTGAGTCAAATTTCTGTAGTTATGCCTCGCAACAATACGCATCTTAGATAAACAACATCTCATAACCAAATTCAGAATCTTTCAAGAAAGTTTCATTGGATTCTTTGAATTCATAATTCTTCGAACGGTCCGTTGTCTGTGGAAACCCGATGGAAATGGCTCGCGCGCGCCGGAAAGCAGCTTTCTTATATCTAATGAAGTAATTCCATTAGCCCCGCCCCTTCATCAATCGTTATGAGTGCACATTATATTTACACCATATCAGCTCACAAAGAGACGGGGCGCTAGCATCTAGAATCTGAATTCCAGTTCGAAACAGCAACACGTACGGACGTGTTTTTTTGCTCGCGCATTTTTTCGAAGTGTTTTTTCTCGTTCTTTCGCTGTTTACGTTTTCGCTGGTCGCGTTGGCGTTATTTTCTCCCGGACCCGTCATGGGAGACTCGGTGGCCGATTCGGTCGCTGGAAAAGTGCCTAAGCGCACTGCTCTTGGAGGCGCGGGTAACCCCTCCAAGCAGCTTTTGCAGAGCAACGTGTTCTCGTCGTTGCCGCTTGATGACGCCGGCAATCCGCCGAAAAAGAGGAAGAAGCAGCAATCGCAGCTGCCGCAGGTGCAACCGGAGCGGAAGGAGAAGTGCCCGCCCGTGTTTGTGAAGGGCGATCCGCCGGATTTACGCCCAAAATTCGCCAGCTGATCGCTAAGGGGCTGAAATGTACTTTTCGGCTCTGCAGCGAGGGCGTGAAAGTGATGCCGGCCAACAGGGACCATCATCAATCCGTCGTGGAGTTCCTCGAGGTCCACAAGTATGAGTACTACACTCATGACCACCCCGGCACGAAGCCGCTCAAGGCTTTGCTGCGAGGACTTCACGACATGAAGGAGGAAGAGCTCCAAGCAGAGCTTGAAAGTTGCGGACTGAAGCCAGTAGCCGTCCACAAGATCGCTCGTCACGACAAGGCGAGGAAATATCGCGACCAGCTTTACCTGATCCATCTGGAGCACGGCTCCACTACCTGGAAGGACCTGAAGCTGGTTGGCGTTATAAATTACACCGTCGTTGACTGGGAGCGATATCGGCCAGTGCACCGCGATGTCACGCAATGCACCAACTGCTTCAATTTCGGGCACGGCACCAGGAACTGCCGCATGAAGCCGCGCTGCAACAAGTGTGGCGAACCCCATCCGACGGACGAGTGCGACAAAATGGAGGTGGCCGATCCCAAGTGCGCCAACTGTGGCGACAAACATCAGGCCACCACAAAGGGCTGCCCAAAGCGAGCCGAGTTCCTGGAAATCCGGAAGAAGGCTTCCACCAGGACCATTCCGAAGAAGAACCGTGTTCCTGTAATCAACGAGGTGAACTTTCCAGCCATCCCGGCTCCCCGTCGTGTGATTCCAATACTCCCACCGCTACAGCCGCACAAGCGACTGGCAGCGGCAGCTGCATCGGTCCAAGCTCCAGCATCGTCGGCACCATCCACCAGCGAATGGCCCCGCTTCCTCCTCCTGGGTTCCGTCGGCAGTCGGAGAACGAAGCCGTCCCACCGGAAGAATCTGCCCCGCTGTACAGCCCGGAGCAACTGATGCCAATCTTGCCACTCGGCTGCGCAGTTGCAAAACCCGATGCAACCAGGTCTTCATTCTTGGCATGTTCATCATTGAAAATGGCTGCAAAAGTCAGCCTAATCAACTGGCACGCTTGCTCGCTTAAGAGCAAAACCATCGAGCTGAAGAATTTCCTTGAGAAGAAGGAAATAGAGTGGCGTTCATCACCGAAACGCACTTAAAACGAATGTGAACGTCAACATTCCGGACTTTCGCATCGTGCGACTCTACCGGCCGACCAGGGGAGGTGCTGTGGCCATCGCTCTTCGCTACAACATCAACTGTCGTCTGCTTCCAAGCTTCCAGCTCAGTGTCATCGAGGCCATCGGTATCGAAATCACCACTTCGGTCGGCACAATCGCGCTCATCGCGGCGTACTGTCCAACGCAAGCCAAAGCCGGCGATGGATCATCGGCTGCCCTTCGGAGGGACATCGTCAAGCTGACGCGGAGGCAAGGCCAGTATATCATTGCCGGCGACTTGAATGCCAAACATCAAGCCTGGGGCAACAGTCGCGGCAATCGAAACGGCACCATCTGGAGCAACGACATGGAGGAAGGCCACTACACGATCCTGAGCCCGGATTCCCCACTCGGCTGAGTCGGTCCGGTGCCCACGCAACGCTCGACCTCTACGTAACAAACCTGAGTGACCACGTCTCGCAGCCGGTTGTATACCAGGAGCTCAGTTCGGATCACTATCCGGTGGTGGCGGAACTGGGCTCCTCGGTCAATCGGCACCAGCAGTTACGGCGGAACTACCACCGAGTGAACTGGCAGCGTTTCCAGCAGTGCGTCGATAACACCGTTGACTACGAGGTGCGTCCGGAGACGCCGGAAAGTATCGACCGCCAGCTGTGCGCTATCGAGGAGGCGATCACGGCGGCCCGAGAGCAACACGTACCGACGGCTCGGCAGGTAAGCAACTCCTTAAACATCGATACACTCACCAAAGATTTGATTCGATTGCGGAATGTCACTCGCAGGCAGTTTCAGCGTACTGGACTGCCGGAGCTTAAGGCACGCTGCAATCGAATCACAAAAATTATCAAGGCCAGAATGGTGGACCTCAAAAATAACGACTTCTCGAATAAGATCCGCACTCTCCCAGATTATGCTAAGCCGTTCTGGAAAATGACCAAAATTCTAAAATCCAAGCCTCGGCCCATTCCACCTTTGATCCCACTTGACAATAATGGCTCTAAGGATCGCTTGATAACTCCTGCAGAGAAGGTCGCTGAAATAGGTCGTCACTTCGTCAGCTCACACAATCTTGGGCAGAACATCGTCAGTCCACACGAAGCAGCCGTCAACGAGCATGCTAACAACATCCATTTGATTCCCAACGACTTCTCGGAGGAGTTGGAGATCTCAGCTGACGAATTGACGGCCTATATCAAATCGTCGAAGAACATGAAGGCCCCAGGCTTCGACAGCATCCTGAATCTCGAGCTCAAACACATGAGTGCTCCGTTCTTTGAGCACCTCTCGCTGATCTTTAATCAGTGTCTCCGGCTTAGCTACTTCCCATCGTCCTGGAAGTCAGCGAAAGTCATCCCCATCCGGAAGCCTGGGAAGGATCCTTCCTCCCCCAAAAGTTATCGACCCATCAGCCTTCTCTCAGGGTTATCCAAGCTATTCGAAAAAGCTATTCATCATCGGTTACTTGAGTCTGCCGAAAATCTCAACATCTTGCTCGAGGAACAGTTTGGTTTCCGACGCGGTCGGTCAACTGTACACCAACTGACCCGAGTTACCAACGTCCTCAGACGGAACAAGTTTGTCTCGAAAACATCCGCCATGGCCTTACTCGATGTCGAGAAGGCATTTGACAATGTATGGCATGGTGGCCTGGTGTACAAACTACAACGCTACAATCTTCCCAGCTACCTGGTGAAAATCATCAACAATTACCTGTCGGCAAGGACATTCCGGGTCTCAATCAGCGGAGCGAGTTCCAATGCGCACAACATCGTCGCAGGCGTTCCCCAGGGCAGTATCCTCGGGCCCCTGCTTTTCAATCTGTTCACCTCCGACATGCCAGAACCTCCAGAAGGCGGCATTCTGTCTCTGTTCGCAGATGACACATCCATCGTCTACAACGGTAGAGTGATCAGAGCGCTAGTGGCAAAACTCCAACGAGGCCTGGATGCCCTGACAGAGTACCTCACCAGCTGGAAGATCTGTATCAACGCGGCGAAGACCCAGGTCATCATTTTCCCCCACTCCAAATCCCCTAAACTTGTTCCGCCTGGGGACTGTAAAATCATCCTCAATGGCACGACCGTGGAATGGGCCAACGAGGCCGGCTACCTTGGCTTGACCCTCGACAGCAAGCTTATTTTCAGGCAACAGGTTGACAAAACGGTGACAAAGTGTAACGTCTTGTTGAAACTACTGTACCCTTTGATCAACCGCCGGTCGTCATTGTCCCTGAAAAATAAGCTTGCTGTCTACAAGCAAATCATCCTCCCTGTGATCGAATATGGCATGCCGGTCTGGGAGAGCTGCGCTAAAACCCACCACCTCAAACTTCAACGGGTCCAAAACAAATTCCTGAGGATGATCCTCAACACCCCTCCCAGGACAAGAACATCCGAGGTCCACCGTCTGGCCGGAATAAAAACCTTACATGAACGCTTTGGTGAGTGTAAAGAAAAGTTTAGGGTCCGTTGCTTGCATTCGGATCAGGCTCCAATTAGGGCGCTAGTTCCAATCTAGGTTATCAAATTTCTTATTGTAAATATTAGTGTACATAGTAGTTAGGTTATCAAATTAAAAAAAACACACCAGCGCCTCCTAAAGGCCGTCATGATATATCATATTAACACTTAAATAACAATGTAAACATAAAAATTTAAAATTGAAGTTGGAGGGCCAAGCCGGCCGAGCACTGTACATGTAAAAAAAAAAAAAAAAAAAAAAAAAAAAAAAAAAAAAAAAAAAAAAAAGACGGGGCTTACGGTTTTGATTTATTAAATACAAGAAAGCTGCTGTTCGGTGCGCGCGAGCCATTTTGATCGGAATTCCACAGAAGGCGGTTCAACATTCGATGCAGCGAACGGACACAGCAGCACGAAGTGGGTGGCAGTTTGGCAATGCTGCAAATTTACACAAGCGATTGGATGCAGTTAGTTATTGGAATGGGAATTGGGAAAAAAATTGGTTCTTCTCAGGGCCAACATTTTACGAAAAGAAAGTGTTAATTGCGAAAATGGACTGGCTCCGCTGATAGACCCGGAAGGTCCTTGCCGACAGATAATTGTTGATGATTTTCACCAGGTAGCTGGGAAGATTGTAGCGTTGTAGTTTGTACACCAGACCATCATGCCATTCATTGTCAAATGCCTTCTCGACATCGAGTAAGGCCATGGCGGATGTTTTTGAGACAAATTTGTTCCGTCTGAGGACGTTGGCAACTCGAGTCAGTTGGTGTACAGTTGACCGACCGCGCCGGAAACCAAACTGTTCCTCGAGCAAGATGATGAGATTTTCGGCAGACTCAAGTAACCGGTGATGAATAGCTTTCTAGAATAGCTTGGATAACCCTGAGAGAAGGCTGATGGGTCGATAACTTTTGGGGGAGGAAGGATCCTTCCCAGGCTTCCGGATGGGGATGACTTTCGCTGACTTCCTGGACGATGGGAAGTAGCTGAGCCGGAGACACTGATTAAAGATCAGCGAGAGGTGCTCAAAGAACGGAGCACTCATGTGTTTGAGCTCGAGATTCAGGATGGTGTCGAAGCCTGGGGCCTTCATGTTCTTCGATTATTTGATATAGGCCGTCAATTCGCCAGCTGAGATCTGCAATTCCTCCGAGAAGTCGTTGGGAATCAAATGGATGTTGTTAGCATGCTCATTGACGGCTGCTTCGTGTGGACTGACGATGTTCTGCCCAAGATTGTGTGAGCTGACGAAGTGACGACCTATATGAGCCACCTTCTCTGCAGGAGTTATCAAGCGATCCTTAGAGCCATTATTGTCTAGTGGGATCAAAGGTGGAATGGGTCGAGGCTTGGATTTTAAAATTTTGGTCATTTTCCAGAACGGCTTAGCATAATCTGGGAGAGTGCGGATCTTATTCGAGAAGTCATTATTTTTGAGGTCCACCATTCTGGCCTTGATAAATTTTGTGATTCGCTTTGGCACGCGCGCGCCGGAAAGCAGCTTTCTTATATCTAATGAAGAAACTCCATTAGCCCCGCCCCTTCAATAATCGTTATGAGTGCACATTATATTTACAACCATGGAGATCACAAAGGGGCGGGGATGACGGGCTTAATTTATTGAATACAAGAAAGCTGCTTCCCGGCACGCGCGAGCCATTTTGATCGGGATTCAGCGGAAAGAGCGTAATGAGCGATTCGACAAAATTTGATGCAACGGAACGGACACAGCAGCATGAAGGCGTGGATAGCAGTGGCAATGCTGAAAATTTTCTCCAAATGGTGGAGGCTTAGCGAGAAATCATCAAGTGGCTGTCGGACAATTTCAACGCAAGGTGCTGCCAAGCGTTTGGATGCAGTTAGTTATTGGAAAGACGCATTGGGAAAAGAAAATTGGTTCTTCTCAGGACCAGCATTTTATAGAAAGAAAGAGTTAATTGCGAAAATGGATTGTTTCGGCGGCATCAGGTTTAGCGTGATAGCTTGGTTGCTGTTAGTGATTCCATCCGTTCAAATTAATTGCATAATCTTCCTCCGCCGCGCTATCAAATTTGCTAGTTACGATTGAGTTTTGCACTTTGGAGAAAGTTCATATCGGATTGTCGGATCATCCTTCTTTTGTAAAAAGACCTTTTTGGAGGACACCATTCTCAAAAATGGCCACAATAAAGGAGAAATAAGCAGAATCAGAATTGGCGTGAAACCAAACGCAAATATATTTATTTGCAACGTTTGGTTTTCGCCCGCGATGTAAGCGTACGTGGCAAAGTAAGGACTGTGATGTCCCCGACTGAAAGCCAGTCGAGTGGCTTCAGCGGCCGATGAGTCATGTTAATTTCATGGTTAGAGACTCAAAGTCCATCCATCTGGGAACAACTATTCGACTTCTTGATTCAGTTGGCCTCCGAGCAGTTTGCTCAATGTAAATAAAACGACACAATTTATTATGGCAAATACCATCAATTTCAAATAGCTACGCAGTCCTACGTCACCTTTGCGTACAACCCAATTGGGCTGCACCTTTGAGTTTTTTCTACACGAATGTATCCGTGTTAGTTTTTTTAGCGGATGTATCCTAGTGTTAGCCGACCTCTAATAAAATGTTATTAAGACCTTACATTGTTTGACATTTCCTATGAAATTTTTCGTCTTTTGAAATATATTAGCATCCCAAGTCAGTCGGGCAATAGAACATTCTAGCGTATCGGATAAACCTGTCGTTAGCTGTACGGGTACAAAGGAAATGCCAACTCAATTTTGTATATACGTATTAACCTTAAAATAATTATTTACTCTAAGTACTGAAATAAAATGTTAAAATATTCAATACATGTTCGTTAGGTGAATTGATCAATTAATTCGAACTCTTTAGTGTAAATACTTTCATAGCCATACTTCCCATAAACAATTTTAAGACACTCCTCAGGAAACTAAAAGCATGGAAGTGATCCAAGTGCAAGGCAATATTTAACGAATACTTAATTGATACTCTGTTTCGGAATCGAATTACGAACTAATTACGTTCGAAGATGCTAATTACTTTTTTCTGTATTAATATAAACATCTTCATTTTTTAAATTATTTAACCCGCGAACAAATGACTCACATCTGTCGGTCTACGCAACCGCAGTACGGTGCGATGGAGTACCTAGTACCTTATAACTGGGAATTATCCATACATATCAGCACTACTGCATCGGCCACAGATGGATTCGCAATGAACGAAAAGCAGTCAGCGAGGCAACAGTTACCTCTTTACTGCAGTAGTCAACATCCGTAGCAGCAAACGAAACGCATGTTAAACGCACGAAAAAAGTGCCGAACGAACAGACGCTGCAGTCGGGAGTAACGAACGACTCGAAAGCAAATGAATGAAACTGTCTTACAACGTCACCCGAGAGCAACGTTACCTTTCGTATGATTGCGTGTATGCGACTGTCGCATATGAACCGATAGCACGGCTGTCATGGTTAAACAAAGGCGACAATCATTGGTGGGCTGTAATGATGCGGTACATTTGGAAAGCCTGACAAGAACTATGACATATAATGAAATAAATCACAAAAAATTCCACTATTAGATGAAAAATCGATTGAGAGCTTTTCTTTTTGAGATATTTTTTCCTATATTGCTCATGAAAATTGTTATAATAATGTTTGGGCTGTTATCGCCGATTTTTTATACAAATTAGGTGACGTGAGTGATTTGGATATATTATACATCTTCAAAGGCACGGTCAAGTCAAGTCCTACGTCTACTTCGCGGTTATGTCACAGACTTTACCCACTGTTCGTTTTTTTCCAAGATGGGCCGCTCTCTTATTCGGTTCTTTTTGATGCCCTGATTCTCTGGACAAAATTTCAGTCAAATCGGTCAACGTTTTGACGGTGCTAAACCCGTTGGAATTTTATATGGAAAAATGTATGCAGAAACATCCGGAAACAGTGATTTGCAATTAGACGGTACAATTTACAATGAAGAACTGTGATACTCATTCTGATCTTGAAGAATTTAATACAGAATGTTATGCTGAAAACCGCGAAAATATTAGTCCTTGCCCGGCGAAGTTATTAGCATTTCTCTGCAGTTCGGTTCGAGCAAATTTGGATTCTTTTACCTTTGAAAAGAAATAAATTCACACATATGTACATCACTCCAGTAAAATGGAAAAAGAGCATCAGGGCATCAAATAGAACCGAATAAGAAGGCGGCCCATCAAAAAAATTGCAAAAGTGTAAAGTAATATATCACACAGAGCTGAGTCCGATTTTCAACCGTGAAGCACTTTTAGCGGTAAACATCAATTTAATCAAGGTTAATCAACTTTGTTATGCACATAGTAAACAGTATCACTAACAGACGAACGAATGACTAGATGGAGTAGTAGTCTGACTATGCCATTCTATGTTTTGAATAGTCATGCGATGTTTGTCAAAAATCGGACTGAAATAGATTCATGAAGTTTAATATTTTATGCTCTGGTTGGCGACTCAAAGTCCATCCAACTAGGAGCTAATGTTTGGCTTCTTGATTCAGTTGACCTCCGAGCAGTTTGCCAAATGTGAATAAAGAGACACCTATTATGATGGCAAATAGCATCCATTTCGTATAGCTACGTAATCCTACGTCACCTTTGCAAACAACCCGATTGAGCTGCACCTTTGAGTTTTTGACGTAGGACTTACGTCTTTCTTTACTATACTGGGTGTCATTTAGATTTTTGGAAATCGAGAGCGTTACGCTGGAATGGAAGATTTTGAACGTTACTAGCGCCTTTATCTCTCGATGGATTTTTAAGATTTATAAATCAATCGACTCGGACACTCTCCAGCAATTTGCCTATTTCATTGAAACTTAAGATTATTAACCTTTTGTCTGTGCTCTGGGGTCAATATGACCCCAGGCCACTTTGAGTGGCTGCCATTTTTTTAGTTGTCAACCGATTCTCCTAATTTTTGGTAGTTTGGTGCAACTCGCCGAGATCTGTCTCCTATGTGCAAATTCGCTTGAAAAATCTTGAAAATATGCGCTACAGTGTCCTTTTTTCAAAAAACTTACGTTGTCTGTGCTCTGGGGTCAAATTGACCCCAAATGGAAATTGCTATATTTTTTTAATGTTTGGCCAATTTTGGATTTTCAGGGCTGTTTCGAAAGATAATTTAATCATCTTTCAGGTCGTTACCAAAGATTGACTATGGGTGGGCGGGTACATCGCGGGGAGGGGTTTTCGTAAAAAAGGGTACAAAAACAGTGATTTTTCATGCTTATTTTATTATATCTGAAAATCCTACCTATTTTGAACTGCACCTTTTCAAAAAGGTTATGCAGGAAGGCGTCTGCTTTGACATGAGGCATTGATTAGTTTAGCGCTTGGTCGCTAGGTGGCAGCATATTTGAATTCAATATTTTACACTACTCAAGTAACTCCGATATATGGAATTTTCCTCATTGTAAATATTCTTATCGCACAATTTTGAAATTTGTAAAGATGACGTCTGTAACAAAGTTCGTCTGGTGGCAATAGACTGTCATTTGACGGAATAAATAATAAGGAAATTTACAAATAGGCGGCGCTAGTGTACTTGCAATATTCTTGCATATATGAAATATTGCTTTAGCTTGAGATCCCTCATACCTACACCAAAGTTGTATTCGGCAACATTGTTCAGGATGTCTAGTACTACAAAGCGGTGCTCAATATAATGAGCACTTCTTCTCATTTTTTAATTTGTGTGATAAGAATATTTACACTGAGGAGAATTCTATATATCGGAATATCTTGAGTAGTCTAAAATAATGAATTCAAATATACCACCACCTGGCGACCGAGTTCTAAACTTATCAACGCCTCATGCCAAAGCACATGCCTTCCTGCATAGCCTTTTTAAAAAAGTTGCAGTTCAAAATGGGTAGGATTTTCGGATATAAGTAAAATAATCATGAAAAATCACTGTTTTTGTACCCTTGTTTACTAAAACCCCTCCCCGCGATGTACCCGCCCACCTATAGTCAATATTTGGTAACGACCTGAAAGATGATTAAATTATCTTTCGAAACAGTCCAAAAAATCCAAAATTGGTCAAACATTGAAAAAGTTATAGCAATTTCAATTTGGGGTCAATTTGACCCCAGAGCACAGACAACGTAAGTTTTTTTGAGCACAGACAGAAGGTTAACGATAAGCTATTGAAAATTTCAATTCTTGTCAAATCCAGTAAAAATTTCATATGTAACCAATCCCGTGCGCTCCTAACACGGACATCAGAATGCGGTATGTCACGGGCCTTCGGGTCAATCGAAGATTTTCTTTGTGTATAAAAGAAGCAGTGTCTGTCGTGTTCGAGTCATTACAATTTGTGACAGCAGCGCGTACTGACGTGCTTTTTGCTTGCGCATTTTTTTCGTTTCGTTCGTTCGTTCAGTGGTGTCGGTTGCGATGGATGCAATCGCCCATCGTATCACTCGGAGTTCACGGCTAGAGGCCGATGATGGCTGAGGCAGCGAGGGCAGCGGTGGTGGATGAAGAAGAATAAAATTAGAGAGATTTGGTCTGCTCATCCAGGTGATTGGTTTCATAATCAGGCTTGGCATTGGTCATGACAGTCATTAGTATGCTTAGTTTTTACTCCTGTTGATCGTCGTTACTAAACGCTATGTTAGCAACCAATGCTCCTACCCATAAGCCACCACATCGCGACCAAGAAACCACAGCAAGTGTTTTCAATCATTGACCTTCAGTGGCTCTGACCGTTGTTGTTTTGATGGTCGCGACTAAAATGTTCTCGAGCTTTTATTAATATATTTAAGACTGATATAAACAATTTCGCTACGCAGTTTTTCAAGATGGCCAAATAAAAACAGTATTCTAGAGCACGCATTTTATACTTGCCTAAGATCTCATTAATATCTCCAAAGATAAAATTCAATAAGAAATTTTAATATGTAATTGCAAAAAAACTTGATAAAACTGATGGATCGAGCACAGAATCTTACTATCTGCTGGCGTAAACGCTAACCTTTGCACCATTTGTGATCCGTGACGGTTGTGCACTAATACACGATAATATGACAGATAAATCACAGGTAACTTTGGCCTCATGCCGTAGGTAACTTAACACGTCAACGAGCTTCACGACTGTCTTTGGTTTATCTAGAGAGGGTCATTTTTTGCAAAACATCGTTCGCGTTATCCATGGTAACGAGACGTACTCATTCAATGAAGAGTCGTACCCCACATGGCTTTGGATGTAACTAAAACAAATGACAAGCAAATTATGTCCTCGTCCTGACAACGCGGCTTTGCGATTTGATGAGCCTATTGCGATTGATTTATACTGCAAGTCAAACGTTGCTCTATATTGCTTGACTATGACTATGGACGGTGACCAATGACAAGCCTGGGCTTAATAGTTAGAAACAAAGCAATTCAAATTATGTTTTTAATTATAAGATTTATTTCCAGAGGTTTTGAATAAACAAATTGCTAATAATTCTACACAGCATGGAAGTTATCGTTTCCAATATCAATACCTATAATCAAACTCCATAGATGCAAAAGTAAGAAGTTAAATGTAAAAACGTTACGTTTATACAAGTCCTACGTCTACTCGCGGTTATGTTGAAAACATTACCCATTGCTCGTTTTTATCCTGTAGTAGTTTGCAGCGCCCTTACGATAAAAAGCTTTGAGTAACCTATAACAACTCTCGCGGATCGCTATCGATATTAGCTAATCGCTATTCGCAGAACAATTTTCAAGAGAAGTAAAATTGACTTAACATGAGTGTGCCTCAGACGGTAGTACGTTTTTTGCAAACTGTAACAAGAATGCACGAAATCGGGAGGATGTAGGTAGATAATAAATTTCTTTCAAAATGCTTACGCTGAGTACCGGTGCTGATGATGTTTTGGCACTGCCATAATTCTATTTTTGTGGCTTGTAACAATTGTGCGGTAATAATGCCACTCTTTTACTATCTATCATCATGAATTGAATGCGAATTCTGCAAATCCGTGAAAGTGAAATCGATTGCCATTCATGGATTTTGCATCACCCACCTATAAATTATTGGCTGATATAAGAACTTTGGCCGCATATCGGGTGAATGTTTTGGTGATGAAAGAGAGGTAGAAATATAACATTTAAAAATTTACTTTTATTTTCTTTTACTAGAGACAGCTTTCCTCTTCTTCAATGGCTGTACATTCCAACTGGAACTTGGCCTGCTTCTGAACTTCGTATTCTATTAGCATTTCCTCAGTTATAAATTGAAAGCTTTTCTATGCCAGCCTTTGCATGAGTATGTATCTTGCGTGGCAAGTACAATGGACACACTATGGAGTTGAGAATGTTTCCAACTCCAAAACATCCTAGACCAGACCGAGAATCGAACTCGCCATCTCCGGATTGGCAATCCTACGCCTTTGCTCGCAAGGCTACTGGAGACCCCTAGAGAGACTGTACCGGTTCTAATTTAGTCAATTTCATGAATAAATCATTGAATGAAGGACTGTGTGGGGGTTTCTTAGCTACAATAGAAGGTATGCTTATTAGACTCCCACGCTTGGACGGTAAGGCGAATCAATAGGTTTCGTTAATTTATTCTGGGATGAACCGAATGAATTATACAATTCCTGACAATATACTTACAATGGCAAAACATACTTTTGCTTATAAACAATAAAGACGGATCCATAAACAAATGAAAAACGATCCATAAATAACATCTAAATGTTCCTTAACACGCTACCATAAATCCATAAAATAGTTCAGGAGATTCCATAAAGAATAATTTTTCGATCCATAACTAAGCTAAAATTTAGCTATTAATAGGGAAATATGTTCCATTAACATGGTCAAGAAAAACAATACAATTCTAGGTATTTTCCCATGAACATATGACAAATGATCCTTAAATCTTTGGAAAATGATCCATATAAAACTATATAAGTCATATGATCCATAATTCTAACGATTTGATCCATAACTTTGTTCAAATGATCCATAGTTTTGGTGATATGATCCATACATTTTGATAAATGATCCATAGATTTTATAAAATGTGTGGATCAATTAATATAAATTCATTGGCCTTCTTTACAAACATTATGGATCCCTTTTTTCCAAAAATATGGATCATATAAACAAAATTATGGATCATATTACTGAAATTATGGATCATCATCAGGGTAAAAATTGCGCAAATTTGAAATTTTCTGGATCAAAATATAGTTTTTATGGATCGGTTTTTTTTTAATGGATCATTCATTATGGAATCTCCCGAACTATTTTATGGATTTATGGTAGCGATATATGGATGTTATTTACGGATCGTTTTTAATTTTTTTATGGATCGGATTTGCACATTGAACGGTTCAAAGTAAGGGCTGCCTACTTACAATACAGGCGAGATTAGAATTTGCAAGACACTCATTCACAAGTACCTACTTACTTTTGGTGATTTATCACTGCAGGGCTCTTTGGCATCAACGAACGATTTCTTGGATAGTGAACTTTGTTGAACTTCAGCGCTAGATAGCCATTAGATATTTAGATATAAGTCAAACTAAGGTTTCTATAATCCATACTTTTAAATTTTCTTCGTAAGCTGTAAGGTGTAAGCAAGAGCTTGTGGAAAGATATTCTTAACCTCGTCGCAAACCGTCGTTTGCTAGTATTATCCAGTAATTTAGTCATTAGGTGACCACTAGTTATTCTGCAGAAGAATATTTCAGAAATAGTGGCTGGAAAGGAGTGGAAAAGGAGGACAAGCAAACAATTTGTGTTTTGTATTCGATCGCGCGATTATATACATAGAAGTGTTCGGCTCTGCTTTGTGCGGGCGAGGTAATCAATAAGAAAGTTTTGACGTAGAACTACGTCTGTCTTTTCTATATTGGGGTACACTTTACGATTGCAAAAAATCGAAAAACGTCACGAAAATATGATAGACTTTGATCGTTAATATCTCAGCCGTTTCTCGATGGATTTTCAATTTTCTTGGACCATCCGATCAAGGAAGAGTCAACGCTTCATTCCCGATGTACACTGAAGTCATATTTTACGCGTTTTATTTTTACACGAATCGCTTTTTATGCTATTTTTTTTCACTAGAATTTCGGGATTAACACGATTCATTCAGACATGTTTTGGAATTTATGCGGTTTTTTACGTTGTTTTAATTTACGCGGCCCACATCCTCCGCGTAAAAGCTGACTCCAGTGTGTTACAATATTTATGTAGGATTATTTACTACTGAACACTTGCTAACAGTTTAGCAATCGGTTTTGGTGAATCAGTCAAACTCGTAAGTGCATCGCAAGCTTCTTCTTCCATAGCGCTACATTCCAACTGGAACTTGGCCAGCTTTTCAACTTAGTAATCGATTAGAATAAGGAAAATAAGTTCAAAAGTAGCATTTACCAATGCTTCGAATCGAGATACAATTATCGAACGACTTTTACTCTCTAGAGAGTTTTTATCAATTGATAATTTGGATATGTGTTCCCTTGAGAGTGTTGTTCATCCTTGATTATTTGAAAATTTAATTTTCATCATTCTTTTCAAATTCTGGTCTAAAAATTATATACATCACCATGGTTTGTAATGCTCTCTCAATCTCAGCAGACAATCACGAAAACTACCAGTACTGCCACGTAGTTCAACGTCACCTTTGCGTACAACCCGATTGGGCTGCACCTTTGAGTTTTTATTACATTAATACGGTTTCACTACTTAAGATCTAATTGTAACTAACACTTCCTACTCTGAATAAAGACTGACTGTTCGTTTGCTGATCGAACCCTATTTATTAATTAAATCTGTCTACGCTGCAATACCTGGCCAACGGGGTCGAACTCCTCCAAAACTGCTGACTACACCTTGGTAACAACGGTGACTTGGTGGCGTGGTGACTCGGTGGCGCGATGATGTCTTAGCAAGGGCGGTTATGCTGACCTTGCTGGTTGATCGGAAAGGTTCACGCGTAACTCCTCCGGGGGGTAAGATTGGACGTCCTCGGACAATTTTGTAGAATTCTTAGAAGTTTTCTCAATTCTGCTTGCTTTGTCGTTGATGTGAGGGTAATGAATCTTAAAGACGACTCGTTTCCTGTAAAGACAGATAATTGCTATTGCCAATATTAAAACAGTGGTGGTTGAAAAACCGCCGAAAATTCCAAAAGCCATCTTCTATGCTCGAATTGTTTGAGTTGTACGTGATCAATCCGTTTTCTGTTGCTCAACGTTTGCCAAGTTAACGTTGAAAAGTTTGATTGACTGATGATAGTCTTGTTGATAAGCAATCCTGGGAGTATTCCTTCCAAATGATTTGTTTGTATGGTTATCTCTTTGGAAATGAATGTCTGGTTGTCAATTTTGATGGTGCAATTGATGAAAACTATAAGATAATTTCCTGTTAATGCTCTATCATGCGGTCCGCAATTCGTGGTTAAATTCAGGTTCACTGCGTTGTTTACGAGTACTCTATTTCCTGATAAGAGTTGAAGATTCGTTTGATTTGTAGTTGTTGCGTTGCAATAGCTTACCATTCCCATAATTATCGGGTATACACAAGAGTCGATGAATGGTTTTGCTTCGTGTAGTTGCTGAACGGCGTTTTCTGGATGGTTTGTTGTAAAAAGCTTCTTGTTAGACTTGATCACGTAGTTGGGGGTGTTCGTTAGAACCGTGTTATTTGTGATCAATGGTAAAATTTCGAAAATCTTACAATCTCCATTCGTCTGTAGAAGTTCTAGAATGTAGAGCATCATCTCATTGGTACTGGCTATTTTCGGGGTGGCATAGTTAAGTGCGTCTTCAGGAAACCTTGTCGCAATTCCTTGCTTGTTGAGAATAGATTCTATCAAAAAAATTTCCTTGATTGTTAGTAGCTTGCTGTTCGGTCATGAAACTCGGGCTCGTAGAATGGCGTCTTCGATGTCTTCGAGAATATTGTTTGTTGCGTCCATGGATAGAAGTAAGATTATTGCGTCTATATCCTTCAGTAGTATGGTGTTCAAAGTTGTATGATGATCGATCAATGTATTCACTGTGTCCGAGATTTTCGTAATCCTTTCGTTTATAACATGGTTGATCTGTATCTGCTTGTTGGTCTCGTTGATTAACTCGTTGAAGGTGTTGTTAATGATTCGCAAGTCCTCTGCGTCTGGACTACCTGCGATCCACTTCCAAGCTGTCCCAACGGAGTCCCATCTCTTCTGTCTGCGAGTTTTCTGCAGGGGTTTTAGCTGATATAAGTTGTCTAACAGTTGCCTACTTCTCCGCGCAATTAAATTCGACATTGGAAGGGTTCTATCTATTTTCCTTGAGATATCTAAGAATAAATTCACGTTTTCTTCTAAAACAGTCAAATTTATCGGATGTATCACTTTAACAATGCCTGTTTGAATATAACAATTTCGAACATGTAGCAATAAAAGAGGATCATGATTTAAATTTTTGATTTTCAAGTGCTGACAATTTGCATTCAAAATAATCGAAAATAGTATTAACTTCGTGTACATTTTTACTTTGAGTCTTCTGAATAATTAGAGGTGACTAACGCTCGAATGCTGTAACGAAATCAGAAAAAGAAGAATCGGATTATGAGTTGTATTTCCTAATACGTTTGATTTTACTTTTATGTCTTTTCACGTTTCTGTTATTTTTAAAAGTTTTTTCCTTTATATCGTGTGCTGTCGTGGCTTTTGCTCTAGGATCCAATTTCTTTCTAATATTTGGAATCAAAAATACATCTTGGTTTTCTGGAATTTCTGGTGGATCTTCCCTATTCTGGTTCCTATTAACCTGAACTTGTTTACCTTTCTCTAAGTTAACCTTAACTTTTTCAAATAGTTCTTCTGAATTATTGCGAATTGAATTTGGCTCTCCAATATTGTTATTATTGAATATAATTTCATTTGGGGTAAACTTAGTAACTGAATGAACTGAAGAGTTATAAAGGGAAATGGCTAACAGAACGATAGCTGTAGTGCTAAGATCTGGAAATTTGTATTTGTTGGTGTTTACTATTTCAATAATTGTTGAGTGGGGAATTATAAAGGGAAATGGCTAACAGAACGATAGCTGTAGTACTAAGATCTGGAAATTTGTATTTGTTGGTGTTTACTATTTCAATAATTGTTGAGTGGGTTTTCTCTACTTGTCCGTTTGATTCAGAGCATGACGCGTATTTCAATTCTATGTGCAAATGGTCTAAATAGTTTTTGAGATCAATGGATCTGAAAGTAGTTTCGTGATCCGTAATGATTTGTCTGGGTATTCCGAACGATGCAAAATATTGTGCAAGGGCGTTCTTAACGTCGATCAAGTTTTTCGTCTGCATTGGGATCATTTGAGCGTGTTTGGAAAATGAGTCTACAAAGGATAGGAAATTGTGTTTGTCTATTTGGAAAATGTCCATATGTATTCTATCGAAGGGTCTGTCGCAAATTGGTCTCGGAGAAAGCTTTATGTTATAAGGCTTCCTTTCATACTTGTAAGTGTTGCAAATTTTACAAGTTTTAGTTACTATTTTGATTTTCGAGGTCATTTAAGGAAAAAAATAACTACGTTTAATTTGGTTTTCAACTTCGTTCACACCACGATGAGCACGTTCGTGTTCTTTATTGATTATGGCGTCTTGTCGTTCTTTGTTTGTAACGTCTTCAACTTGTAATTGTGTAATTACGAAGTGTCCGGTCTCGTTAAAGTTTTGACGAAGGACTTACGTCTTGCTTTACTATACCGGGTGTCATTTCAAAATTACTAAATCGGCCGCGTTACGCTGTGTTGAAAGATTTCGAACGTTAATAGCTTTTACGCTAGTGAACAGATTCCTGCAGTAGACCCCTCAATCGACAGCTTTCAAGTATGCCTTTCATATTAATGCTTGATAATATCCGAAACCTTGTTTCAATAGGCCTAAAACTGTTTTCAAAGCAAAACATTGAATTCACGAAAACCTATAAATATGAGTACCGCATCATTCTTGCATCATTCCATTGCCACGTTCTGATTGGTGCAGACGTCAACGAATGAGCTCACGCTAGGTCTGCTAAGAAGGCATAAAATAGCGCAGCGCGAATTTTTCCTCTCAATCTGACCGAAACAGGCAAAGCAATAACAGCATCGCATCGTCGGAATTTTAGAACGGTTGCATCATCGTCTCAGCCACGCATTCGCAAACCTAAAGCCTTTTTAAGAGCAAGGCAGAATCGTCAGCATCATCGGCATTTTCAGCCCGGCATTGTCGAGAAGCCAACAGTAAGCGCGGCACGGCGGTGTGTGACGATAGAGTGTCGACGACAACACTACTGATCAAGTTTTCTCGGCCGATGGCAGCAGCGGTTAAGCGTTTGGTATTCCTGCAGACATCGATTCATAATGTTTTAAACAATCATAAACTCCCAGTTGAACCGCTCAAGAGGAAATTTACATCTAACATTGTGAATGGATCTTTTCAGTACCACTAATATACTTACTAAAGAGTTTTTCGCAATTGAGTCATTTTGAAAATGTAGTACAATCAACTAATTAGAGAGCGTTTGCGTGACAATTTTATTAATTCGCGTTCATGGCGATGAATTGTTACAAAATTCTGTCTTCCTCGCTCACGACAAAAGAAAATGCGTTTCTTATTCTAAGATTTCAACGAAAATTTTTGAAATTTCTCCATTAGAATTCCAAAAATTGTCACTGTTTTGAGTCTAAATATTTCAATTTAAAATTTGATTTATTTGTTGATGTGAATAGGTAAATAGCTACTGAATTTTGTGTAACTTTCAAACGTTTGTATAAAGCTTTTGAATATTCTTGGTTAACGTGATTTTGTGTTTCAGCAAATATACTCTATTACCACTATTACCACTGAAAATCCATTCTGCGCCAAATACGCGCGACCCAAAACTAAATTCTAAGCAAATACACGTTAAATATCAATGCTAAATATTACGCTGAACATTACAACAATTTATTGAACGTCTTTTTTCGAGTTCGCTTTAAAATATTACTGATTTTAAGTATATGTTTTAACTTCAACGTTACAAACGTTTGTACAAAATTGAAAATAGGATTAAGGAAAAAGCAGTTGATATAACAACTCATCTAGATGGTCCTTCTTGGAATTTCTGAAGAAGTCGCTCCAAAATTGTCTGCGGGTGTTTCTCCGAGAACATCTGTGGAAAGGGAAGATCCTTTAATTACGTAACGCAAAAATTGGCCATTTTCAACCCCCCCTCCCCCCTATGTCACACTTTTTGTATGAAGCATCTAAAAATTATGTACGGGTCATCACACTTCGCCCAACCCCCCCCCCCTCTAAGCGTTACATAATTTGTGGACGCTCCCAAATGTCTCCATTCTTGCAAAAGGTTCCCCAGAAATTTATGCGGAATTTCATTTCTTGACGTAGAACTACGTCTGTCTTTTCTATATTGGGGTACACTTTACGTTTTCGAAAAATCAAAAAACGTCACGAAAATATGATAGACTTTGATCGTTAATATCTCAGCCGTTTCTCGATGGATTTTCAATTTTTTTGGACCATTCGATCAAGAAAGAGTCAACGCTTCACTTCACAGCGTACACTGAAGTCATCTTTTACGCGGCTTTTGTACACGATTTGCTTTTTATGCGATTTTGTTTTCACTAGAATTTCGGGATTTCCATGGCTCATTCAGACACATTTTGGTATTTACGCGGTTTTTTACGTTGTTTTAATTCACGCGGCCCACATCCTCCGCGTAAAAACTGACTCCAGTGTGTTACAATATTTAGGTATGATAATATTTAGTATTGCAAACTTGCTAACAGTTTAGCAATAATAATAATATTTGGCAGTTTAGGTTTCGGTGAATCAGTCAATCTCGTAAGTGTATCGCAAGCTTCTTCTTCCATAGCACTACATTCCAACTGGAACTTGGCCTGCTTTTTAAAGTAATCTATTAGCATTGTTTTAGTTATTAATTGAAAGCTTTATATGCCCGATATTGCATGAGTATTGAGTATGTATCTTGTGTGACAAATACAATGGATACACTATGCTCGGGGTGTCGAGAATGTTTCCCATCCGAAAATATCCTAGATTGGATCGAGAATCGAACTCGCCATCTCCGGTTTCTGGACCTTTGTTCGCAAGGTCAACTGGAGACCTCAAGCCAACATAGAAGTCAAATTAATGCAACTTACAGGGCTGCACCAGCTGGTGCAGTTCGTTTCAGCTAACTTACACGCGCGTTTTCTCTCAAAACCTTTAGGGGGTTTGACGGCAGCTTCTCGCTTACGTCTATGGATGCCAGTAGAAAAGCTCGGAATCTTCTTCACTGCTGCAGTGGATGTGTTCTGGGATACTTTCTTCGTTTTTTTTTTGCAGATTCCTAGCTGTCCAAAGTACGACGCAACTCGCATGAAGGAATAATAATTATTAGATATTATTAGATACAGTCTAAATCCCCTACTGAGCCAACTTTTGGTTTATTTCAGGCAGTCCTTCAGTGGGAAGGTTGCCACTATCGAGGCTAATATTTCGTGACCGGACAGATACTTCCTGAATTTTTTTGATGATTTTTGTTCGAGGTAGATTTGATTTCTGTGTCGGTTTGATGAGAAGATTTTGCCAAGGAATGGTATGCAACGCCGATTATTTATCCAAAATAGTTGATGTGAGAAATTTGGACATATTATGTATCTTAAAGGCATGGTCAAGTCAAGTCCTACGTCCACTTAGCGGTTATGTCACAGACATTACCCACTGTTCGTTTTTGTTCTCCGTTTACTGCAAATTCTCAAGCAATTGTAAATTGTATAATGATGAAATAATTTTGGCGACACTGACAGCATCATTCTGGCGGGCTGAATTTGGCAATTTTCTCTCTCAGAGCTGTTTCGGTCAGATTGAGAGGAAAAATTCGCGCTGCGCTATTTTATGCCTTCTTAGCAGACCTAGCGTGAGCTCATTCGTTGACGTCTGCACCAATCAGAACGTGGTAATGGAATGATGCAAGAATGATGCGGTACCCATATTTATAGGATTTCGTGAATTCAATGTTTTGCTTTGAAAACAGTTTTAGGCCTATTGAAACAAGTTTTCGGATATTATCAAGCATTAATATGAAAGGCATACTTGAAAGCTGTCGATTGAGGGGTTGACTGCAGAAATCTGTTCACTAGGGTAAAACCTATTAACGTTTGAAATCTTTCAACACAGCGTAACGCGGCCGATTTAGAAATTTTGAAATGACACCCGGTATAGTAAAGAGAGACGTAAGTCCTACGTCAAAAATATGTTTTCAAAACATCGAAAATTCCAGGGTTCCCGGGATTTCCCGGGATATACAAGAATTTTCATCCCAGATCCCGAGACAGCAAAAATGGCCGGGAAATGGAAACTCTAACAAATAGTAAAAAATATCACAAAATATAAATTTGAATCTTGGAAACACTGAAGACGTGTTATAGAAGAAAACTACAAACGTATTTGTCGACTAAGAATGGGGTTATGTAGTTAATAGATTAAATTAATAGTTGATAGAAAAAACGAACAGTGGGTAATGTCTGTGACATAACCGCTAAGTGGACGTAGGACTTGACTTGACCATGCCTTTAAGATACATTATATGTCCAAATTTCTCACATCAACTATTCTGGATAAATAATCGGCGTTGCATACCATTCCTTGGCAAAATCTTCTCATCAAACCGACACAGAAATCAAATCTACCTCGAACAAGAATCATCAAAAAAACGAACAGTGGGTAATGTCTATGACATAACCGCTAAGTGGACGTAGGACTTGACTTGACCATGCCTTCAAGATACATAATATGTCCAAATTTCTCACATCAACTATTTTGGATAAATAATCGGCGTTGCATACCATTCCTTGGCAAAATCTTCTCATCAAACCGACACAGAAATCAAATCTACCTCGAACAAGAATCATCAAAAAAATTCAGGAAGTATCTGTCCGGTCACGAAATATTAGCCTCGACAGTGGCAACCTTCCCACTGAAGGACTGCCTGAAATAAACCACAAGTTGGCTCAGCAAGGTATGTAGACTGTATATCAGTCCTTCCACTGAAGGGCCTTTTAATCCGTGCGATAGCGACTGAAGGAGAACATTATTTTTAACTCTTAGAGCCTTGAAAAAGGCTGTTTGCTTCGGCTAAGTGCAAAAAGTAAGAAAACGATCTTTTCAATTAACCGCGAATTTCTAGTGATGGTATAAAAAAGACTGAACGCTCTGCGAGCGAATGCACTTTTCTTTTATACCTTATTTTGAATCTTCACTGCTTCCCAATTGGTGGGCCAATCAGCTAGTGTCTTATATCCCGCTTCTTTGTCAGCCAAAGCGTCATCATCATCAACGCGTTCGAGAAGGGTTTCTTCTTTTTTACGCTTGTTGCTCGCTGCTGGCGTCTATTTCCTAACGGGACCTTTCGCTACATACAGGCCAATAAGCCGGGCAAGCGAGCTTAGAATTGCAGTTCAGGTGGGAAGTACGTGTTCTTTTCTGAGGCAACATTGTTAGAAGTAGAAGGAAGGAAACACCCGGACATGGGATTTCGGGTGATAAGATTTAGAATTGGTAACATGGGACGATCATTCAGTCACGTTCGCTTTGTGTGCGGTCAGTAGCAAACAATGTTTATCTAGATATTTTTTGATCAATGCCAAAAAACCCAACATTTGATGAAAAATCGATTGATAGTTTATTAATGTTTTAGCTGTAATCGGTGTTTTCTTTATCCAAATAAGATTAAGTGAGAGATTTGGACATGTTATGAATCTTTAAAGGCATGGTCAAGCGAAGTCCTTCGTCCACTTCGCGGTTAAATCAGAAAAAAATATCTACTGTTAGTTTTGACGCTATTTATGAAAATCACGCATAAAATTTTATCTCTAGAATATTGGATTTGGCACCCAAGTACAATTTCTATCCTGAAGGGTATTGAAAGCATTGATATTGATCTCTATTATTGGCTCTCGGAAGAACCGTTTGTTTTTGGACATACATGCTGCATCATGTGGCTTTTCTTCAGCCTGTCTCGGCTCAGCACCGATGCCGGTTGGTCTCAGCTCGACTCTGCTGCTGCTGCCGGTATCTGGTCAACATTGCTGCTTTGTCGGGTCTGTAGGGTGGACTGCTGATGTGCTGGCTAGGTTTCGGATGATGATGGTCGCTTCGGTGGTGACGAGCCGAAAAAGCGGTCGGTGCAGACTTCATTCCCTACTAAAGTGCTGTTCCATCGATGATGCAGTTGCTTCGCTTGTCCCGGTCAGAATGAAAGGAAAAATCGCGTTGCGCTATTTTATGGCTTCTCAGCAGACCCAGCGGCTGCTCATTCGCTGGTGTCTGCACCAATCAGAACGTGGTAATGGAATGATGCAAGAATTATGCGGTACCCATATTTATAGGTTCCCTTGAGCTCAATGTTTTTCATTGAAAACAGTTTCATGCCTATTGAAACAAGTTTTTTTGGTCTTATCAAGCATGGACATGAAAGGCATACTTGAAATCTGTCGATTGAGGGGCTTACCGCAGAAATTCGTCCACTGAGACGAACGCTATTAACGTTTAAAATCTTTCAACACAGCGTAACGCGGTCGATTTGAATATTTTGAAATTACACCCGGTATAGTAAAGAGAGACGTAAGTCCTACGTCAAAACATTGAGCTTAAGGGAGCCCATAAATATGGGTACGGCATAATTCTTGCATCATTCCATTACCACGTTCTGATTGGTGCAGACACCAGCGAATGAGCAGCCGCTGGGTCTGCCGAGAAGCCATAAAATAGCGCAACGCGATTTTTTCCTTTCATTCTGACCGGGACAAGCGAAGCAACTGCATCATTGATTGAACAGCACTTTTAATAGGGAATGAAGTCTGCACCGACCGCTTTTTCGGCTCGTCACCATCGAAGCGACCATCATCATCCGAAACCTAGCCAGCACATCAGCAGTCCACCCTACAGACCCGACAAAGCAGCAATGCTGAGCAGATACCGGCAGCAGCAGCAGAGTCGAGACGAGACCGGCCGGCATCGGTGCTGAGCCGAGACAGGCTGAAGAAAGCCACATGATGCTTCCGGAGGAATTCCTGGAGGAACTTCCGGAGGAATTCCTGGAGGAACTTCCGGAGGAATTCATGGAGGAACTTCCGGAGGAATTCCTGGAGGAACTTCCGGAGGAATTCCTGGAGGAACTTCCGGAGGAATTCCTGGAGGAACTTCCGGAGGAATTCCTGGAGGAACTTCCGGAGGAATTCCTGGAGGAACTTCCGGAGGAATTCCTGGAGGAACTTCCGGAGGAATTCCTGGAGGAACTTCCGGAGGAATTCCTGGAGGAACTTCCGGAGGAATTCCTGGAGGAACTTCCGGAGGAATTCCTGGAGGAACTTCCGGAGGAATTCCTGGAGGAACTTCCGGAGGAATTCCTGGAGGAACTTCCGGAGGAATTCCTGGAGGAACTTCCGGAGGAATTCCTGGAGGAACTTCCGGAGGAATTCCTGGAGGAACTTCCGGAGGAATTCCTGGAGGAACTTCGGAGGAATTCCTGGAGGAACTTCCGGAGGAATTCCTGGAGGAACTTCCGGAGGAATTCCTGGAGGAACTTCCGGAGGAATTCCTGGAGGAACTTCGGAGGAATTCCTGGAGGAACTTCCGGAGGAATTCCTGGAGGAACTTCCGGAGGAATTCCTGGAGGAACTTCGGAGGAATTCCTGGAGGAACTTCCGGAGGAATTCCTGGAGGAACTTCGGAGGAATTCCTGGAGGAACTTCCGGAGGAATTCCTGGAGGAACTTCCGGAGGAATTCCTGGAGGAACTTCGGAGGAATTCCTGGAGGAACTTCCGGAGGAATTTCTGGAGGAACTTCCGGAGGAATTCCTGGAGGAACTTCGGAGGAATTCCTGGAGGAACTTCCGCAGGAATTCCTGGAGGAACTCCCGGAGGAATTCCTGGAGGAACTTCCGGATGAATTCCTGGAGGAATTGCTGAAGGAACTTCCGGAGGAATTCCTGGAGGAACTTCCGGAGGAATTCCTGGAGGAACTTCCGGAGGAATTCCTGGAGGAACTTCCGGAGGAATTCCTGGAGGAACTTCCGGAGGAATTCCTGGAGGAACTTCCGGAGGAATTCCTGGAGGAACTTCCTAAGGAATTCCTGGAGGAACTTCTGAAAGAATTTCTGGAGGAGCTTCTGAAAGAATTCCTGGAGGAACTTCCGGAGGAATTCCTGGAGGAACTTCCGGAGGAATTCCTGGAGGAATTTCCGGAGGAATTCCTGGAGGAACTTCCGGAGGAATTCCTGGAGGAACTTCCGGAGGAATTCCTGGAGGAACTTCCGGAGGAATTCCTGGAGGAACTTCCGGAGGCATTCCTGGAGGAACTTCCGGAGGAATTCCTGGAGGAACTTCCGGAGGCATTCCTGGAGGAACTTCCGGAGGAATTCCTGGAGGAACTTCCGGAGGAATTCCTGGAGGAACTTCGTAAGGAATTCCTGGAGGAACTTCTGAAAGAATTTCTGGAGGAGCTTCTGAAAGAATTCCTGGAGGAACTTCTGAAAGATTTCTTGGAGGAACTTTCGTAGACAATTCCTGGAAGAACTTCCGAAGGAATTGCTGGAGGAAATTTCGGAGGAACTTCCGAATGAACTCCTGGAGGAACTTACTTTATTTTTCGTCTTAGTCTTATCTATCTTATTTGTTTAATTTGACTTATTTGCCTTATTTGTCTTATTTGTCTTATTGATCTTATTTGTCTTATTTGTCTTATTTGTCTTATTTGTCTCATTTGTCTTACTTACACCAGAACCACTGTTATCACCCAAATACTTTTCAAAGCTTGTGTGAAAACCTTGTACAGAAATCCTCCTACGATATTTTCTAATGTTGTTCTAGAAACGGCTCATGTTTTCATTTTCCAAAACCAGCTGGAGTTTGTTTATTTTGATTTCCTCATTGCGTGATTGGTCGGCGCTGCTGCTGTTCTCTCGCCGAACCACTGCATGAGTGATACATTTCTTCCCCATTATTGCCAATTCCTTTTGTTCTCCGTTTACGGCAAATTGATGAAATAATTTTGGCGACACTGACAGCGTCATTCTGGCGGGCTGAATTGGGCAATTTTCTCTCTCAGAGAGTGCTACCACGTGCTTTTGACGTAGGACTTACGTCTCTCTTTACTATACCGGGTGTCATTTCAAAATTTCTAAATCGGCCGCGTTACGCTGTGTTGAAAGATTTCAAACGTTAATAGCTTTTACCCTAGTGAACAGATTTCTGCAGTTAACCCCTCAATCGACAGCTTTCAAGTATGCCTTTCATATTAATGCTTGATAATATCCGAAAACTTGTTTCAATAGGCCTAAAACTGTTTTCAAAGCAAAGCATTGAATACACGAGAACCTATAAATATTGGTACCGCATCATTCTTGCATCATTCCATTACCACGTTCTGATTGGTGCAGACGTCGACGAATGAGCTCACGCTAGGTCTGCTAAGAAGGCATAAAATAGCGCAGCGCGAATTTTTCCTCTCAATCTGACCGAAACAGGCAAAGCAATAACAGCATCGCATCGTCGGAATTTTTGAACGGTTGCATCATCGTCTCAGCCACGCATTCGTAAACCTAAAGCCTTTTCAAGAGCAAGGCAGAATCGTCAGCATTCTCAGGTCAGCATCATCGGCATTTTCAGCCCGGCATTGTCGAGAAGCCAACAGTAAGCGCGGCACGGCGGTGTGTGACGATAGAGTGTCGACGACAACACTACTGATCAAGTTTTCTCGGCCGATGGCAGCAGCGGTTAAGCGTTTGGTATTCCTGCAGACATCGATTCATAATGTTTTAAGCAATCATAAACTCCCAGTTGAACCGCTCAAGAGGAAATTTACATCTAACATTGTGAATGGATCTTTTCAGAACCACTAATATACTTACTAAAGAGTTTTTCGCAATTGAATCATTTTGAAAATGTAGTACAATCAACTAATTAGAGAGCGTTTGCGTGACAATTTTATTAATTCGCGTTCATGGCGATGAATTGTTACAAAATTCTGTCTTCCTCGCTCACGACAAAAGAAAATGCGTTTCTAATTCTAAGATTTCAACGAAAATTTTTGAAATTTCTCCATTAGAATTCCAAAAATTGTCACTGTTTTGAGTCTAAATATTTCAATTTAAAATTTGATTTATTTGTTGATGTGAATAGTAAATAGCTACTGAATTTTGTGTAACTTTCAAACGTTGGTATAAAGCTTTTGAATATTCTCGGTTAACGTGATTTTGTGTTTCAGCAAGTATACTCTAATACCACTATTACCCCTCTAGCTAATTTGAAGAGTTAACGCAGTAGCGTCGCGGTATCACAAAAGAAAAGCAATGTAGTGAAGAGACATTGCGAGGGGTGCCTAAACGTATAATTCAATGTGCAGCATAACATGTCGAAATAATGTGCAAATCATCACATGATCCCATTTTGGAATCTTAGTTTAAAAATGAAATGTTGAAAAATGTAATTAAAATTTTCAAAAATTGTAAAATTAGTGTAATATTTGCAATTATCGTACCCCTGGCAATCATTTTTAGGCGTTAGTCATCTTTGGTAACCCAAGATGGTGTGAATGTGCTGTCTGTTGCCCAATATATGGGGATTCTCGAAGTGGACCATGTTGTTAATATACTATACTATATATTATATATGTGAAAAATCATTTTTGCTTGGTTGGTCAACGTAAAGGTAGAACCTGGGTGGTGCGGATAGAATCGATTTGGTTGTCAAACTGAAGCCAAAATTTTCTATTGTGCCGGAGCCAAACATTGAAGATTGTGGTTATGTTCGTTTAAGATCTTATATTGAGAAGTATTGTTATTATTTGGGGAAAACATAAAAATAAACTTAGTTTGAGTTTTGCATTCCGTGTAAAAAATATATTCACATTATATTTCGAGTGGATAATTAGTAGGAATGCAACTAAAAAGCACTCGTTACGAGATTTCACGAGATACAGCAGCTGATTGGAGCAGGAATGTGTGTAAACCATCGTAAAGTCATGTAGAGTCTTGCGCATTCGTGCGCCTTCATGCAGCATGGAAAGCGAAATTCGAAGAGCGGGAAATGTTTGACAGCCGGAGAGCTGCAAAATAATTCTGCTTATAGGATTGATTTCAAAATATACCGCTACTCGCTTGAGAGCAGAAAAGCGGCTCTATCCGCAGCACCCAGGGTAGAACCAACAAATGTTTTACGATGTATGCATCAAAGAGGTGGAACATCGGCTTAAGTTGCAATGCAATAAAGAAGAAATCATTCGCTTTATTGATCAATGTAAAGGTGTAGCCATCAGCTGATTTACAATGGTATTATTCATCGAAAAGGCGGAGCTTCGGCGGATTTCCTATGCTATAGTTCATCTTTTTTTGACAATTATGGCATTGAAAATACTTCGAATGTCCCATATATAATTATTTTGATAGTGAACTCTTTTATTCATTAGTTATTATTTAGAAAATAATAATTTTGAAATGTTTTGTCACTTTAATTACCCACGACTAGCAGTGAGCAAACGATGTTCAATGGTCTTATTCATCAAAGGGGCGGAGCTTCGGCTAGAGTTCTGATATAATGATAAAATCATGGCTCACGCGAGTTTAGTTCCTGCTCAAATCTAATCATCTTGATCGGTCGGTCACAGACAAACAGACATAACACTCGTCAAATTTCCATCGATCACTGAATTACTGGTCAATTCAAATAGTCATTAGTTAGCCAATCGATCACTCATGGCGCGCGCATCGTTTTTGCTCGAGTTTGACGTTTGTTCACTACCGCCATCTGGTTCGTGATTTGCCCAACTAACTGAAATCCACAGATGTCGTTAGTGTTTGAACGACGATGAATTTGATGAGTAAATGTTCAATGTGTTATGTCTGTTTGTCTGTGGGTCGGTAGAGAACCAACATCCAGCGACAGGGACAGGTCTGACAATAGTCATCGTCGCAGCAAGAAAAACCGCAGTAGCGACGAGATTTATTGTCTTCATTGCTACTCGACGCATCGTCAATGACGCGCACAACGTTAGTTTCGTCATGCAACCAAATCGTCATGACGACAGCGAAGAACGAAGACTTCATACCATTATTCTTCAAGCGGCAGCTGCCCTGCGAAGATTTTTATTATTTCTTTGTGAAAATGAATTTGAAGTAACGTATGAAGATGTTATAAATGCAATCGAAACATTTATGTTACCAAAGTTCGTACTATTTCTTTATTCTAGACGTCATTATGTTTTTAACTACTCCGTCTATAATGACGTGCAATCGATTATGTGAAGAAGTGACGACGGAAATTGTATTTTTACTTTTGGCTGCACAACTATCTTCATGGTAGGCATGCGGCATGAAGAAACCGAATAGGTGTCGCGTCGGGCAATGTTATGACGAAGACTATATTTTTTTCGCTTTCTTCATACGACGAGAATGACTATTGTCAGCCCGGACAGTGATGATGATATTGCCGTCTCTAGAAATCAAAGAATTATCTTTTTACATACTTTCATCAATGACAAAAAACGAACAGTGGGTAATGTCTGTGACATAACCGCTAAGTGGACGTAGGACTTGACTTGACCATGCCTTTAAGATACATAATATGTCCAAATTTCTCACATCAACTATTTTGGATAAATAATCGGCGTTGCATACCATTCCTTGGCAAAATCTTCTCATCAAACCGACACATAAATCAAATCTACCTCGAACAAAAATCATCAAAAAAAATTCAGGAAGTATCTGTCCGGTCACGAAATATTAGCCTCGATAGTGGCAACCTTCCCACTGAAGGACTGCCTGAAATAAACCAAAAGTTGGCTCAGTAGGGGGTTTAGACTGTATCTAATAATATCTAATAATTATTATTCCTTCATGCGAGTTGCGTCGTACTTTGGACAGCTAGGAATCTGCAAAAAAACCGAAGAAAGTATCCCAGAACACATCCACTGCAGCAGTGAAGAAGATTCCGAGCTTTTCTACTGGCATCCATAGACGTAAGCGAGAAGCTGCCGTCAAACCCCCTAAAGGTTTTGAGAGAAAACGCGTGTGTAAGTTAGCTGAAACGAGCTGCACCAGCTGGTGCAGCCCTGTAAGTTGCATTAATTTGACTTCTATGCTGGCTTGAGGTCTCCAGTTGACCTTGCGAACAAAGGTCCAGAAACCGGAGATGGCGAGTTCGATTCTCGATCCAATCTAGGATATTTTCGGATGGGAAACATTCTCGACACCCCGAGCATAGTGTATCCATTGTATTTGTCACACAAGATACATACTCAATACTCATGCAATATAGGGCATATAAAGCTTTCAATTAATAACTAAAACAATGCTAATAGATTACTTTAAAAAGCAGGCCAAGTTCCAGTTGGAATGTAGTGCTATGGAAGAATAAGCTTGCGATACACTTACGAGATTGACTGATTCACCGAAACCTAAACTGCTAAATATTATTATTATTGCTAAACTGTTAGCAAGTTTGCAATACTAAATATTATCATACCTAAATATTGTAACACACTGGAGTCAGTTTTTACGCGGAGGACTTGGGCCGCGTGAATTAAAACAACGTAAAAAACTAACAGTGGGTAATGTCTGTGACATAACCGCTAAGTGGACGTAGGACTTGACTTGACCATGCCTTTAAGATACATAATATGTCCAAATTTCTCACATCAACTATTTTGGATAAATAAATTCAGGAAGTATCTGTCCGGTCACGAAATATTAGCCTCGACAGTGGCAACCTTCCCACTGAAGGACTGCCTGAAATAAACCACAAGTTGGTTCAGCAGGGGATGTAGACTGTATCTCAGCCCTTCCACTGAAGGGCCTTCTAATCCGTGCGATAGCGACTGGAGGAGAACATTATTTTTAACTCTTAGAGCCTTGAAAAAGGCTGTTTGCTTCGGCTAAGTGCAAAAAGTAAGAAAACGATCTTTTCAAATAACCGCGAATTTCTAGTGGTGGTATAAAAAAGACTGAATGCTCTGCGAGCGAATGCACTTTTCTTTTATACCTTATTTTGAATCTTCTCTGCTTCCCAATTGGTGGGCCAATCAGCTAGTGTCTTGTATCCCGCTTCTTTGTCAGCCAAAGCGTCATCATCATCAACGCGTTCGAGAAGGGCTTCTTCTTTTTTACGCTTGTTGCTCGCTGCTGGCGTCTATTTCCTAACGGGACTTTTCGCTAGATACAGGCCAATAAGCCGGGAAAGCGAGCTTAGAATTGCAGTTCAGGTGAGAAGTACGTGTTCTTTTCTGAGACAACATTGTTAGTAGTAGAAGGAAGGAAACACCCGGACATGGGATTTCGAGTGATAAGATTCAGAATTGGTAACATGGGACGATCACTCAGTCACGTTCGCTTTGTGTGCGGTCAGTAGCAAACAATGTTTATCTAGATATTTCTTGATCAATGCCAAAAAATCCAACATTTGATGAAAAATCGATTGATAGTTTATTAATGTTTTAGCTGTAATCGGTGTTTTCTTTATCCAAATAAGATTATGTGAGAGATTTGGACATCTCATGAATCTTTAAAGGCATGGTCAAGCGAAGTCCTTCGTCCACTTCGCGGTTAAATCAGAAAAATTATCAACTGTTAGTTTTGACGCTATTTATGAAAATCACGCATAAAATTTTATCTCTAAAATATTGGATTTGGCACCCAAGTACAAGATCTCTATTATTGGCTCTCTGAAGAACCGTTTGTTTTTTGGGCATACATGCTGCATCATGTGGCTTTTCTTCAGCCTGTCTCGGCTCAACACCGATGCCGGCCGGTCTCGGCTCGACTCTGCTGCTGCTGCCGGTATCTGCTCAGCATTGCTGCTTTGTCGGGTCTGTAGGGTGGACTGCTGATGTGCTGGCTAGGTTTCGGATGATGATGGTCGCTTCGATGGTAACGAGCCGAAAAGCGGTCGGTGCAGACTTCATTCCCTATTAAAAGTGCTGTTCAATCAATGATGCAGTTGCTTCGCTTGTCCCGGTCAGAATGAAAGGAAAAAATCGCGTTGCGCTATTTTATGGCTTCTCGGCAGACCCAGCGGCTGCTCATTCGCTGGTGTCTGCACCAATCAGAACGTGGTAATGGAATGATGCAAGAATTATGCGATACCCATATTTATAGGTTCCCTTAAGCTCAATGTTTTTCATTGAAAACAGTTTCATGCCTATTGAAACAAGTTTTTCGGGTCTTATCAAGCATGGACATGAAAGGCATACTTGAAATCTGTCGATTGAGGGCCTTACCGCAGAAATTCGTCCACTGAGACGAACGCTATTAACGTTTAAAATCTTTCAACACAGCGTAACGCGGTCGATTTGAATATTTTAAAATGACATCCGGTATAGTAAAGATAGACGTAAGTCCTACGTCAAAAATATTTGGTAGGCGTACTAGCGAACACCACCCATCATAACCGGTACAATACAGTTTTTCATGAAAAGTTCCTAATTTTGAGAAAACCCGCGTTAGATGTCTTTCGCCATATCAATTTCTGGAGGTTAACTATTTGCGTATATACGATAGCGCCTGGCTGTGGAAGTGGCGGGTAGAAAATCAGCCACTGTCAATAATTCATCTTGTTCAGTGTTGTCATTGACAGTCTATTGTCACACCGCCGAGCCGCGCTTACTGTCCGGTAGGCTTCTCCTTTGTGCGGTGGCCTCGACAATGCCGGACCGAAAATGCCGATGATGCTGACGATTCTGCCTTGCTCTTGAGAAAGCTTAAGTTTGCGATTGCGTAGCTGAGACGATGGAGCAACACTTCAAAAGTTCTGGCGATGCGGTTGCTTTGCCTGTTCTTGTCAGATCTCAGGGTCAGATTGAGAGGAAAAATCGTGCTGCGCTTTTTATGCCTTCCTGACCTAGCGAGAGCTCATTCGCTGACGTCTGCACCAATCAGAGCGTGGCAATGGAATGATGCAAGAATGATGCGGTACTCATATTTATAGGTTCTCGTGAATTCAATATTTTGCTTTGAAAACAGTTTTGGGCCTATTGAAACAAGTTTTCGGATATTATCAAGCATGAATATGAAAGGCATACTTGAAAGCTGTTTATTGAGTGGTTAACTGCAGAAAACTGTTCAATAGGGCAAAAGCTATTTACGTTTGAAATCTTTCAACACAGCGTAACGCGGTCGATTTGAAAAATTTGAAATGACACCCGGTATAGTAAAGAGAGACGTAAGTCCTACGTCAAAAACCGCGTAAATCCCAAAATGTGTCTGAATAAGCCATGGAAATCCCGAAATTCTAGTGAAAACAAAATCGCATAAAAAGCGAATCGTGTACAAAAGCCGCGTAAAAGATGACTTCAGTGTACGCTGTGAAGTGAAGCGTTGACTCTTTCTTGATCGAATGGTCCAAAAAAATTGAAAATCCATCGAGAAACGGCTGAGATATTAACGATCAAAGTCTATCATATTTTCGTGACGTTTTTTGATTTTTCGAAAACGTAAAGTGTACCCCAATATAGAAAAGACAGACGTAGTTCTACGTCAAGAAATGAAATTCCGCATAAATTTCTGGGGAACCTTTTGCAAGAATGGAGACATTTGGGAGCGTCCACAAATTACGTAACGCTTAGAGGGGAGAGGGGGGGTTGGGCGAAGTGTGATGACCCGTACATAATTTTTAGATGCTTCATACAAAAAGTGTGACATAGGGGGGAGGGGGGGTTGAAAATGGCCAATTTTTGCGTTACGTAATTAAAGGATCTTCCCTTTCCACAGATGTTCTCGGAGAAACACCCGCAGACAATTTTGGAGCGACTTCTTCAGAAATTCCAAGAAGGACCATCTAGATGAGTTGTTATATCAACTGCTTTTCCTTAATCCTATTTTCAATTTTGTACAAACGTTTGTAACGTTGAAGTTAAAACATATACTTAAAATCAGTAATATTATAAAAACGAACTCGACGTTCAATAAATTGTTGCAATGTTCAGCGTAATATTTAACATTGATATTTAACGTGTATTTGCTTAGAATTTAGTTTTGGGTCGCGCGGATTTGGCGCAGAATGGATTTTCAGTGGTAATAGTGGTAATAGAGTATACTTGCTGAAACACAAAATCACGTTAACCAAGAATATTCAAAAGCTTTATACCAACGTTTGAAAGTTACACAAAATTCAGTAGCTATTTACCTATTCACATCAACAAATAAATCAAATTTTAAATTGAAATATTTAGACTCAAAACAGTGACAATTTTTGGAATTCTAATGGAGAAATTTCAAAAATTTTCGTTGAAATCTTAGAATAAGAAACTCATTTTCTTTTGTCGTGAGCGAGGAAGACAGAATTTTGTAACAATTCATCGCCATGAACGCGAAATAATAAAATTGTCACGCAAACGCAAACTCTCTAATTAGTTGATTGTACTACATTTTCAAAATGATTCTATTGCGAAAAACTCTTTAGTAAGTATATTAGTGGTTCTGAAAAGATCCATTCACAATGTTAGATGTAAACTTCCTCTTGAGCGGTTCAACTGGGAGTTTATGATTGTTTAAAACATTATGAATCGATGTCTGCAGGAATACCAAACGCTTAACCGCTGCTGCCATCGGCCGAGAAAACTTGATCAGTAGTGTTGTCGTCGACACTCTATCGTCACACACCGCCGTGCCGCGCTCACTGTTGGCTTCTCGATAATGCCGGGCTGAAAATGCCGATGATGCTGACCTGAGAATGCTGACGATTCTGCCTTGCTCATGAAAAGGCTTAGGTTTGCGAATGCGTGGCTGAGACGATGATGCAACCGTTCAAAAATTCCGACGATGCGCTGCTGTTATTGCTTTGCCTGTTTCGGTCAGATTGAGAGGAAAAATTCGCGCTGCGCTATTTTATGCCTTCTTAGCAGACCTAGCGTGAGCTCATTCGTTGACGTCTGCACCAATCAGAACGTGGTAATGGAATGATGCAAGAATGATGCGGTACCCATATTTATAGGATTTCGTGAATTCAATGTTTTGCTTTGAAAACAGTTTTAGGCCTATTGAAACAAGTTTTCGGATATTATCAAGCATTAATATGAAAGGCATACTTGAAAGCTGTCGATTGAGGGGTCTACTGCAGAAATCTGTTCACTAGGGTAAAAGCTATTAACGTTTGAAATCTTTCAACACAGCGTAACGCGGCCGATTTAGAAATTTTGAAATGACACCCGGTATAGTAAAGAGAGACGTAAGTCCTACGTCAAAAATCGACATTAGATGAAAAATCGATTAATAGCTTTTCATTTTGATATTTTTTCTCTGGATTGGTAACGAAACGTGTAATAATGCTTATGAATAATGTTGAGCAAAATATGTACTTTTACATGCATGGTCAAGCCAAGTCCTACGTCCACTTCCGGTACTGTTAGTTTTTTAACGGAAAACCCTTCCCTCAGACCTTAAGGAGTTGCTTACCTGTCGAGCCTTCGGGACATGCTGCTCCCGGGCCACCGAGATTGCCTCTTCGATGGCGCACAGCTGGCGGTCGATACTTTCTGGCGTCTCCGGACGCACCTCGTAATCGACGAAGTTGTCGACGCACTGCTGGAACCGCTGCCAGTTCACTCGATGGTAGTTTCGCCTTGTTATCTCGTGCCGATTTACTGAAGATCCAACCTCAGCCACCACCGGATAGTGGTCCGAGCTCAGTTCTTGGAAGACGACCGGCTGGGAAACGTGATCGTACATGTTCGTGATGTAGATATCGAGCGTAGCATGGGCCCCGGACCGTGTCAACCAGGTAGGGCTGTCAGGGCTCAGGATGGTGTAGTGGCCCTCTAGTTCTTCGTTGGACCAGACGACTCCGTTCCGGTTGGAGACGGTTTTTCCCCACGATTGGTGCTTTGCGTTCAGGTCTCCGGCGATGATGAACTGCCCCTGCCGCCGAGTGAGCTTGACTTTGTCCCTTCGTAGCTCAGCCGACGAGCCATCGTCGACTTTGGCTTGTGTGGGACAGCAAGCCACGATTAGAGTGACGACTCCGACAGAAGTGGTGACTTCTACTCCAACGGCTTCGATGAGTTTGAGCTTGAAGTCCGGCAGCAGGCGGCAGGCGATGTTGCTTCGCAAGGCGATTGCCACTCCTCCCCCTCTGGAGCTTGTTCGATCGAACCTCACCAACCTAAAACCCGGAATTGTTGCACTTACCTCGGGCTTCAGGTGGGTTTCGGTGATGAAAGCCGCGTCAATCTCCTTCTCCTGAAGGAAATCGCTGAGCTCGATGATTTTGCTCTTTAGTGAGCAAGCGTTCCAATTGGCCAGACCCACCCTAGCAGCCATTTTAAATGACGAACATGCCCAGGGTGAAGATCTAGTCGAAGCGAGTTTTGCAACCGCGTTGCCAGTTGGGTGAAAATCGGAACTAGCTGCTCCGATGTGTAGAGCGGTGGGTCGCCCTCGGCCGGAAGGGGCTCATTATCCTGACGACGGAATCCAGGGGGAGGAAGCGGGGGCCAATCGCTGGTGGATGGTGTTGGAGCTTGAACTGATGCTGCAGCAGCCGCCAGCCGTTTGTGTGGCTGCAAAGGTGGAAGAATTGGTATCGCTCGCCGGGGAGCCGGGATGGCCGGAAAGTTCACCTTGTTGGGAGCAGGAACTCGGTTCTTCTTCGGCAGGGACCTGGTGGAGGCCTTCTTCCTGATTTCCAAAAACGCCGCCCGCTTTGGACAGTCCTTGGTTGTAGCCCGATGCTTGTCGCCACAGTTGGCGCATTTGGGATCAGCAACCTCCATCTTGTCGCACTCATCGGTCGGATGGAGCTCGCCACATTTTTTGCAGCGCGGCTTCATGCGGCAGATCCTGGTGCCGTGCCCGAAATTGAAGCAGTTGGTGCACTGCGTGACGTCGCGGTGCAATGGCCGATATCGCTCCCAGTCAACGACGGTGTAATTTATAACGCCGACCAGCTTCAGGTCCTTCCACGTGGTGGAGCCGTGCTCCAGGTGGACCAGGTAAAGCTGGTCGCGATATCTCCTCGTCTTGTCGTGACGAGCGATCTTGTGCACGGCCACCGGTTTCAATCCGCAACTTTCGAGCTCAACTTTTAGCTCCTCTTCCTTCATGTCGTGGAGTCCTCGCTGCAAAGCCTTGAGCGGCTTCGTGCCGGGGTGGTCATGAGTGTAGTACTCATACTTGTGGACCTCGAGGAACTCCACGACGGATTGATGATGTTCCTTGTTTGCCGGCTTCACTTTCACGCCCTCGCTGTAGAGCTGAAAAGTACATTTCAGCCCTTTAGCGATCAGCTGGCAAATTTTTGGGCGCAAATCCGGTGGATCGCCCTTCACAAACACGGGCGGGCACTTCTCCTTCCGCTCCGGTTGCATCTGCGGCAGCTGCGATTGCTGCTTCTTCCTCTTTTTCGGCGGATTGCCGGCGTCATCAAGCGGCAACGGCGAGAACACGTTGCTCTGCAAAAGCTGCTTGGAGGGGTTACCCGCGCCTCCAAGAGCAGTGTGCTTAGTGTGCACTCACTCCAGTACGCTGGAACAGCCTGCGAGTGACATTCCGCAATCGAATCAAATCTTTGGTGAGTGTATCGATGTTCAAGGAGTTGCTTACCTGCCGAGCCGTCGGGACATGCTGCTCTCTGGCCACCGAGATTGCCTCTTCGATGGTGCACAGCTGGTGGTCGATACTTTCCGGCGTCTCCGGACGCACCTCGTAATCGACGGAGTTGTCGACGCACTGCTGGAACCGCTGCCAGTTCACTCGATGATAGTTTCGCCGTAACTGCTGGTGCCGATTTACCGAGTAGCCCACTTCCGCCACCACCGGATGATCGCTTTGATGCGTCCGCTCTGCGTGAAATATTGTTCAAACTGAGTATTAGATCCAAACCCGCAAGTGATTGATTTTTGATGTCTGTGCTAGTGATGCATGTACGTGATTGGTTGGTTTATCTATTTCTAAACTTTTTATGAATTTTCGATAAAAAATAGATAAAAATCAGTATTTTCATATAAATACAAAGAAGCGTTGATTCATCCTTGAGCGAATGGTTCAAAAAAATTGAAAATCCATCGAGAAACGGCTGAGATGTTAAAGTTTAAAGTCTATCATATTTTCGTGACGGTCCCTGATTTTCGCAATCGTAGAGTGTACCCCAATATCTAAAAAAACAGACGTAGTCCTACGTCAAATTTAAGCTAATTCTTGAGAAGAATATTTCACTTCATGTACAGTAGTAGAGTAGTAGGAGGTTCATGTCCACCATCATGACGATGTCAATAATACGACTCGATACAATCGGCAAAGACAGAAAGGACAGAAAGTGTGGAAAAGCGGGCATTGAGCTTCTACCAATGCTGTGGCATCACCAACGAGCTGGAAACCGGCTTCAAAGTGCTGGGCAAGATGCGCCAACGAGTGATTTGGTGGGAGCTAATTAGCGCAAGGATGTGCAAGCTGAGCATAAATAGCAGTTTCTTCAACTATGTATAGCAACATCATCGTGCAATGCCCACACGAAGGGCAACCCGATGACGAGAAAGAAACGTTCTGTGCACAGCTGGGGCATACATACGATGGATACCCACTACGGGACGTCAAAATCTTCATCGGCGATATGAACGCTCATGTAGGAAAGGAGGAAATGTACAGACCAATTATTGAATCGGATAGTCTAATTTCATTTAGGGTAACGGTACCAATAGTGGAAGTATTAGTAGATCCACAAAAGAAAATATATTTTTAAAATCGATAATTATGGAAAATTTACTGCTTTAATATCTTAGTTAATTTTTTTTTTCTTTCTGTTGGGTGATTATCACTGCGACCATTTTTTAGATCTATTGTGATATACCAACCGTTTAATATTTACCTGTTCAAGGTGATAAGTACTATAAGAAGTGACTTTCAACACATGATTTTAGGTATTATCCCAGCATGGAAAGATGTGACGTATGAACCGCACCACCTTACATGGCGATAAAGACCATATTTCAGATGGCTGTAAGATACCCTTATCAAAGAACTTGATTCTTCTGTTGATAAGTGCAGCACAACTGCATAATAAATGCTCAGAGGTCTCACAGTCCTCATTACAAAAACGACAAACATCATCTTCGACCTTCTTCATTAGCTTTAAATGATATTTCGCCGAGCAATGTCCTGTTATTAAACCTGTATAAGTACACAGATCTTTTTTTGACAAAGCGAGAAGCTTTTGTGTGTTTAACGCATTTGGTGTAAAAAATCTTTTAGCTTGACGGGCTATTGTGGAATTATTCCAGTTCCTATTTATCATCATTTTTTCCCAGTTCCTGAGTTCCATTTTGATAGAGCTTGAGGAGACTCCACAAAATGGCTCTGGTTCTAGAAATTGTTGAGATGATCCTGACCTGGCCAACTCATCTGCATTCTCATTTCCATCTATTCCACAGTGTCCAGGCACCCGTACAGATTAACTGTATTTCTACTAGACAACTGTTGTAGTAAACTAACGCACTCCCATACCAATTTTGAGGTACACGTGAACGATGGCAGAGCAGTTAATGCTGCTTGACTGTCTGAAAAAATACATATATTAGCATGCTTATAGTTTCTTGTTAAACAGACGGTAGTGCATTCCAAAATTGCTTGTACCTCAGCCTGGAAAACGGTTGGCCATTTTCCCATTGAAACGGATATATTTATACCAGGACCTGTCACACCAGCTCCTACAAGATCGTTTTGTTTTGATCCGTCGGTATAGAAATTAATGGATCCTGAGCGAATTTGTGGTCCTCCTGCGCTCCATATAGTGCGGTCTGGGGCTTCCACATTAAATAGTCGATTGAAGTTAAATTTTGTTTCCATCCAGTCATTATTGACTGTAACTAATGGAGTTATCGATATTTCTTTTAAAATCCGTAAATGCCCTTTTGCATTATCATCGTAAAAAGAAGTCGTTCGTTGAAGTCGTAGCGCTGCTTTCTCGGCCTCTAACTGAACGTATTGATGTAATGGGAGAAGGTTGAGCATTGCATCTACAGCGTTTGTAGGTGTACTGCGTAGCGCGCCAGTTGTGGATATAGTTGCCAGTCTTTGTAGTTTATCTAGCTTCTTCATCGCACACTTTTCTTTAGTTTTTGGCCACCATAGCAACGAAGCATATGTAATTCTGGGTCTAATAATGGCCGTATATATCCAAAAGATCATATTAGGTCTAAGGCCCCATTTATTACCATAAACCTTTCTACTAATCCATAGAGCAGTTGTTGCTTTGTCTAGGACTTGCTTTAGATGAGAATTCCATTTAAGTTTGCAGTCCAAGATGATTCCCAAATATTTGACTTCAGATGAAAGTACTAACAAAGTTCCGTCCATTTGAAGACCAGATATTTTGAAGTTTCTCTTCCTTGTAAATGGAATTACGTGTGTTTTCAATGGATTTATGTTTAATCCTTCAGATTTGCACCAATTAGTTGTAAAATTTAAAGCCTGTTGCATTCTATTTGAAAGGATACTATCATACCTTCCTCTAACTATTATGACAATGTCATCAGCAAACCCTATTACTTCGAATCCTAGTAATTCTAGATTTGTTAATAGTTCATCTACTATTAATGACCAGAGGAGAGGCGATAAGACGCCTCCTTGTGGACACCGCTTTACTGCTTTCACAGATATGCATGAACTACCAAGTTCTGATGACATTACACGTTTTGATAGCATCTCTTTAATCCATTTAACGATACATATGTCAAAACCTCGTTTCAACATTGTTCTCGTCATCGATTTATGAGATGCATTATCAAATGCTCCTTCTATATCAAGAAATGTAGCGAATAAAATTTCTTTTGTTTCGAAAGTTTTTTCTATTTTTGAAATAAGCGTATGTAGTGCTGTCACAGTTGATTTTCCTGATTGATAGGCAAACTGGAAATTATTCAAAGGACTTTTCACTAAATAAGATTCTTTTATATGATGATCTATAAGTTTCTCCATAATTTTGAGTAATATGGACGATAGACATATAGGTCTGAATGATTTGGGTGAAGTCTTATCTTTTTTATTAGCCTTCGGAATGAAAACCACACGTACTTGTCGCCAAGGTTTTGGAGTGTATCCAAGTATCAGACTTGCCTTGAACATGTTATTAAGACATGGAGATAACATTCCATTGCTTTTTTGTAAAAATGCGGGAAATAAACCATCTTTACCCGGAGACTTAAATGGTTTAAAAGATTGTATTGCCCATTCTACCTTGGTGTCGGTAAATATATCATTCGCCATTTTGTCAATATTATTTGTTGTTGTAATACTAGTATAGACGCTTTCTTCATCAGGGCTATCGTGGGAATTTTCTCTGATAATTCCATCCCCTGTGATGTCTTCAGTTCCATCGTTATTGTCGAGCAGAATTGAGCAAGGAAAATGTGTCTGCATCATTACTTCCAAAGTTTCCATTCCATTCGAAGTAAGGCAGTTGTTTTCTTTTTTAACAGTACCTAATCCATTTGTATGATCTTTTGAAAGGACTTTTTGGAGTCTTGCAACTACAGGAGTACTTTCAATGCTTTCGCATGTTTGCCTCCAGTCCATTCGTTTCGACTTTCTAATTTCTCTATTATATTCAGTTAGAGCAATTTTATATTGATCCCATATCTTAGTTCTTTTACATCTATTGAACAATTTTCTGGTTTTTTGACGTAGGACTTACGTCTCTCTTTACTATACCGGGTGTCATTTCAAAATTTCTAAATCGGCCGCGTTACGCTGTGTTGAAAGATTTCAAACGTTAATAGCTTTTACCTTAGTGAACAGATTTCTGCAGTTAACCCCTCAATCGACAGCTTTCAAGTATGCCTTTCATATTAATGCTTGATAATATCCTAAACCTTGTTTCAATAGGCCTAAAACTGTTTTCAAAGGAAAACATTGAATTCACGAAAACCTATAAATATGAGTACCGCATCGTTCTTGCATCATTCCATTGCCACGTTCTGATTGGTGCAGACGTCAACGAATGAGCTCACGCTAGGTCTGCTAAGAAGGCATAAAATAGCGCAGCGCGAATTTTTCCTCTCAATCTGACCGAAACAGGCAAAGCAATAACAGCATCGCATCGTCGGAATTTTTGAAAGGTTGCATCATCGTCTCAGCCACGCATTCGCAAACCTAAAGCCTTTTAAGAGCAAGGCAGAATCGTCAGCATTCTCAGGTCAGCATCATCGGCATTTTCAGCCCGGCATTGTCGAGAAGCCAACAGTAAGCGCGGCACGGCGGTGTGTGACGATAGAGTGTCGACGACAACACTACTGATCAAGTTTTCTCGGTTAAGCGTTTGGTATTCCTGCAGACATCGATTCATAATGTTTTAAACAATCATAAACTCCCAGTTGAACCGCTCGAGAGGAAATTTACATCTAACATTGTGAATGGATCTTTTCAGAACCACTAATATACTTACTAAAGAGTTTTTCGCAAAATCCGCGAACATCGCGAAATCCGCTTAGTCGTAACAACCCTGAAATTGTACTTGGGTGCCAAATCCAATATTCTAGAGATAAAATTTTATGCGTGATTTTCATAAATAGCGTCAAAACTAACAGTGGATAATTTTTCTGACTTAACCGCGAAGTGGACGAAGGACTTCACTTGACCATGCCTTGAAAGATTCATAAGATGTTCAAATCTTTCACATAATCTTATTTGGATAAAAAACCACCGTTAACAGCTCAAACATTAATAAACTATCAATCGATTTTTCATCAAATGTTGGATTTTTTGGCATTGATAAAAAAATATGTAGAAAAACATTGTTTGATACTGACCGCACACAAAGCGAACGTGAACGAAAATTAATCGATTATTACAACGATGAATCGATTAATCGAAGTAATCAATTAATTTGCGACATCCTTATGATGTCGTAAAATCCTGATTAATCGATTAGTAACAAATCGATTACTCTCCATCTCTCTCGATTATTGAATCGATTAATCGTTAGGTAATGATCGATTCAAAATTAATTACATTACAAATTAATTAAATTACAACGATTAATCGATTAATCGAAGTAATCGATTAATTTACGACATCTCTATTCGCTCGCAGAGCATTCAGTCTTTTTTTATACCATCACTAGAAATTCGCGGTTATTTGAAAAGATCGTTTTCTTACTTTTTGCACTTAGCCGAAGCAAACAGCCTTTTTCAAGGCTCTAAGAGTTAAAAATAATGTTCTCCTTCAGTCGCTATCGCACGGATTAGAAGGCCCTTCAGTGGAAGGGCTTAGATACAGTCTACATCCCTGCTGAGCCAACTTGTGGTTTATTTCAGGCAGTCCTTCAGTGGGAAGGTTGCCACTGTCGAGGCTAATATTTCGTGACCGGACAGATACTTCCTGATTTTTTTGATGATTTTTGTTCGAGGTAGATTTGATTTCTGTGTCGGTTTGATGAGAAGATTTTGCCAAGGAATGGTATGCAACGCCGTTTATTTATCCAAAATAGTTGATGTGAGAAATTTGGACATATTATGTTTCTTAAAGGCATGGTCAAGTCAAGTCCTACGTCCACTTAGCGGTTATGTCACAGACATTACCCACTGTTCGTTTTTGGCAATAGAATCATTTTGAAAATGTAGTACAATCAACTAATTAGAGAGCGTTTGCGTGACAATTTTATTAATTCGCGTTCGTGGCGATAAATTGTTACAAAACTCTGTCTTCCTCGCTCACGACAAAAGAAAATGCGTTTCTTATTCTAAGATTTCAACGAAAATTTTTGAAATTTCTCCATTAGAATTCCAAAAATTGTCACTGTTTTGAGTCTAAATATTTCAATTTAAAATTTGATTTATTTGTTGATGTGAATAGGTAAATAGCTACTGAATTTTGTGTAACTTTCAAACGTTGGTATAAAGCTTTTGAATATTCTTGGTTAACGTGATTTTGTGTTTCAGCAAGTATACTCTATTACCACTATTACCACTCTAGCTAATTTGAAGAGTTAACGCAGTAGCGTCGCGGTATCACAAAAGACAAGCAATGTAGTGAAGAGACATTGCGAGGGGTGCTTAAACGTATAATTCAATGTGCAGCATAACATGTCGAAATAATGTGCTAGAAATCATCACATGATCCCATTTTGGAATCTTAGTTTAAAAATGAAATGTTGAAAAATGTAATTAAAATTTTCAAAAATTGTAAAATTAGTGTAATATTTGCAATTATCGCACCCCTGGCAATCATTTTTAGGCGTTAGTCATCTTTGGTAACCCAAGATGGTGTGAATGTGCTGTCTGTTGCCCAATATATGGGGATTCTCGAAGTGGACCATGTTGTTAATATACTATACTATATAGGGGAAGAGGCCCCAAAACGCCCCCCCCATGCAAAACGCCTTTTGTGGTTTCTGTCATATTTACCATCATTAAGATGGCCGTAACAAAACTAGATCTAAAATTATTTAGGTTAGGCGAAAAAAGTTTCAAAATAGTGTATGGGAAGGTCGGAAAAACCGAAAATTTACACATTTTAAAGAAACATCTATCATTTTGGCGAGGCAAAACGCCCTAGTGGCGCTAACCTACAATGTACTTGCGTCTCCACGCACTATCCATACCAGAATGCTGATTCGCCGACGCATGGTACTTTGTTCCCTAGTAGTTGCCAGCTATAAGGCGTTTTGCCTCATGAGTTTTCCGGCAACAGAATATCACCACTTTTGACGTAGGACTTACGTCTCTCTTTACTATACCGGATGTCATTTTAAAATATTCAAATCGACCGCGTTACGCTGTGTTGAAAGATTTTAAACGTTAATAGCGTTCGTCTCAGTGGACGAATTTCTGCGGTAAGCCCCTCAATCGACAGATTTCAAGTATGCCTTTCATGTCCATGCTTGATAAGACCCGAAAAACTTGTTTCAATAGGCATGAAACTGTTTTCAATGAAAAACGAACAGTGGGTAATGTCTGTGACATAACCGCTAAGTGGACGTAGGACTTGACTTGACCATGCCTTTAAGAAACATAATATGTCCAAATTTCTCACATCAACTATTTTGGATAAATAAACGGCGTTGCATACCATTCCTTGGCAAAATCTTCTCATCAAACCGACACAGAAATCAAATCTACCTCGAACAAAAATCATCAAAAAAATCAGGAAGTATCTGTCCGGTCACGAAATATTAGCCTCGACAGTGGCAACCTTCCCACTGAAGGACTGCCTGAAATAAACCACAAGTTGGCTCAGCAGGGGATGTAGACTGTATCTCAGCCCTTCCACTGAAGGGCCTTCTAATCCGTGCGATAGCGACTGAAGGAGAACATTATTTTTGACTCTTAGAGCCTTGAAAAAGGCTGTTTGCTTCGGCTAAGTGCAAAAAGTAAGAAAACGATCTTTTCAAATAACCGCGAATTTCTAGTGATGGTATAAAAAAGACTGAATGCTCTGCGAGCGAATAGAGATGTCGTAAATTAATCGATTACTTCGATTAATCGATTAATCGTTGTAATTTAATTAATTTGTAATGTAATTAATTTTGAATCGATCATTACCTAACGATTAATCGATTCAATAATCGAGAGAGATGGAGAGTAATCGATTTGTTACTAATCGATTAATCAGGATTTTACGACATCATAAGGATGTCGCAAATTAATTGATTACTTCGATTAATCGATTCATCGTTGTAATAATCGATTAATTTTCGTTCACGTTCGCTTTGTGTGCGGTCAGTATCAAACAATGTTTTTCTACATATTTTTTTATCAATGCCAAAAAATCCAACATTTGATGAAAAATCGATTGATAGTTTATTAATGTTTGAGCTGTTAACGGTGGTTTTTTATCCAAATAAGATTATGTGAAAGATTTGAACATCTTATGAATCTTTCAAGGCATGGTCAAGTGAAGTCCTTCGTCCACTTCGCGGTTAAGTCAGAAAAATTATCCACTGTTAGTTTTGACGCTATTTATGAAAATCACGCATAAAATTTTATCTCTAGAATATTGGATTTGGCACCCAAGTACAATTTCAGGGTTGTTACGACTAAGCGGATTTCGCGATGTTCGCGGATTTTGCGAAAACTCTTTAGTAAGTATATTAGTGGTTCTGAAAAGATCCATTCACAATGTTAGATGTAAATTTCCTCTCGAGCGGTTCAACTGGGAGTTTATGATTGTTTAAAACATTATGAATCGATGTCTGCAGGAATACCAAACGCTTAACCGCGAAAACTTGATCAGTAGTGTTGTCGTCGACACTCTATCGTCACACACCGCCGTGCCGCGCTTACTGTTGGCTTCTCGACAATGCCGGGCTGAAAATGCCGATGATGCTGACCTGAGAATGCTGACGATTCTGCCTTGCTCTTAAAAAGGCTTTAGGTTTGCGAATGCGTGGCTGAGACGATGATGCAACCTTTCAAAAATTCCGACGATGCGATGCTGTTATTGCTTTGCCTGTTTCGGTCAGATTGAGAGGAAAAATTCGCGCTGCGCTATTTTATGCCTTCTTAGCAGACCTAGCGTGAGCTCATTCGTTGACGTCTGCACCAATCAGAACGTGGCAATGGAATGATGCAAGAACGATGCGGTACTCATATTTATAGGTTTTCGTGAATTCAATGTTTTCCTTTGAAAACAGTTTTAGGCCTATTGAAACAAGGTTTAGGATATTATCAAGCATTAATATGAAAGGCATACTTGAAAGCTGTCGATTGAGGGGTTAACTGCAGAAATCTGTTCACTAAGGTAAAAGCTATTAACGTTTGAAATCTTTCAACACAGCGTAACGCGGCCGATTTAGAAATTTTGAAATGACACCCGGTATAGTAAAGAGAGACGTAAGTCCTACGTCAAAACATTGAGATCAAGGGAACCTATAAATATGGGTACCGCATAATTCTTGCATCATTCCATTACCACGTTCTGATTGGTGCAGACACCAGCGAATGAGCAGCCGCTGGGTCTGCCGAGAAGCCATAAAATAGCGCAACGCGATTTTTTCGTTTCGTTCTGACCGGGACAAGCGAAGCAACTGCATCATTGATTGAACAGCACTTTTAATAGGGAATGAAGTCTGCACCGACCGCTTTTTCGGCTCGTCACCATCGAAGCGACCATCATCATCCGAAACCTAGCCAGCACATCAGCAGTCCACCCTACAGACCCGAGAAAGCAGCAATGCTGAGCAGATACCGGCAGCAGCAGCAGAGTCGAGCCGAGACCGGCCGGCATCGGTGCTGAGCCGAGACAGGCTGAAGAAAAGCCACATGATGCAGCTTGTATGTCCAAAAAACAAACGGTTCTTCAGAGAGCCAATAATAGAGATCAATATCAATGCTTTCAATACCCTTCGGGATAGAAATTGTACTTGGGTGCCAAATCCAATATTCTAGAGATAAAATTTTATGCGTGATTTTCATAAATAGCGTCAAAACTAACAGTAGATAATTTTTCTGATTTAACCGCGAAGTGGACGAAGGACTTCGCTTGACCATGCCTTTAAAGATTCATAAGATGTCCTCATAAGGGGCCCTCCTTAGTCGTGCGGTAAGACGCGCAGCTACAAAGCAAGACCATGCTGAGGGTGGCTGGGTTCGATTCCCGGTGCCGGTCTAGGCAATTTTCGGATTAGAAATTGTCTCGACTTCCCTGGGCATAAAAGTATCATCGTGTTAGCCTCATGATATACTAATGCAAAAATGGTAACTCGGCTTAGAAACCTCGCAGTTAATAACTGTGGAAGTGCTTAATGAACACTAAGCTGCGAGGCGGCTCTGTCCCAGTGTGGGGATGTAATGCCAATAAGAAGAAGAAGAAGAAGAAGATGTCCAAATCTCTCACATAATCTTATTTGGATAAAGAAAACACCGATTACAGCTAAAACATTAATAAACTATCAATCGATTTTTCATCAAATGTTGGATTTTTTGGCATTGATCAAGAAATATCTAGATAAACATTGTTTGCTACTGACCGCACACAAAGCGAACGTGACTGAATGATCGTCCCATGTTACCAATTCTAAATCTTATCACTCGAAATCCCATGTCCGGGTGTTTCCTTCCTTCTACTACTAACAATGTTGTCTCTGAAAAGAACACGTACTTCCCACCTGAACTGCAATTCTAAGCTCGCTTGCCCGGCTTATTGGCCTGTATCTAGCGAAAAGTCCCGTTAGGAAATAGACGCCAGCAGCGAGCAACAAGCGTAAAAAAGAAGAAGCCCTTCTCGAACGCGTTGATGATGATGACGCTTTGGCTGACAAAGAAGCGGGATACAAGACACTAGCTGATTGGCCCACCAATTGGGAAGCAGAGAAGATTCAAAATTAAGTAGTATAAAAGAAAAGTGCATTCGCTCGCAGAGCATTCAGTCTTTTTTATACCACCACTAGAAATTCGCGGTTATTTGAAAAGATCGTTTTCTTACTTTTTGCACTTAGCCGAAGCAAACAGCCTTTTTCAAGGCTCTAAGCGTTAAAAATAATGTTCTCCTCCAGTCGCTATCGCACGGATTAGAGGGCCCTTCAGTGGAAGGGCTGAGATACAGTCTACATCCCCTGCTGAGCCAACTTGTGGTTTATTTCAGGCAGTCCTGAGAAGGTTGCCAGATACTTCCTGAATTTTGACGTAGGACTTACGTCTCTCTTTACTATACCGGGTGTCATTTCAAAATTTCTAGATCGGCCGCGTTACGCTGTGTTGAAAGATTTCAAACGTTAATAGCTTTTACCCTAGTGAACAGATTTCTGCAGTAGACCCCTCAATCGACAGCTTTCAAGTATGCCTTTCATATTAATGCTTGATAATATCCGAAAACTTGTTTCAATAGGCCTAAAACTGTTTTCAAAGCAAAACATTGAATTCACGAAATCCTATAAATATGGGTACCGCATCATTCTTGCATCATTCCATTACCACGTTCTGATTGGTGCAGACGTCAACGAATGAGCTCACGCTAGGTCTGCTAAGAAGGCATAAAATAGCGCAGCGCGAATTTTTCCTCTCAATCTGACCGAAACAGGCAAAGCAATAACAGCAGCGCATCGTCGGAATTTTTGAACGGTTGCATCATCGTCTCAGCCACGCATTCGCAAACCTAAGCCTTTTTAAGAGCAAGGCAGAATCGTCAGCATTCTCAGGTCAGCATCATCGGCATTTTCAGCCCGGCATTATCGAGAAGCCAACAGTGAGCGCGGCACGGCGGTGTGTGACGATAGAGTGTCGACGACAACACTACTGATCAAGTTTTCTCGGCCGATGGCAGCAGCGGTTAAGCGTTTGGTATTCCTGCAGACATCGATTCATAATGTTTTAAACAATCATAAACTCCCAGTTGAACCGCTCAAGAGGAAGTTTACATCTAACATTGTGAATGGATCTTTTCAGAACCACTAATATACTTACTAAAGAGTTTTTCGCAATAGAATCATTTTGAAAATGTAGTACAATCAACTAATTAGAGAGTTTGCGTTTGCGTGACAATTTTATTATTTCGCGTTCATGGCGATGAATTGTTACAAAATTCTGTCTTCCTCGCTCACGACAAAAGAAAATGAGTTTCTTATTCTAAGATTTCAACGAAAATTTTTGAAATTTCTCCATTAGAATTCCAAAAATTGTCACTGTTTTGAGTCTAAATATTTCAAATTAAAATTTGATTTATTTGTTGATGTGAATAGGTAAATAGCTACTGAATTTTGTGTAACTTTCAAACGTTTGTATAAAGCTTTTGAATATTCTTGGTTAACGTGATTTTGTGTTTCAGCAAGTATACTCTATTACCACTATTACCACTGAAAATCCATTCTGCGCCAAATCCGCGCGACCCAAAACTAAATTCTAAGCAAATACACGTTAAATATCAATGTTAAATATTACGCTGAACATTACAACAATTTATTGAACGTCTTTTTTCGAGTTCGTTTTTATAATATTACTGATTTTAAGTATATGTTTTAACTTCAACGTTACAAACGTTTGTACAAAATTGAAAATAGGATTAAGGAAAAAGCAGTTGATATAACAACTCATCTAGATGGTCCTTCTTGGAATTTCTGAAGAAGTCGCTCCAAAATTGTCTGCGGGTGTTTCTCCGAGAACATCTGTGGAAAGGGAAGATCCTTTAATTACGTAACGCAAAAATTGGCCATTTTCAACCCCCCCTCCCCCCTATGTCACACTTTTTGTATGAAGCATCTAAAAATTATGTACGGGTCATCACACTTCGCACAACCCCCCCTCCCCCCTCTAAGCGTTACGTAATTTGTGGACGCTCCCAAATGTCTCCATTCTTGCAAAAGGTTCCCCAGAAATTTATGCGGAATTTCATTTCTTGACGTAGAACTACGTCTGTCTTTTCTATATTGGGGTACACTTTACGTTTTCGAAAAATCAAAAAACGTCACGAAAATATGATAGACTTTGATCGTTAATATCTCAGCCGTTTCTCGATGGATTTTCAATTTTTTTGGACCATTCGATCAAGAAAGAGTCAACGCTTCACTTCACAGCGTACACTGAAGTCATCTTTTACGCGGCTTTTGTACACGATTCGCTTTTTATGCGATTTTGTTTCCACTAAATTTCAGGATTTCCATGGCTCATTCAGACACATTTTGGGATTTACGCGGTTTTTACGTTGTTTTAATTCACGCGGCCCACATCCTCCGCGTAAAACTGACTCCAGTGTGTTACAATATTTAGGTATGATAATATTTAGTATTGCAAACTTGCTAACAGTTTAGCAATAATAATAATATTTAGCAGTTTAGGTTTCGGTGAATCAGTCAATCTCGTAAGTGTATCGCAAGCTTATTCTTCCATAGCACTACATTCCAACTGGAACTTGGCCTGCTTTTTAAAGTAATCTATTAGCATTGTTTTAGTTATTAATTGAAAGCTTTATATGCCCGATATTGCATGAGTATTGAGTATGTATCTTGTGTGACAAATACAATGGATACACTATGCTCGGGGTGTCGAGAATGTTTCCCATCCGAAAATATCCTAGATTGGATCGAGAATCGAACTCGCCATCTCCGGTTTCTGGACCTTTGTTCGCAAGGTCAACTGGAGACCTCAAGCCAGCATAGAAGTCAAATTAATGCAACTTACAGGGCTGCACCAGCTGGTGCAGCTCGTTTCAGCTAACTTACACACGCGTTTTCTCTCAAAACCTTTAGGGGGTTTGACGGCAGCTTCTCACTTACGTCTATGGATGCCAGTAGAAAAGCTCGGAATCTTCTTCACTGCTGCAGTGGATGTGTTCTGGGATACTTTCTTCGGTTTTTTTGCAGATTCCTAGCTGTCCAAAGTACGACGCAACTCGCATGAAGGAATAATAATTATTAGATATTATTAGATACAGTCTAAACCCCCTACTGAGCCAACTTTTGGTTTATTTCAGGCAGTCCTTCAGTGGGAAGGTTGCCACTATCGAGGCTAATATTTCGTGACCGGACAGATACTTCCTGAATTTTTTTTGATGATTTTTGTTCGAGGTAGATTTGATTTATGTGTCGGTTTGATGAGAAGATTTTGCCAAGGAATGGTATGCAACGCCGATTATTTATCCAAAATAGTTGATGTGAGAAATTTGGACATATTATGTATCTTAAAGGCATGGTCAAGTCAAGTCCTACGTCCACTTAGCGGTTATGTCACAGACATTACCCACTGTTCGTTTTTCATTGAAAACAGTTTCATGCCTATTGAAACAAGTTTTTCGGGTCTTATCAAGCATGGACATGAAAGGCATACTTGAAAGCTGTTGATTGAGTGCTTAACTGCAGAAAACTGTTCAATAGGGCAAAAGCTATTAACGTTTGAAATCTTTCAACACAGCGTAACGCGGTCGATTTTAAAAAATTTGAAATGACACCCGGTACAGTAAAGAGAGACGTAAGTCCTACGTCAAAATCGTCATCGTTCCGAGCGACGTCGATTTCGATCGATTTCTCGCTTGTTGTTCAAATTTATTCAAGTCAATTTAAAAATAGTTTTAACTCCGTAATTTCGATCTTTTCCTACCGGTGCGGTTCAGTGTGAACAGTGTGAACACAATACCACGGAGGAACACATACCCGGTCTTATCGGTCAGCTCGGGTAAAAACTTTTCTGAACTCACTCTTGAACAACAGGAGGCACAGCGCGCCAAATTGGACATGGAATTTGCTCGGGTGGACAAGAATATCACCACCCTCCGGACTGTGATGCAGTCTAAGATTCAGCGTATGGAAGGAAATGTGTCGACAACATTATTGGGGGAATCACGACGGCTGTCACCAGTGCGCAGTGCCCAACGGCTGGCCAGACCACATCCATTCTCGGTGGAATCACTTGTAAGATGACCCAACCGGTATGCGAGATGAAGCAATCCAATTTGTCCCGATCGTTCGAAAAACCTGTCGGATCGGTCAACGATTCCCACTGTGATTCCTAGATGAAAAAGATTGATTCCTAATAATCTTATTTTCGGAAACCAACACAGTTGTATAACCAATAGCGGTAATTACAAATACAATAAAAATATGTAATAATCATCTTTCAAATCAAAAATTATATAATAAAACGAAAATCATGAAGAATGAATGTAATAATATAGGGACGTTTCTGTCCCAACTGCAAGAGTAATACCTATTAAACACAGTTTAATCACACGTCCGAACTCAACTTTTACAGGGAGTTATTGATAAAAATCAGCAAAATCCATTGGAACAATTTCTCGAGCACGAAGTCCGGTGAATCGTGCGTTTTGGGAAACCTGTATGAGCAATTCCTCGAGGAATTCTGACTAAATCCTTTGCAAGTTCTGGGGAATTCCATCAAGCAATTTGGGACATATTTTCGCGAGTTGGAAATGCTTTGGGGAGACCTTTTTATGGAATTGTATGGAAGTGCTGGGGAATTCCATAGGAAAATCCATTGAGAATTTCTCTTAGAATTCTATAGGTAATTCCTCCATGAGCTACACTAGGGATTCTTCCGATCTTCCACCAAAAATCTGCTCGGGGACTATTAACAAATAACGTAATGCAATTTTGGCAATCCTGGAGAAGTCCTGAAAACATTTCTGGGGAATACATTAAGGAATCCCTAAGGAAATTCTGAAAGAAAATCTGGGGAATTCCTGGTGAAACCCATGGAGGAATCCTGGAGAAATTTCTAGAGGGATTCATGGTGGAATTCTTGGGGGAATTCCTGGTGGAATTCTTGGAGGAATTCTTGGTGGAATTCTTGGAGAAATTCCTGGTGGAACTCCTGAAGGAATTCCTTAAGAGTTCCAGAGCCACTCCTGACAGAATTCCAGGATAATTACTGCGGAATTCCAACAGGAGTTTATGAGGAAATCCTAAAGAAATTCTCTGGAAAATCGTGGAGAAATTATTCCAAGATTTCCCCAGTAATCCTCCAGGAATTGTCCAGTTATTCCCTCAGGAATTTATGGAGGAGTTCCTGGGTAATTCCTGGAGAAATTTCTAAAGAATTTCTGAATAAATTCCTGACGGAAATTCTGGAGATTGCCTGGAGGAATTGCTGGTTATCCAGGAATTCTTTCAGGAGTTTCCCTGGAATTCCTCAAGACCAGGAAGTTCTGTGGAATTCCTGAGGGAATTCCTTGGGAAAAAGTGAAGAAATTACTTCATGATTTTCCCAGGAATTCCTTTTTTTCCTTTTAATCATCCAGAAAATCCACAACTATTCCTCCAGGTATTCGTCCAGGAGAAATTATGGGGAAAATATATGGGAATTATATGGAAAGGATTTTTTGGGGATATCCTGTGGAAATCCTGGGGAATTCCAGTATAGTTATTGCTGGGGAATTCCTGGTGAGATTTCTAGCGAATTCCTGCTGAAATGGCAAAGGAATTCTTGCTGGAATTCCTGAAGAATTTCTAGTGGAATTCCATGGTAATTACTAGTGGAATTCCCAAAGAATTCGTGCAGGAATTCATGGGGAATTCCTGGAGAAATTCATGGGAATTCCTGCAAGAATCCTTTGCAAGTTCTGGGGAATTCCTTCAAGCAATTTGGGACATTTTTTCGCGAGTTGGGAATTCCTTGAGGAGTCCTTTTATGAAATTGTATGGAAATGCTGGGGAATTCCATAGGAAAATCCATTCCGAATTGCTCTTAGAATTCTATTAAGAATTCCTCCATGAACTACATAAAAAACATCTTAATGAAGTTTAAAAAAAATCCATGAACTACACCAGGGATACCTCCGATCTTCTTTCAAAAATCTGCTCAGGGACTGTTAACAAATAACGTAATGCAAAATTGGCAATCCTGGAGAAGTCCTGAAAATATTTCTGGGGAATTCCTGAATAAATTCCTAAGGAATTCCTTAAGGAATCCCTAAGGAAATTCTGAAAGAAAACCTGGGAAATTCCTGTTGAAACTCATTGCGGAATTCATGGAGGAAGCCTGGAGAATTATCTAGAGGAATTCCTGGTGGAATTCTTGGAGGAATTCCTGGTGGAATTCTTGGAAGAATTCCTAGTGGAATTGCTGAAGGAATTCTTGGTGGAATTCCTGGAGGAATTCTTGGTGGAATTCTTGGTAGAATTCCTGGAGGAATCCTTGGTGGAAGAATCCTTCCTCCGGAAGTTCCTCCAGGAATTCCTCCAGAAGTTCCTCCAGAAATTCCTCCAGAAGTTCCTCCAGGAATTCCTCCGGAAGTTCCTCCAGGAATTCCTCCGGAAGTTCCTCCAGGAATTCCTCCGGAAGTTCCTCCAGGAATTCCTCCGGAAGTTCCTCCAGGAATTCCTCCGGAAGTTCCTCCAGGAATTCCTCCGGAAGTTCCTCCAGGAATTCCTTCAGGAATTCCTCCAGGAATTCGGAAGTTCCTCCAGGAATTCCTCCGGAAGTTCCTCCAGGAATTCCTCCGGAAGTTCCTCCAGGAATTCCTCCGGAAGTTCCTCCAGGAATTCCTCCGGAAGTTCCTCCAGGAATTCCTCCAAAAGTTCCTCCAGGAATTCCTCCTGGAATTCCTCCAGAAGTTCCTCCAGGAATTCCTCCGGAAGTTCCTCCAGGAATTCCTCCAAAAGTTCCTCCAGGAATTCCATCGGAAGTTCCTCCAGGAATTCCTCCGGAAGTTCCTCCAGCAATTCCTCCAGGAATTCCTCCGGAAGTTCCTCCAGGAATTCCTCCAAAAGTTCCTCCAGGAATTCCTCCTGGAATTCCTCCGGAAGTTCCTCCAGGAATTCCTCCGGAAGTTCCTCCAGGAATTCCTCCAAAAGTTCCTCCAGGAATTCCATCGGAAGTTCCTCCAGGAATTCCTCCGGAAGTTCCTCCAGCAATTCCTCCAGGAATTCCTCCGGAAGTTCCTCCAGGAATTCCTCCGGAAGTTCCTCCAGGAATTCCTCCGGAAGTTCCTCCAGGAATTCCTCCGGAAGTTCCTCCAGCAATTCCTCCGGAAGTTCCTCCAGGAATTCCTCCGGAAGTTCCTCCAGGAATTCCTCCGGAAGTTCCTCCAGGAATTCCTCCGGAAGTTCCTCCAGGAATTCCTCCGGAAGTTCCTCCAGGAATTGCTCGGAACTTCCTCCAGGAATTGCTCGGAACTTCCTCCAGGAATTCCTCGGAAGTTCCTCAGGAATTCCTCCGGAAGTTCCTCCAGGAATTCCTCCGGAAGTTCCTCCAGGAATTCCTCCGGAAGTTCCTCCAGGAATTCCTCCGGAAGTTCCTCCAGGAATTCCTCCGGAAGTTCCTCCAGGAATTCCTCCGGAAGTTCCTCCAGGAATTCCTCCGGAAGTTCCTCCAGGAATTCCTCCGGAAGTTCCTCCAGGAATTCCTCGGAAGTTCCTCCAGGAATTCCTCCGGAAGTTCCTCCAGGAATTCCTCCGGAAGTTCCTCCAGGAATTCCTCCGGAAGTTCCTCCAGGAATTCCTCCGGAAGTTCCTCCAGGAATTCCTCCGGAAGTTCCTCCAGGAATTCCTCCGGAAGTTCCTCCAGGAATTCCTCCGAAGTTCCTCCAGGAATTCCTCCGGAAGTTCCTCCAGGAATTCCTCCGAAGTTCCTCCAGGAATTCCTCGGAAGTTCCTCCAGGAATTCCTCGGAAGTTCCTCAGGAATTCCTCCGGAAGTTCCTCAGGAATTCCTCCGGAAGTTCCTCCAGGAATTCCTCCGGAAGTTCCTCCGGAATTCCTCCGGAAGTTCCTCCAGGAATTCCTCCGGAAGTTCCTCCAGGAATTCCTCCGGAAGTTCCTCCAGGAATTCCTCCGGAATTCCTCCAGGAATTCCTCCGGAAGTTCCTCCAGGAATTCCTCCGGAAGTTCCTCCAGGAATTCCTCCGGAAGTTCCTCCAGGAATTCCTCCGATCCTCCTCGGAATTCATCCAGGAATTCCTCCGGAAGTTCCTCCAGGAATTCCTCCAGAAGTTCCTCCAGGAATTCCTCCAGAAGTTCCTCCAGGAATTCCTCCTGAAGTTCCTCCAGGAATTCCTCCGGAAGTTCCTCCAGGAATTCCGGAGGAACTTCCGAAGGAATTCCTGGAGGAACTTCCGATGGAATTCCTGGAGGAACTTCCGATGGAATTCCTGGAGGAACTTCCGATGGAATTCCTGGAGGAACTTCCGGAGGAACTTCCGAAGAAATTCCTGGAAGAACTTCCGAAGGAATTCCAGGAGGAACTTCAGAATGAATTCATGGAGGAACTTCAGAAGGAATTCCTGGAGGAACTTCCGAAGGAGTTCCTGGAGGAACTTCCGAAGAAATTCCTGGAGAAACTTCCGAAGGAATTCCTGGAGGAACTTCCGGAGGAATTCCTGGAAGAACTTCAGGAGGTATTCCTGGAGGAACTTCTGGAGGAATTCCTGGAAGAACTTCCGGAGGAATTTCTGGAGGAACTTCCGGAGGAATTTCTGGAGGAACTTCCGGAGGAATTTCTGGAGAAACTTCCGGAAGAATTTCTGGAGGAACTTCCGGAGGAATTTCTGGAGGAACTTCCGGAGGAATTCCTGGAGTAACTTCCGGAGGAATTCCTGGAGTAACTTCCGGAGGAATTCCTGGAGTAACTTCCGGAGGAATTCCTGGAGGAACTTCCGAAGAAATTCCTGGAGGAACTTCCGAAGGAATTCCTGGAGGAACTTCCGAAGGAATTCCTGGAGGAACTTCCGAAGGAATTCCTGGAGGAACTTCCGAAGGAATTCCTGGAGGAACTTCCGAAGGAATTCCTGGAAGAACTTCCGAAGGAATTCCTGGAGGAATTTCCGAAGGAATTCCTGGAGGAACTTCCGAAGGAATTCCAGGAGGAACTTCCGAAGGAATTCCTGGAGGAACTTCCGAAGGAATTCCTGGAGGAACTTTCGGAGGAATTCCTGGAGGAACTTTCGGAGGAATTCCTGGAGTAACTTCCGGAGGAATTCCTGGAGGAACTTCCGAAGGAATTCCTGGAGGAACTTCCGAAGGAATTCCTGGAGGAACTTCCGAAGGAATTCCTGGAGGAACTTCCGAAGGAATTCCTGGAGGAACTTCCGAAGGAATTCCTGGAGGAACTTCCGAAGGAATTCCAGGAGGAACTTCCGAAGGAATTCCTGGAGGAACTTCCGAAGGAATTCCTGGAGGAACTTCCGAAGGAATTCCTGGAGGAACTTCCGAAGGAATTCCTGGAGGAACTTCCGAAGGAATTCCTGGAGGAACTTCCGAAGGAATTCCTGGAGGAACTTCCGAAGGAATTCCTGGAGGAACTTCCGAAGGAATTCCTGGAGGAACTTCCGAAGGAATTCCTGGAGGAACTTCCGAAGGAATTCCTGGAGGAACTTCCGAAGGAATTCCTGGAGGAACTTCCGAAGGAATTCCTGGAGGAACTTCCGAAGGAATTCCTGGAGGAACTTCCGAAGGAATTCCTGGAGGAACTTCCGAAGGAATTCCTGGAGGAACTTCCGAAGGAATTCCTGGAGGAACTTCCGAAGGAATTCCTGGAGGAACTTCCGAAGGAATTCCTGGAGGAACTTCCGAAGGAATTCCTGGAGGAACTTCCGAAGGAATTCCTGGAGGAACTTCCGAAGGAATTCCTGGAGGAACTTCCGAAGGAATTCCTGGAGGAACTTCCGAAGGAATTCCTGGAGGAACTTCCGAAGGAATTCCTGGAGGAACTTCCGAAGGAATTCCTGGAGGAACTTCCGAAGGAATTCCTGGAGGAACTTCCGAAGGAATTCCTGGAGGAGCTTCCGAAGGAATTCCTGGAGGAACTTCCGAAGGAACTTCCGAAGGAACTTCGAAGGAACTTCCAAAGGAATTCCTGGAGAAACTTCCGGAAAAATTCCTGGAACTTCCGAAGGAATTCCTGAAAGAATTTCCGAAGAAATTCCTTTAGGAACTTCCGAAGAAATTCCTGGTACTTCCGAAGGAATTCCTGCTGGAACTTCCGAAGAAATTCCTGGAACTTCCGAAGCAATTCCTGGAGGAACTTTCGAAGGAATTCCTGTAGGAACTTCCGAAGGAATTCCTGGAGGAACTTCCAAAGGAATTCCTGCAGGAACTTCCGAAGAAATTCCTGGAACTTCCGAAGGAATTCCTGGAGGAACTTCCGAAGGAATTCCTGGAGGAACTTCCGGAAAAATTCCTGGAACTTCTGAAGGAATTCCTGAAGGAACTTCCGAAGAAATTCCTGAAACTTCCGAAGGAATTCCTGGAGGAACTTCCGAAGAAATTCCTGGAACTTCCTAAGGAATTCCTGGAGGAACTTCCGGAAAAATTCCTGGAACTTCCGAAGGAATTCCTGAAGGAACTTCCGAAGAAAATCCTGGAACTTCCGAAGGAATTCCTGGAGGAACTTCCGATGAAATTCCTGGAACTTCCAAAGGAATTCCTGAAGGATTTTCCGAAGAAATTCCTGGAACTTCCGAAGGAATTCCTGGAAGAACTTCCGAAGGAATTCCTGGAGGAACTTCCGAAGAAATTCCTGGAACTTCCGAAGGAGGAACTTCCGAAGGAATTCCCGGAGGAACTTCCGAAGGAATTCCTGGAGGAACTTCCGAAGGAATTCCTGGAGGAACTTCCGAAGGAATTCCTGGAGGAACTTCCGAAGGAATTCCTGGAGGAACTTCCGAAGGAATTCCTGGAGGAACTTCCGAAGGAATTCCTGGAGGAACTTCCGAAGGAATTCCTGGAGGAACTTCCGAAGGAATTCCTGGAGGAACTTCCGAAGGAATTCCTGGAGGAACTTCCGAAGGAATTCCTGGAGGAACTTCCGAAGGAATTCCTGGAGGAACTTCCGAAGGAATTCCTGGAGGAACTTCCGAAGGAATTCCTGGAGGAACTTCCGAAGGAATTCCTGGAGGAACTTCCGAAGGAATTCCTGGAGGAACTTCCGAAGGAATTCCTGGAGGAACTTCCGAAGGAATTCCTGGAGGAACTTCCGAAGGAATTCCTGGAGGAACTTCCGAAGGAACTTCCGAAGGAACTTCCGAAGGAACTTCCGAAGGAACTTCGAAGGAACTTCCGAAGGAACTTCGAAGGAACTTCGAAGGAACTTCCGAAGGAACTTCCGGAAAAATTCCTGGAACTTCCGAAGGAATTCCTGAAGGAATTTCCGAAGAAATTCCTGGAGGAACTTCCGAAAAAATCCTGGAACTTCCGAAGGAATTCCTGGAGGAACTTTCGAAGGAATTCCTGTAGGAACTTCCGAAGGAATTCCTGGAGGAACTTCCAAAGGAATTCCTGCAGGAACTTCCGAAGAAATTCCTGGAACTTCCGAAGGAATTCCTGGAGGAACTTCCGAAGGAATTCCTGGAGGAACTTCCGGAAAAATTCCTGGAACTTCTGAAGGAATTCCTGAAGGAACTTCCGAAGAAATTCCTGAAACTTCCCAAGGAATTCCTGGAGGAACTTCCGAAGAAATTCCTGGAACTTCCGAAGGAATTCCTGGAGGAACTTCCGATGAAATTCCTGGAACTTCCAAAGGAATTCCTGAAGGATTTTCCGAAGAAATTCCTGGAACTTCCGAAGGAATTCCTGGAAGAACTTCCGAAGGAATTCCTGAAGGAACTTCCGAAGAAATTCCTGGAACTTCCGAAGGAATTCCTGGAGGAACTTCCGAAGAAATTCCTGGAGGAAGTTCCGGAAAAATTCCTGGAGGAACTTCCGATGGAATTCCTGGAGGAACTTCCGGAGGAATTCCTGGAACTTCCAAAGGAATTCCTGAAGGAACTTCCGAAGAAATTCCTGAAGGAACTTCCGAAGAAATTCCTGGAATTTCCGAAGGAATTCCTGAAGGAACTTCTGAAGGAATTCCTAGAGGAACTTCCGGAGAAATTCCTAGAGGAACTTCCGAAGGAATTCCTGGAGGAACTTCCGAAGGAGTTCCTGGAGGAACTTCGAAGGAATTCCTGGAGGAACTTCGAAAGAATTCCTGGAGGAACTTCCGAAGGAATTCCTGGAGGAACTTCCGAATGAATTCCTGGAGGAACTTCCGAAGAAATTCCTGGAACTTCCGAAGGAACTCCTGGAGAAATTTCCGAAGGAATTCCTGGAGGAACTTTCGGAGGAATTCCTGGAGGAACTTCCTAAGGAATTTCTGGAGGAACTTCCCGAGGAAGTCCTGGAGGAACTTCCCGAGGAAGTCCTGGAGGAACTTCCGGAGGTATTCCTGGAGGAACTTCCGGAGGAATTTCTGGAGGAACTTCCGGAGGAATTCCTAAAGAAACTTCTGGAGGAATTCCTGAAGAAACTTCTGGAGGAATTCCTGAAGGAACTTCTGGAGGAATTCCTGAAGGAACTTCCGGAGGAATTTCTGGAGGAACTTCCGGATGAATTCCTGGAGGAACTTTCTGGGGTATTCCTGGAGGAACTTCCGGAGGAATTCCTGGACGATCTTCCGGAGAAGTTTCTGGGCGAACTTCCGTAGAAGTTCCTGGACGAACTCACGGAGGAATTTTCTTATGAATTCCTGGAGGAACTTCATGAAGAATTCGCGGAGGAATTCCTGGCGGAACTGCCGGAGAAATGACTGGAGGAACTTCCGGAGGAAGGAGACAGGAGATATTCCTGGAAAAACTCCTGATGCTTACATAAATTCCTGGTATAATTATTAAATGAAAGATTTTTTGTCGGATTCCTAGAGCAATTCCTGGTTAAATTTAGATGGAATTTCTGGTAGAATGTCCTGACGAATTGGTATTAATTTTTTGGAGAATTCCTGGTCGGACTTCTGAAAAACGAACAGTGGGTAATGTCTGTGACATAACCGCTAAGTGGACGTAGGACTTGAATGGACCATGCCTTTAAGATACATAATATGTCCAAATTTCTCACATCAACTATTTTGGATAAATAATCGGCGTTGCATACCATTCCTTGGCCAAATCTTCTCATCAAACCGACACAAATATCAAATCTACCTCGAACAAGAATCATCAAAAAAAAATTCAGGAAGTATCTGTCCGGTCACGAAATATTAGCCTCGACAGTGGCAACCTTCCCACTGAAGGACTGCCTGAAATAAACCACAAGTTGGCTCAGCAGGGGATGTAGACTGTATCTCAGCCCTTCCACTGAAGAGCCTTCTAATCCGTGCGATAGCGACTGAAGGAGAACATTATTTTTAACTCTCAGAGCCTTGAAAAGGCTGTTTGCTTCGGCTAAGTCCAAAAGTAAAAAACGATATTTTCAAATAACCACGAATTTCTAGTGATGGTATAAAAGACTGAATGCTCTGCGAGCGAATGCACTTTTCTTTTATACTACTTAATTTTGAATCTTCTCTGCTTCCCAATTGGTGGCCAATCAGCTAGTGTCTTGTATCTCGCTCCTTTGTCAGCCAAAGCGTCATCATCATCAACGCGTTCGAGAAGGGCTTCTTCTTTTTACGCTTGTTGCTCGCTGCTGGCGTCTATTTCCTAATGGGACTTTTCGCTTGATATAGGCCAATAAGCCGGGCAAGCGAGCTTAGAATTGCAGTTCAGGTGGGAAGTACGTGTTCTTTTCTGAGACAACATTGTTAGTGGTAGAAGGAAGGAAACACACGGACATGGGATTTCGGGTGATAAGATTTAGAATTGGTAACATGGGACGATCATTCAGTCACGTTCGCTTTGTGTGCGGTCAATATCAAACAATATTTATCTAGGGGGAATGACGGCTTTGGCAGGTTTTGTTCTATTATTGGCAGGGGGGTTTTTTATGTCTGACTATGCTCAAAATTGGCCTAAACATTCTTTGCATATCAAAGAACATTGTGGCCAAATTTCATAAAATTTGGTCGACAAAACCGCCTGCCAATAATAGAACAAAACCTGCCAAAGCCGTCTTTCCCCTACAGTATTTTTTATCAATGCCAAATAAACCAACATTTGATGAGAAATCGATTGATAGGTTATTAATGTTTGAGCTGTTATCGGTGTTTTTTATCCAAATAAGATTATGTGAGAGATTTGGACATCTTATGAATCTTTAAAGGCATGGTCAAGCGAAGTCCTTCGTCCACTTCGCGGTTAAATTAGAAAAATTATCCACTGTTAGTTTTGACGCTATTTATGAAAATCACGCATAAAATTTCATCTCTAGAATATTGGATTTGGCACCCAAGTACAATTTCTATCCCGAAGGGTATTGAAAGCATTGATATTGATCTCTATTATTGGCTCTCTGAAGAACCGTTTGTTTTTTTGGACATACATGCTGCATCATGTGGCTTTTCTTCAGCCTGTCTCGGCTCAGCACCGATGCTGGCCGGTCTCGGCTCAGCACCGATGCCGGCCGGTCTCGGCTCGACTCTGCTGCTGCTGCCGGTATCTGCTCAGCATTGCTGCTTTGTCGGGTCTGTAGGGTGGACTGCTGCTGTACTGGCTAGGTTTCGGCTGATGATGGTGGCTTCGATGACTTCATTCCCTGCTAAAAGGTGTGAGTGCCGATGATGCGGTTGCTTCGCTTGTCCCGGTCAGAATGAAAGGAAAAAATCGCGTTGCGCAATTTTATGGCTTCCCGGCAGACCCAGCGGCTGCTCATTCGCTGGTGTCTGCACCAATCAGAACGTGGTAATAGAATGATGCAAGAATTATGCGGTACCCGTATTTATAGGTTCCCTTGATCTCAATGTTTTTCATTGAAAACAGTTTCATGCCTATTGAAACAAAATTTTCGGGTCTTATCAAGCATGGACATGGAAGGCATACTTGAAATCTGTCGATTGAGGAGCTTACCGCAGAAATTCGTCCACTGAGACGAACGCTATTAACGTTTAAAATCTTTCAACACAGCGTAACGCGGTCGATTTGAATATTTTGAAATGACACCCGGTATAGTAAAGAGAGACGTAAGTCCTACGTCAAAAAAAAATGCTTGAGGAACTCTTGAAGGACTGTCTGGTGGATCTTCTGGAGCGATTTCTGTTGAAAATTTAGAAGTATTTCCTTGTTGAGTTCCAGGACGATATACTGAAGGAACTCTTGGTGCAATGCCTTGACAAATCCCAGATTACTTCTGGAATTCTGTGAGAATTTTGACGTAGGACTTACGTCTCTCTTTACTATACCGGGTGTCATTTCTATTTTTTTAAATCGACCGCGTTACGCTGTGTTGAAAGATTTCACACGTTAATAGCTTTTGCCCTATTGAACAGTTTTCTGCAGTTAACCACTCAATCAACAGCTTTCAAGTCTGCCTTTCATATTCATGCTTGATAATATCCGAAAACTTGTTTCAATAGGCCCAAAACTGTTTTCAAAGCAAAATATTGAATTCACGAGAACCTATAAATATGAGTACCGCATCATTCTTGCATCATTCCATTGCCACGCTCTGATTGGTGCAGACGTCAGCGAATGAGCTCTCGCTAGGTCAGGAAGGCATAAAAAAGTGCAACATGATTTTTTTCCTCTCAATCTGACCCTGAGATCTGACAAGAACAGGCAAAGCAACCACAGCATCGCCAGAACTTTTGAAGTGTTGCTCCATCGTCTCAGCTACGCAATCGCAAACTTAAGCTTTCTCAAGAGCAAGGCAGAATCGTCAGCATCATCGGCATTTTCGGTCCGGCATTGTCGAGGCCACCGCACAAAGGAGAAGCCTACCGGACAGTAAGCGCGGCTCGGCGGTGTGACGATAGACTGTCAATGACAACACTGAACAAGATGAATTATTGACAGTGGCTGATTTTCTACCCGCCACTTCCACAGCCAGGCGCTATCGTATATACGCAAATAGCCGCCATGAGTTAACCTCCAGAAATTGATATGGCGAAAGACATCTAACGCGGATTTTCTCAAAATTAGGAACTTTTCATGAAAAACTATATGGTACCGGTTATGATGGATGGTGTTCGCTAGTACGCCTACCAAATATTTTTTTGATTAAGGTGCTTAAATTTGAGAAATCGAACCTTAGATGCCTTTCGCCACACTGCTTTCAGAAAGTTAACTTCTAGTGTGCCCCTGTACGTTCAAAGTGGACGATTCATTGATCAAGTTTTCTACGATCTCAAGTTTTCAAGATCTACTAAAGAGTTTTTCGCAGTAGAATCGTTTTAAAAATTTAATTAGCTTGCGTGACAACCCTTCGGAATAGAAATTGTGCTTGGGTGCCAATCCAATATTCTAGAGATAAAATTTTATGCGTGATTTTCATAAATAGCATCAAAACTAACAGTGGATAATTTTTCTGATTTAACCGCGAAGTGGACGAAGGACTTCGCTTGACCATGCCTTTAAAGATTCATAAGATGTCCAAATCTCTCACATAATCTAATTTGGATAAAAAAAACACCGATAACAGCTCAAACATTAATAAACTATCAATCGATTTTTCATCAAATGTTGGATTTTTTGGCATTGATAAAAAAATATGTAGATAAACATTGGTTCCGGGTGTTTCCTTCCTTCTACTACTAACAATGTTGTCTCAGAAAAGAACGCGTACTTCCCACCTGAACTGCAATTCTAAGCTCGCTTGCCCGGCTTATTGGCCTGTATCAAGCGAAAAGTCCCGTTAGGAAATAGACGCCAGCAGCGAGCAACAAGCGTAAAAAAGAAGAAGCCCTTCTCGAACGCGTTGATGATGATGACGCTTTGGCTGACAAAGAAGCGGGATACAAGACACTAGCTGATTGGCCAAGAGATAGCCAATTGGGAAGCAGAGAAGATTCAAAATTAAGTAGGTATAAAAGAAAAGTGCTAGAAATTCGCGGTTATTTGAAAAGATCGTTTTCTTACGTTTTGCACTTAGCCGAAGCAAACAGCCTTTTTAAGGCTCTAAGAGTTAAAAATAATGTTCTTCAGTCGCTATCGCACGCATTAGGAGGCCCTTCAGTGGAGGGGCTGAGATACAGTCTACATCCCCTGCTGAGCCAACTTGTGGCTTATTTCAGGTAGTCCTTCAGTGGGAAGGTTGCCACTGTCGAGGCTAATATTCCGTGACCGGACAGATACTTCCTGAATTTTTTTTTTGATGATTCTTGTTCGAGGTAGATTTGATTTCTGTGTCGGTTTGATGAGAAGAATTTGCCAAGGAATGCATGAGCATGAGCATGAGCATGATTGACCGCCCACGGTTGCTACTCCGTTATTGCCAGGTCAGCTGTAATTACACAGAGAACCAACAGATGAAGTTTGGGACTAACATCATCTTCAATGTGTAAGAACTGGTGACCCAAAAATAAGCAATACCAGCGCCGGCCGTGTCCGAATGCAGGTCAATTAAGGAATGGGTAGGAAAATGTTGACATGATACTCGCTTTGATAGAAGCCGACGAGTCATCTGCACTTCCACGAGAAATCACTGGGATGTTGGATATATGGGGTAGGTATTGTGGCAGGGTTCGTTTTGGTAAACGGTATGCCGTGTATAGCGTGTAGTTTGAATAATTCAAAACATAATCGAACGAACACTTATTATTTTAATTATCGACCGCACTAAGCAGAACAAAATTGTCGATGACCAGCCGATCTCTCTGCTAACCGCACAAAGCAGAACAATATTTTCGATGACCGGCCGATCGTTCTGCTTACTGACGCGAACTGCATCTTCACTTTCTAATTCATTTACTCGCCCGCACAAAGCAGAACAACATTTCGATGATCGGGCGATCGTTCTGCTAACCGCACAAAGCAGAAAAAATTATGTCATGACCGGCCGATCGTTCTGCCTAGGGAATGTTAGTGTGTGGTTATTGTTGCTACTAGAGACCGAGAATACCTCTGCATCTCCACAATTACCACGGAAAGGAAGTTTTGTTAGTTGGGTGGGGTAATCAGTAACATAGATCGGGATTCACCATGGAAAGTGGTGTGACCTATGCGACTTCTATACAACAGTATTAGCATTTCCTTATCTTGTTAAATTGTTCATCCTTCGCGAGAATAAACAATCAATTGCTCAAAGTGAGCGATTGTTCATTTGAATTTTGGATTAAGCGCCCGCGTCATTATTTTTAACGAATGGTAAGAAGAAAAGAAGTGGGATTGAAATTGAAATAGAAATCGAAAAGCTAATGTTAATCAGCAATCAGCAACCCTTATTTAATCTCAATTTGAGGTTAAATGAGATTGCACAGCCATACAAATTTAGTTAATTTATGTTTATTTTACGTGTGTGCGTGTGTGTGCGCGTGTGTGTGTGGAATTTTCGATTTGTACTACGGATAAACATCCATGTCATACATATTTGATCCTAGCGTGTATTGAGTAAAATTGTTTTTATAAATTGTAATCATGGAACGGACTCACCATATTTGCAGCTCTTACAATAGGTTATGCTTCGCTTAAAGACTTCAGTTTTTCAGTGCTGAAACTGTATGCCATTCAGATCATCAAATCCATTAAAATCCTTTCCTTGGAAATATCTGAACACTTCAAATCCAGCACATCCACGTAACAAATGTAATTTGAGTGGACATTTTTCTTCCTTGACTTCTTGATTTATTTACCATATTTAGTTTTCTGTGAAAATATGTGAAGTGTTAATATATACATTTAATTGATTGTTGTTTATAACCAAGTTATTAGTCAAGGGTAAAACATTGCAATAATTGGTCGAAAGAAAATATAAATAACTATATGATGTTGAAATCTTTGAATTAATAGTTTTTGGTGTGCTGATTGGGTGTGGGAATCTGATTAGCAATAAATAGTGGAAATTTTATTTAACGTTTTGATATTTTAAGTACAATGGGATATCGAACATTAAGTGTAATTAAGGACATCTACATATCTACATCTATATTTAGCATATTTTCAAGTATATTTATTCTGTAACGATACTATTCATGATTAACGTTTTTAATTTCTAGTCTAAACGTTATTGTATTCCAGTTGTTTGCGAATTAATAACACGTAAAATGCCCAAATGAGCATACCCATTTGTGGAAGAAAATTTTAGAAATGTACCGTTTGTTGTACATCTCCTTAAGGTTAAGTCCTAATTCTATTGCTTAAATGACCATAACTTGAATTGAAATTTATTACAATTATACTATCACCAATACGACCATTAAATGATCGATGTACACTTGTGAATGGCTAATGCATCCATGATAATTATGCATTATGCTTTTACTTACTTTTCATTTGACAAACATTGAGTGATTGATTGTTTAAACACTGACATTAATTTAATATTACGATATGATGAAAATAGTTTACGCTGTTTACCAGACATTTTTTTTATTGATTTGAGAACGTAATTGCTTTTTCTTTGAATCTTCATTTTCATCTTCAGATAAAGATAAAAACAAAATAAAACATAATATACATATTATATGTGTAATAAATATTGAAAATCATTCACGATTCATTAATTTAGGGAATATATTCTTACAACAAAATCAATTTAACGTAATCTGGAAGTATAGAATCCGACGATTTTTATGCAATTTGTAATAATGTATCCTAATTTTTTACTTAAACAAATCACAGTGAGCATACACTTTATTGAAATTAGAAAAATTTAAAAGCGTGGCAGCTGCTTACTATTTTATTATGTTGATGTGACTCTTTTAATATGCCAGTAGCCATTTTTGTACCATTTATGAATGTCAAAAAATCAATCAAACATTGAATGTGCTATTATGAAAATTTACCAATGGGAGCTTTATATTATGCTTTAAACGATTTCCAAAAATACACATACCCATAAAAAACACGAATTAATGCAAAATAATTAAATAAAATTATACTTAGCGTATTCAAACCGACCATTTCACTGACTTGAAATTGATAGCATCCTTCGGGAAAAGTCCTTCGGGAATCACACAATCGTTTCAATTTTGAAGATGGAAGCAATTTTTTATCATATTAACCACTGAGAAAAGTTATTTTGTTGCCCAACTGAGTGTTCTAGTGCAAGTTTTGCGGACAGTATGCTAGAGTCGCTCCAGAATGTTGAGCAAACAAACATGAAAAGTTACATCAAAACAGTAACTTTTTGTATTTTGCTGTTATTTCCATTGTGTATTACAAAAATACTTCCACATTCACATAGTATGATGGGTTTAAAAATACTTATAGGTACCAACTGATTTTGACCCTTAATTAGTTGTAGTTTTCTAGAAATCAAAGGGGGGCGTTTTGGCCAGGTGAGGCGCATTATACCGTCTTACCCTATTCCACGACTAACAATGTTATCAGCCGTCAGCAAGCATCCAAGGTAGATGAATTCCTCGACCACCTCGAAGGTATCCCCGTTCATCGTCACACTGCTTCCAATGCGGGCCCTGTCGCGCTCGGTTCCACCCACAAGCATCTACTTTGTCTTCGAAGCATTCACCACCAATCCAACTTTTGTTGCTTCACGTTTCAGCCGGGTGTACAGTTCTGCCACCTTTGCAAATGTTCGGCCGACAATGTCCATGTCTACCGCGAAACAAATAAATTGACTGGATCTGTTGAAAATCGTACACTGGCTCTCCGCATGACACTTTCTAGCGCAATGTTGAACAACAGGCACGAAAGTCCATCATCTTGTCTCAGTCCCCTGTGCGATTCGAACGAACTGGAGTGTTCGCCCGATATCTTTACACAGTTTTGCACACCATCCACCGTTGCTTTGATCAGTCTGGTAAGCTTCCCGAGGAAGCTGTCCTCGTCCATAATTTTCCATAGCTCTACGCGGTCTATACTGTCGTATGCCGCCTTGAAATCAACGAACAGATGGTGCGTTGGGACCTGGTATTCACGGCATTTTTGAAGGATTTGCCGTACAGTAAAGATCTGGTCCGTTGTCGAGCGGCCGTCAACGAAGCCGGCTTGATAACTTCCCACGAACTCGTTCACAAATGGTGACAGACGACAGAAGATGATCTGGGATATCACTTTGTAGGCGGCATTAAGGATGGTGATCGCTCGAAAGTTCTCACACTCCAGTTTGTCGCCTTTCTTGTAGATGGGGCATATAACCCCTTCCTTCCACTCCTCCGGTAGCTGTTCAGTTTCCCAGATTCTGACTATCAGTTTGTGTAGGCAAGTGGCCAGCTTTTCCGGGCCCATCTTGATGAGCTCAGCTCCGATACCATCCTTACCAGCTGCTTTATTGGTCTTCAGCCGTTGGATAGCGTCATTAGCCTCAAGGTGAGGCCGACCGCCCGAGCTGCGCCCATCTCCTCCAGAATCTGTCTACACCATCCGTCGAATCAATCCTTCCGTCGACTTCATCCCGTTAGCAGGCTCAGATGAGCCCAGATTTCCAACACTAAACACATGGTCCAACATTTGCAATATATTTTGAGAACTAACTTTATCCCACGTATTGTTTGTGCACATCCATATCAAGTGAGAGTGAGTATTATTTATTGTATGACAACTACACACGTACTGCTGCCCTGATGAAGTGGAGGTTATGCAAGATTGTTGACAGTTGGTCGTCACTCGCACTCAAATTGTGTAGCCCGGGAAATGTAAAAAAATATGAAAAAAAAATATTGCGGGAAATTGATGCTCAAAGATGTTTTCGATCATTTAATAGTTCATCAATAACTTATTCCAGTGGCTGAATTTTTGAATGCATTTTACATATTGTGAGCTTTTGGTGCAAAAGTTTTTCTACGATCCTGCATAATAGTCCTTTGACTAATTTCCACTAATTACGGAGTTATAGGGCTTTGAAGTAACCTAAACTGATTAAATGAAATTTTGTTATCATTTAGTATAAGTTACTTCGTCTAGAGTTTGAACTCCGTTGCTACATAGTGGAATTCAAACGAACTGTTAGGCAGAGTTGTATAAAAACCTTCGCACTAGAAGTACACCATGCAACACATTTCGATATTTAGTCTTATACAAACTATACTAAATTATCGAACCCAAATTACTAGATGATCGAAAGCATCCTTGTTTATATTTTAACAATGGTATAGAAGCGCAGGCGAAGGAGTCAGATGTTTAATTGGGACACGGCAGGTATTTTCGTCATAGTCTCGAAAACCAATAAAAAAGACGCTTTTTTGTAAAACTCATACGTACCAAATCGTAAGCTCAGGAGAAACGTTCCACTATAGTGGAGTTCTAGCAAATGTACGTTGCTATCGTTGGTTTTAGCCCCTACGACGAAGGACGGAAATACCTGCCGTGTCCCTACGATTCCTTTAAACAATTTGTTATCCTAATTTAACTTTTAATGTTTCGTTTTCTAGAACGAGGGCTGCCGGAAACACATCTTGCGAGTAAAATCGACTCAAGCACTGAGTCAAATGTAAGTATATTCTTGAGCACCTTAACACTTTGGGTCGCATTTTGCACGGTTTGGTGCCCGCAAAAGTAAACGCGACGGGCGATACGACGCAACTCATGTAGAGGAATTACATTTATTATCAATAAACCACAGTCTGTGCATAAACTGTTGAATTGACTGTCGCATCGCGTGGTCGTCTACTCTGGCTTCACTCTTAGATGTTTCAAACTCACAGCTTACATCAATTCCCACAGCTTTTGAAATGTTTTGAAATGTTTTTTTCACGAATATTGTGATTTCTCGTGTGTTCTAACAAATCCAAAAACCAAAAATAACCAAAAACAAACCGCGTAAAAGTAACTTAGCGTATGCCATACATAACACGATACTCAAATTCATGAAAATGCATACCTTTCTCGATACAAAAATGCTTTATTTCGCTTTATACCTAGATTGATATGTACATACCAAAATCAAATGCCTGTTTGAAACGAAAATATCCATTCTCTGAAAAATACATTTTCCGGGAAACGATACTTTCTCAAAAATGGCTTTGGGACAGAATGTCGGAAGACAAAAGGTCGAAGGACAAAAGGTCGACGGACAAAACGTCGAAGAGACAAAAGGTCGATGGGACAAAAGGTCGAAGGAACAAAAGGTCGAAAGGACAAAAGGTCGAAGGGACAAAAGGTCGAAGAGACAAAAGGTCGAAGGGACAAAAAGTCGAATGGACAAAAGGTCGAATGGACAAAATTTAAAAATCTATAATTCTGTATACATGAAAAATACTTAATATATGACAAGTTTGAAAAAATGTTTCTGAAAAAACTAACAGTGGGTAATGTCTGTGACATAACCGGAAGTGGACGTAGGACTTGGCTTGACCATGCATGTAAAAATACATATTTTGCTCAGCATTATTCATAAGCATTATTACACGTTTCGTTACCAATCTAGAGAAAAAATATCAAAATAGAAAGCTATCAATCGATTTTTGATCTAATGTTGATTTTTTTTGTCATTGATGAAAGTATGTAAAAAGATAATTCTTTGATTTCTAGAGACGGCAATATCACCATCCCTGTCCGGGCTGACAATAGTCATTCTCGTCGTATGAAGAAAGCGAAAAAAATATAGTCTTCGTCATAACATTGCCCGACGCGACACCTATTCGGTTTCTTCATGCCGCATGCCTACCACGAAGATAGTCGTGCAGCCAAAAGTTATGACGATTTCCGTCGTCACTTCTTCACATAATCGATTGCTCGTCATTATAGACGGAGTAGTTAAAAACATAATGGCGTCTAGAATAAAGAAATAGTACGAACTTTGGTAACATAAATGTTTCGATAGCATTTATAACATCTTCATACGTTACTTCAAGTTCATTTTCACAAAGAAATAATAAAAATCTTCGCAGGGCAGCTGCCGCTTGAAGAATAATGGTATGAAGTCTTCGTTCTTCGCTGTCGTCATGACGATTTGGTTGCACGACGAAAGCTAACGTTGTGCGCGTCATTGACGATGCGTCGAGTAGCAATGAAGACAATAAATCTCGTCGCTACTGCGGTTTTTCTTGCTGCGACGATGACTATTGACAGGCCTGTCCCTGTCGCTGGATGTTGGTTCTCTACCGACCGCTCAAGATAAAATTTGAGCAGGCAGCAGGAACTAAACTCGCGTGAGCCATGATTTTATCATTATATCAGAACTCTAGCCGAAGCTTCACCCCTTTGATGAATAAGACCATTGAACATTTGCTCACTGCTAGTCGTGGGTAATTAAAGTGACAAAACATTTCAAAATTATTATTTTCTAAATAATAACTAACGAATAAAAGAGTTCACTATCAAAATAATTATATATGGGACATTCGAAGTATTTTCAATGCCATAATTGCCAAAAAAAGATGAAGATAGGAAATCCGCCGAAGCTCCGCCTTTTCGATGAATAATACAATTGTAAATCAGCTGATGGCTACACCTTTACATTGATCAATAAAGCGAATGATCTCTTCATTATAGCATTGCAACTTAAGCCGATGTTCCACCTATTCGATGAATACATCGCAAAACATTTGTTGGTTCTACCTTTACGTTGACCAACCAAGCAAAAATGATTGGTCACATATATAGTATATAGTTCAGGGCCGGTTTTAGGGGGGGGGGCGGTGGGGCGTGGCCCCGGGCCCCCAAAAAACTTATGTACCAAAATCAACCTTTTTTGTACATTTTAGGGCCCCCACATACCGTCGGCCCCGGGGCCCCCTTCCGGCTAAATCCGGTCCTGTAGTATAGTATATTAACAACATGGTCCACTTCGAGAATCCCCATATGTTGAGCAACAGACAGCACATTCACACCATCTTGGGTTACCAAAGATGACTAACGCCTAAAAATAATTGCCAGGGGTGCGATAATTGCAAATATTACACTAATTTTACAATTTTTGAAAATTTTAATTACATTTTTCAACATTTCATTTTTAAACTAAGATTCCAAAATGGGATCATGTGATGATTTCTAGCACATTATTTCGACATGTAATGCTGCACATTGAATTATACGTTTAAGCACCCCTCGCAATGTCTCTTCACTACACTGCTTGTCTTTTGTGATAACGCGACGCTACTGCGTTAACTCTTCAAATTGGCTAGAGTGGTAATAGTGGTAATAGAGTATACTTGCTGAAACACAAAATCACGTTAACCAAGAATATTCAAAAGCTTTATATCAACATTTGAAAGTTACACAAAATTCAGTAGCTATTTACCTATTCACATCAACAAATAAATCAAATTTTAAATTGAAATATTTAGACTCAAAACAGTGACAATTTTTGGAATTCTAATGAAGAAATTTCAAAAATTTTCGTTGAGATCTTAGAATCAGAAACGCATTTTCTTTTGTCGTGAACGAGGAAGACAGAATTTTGTAACAATTCATCGCCATGAACGCGAATTAATAAAATTGTCACGCAAACGCTCTCTAATTAGTTGATTGTACTACATTTTCAAAATGATTCTATTGCGAAAAACTCTTTAGTAAGTATATTAGTGGTTCTGAAAAGATCCATTCACAATGTTAGATGTAAATTTCCTCTTGAGCGGTTCAACTGGGAGTTTATGATTCAGAAAAATATATTAAGCTCTTTTAGTGGAATGTATTAAACCGTCTAAGACGAATTAAGTACTGTCCATTTCATTCCACCAGTTAATTTTCGTTATCTTTGCAGATACGTATTTCGACCACAACTGTGTGGTCGTCTTCAGTGTCTCGTACTTGAGTCAAGTCGAATCAAGTACGAGATACTGAAGACGACCACACAGTTGTGGTCGAAATACGTATCTGCACAGATAACGAAAATTAACTGGTGGAATTAAATGGACAATACTTAATTCGTCTTAGACGGTTTAGTTTATGATTGTTTAAAACATTATGAATCGATGTCTGCAGGAATACCAAACGCTTAACCGCTGCTGCCATCGGCCGAGAAAACTTGATCAGTAGTGTTGTCGTCGACACTCTATCGTCACACACCGCCGTGCCGCGCTTACTGTTGGCTTCTCGACAATGCCGGGCTGAAAATGCCGATGATGCTGACCTGAGAATGCTGACGATTCTGCCTTGCTCTTAAAAAGGCTTTAGGTTTGCGAATGCGTGGCTGAGACGATGATGCAACCGTTCTAAAATTCCGACGATGCGATGCTGTTATTGCTTTGCCTGTTTCGGTCAGATTGACAGGAAAAATTCGCGCTGCGCTATTTTATGCCTTCTTAGCAGACCTAGCGTGAGCTCATTCGTTGACGTCTGCACCAATCAGAACGTGGTAATGGAATGATGCAAGAATGATGCGGTACCCATATTTATAGGATTTCGTGAATTTAATGTTTTGCTTTGAAAACAGTTTTAGGCCTATTGAAACAAGTTTTCGGATATTATCAAGCATTAATATGAAAGGCATAGTTGAAAGCTGTCGATTGAGGGGTCTACTGCAGAAATCTGTTCACTAGGGTAAAAGCTATTAACGTTTGAAATCTTTCAACACAGCGATTTAGAAATTTTGAAATGACACCCGGTATAGTAAAGAGAGACGTAAGTCCTACGTCAAAACTTGTTTCAATAGGCATGAAACTGTTTGCAATGAAAAACATTGAGATCAAGGGAACCTATAAATATGGGTACCGCATAATTCTTGCATCATTCCATTACCACGTTCTGATTGGTGCAGACACCAGCGAATGAGCAGCCGCTGGGTCTGCCGAGAGGCCATAAAATAGCGCAATGCGATTTTTTCCTTTCATTCTAACGGGGATAAGCGAAGCAACCGCATCATCGATTGAACAGCACTCACACCTTTTAGCAGGAATGAAGTCTGCACCGACCGCTTTTTCGGCTCGACACCATCGAAGCGACCATCATCAGCCGAAACCTAGCCAGTACATCAGCAGTCCACCCTACAGACCCGACAAAGCAGCAATGCTGAGCAGATACCGGCAGCAGTAGCAGAGTCGAGCCGAGACCGGCCGGCATCGGTGCTGAGCCGAGACAGGCTGAAGAAAAGCCACATGATGCAGCATGTATGTCCAAAAAATAAACGGTTCTTCAGAGAGCCAATAATAGAGATCAATATCAATGCTGTCAATATCCTTCGGGATAGAAATTGTACTTGGGTGCCAAATCCAATATTCTAGAGATAACATTTTATGCGTGATTTTCATAAATAGCGTCAAAACTAACAGTGGATAATTTTTCTGATTTAACCGCGAAGTGGACGAAGGACTTTGCTTGACCATGCCTTTAAAGATTCATAAGATGTCCAAATCTTTCACATAATCTTATTTGGATAAAAAAAAACACCGATAACAGCTTAAACATTAATAAACTATCAATCGATTTTTCATCAAATGTTGGATTTTTTGGCATTGATCAAGAAATATCTAGATAAACATTGTTTGATACTGACCGCACACAAAGCGAACGTGACTGAATGATCGTCCCATGTAACCAATTCTAAATCTTATCACCCGAAATCCCATGTCCGGGTGTTTCCTTCTTTCCACTACTAACAATGTTGTCTCAGAAAAGAACACGTACTTCCCACCTGAACTGCAATTCTAAGCTCGCTTGCCCGGCTTATTGGCCTGTATCTAGCGAAAAGACCCGTTAGGAAATAGACGCCAGCAGCGAGCAACAAGCGTAAAAAAGAAGAAGCCCTTCTCGAACGCGTTGATGATGATGACGCTTTGGCTGACAAAGAAGCGGGATACAAGACACTAGCTGATTGGCCCACCAATTGGGAAGCAGAGAAGATTCAAAATAATGTATAAAAGAAAAGTGCATTCGCTCGCAGAGCATTCATTGAAAAGGTCGTTTTCTTACTTTTTGCACTTAGCCGAAGCAAACAGCCTTTTTCAAGGCTCTAAGAGTTAAAAATAATGTTCTCCTTCAGTCGCTATCGCACGGATTAGAAGGCTCTTCAGTGGAAGGGCTGAGATACAGTCTACATCCCCTGCTGAGCCAACTTGTGGTTTATTTCAGGCAGTCCTTCAGTAGGAAGGTTGCCACTGTCGAGACTAATATTTCGTGACCGGACAGATACTTCCTGAATTTTTTTTTATGATTCTTGTTCGAGGTAGATTTGATTTCTGTGTCGGTTTGATGAGAAGATCTTGCCAAGGAATGGTATGCAACGCCGATTATTTATCCAAAATAGTTGATGTGAGAAATTTGGACATATTTTGTATCTGAAAGACATGGTCAAGTCAAGTCCTACGTCCAATTAGCGGTTATGTCACAGACATTACCCACTGTTCGTTTTTTCCTTTCATTCTGACCGGGACAAGCCAAGTAACAGTAATATCGATTCGACAGCATTCACACCTTTTAGCAAGGCAGCATCGTCCATCTTCTTCTTCTTATTGGCATTACATCCCCACACTGGGACAGAGCCGCCTCGCAGCTTAGTGTTCGTTAAGCGCTTCCACAGTTATTAACTGCGAGGTTTCTAAGCCAGGTTAGCATTTTTGCATTCGTATATCATGAGGCTAGCACGATGATACTTTTATGCCCAGGGAAGTCGAGACAATTTCCAATCCGAAAATTGCCTAGACCGGCACCGGGAATCGAACCCAGCCACCCTCAGCATGGTCTTGCTTTGTAGCCGCGCGTCTTACCGCACGGCTAAGGAGGGCCCCTATCCACTCCATACTATCCACTTTTTCGGCCCGGCAGAGTCGAGGCCAACATCAGCCGAAGCATAGCCATCAGCACAGCAATAGAAGAAGTTCCAGAAGCAGTCCACCCCACAGACCCGACACCGCAGCAATGCCGAGCAGATACCGGCAACAGCAGCAGAGTCGAGCCGAGGCCGGCCGTCATCAGTATCGATCCGAGACAGGCTGAAGAAAAGCAAGAGAAAGAATTGCGATGCTTTTGAAGAAACCGTGTGTGTGTTTTGGTTTCGAACAAGAAACTCCTTCGGTCAACCAGTTGTCCATGAAAAAGTTAATTTCCGGCCCTTATCAGGGCCAAGAAAGATAATGATAATGCTCGCAATTGGTCACCGGTTCATCGGTCGGCAGTTCGTATCCCGCTGGTTCCATCTGGAGAAACAACACACGTCGGCACATACCTACACTGCATGAAGACAGCTTTGGTTTCGCGCTCCACCCGGAGCACCCAACATTAGTTTTACAATCCACTGCAACATGACGCAACAGATGGAAATAGAAAATGTTTATTTTCAAAGCATACGGTTCTTCTGAGAGCCATTGATAGACTTACTAAAGAGTTCTTAAAAATTCTAAAATACTCTAGAGATAAAATGTTATACGCGAATAGCAGATTTTCAAGATTTATTCATAACCGTTACATAACAAGAACTGTGACATATAATGAAATAAAACACAAAACATTCCACTATTAGATGAAAAATCGATTGAGAGCTTTTCTTTTTGAGATATTTTTTCCTATATTGCTCATGAAAATTGTTATAATAATGTTTGGGCTGTTATCGCCGATTTTTTATACAAATTAGGTGACGTGAGAGAATAGGACATATTATACATCTTCAAAGGCATGGTCAAGTCAAGTCCTACGTCCACTTCGCGGTTATGTCACAGACATTACCCACTGTTCGTTTTTCGTTCAATTTCCAACTCGTCTAAATATTTTGACACTTACGCATAGGCATCGTAAATAGTAGGGGCAAGCACTATATTGGCCAAATAATTCGCCAAAAGCGGCTTTTGAGCAGCACTCAAGCTTAATTTAGATCTTATTAGCACTGTTACCTTATCTTTAAGGTGACTATGGAACTGAATTAAAGTCATTTTAAACGGCTTAGTGGTTACTTGGGCTGTTTTTACAAAAATTCTCAGCTACCTAATCGCAAGCATCGGATATTCTATCTGCAGCTTTTGGTTATTTTCTTCAGTACGGGTTATTGGTGAGAATGTTTTGATTTTAGAGTTTCACCTATACTAACGTAGTGCTACAAATCTAAAGCGCATGCCACCATTTGGCTACCCGGGCAGAAGCCATGATCAGAATAACAAAACATGATGTGGACTTGATTGATATAAGAGATAAAAGAACAGGCAACAATATCAAAAACGAACAGTGGGTAATGTCTGTGACATAACCGCTAAGTGGACGTAGGACTTGACTTGACCATGCCTTTAAGATACATAATATGTCCAAATTTCTCACATCAACTATTTTGGATACATAATCGGCGTTGCATACCATTCCTTGGCAAGATCTTCTCATCAAACCGACACAGAAATCAAATCTACCTCGAACAAGAATCATAAAAAAAAATTCAGGAAGTATCTGTCCGGTCACGAAATATTAGTCTCGACAGTGGCAACCTTCCTACTGAAGGACTGCCTGAAATAAACCACAAGTTGGCTCAGCAGGGGATGTAGACTGTATCTCAGCCCTTCCACTGAAGGGCCTTCCAATCCGTCGATAGCGACTGAAGGAGAACATTATTTTTAACTCTTAGAGCCTTGCAAAAGGCTGTTTGCTTCGGCTAAGTGCAGAAAGTAAGAAAACGATCTTTTCAAATAACCGCGAATTTCTAGTGATGATATAAAAAAGACTGAATGCTCTGCGAGCGAATGCACTTTTCTTTTATACTGCTTAATTAAGAATCTTCTCTGCTTCCCAATTGCTGGGCCAATCAGCTAGTGTCTTGTATCCCGCTGCTTTGTCAGACAAAGCGTCATCATCATCAACGCGTTCGAGAAGGGCTTCTTCTTTTTTACGCTTGTTGCTCGCTGCTGGCGTCTATTTTCTAACGGGACTTCGTTTGATACAGCCAATAAGCCGTGTGCGTGTTCTTTTCTGAGACAACATTGTTAGTAGTAGAAGGAAGGAAACACCCGGACATGGGATTTCGGGTGATAAGATTTAGAATTGGTAACATGGGACCAAGGATGTTAACGATCATTCAGTAATTTGCGTTCGATAATTTAGTAGTTTGTCAATAACACATTCTAGAAGCTGAATCTCAAAATATGTTGTATGGTGGACTTCTAGTGCGAAGGTTTCTCTACAACTCTGCCTAATGGTTCGTTGCTTGATTTCCACTAGTAACGGAGTTATAGCTATAGTTTCAGTAACTTAAACTAAATGATAACAAATTTCCAATCATTTAGTTTAAGTTACTGCAACTTAGTTGAATTCTAATAACAAACCATTAGGCAAAGTTGTAGAAAAACTTTCACACTAGAAGTCCACCATACAACCTATTTTGAAATTCAGTCTCAGGAATGTGTTATTGACAAACTACTAAATGATCGAACGCAAATTACTGAATGATCGTTAACATCCTTGCATGGGACGATCATTCGCTATTTATGAAAATCACGCATAAAATTTTATCACTATAATATTGGATTTGGCACCCAATTACAATTTCTATCCCGAAGGGTATTGAAAGCTTTGATATTGATCTCTATCATTGGCTCTCTGAAGAACCGTTTGCTTTTTGGACATACATGCTGCATCATGTGGCTTTTCTTCAGCCTGTCTCGGCTCATCACCGATGCCGGCCGGTCTCGGCTCGACTCTGCTGATGCTGCTGCCGGTATCTGCTCAGCATTGCTGCTTTGTCGCGTCTGTAGGGTGGACTGCTGCTGTACTGGCTAGGTTTCGGCTGATGATGGTGGCTTCGATGACTTCATTCCCTGCTAAAAGGTGTGAGTGCTGTTCAATCGATGATGCGGTTTCTTCGCTTGTCCCGGTCAGAATGAAAGGAAAAAATCGCGTTGCGCTATTTTATGGCTTCTCGGCAAACCCAGCGGCTGCTCATTCGCTGGTGTCTGCACCAATCAGAACGTGGTAATGGAATGATGCAAGAATGATGCGGTACCCATATTTATAGGTTCCCTTGATCTCAATGTTTTTCATTGAAAACAGTTTCATGCCTATTGAAACAAGTTTTTCGGGCCTTTTCAAGCATGGACATGAAAGGCATACTTGAAATCTGTCGATTGAGGGGCTTACCGCAGAAATTCGTCCACTGAGACGAACGCTATTAACGTTTAAAATCTTTCAACACAGCGTAACGCGGTCGATTTGAATATTTTGAAATGACACCCAGTATAGTAAACAGAGACGTAAATCCTACGTCAAAAGTTTTGGTTAATTATGTCGCTATACTAATGGAAATTGTGAAATAAAAATGATAGCTGACATAGTGTGGTTGTTATCCATTCATCTGATGTGCGAAAGCAGGTATGTTCATTCAGAAAACTTTTTTATTTGGCAAATGGAAAACTCTAGCACAGCCAGCCTGCATAAGTCAACGAAACATGGCTGCTAAAAAACCGAGACAAAGGGATTTTTCACGCAAGATAGGGTAAAGTGACCAACAGTGGACCCCCAACCAATAGTGGACCCTCCAGCCATTTTTGCATTATTACTGCACAATGTCAACATTTCGCTATGAAATTCTATCGGGAGAACCTACCTTACAGTCCTATGATTTGATTACATGCGTTGGAAATGCTATGGAAAGTCAAATTAGATGATTTTTTACAATTCAATAAAAAATAAACACGAGAGTGTCTATTATAGGAATATTTTGGGGGGTCCATAATAGGGAAGAAGAACGTCCCGAAACGGGACATGAAATTCAGATGAAGTGTCGACTATAGGGAAGCAATTTCCTATTATGGACCCCCAGGGGGTCTACTATAGGGTGAATTCAGTTAGACTTTAAAATGTTAATTTCAACGAATAACGTCGTGTATTTGGGTGTTTTATGTATGTATTGTGAAGAGGGGATGCAGAGCTTGTTGTTAGATATCAAGCAGAGTTAACATTTTGAAAATTTCTAAGCCGTATGACAGGAAGAGCAAAATTCCGCTACTAGGGGGTCCACTATTGGGCATTTTACCCTAATTGCTTTTAATAGTTTAAGAAGTGTATAAATCTAGAGGTCTGAAACAGATATATGTTTGATACACTTTTCTAAAGAAGCAGTGGTTAATATCTCCCTATAAATCGACGTATTATCGCTGAAATATTGATTTATTTGCGTGATGAGCCAATGTTACATCCAGGGCCAACATTACCGCCGGTTACCCTATTAAACTTTTGTTCGATGCATTCGAATGTTGGAGGGAGAGGAGTGCGGGAGGTGTGGGGTTGACCCGTGGAAGGTCTGGTGCCATATTGACTGCCATCGTGGTACTCTTCCTACTATGTCCTTAAATAACATTGTATCTGGGTGGTGAAATTACTATATCAAACATTGAAAATATGTAAAAATAAAAACAATCTAGAAAATTATTGTTCATTTTCTGCCGTTTTTCTGTTTTCTTGCGGTTAACATCGTTCGTATTATCGTATTACCGTTGCGAGGGGAAATACTTATTCTTGTCCATCCTGATTTGGTGAGTTCAGATTATTGCAAATTACTTGAAATGATATTCATTAATACAATTTTATGTTGTAGTCACCGAACATCGAAAATTTCCGCAAAACACCATGACCCGAGGCAAGTTTCTATTCAGAACTGTCTACCGGAGTAAAAATTATCCATTAGGGGAAGAGGCCCCAAAACGCCCCCCCGATGCAAAACGCCTTTTGTGGTTTCCCTCATATTTACCGTCATTAATATGTCTGTAACAAAACTAGATCTAAAATTATGTAGGATAGGCGAAGAAAGTTTCAAAATAGTGCATGGGAAGGTCGGAAAAACCGAAAATTTCCACATTTTGAAGAAACATCTAACATTTTGGCGAGGCAAAACGCCCTAGTGGCAATAACCTACAAAGTACTTGCGTCTCCACGGACTATCCATACTAGAATGCTGATTCGCCGACGCGTGGTACTTTGTTCCCTAGGAGCCGCCAGCTGAAAGGCGTTTTGCCTCATGAGTTTTCCGGCAACAAAATATCACCACTTTTTTAAAATGTGAATATTATCAATATGATTGAAATTTTTGACAATTTTTGAATGGCATCAACTAGCTATCTTGTTTAACTGATGCATAATGTAAAAATACCCATGAATAGCGTTACAAATAAGACAATAGAGCAGTGTTTGTTAAGCTAGGGCATATTGCTCCCCCTTCCCCTAGATAATCTACAACGACGAAGACCACGCCACAGGAGACGACATGGGAAATTGAAACTAAAATGAGATCCGGTGATTCTATCATCTGAAGACGGCGACAACCAGAAGAAACTTTTCCAAGCGTAATCCGGATGACAAAGCTGTTTCGATGTACAGTTTTACTCCTGCGAGACGAACGCTGAATCGCCAGAATTCCAGCACGATAAACTATTTGGTTGCCGTTGGCCATCGAAATTAGATAATTAATCGAAGATGTAATGCACAATGTTAACTTTGCCAGCAGCCGTGGAATTATAATGGAACTAGTGCAAGTTGAGTATTGTTTTTTTGAATGCTGGTTCGTAATATATCTGCTACTACATAAATAAATACATCAAATTATATTATTATTATCTATTATGCTTCCAGTTGAAACCCTCATTAATCATCTCGTAATAAGTACCTATTTCTCCCGTATTTTGATTTTGCAATTACATAGCGAGTGGAGCGCCATCACGTGCTACTCACTAAGCTATTGGCTATTTACGGCCTGTTTACATATTCGTTAATTCTAGCGGATAAGGCACTATTCGACAATACTAGCGTGGCATTAGCATAATTCAGCTTGCTGACGCCTAATCATCTTTCTCTTTTAGGCGCACAGGAAGGATATATGTAGGATTTGTTTTCATCGTTATGCTAATGTTCGCTTGTATTGTCGGGTAGTGCATTGCCGGCTAAAATTAGCAAATATGTTATGGCCCAGTAATATATTCACTAGTTCTAGCGGACAAGGATACTGACTAAGTCTTAATCATCTAATGGTAATGATGTACTGCTGTTATACGCATAACTGTCCCATGTACATAGTAATTTCAGCAACCATGGCACAAATATGTTTAACGACAGTAGTGTGGTAAGTGTACTACCGCTAACCGCAAGTCGAGCACATCTGGAAAAACGTGCAAATGAGAAAACCGCTTGCAAAGTTTTTGTAATTCTTCTCGTCAAAAATTGTGTATAAGTAATTTTGATCAGCCCCAAACGCCACACACCAAAAATTGTTTGAATATTTAATGGATCATAGTGACTACAAAGTGAAAAACTCACTTGCCGTGTTGGAAATCGCAATGTGACTGACTTGCGATTACTTTTCATCTCAATGAGAAAAGTAACCGCAAGTCAGTCACATTCCGTCGAGCAAAATTCAAATTTGTAAAAAACAAAAATCATGCTCTAATAACAAACATGGTGAAGCATGCAATCTAAACATTTTGAAACTCTTGAATGCTTTGAAAGTCCACGTCGAAGATTTTCGTGATATCGTGATGGTAGTCCGTTATAGGCATAACATAATGTCGGTAATGTAGTAAGGCTTGTGCGCGATAAGATCTGGACACCTTTACACACGTATAACTTTTGAAATACCTCATCAACGAGTGAAATAGTTTGTAGTGTGATGAATGTATGTCCTTACTTACTGAAAATATATTTCTTGTAATTGTTACAAGTACTTAGTGAATGATAGCGTCGAAGAAATTGGAGATTCAAAAAAGCAATTGTTTGCAGCCGCAATTAAAATTCGGGACTCTCAACCCGGAAACTGGCTGAAAACTTTTTGTATTCATGTGAACACTGCTCATAGCGTTTTGAAATTTGTCGATGCTTGTTTGACAATATCTAACATGTCGAAGAGTGGAACAAAAACGGATTTTAATAACCGCCAGCAGGTAGCGTCTAGAATGTCAAGAGGCTCAGGAATCAAGAATGTTTAGGCTTTCCAAGAAATCAATGTTTTGATGGTTTTATGGTTTTCCTTAAGGTTATTAAACATTTCCAGGAAGTACGCAATGGTTTCTGTTTAAAATATTTCTGGATTCTCAAAAGAATGTTTGAGATTCTATATGACTTTCTGTAGAAAACAAATATTGTTGAAATCTGCTAATATGATTAATTATAGGTTTATAAAAAGTCTTAGTTATTAATTCTACCAAGTTTAGATAAATTGTTGGAAGTCCATTGTAAAACCATAATCATCTCTAATTTCACATATTTTGTCTGAAATAAGACACGGGACTTTAGAGCATTCATGAACGGTCATAAGATTTCTAAGCCATTCGTAGCGATCCATACGCATTTCTGAGGATTTCTGAAAGATAATGAACATTTCTTGAAATTAGTGGCATTGCATTTCTCTGGTTCATAGCTTGCAGGATATATCTCATGCTTCTTAAGAATCCCGCTACGTCATTTCTGCTACTCGTCATTTTGTCCCAAGGCCCACCCATGTTTTGGCACGTGGGCGTGTCTGTAAGCATGACTATCATTGGTTTTTGCACTCATTGGGAACCCTGCTAATAATACAAATAGTAGCAACTTTATTGTAAATGATTCTATTAGCTGATGAATCTGTTGATAAAATCATTCTCAAATTTTAAAAATGCGCTCACCGAGCAACCTCGCTTGTGATTTTGAAGGATAGCATCGCGACTCATATGAATAACATTCGGAAATAGGTAAATCACGCCTTATTCTCATCATTTAATTTTATTGATTAAATGGTAAAAAAACAAGGCGTAAGTGTATCAAAGCCCTGAAGTAAATCAGTTTAAAATCCAACTCATTCTCTGGGTGAGAAATTAGAATGATTCCACAATAGTAAGTTCGTTGTTTATTAAGTAAAATGGGAAGTAAACATCACCTTATGAAATCTCTATTATCATATCCAAAAACATATTCCAAAGAACTTTTGCTATGTATATGTAGCGTGCAAGTTTCAACACGTTATATTGAAATTTACTGATGCAACGTATATTCATATATGCATTAATCTTAAATTCGTTATAACTTCCCACCACAACATAAATCAAAATTACAAATGTTTACATAATTTTCTTCCGTATTTTTCTTTCGAAACTATTTGTTTTTGTATTTGAGAGGTGTTCTGAGCACATGTATTGAACAAATATGATCAATTTGTATGCCATTCTACGAAGTGACTCGATGTGACTGACTTGCGATTACTTTTCCATATGGGACAATTTGACTTGGTATTTTTTCCACTTTTCTAGAACAAACTTCTCGCATAGAATAGCCTAACGCATAGTACATGTGAAAATAAAGTGAAATATGATAATTACTCAAAATTGCCAAAAGTTCAGATGTGCTCGACTTGCGGTTAGCGGCAGTGTATACATGTTTCATTACTAATCGAGGTGCTAATTTCTGGATCTATGCACTATCATTGTAAGTTTTGCAATGAAACGATCGATTTTTTCGGCAAATGTAACGTGTGCTAAAATCCGTGAATATTGGAAGTAGGGTATCACCGGTGATTCCCGGCGGGCTATTGTGCTTCAGCACACCCCTCTAAAGCCGCAATTCATCTTTAAGTTCCCTTGCAACTAGCTGCATCGTAAATTCTCGAGTGAGCACATACGATTACAGAAGAGTTTTGGCAACACAATTTTTCTATCTTTAATTTTTGAGCCTGTTCGGGGAATTGGACCCTACTGGAAATACTATCCTTAACCCTAGTGGTTTCCCTTTCTCGTACAACAAAGTTGTACCCAAACTCTATCATTTCACTCTGAAAACGAACCTTTTACAGGAACATCTGATAGTAAAGTTTCTTATACCATTCGACTCAGTTTGATGAATCGAGGTGATGTCTGTGTGTGTGTATGTATGTGTGAGTGTATGTTTGTGTGTCTGTTGTATGGTCACTTTTTCAACCTCAAAGCAGCTACCATGCTATAATATAATTATACGTTCGCTCGATGGGTTAGAATCCTCGTTACGGCAATATCGATAACGTTAACGCAACCAGCAAAGCTTTTCAAAGCTTTCAATGTGGAACGTTTTGAACACGAAAACTAATCGACGAATAACGCACGCGCTTTTAAGTTTAGAGCCGACTCGATGATGGTTATTGAAAAGATATTTTAGTTACTAGATAAAGATTGTCGCTTCGGTTCCCTTTGTTCTGCTGTCCGGAACATGTTGGGTACCAAGCTGTCAAATCGTATGGATTTTCCTTCTTTGACATTTAGCTCCCCTATCCTCGTCAGCAAAAGATGTTCCGGACAGCGACGACAGCGACAATCTTTATCTAGTAACTAAAATATCTTTTGGTTATTGCCATTATACTTTATCGGAGCATTCGTACCAACACAGTTGTAAGTTTCATCGTTGGAAACAGAAATCGCACACGATAACGACGCGATAACTGCTGGTTCGTACGCTCGTAGGCTTTCTGCGAGCGTGTACGCACACGCACATTTCACTCACACTTTTTCTCAGTTTGTTTACAACCACGAGCAGCTGTCACGGCAAAATCAAATGGGATTGTTTGCAACCACGAACCGTGCGTTTGTGTTGGTGAGAAATGTTGGCAAGACCCTAAAATACACTGGCCATGGTGGTGTTTGCGTTTGTTTTGTGTCATAGATTGGAAGGGGAAAAGAAGGTGTTTTATTGATGCTTCAACATGCTGTTTGGTTTGGGTGATTTCAAGGGCAAATTTGAATATAGCTTTCGTTTTATACATCTCCTTATTTCCATATTATATTATGTACGGTTTTATTTGTCCTCTATTTATATTTAGGAGTCGTTCAAAATTGGCATCCGTAGTCGTTCAAAAATGGCATCGTGGCCTTGGGTGGAGGTGACATTGGTTGAAAAATCTTAATGTATTTGACGTCATATTTCAGTCGGCCTTGAGAATTATTGGCTAGAGATGTCGCAAATTAATCGATTACTTCGATTAATCGATTCATCGTTGTGATAATCGATTTATTTTGAATCGATTATTACCAAACGATTAATCGATTCAATAATCGAGAGGAATCGAGAATAATCGATTAGTTACTAATCGATTAATCAGGATTTTACGACATCATAAGGATGTCGCAATTGGATTGATTACCTCGATTAATCGATTCATCGTTGTGATAATCGATTAATTTTGAATCGATTACTATCCAACGATTAATCGATTCAATAATCGACAAGGATCGAGTGTAATCGATTAGTTACTAATCGATTAATCGGAATTTTACGACATCTCTATTATTGGCCTAATTTTCAAAATGTTCGTGTACATTTATTAGACAAAGGCACGCAAAATCGATGTATGACAAACAACTCGTATTATTGAACATTTACGCATAAAACTTCAGCTGTAATGGTGGATCGCCGCGTTTCAACAGTTAGCTCATGTATTTTCTGTCAAAACACTTTGAGGCTTCTTCATAGGGGAGGAGAAGACCACCAGCTGTCATCGAGAGAAAAAGTAGAATCAATGAAATTTCACACGGTGTGGTATAGGAAATGAAGTATATTTTTGTTATAAAACAAAAATTAAGGACGTTTCTCAAAAAAATCTTGGTTTACGGGGTTAGAATTTAAAAAGCACACAAAATAGATATGATATCTCGATTTTTATATTTTTTTCGAATAAGCAGTTAATTCTTAAGATTGTTGAATTTCTAACCCCACAAACTAAAAATTGTTTGACGAAAAAAATTCTATAACGTTCTAGAGACATTTTAATTCTCATTTTCTATATCATACCATTTCAAATTTCTATGGTTCAACTTTTTCTCTAAACTTTTCCAGGTGGCAGCACTGCTGAAGGAACCTCCCCCATTGAAGCTGAGCCGATTAATATTGTTCTTCTTATAACAATACCGAGTCTCAACTATTAAGCTATTGTTATCCACCCCTATACACCTCATTTTTGTTGGGAGGGTATTTTACGTCGGTCCTAATATGTTTTACAACAAGTTTTTTTTAGTTAAAATGGAGTTTTTTTAGTTAAAAAATAGATCAATTTCTAAGGTAGATAATAGGAATTTTGTTAAACACATATTTAGTTGTACCGTAGAGATCAATCATAGTCAGTTTATATACGATTGCAAACACTTCAATATGGGCGTTGGATTTACATTCTCATCAACTGACTTATTATTTCCGATTTTTGTTTGTTCCAGACGTGTTTATTTTCAAGTGTGTCATCGTATCCATACGATTGAGACTATCAAGTTGCAAGGTGTGTAATTACTGTTGAACACGCCAGTAAAAATGTGTTGATGTTTATTAATGTATCACATGGCTCATCATAGAAAAAGAAAAGGCTTATGATTTATTTTGTTATGAAGTATTTGATTGAAAACCGTAATTTGACTTATAACAAATAATCGTCCGGGCTGTTTGAGAGCGTATTAGGCCATGAAAGATCTAGGCCTCACATTTTAGTTTTGACGTAGGACTTACGTCTCTCTTTACTATACCGGGTGTTATTTCAAAATTTCTAAATCGGCCGCGTTACGCTGTGTTGAAAGATTTCAAACGTTAATAGCTTTTACCCTAGTGAACAGATTTCTGCAGTTAACCCCTCAATCGACAGCTTTCAAGTATGCCTTTCATATTAATGCTTGATAATATCCGAAAATTTGTTTCAATAGGCCTAAAACTGTTTTCAAAGCAAAACATTGAATTCACGAAAACCTATAAATATGGGTACCGCATCATTCTTGCATCATTCCATTACCACGTTCTGATTGGTGCAGACGTCAACGAATGAGCTCACGCTAGGTCTGCTAAGAAGGCATAAGATAGCGCAGCGCGAATTTTTCCTCTCAATCTGACCGAAACAGGCAAAGCAATAACAGCAGCGCATCGTCGGAATTTTTGAACGGTTGCATCATCGTCTCAGCCACGCATTCGCAAACCTAAGCCTTTTTAAGAGCAAGGCAGAATCGTCAGCATTCTCAGGTCAGCATCATCGGCATTTTCAGTCCGGCATTGTCGAGAAGCCAACAGTAAGCGCGGCACGGCGGTGTGTCACGATAGAGTGTCGACGACAACACTACTGATCAAGTTTTCTCGGCCGATGGCAGCAGCGGTTAAGCGTTTGGTATTCCTGCAGACATCGATTCATAATGTTTTAAACAATCATAAACTCCCAGTTGAATCGCTCAAGAGGAAATTTACATCTAACATTGTGAATGGATCTTTTCAGAACCACTAATATACTTACTAAAGAGTTTTTGGCAATAGAATCATTTTGAAAATGTAGTACAATCAACTAATTAGAGAGCGTTTGCGTGACAATTTTATTAATTCGCGTTCGTGGCGATGAATTGTTACAAAACTCTGTCTTCCTCGCTCACGACAAAAGAAAATGCGTTTCTTATTCTAAGATCTCAACGAAATTTTTTGAAATTTCTCCATTAGAATTCCAAAAATTGTCACTGTTTTGAGTCTAAATATTTCAATTTAAAATTTGATTTATTTGTTGATGTGAATAGGTAAATAGCTACTGAATTTTGTGTAACTTTCAAACGTTGGTATAAAGCTTTTGAATATTCTTGGTTAACGTGATTTTGTGTTTCAGCAAATATACTCTATTACCACTATTACCACTCTAGCTAATTTGAAGAGTTAACGCAGTAGCGTCGCGGTATCACAAAAGACAAGCAATGTAGTGAAGAGACATTGCGAGGGGTGCTTAAACGTATAATTCAATGTGCAGCATAACATGTCGAAATAATGTGCTAGAAATCATCACATGATCCCATTTTGGAATCTTAGTTGAAAAATGAAATGTTGAAAAATGTAATTAAAATTTTCAAAAATTGTAAAATTAGTGTAATATCTGCAATTATCGCACCTCTGGCAATCATTTTTAGGCGTTAGTCATCTTTGGTAACCCAAGATGGTGTGAATGTGCTGTGTGCTGCCCAATATATGGGGATTCTCGAAGTGGACCATGTTGTTAATATACTATACTATATAGGGGAAGAGGCCCCAAAACGCCCTAGTGGCGCTAACCTACAATGTTCTTGCGTCTCCACGCACTATGCATACCATAATGCTGATTCGCCGACGCATGGTACTTTGTTCCCTAGTAGTTGCCAGCTAAAAGGCGTTTTGCCTCATGAGTTTTCCGGCAACAGAATATCACCACTTTTTTGAAATGTGAATAATATCAATATAATAGAGATTTTTGACAATTTTTGGATGGCATCAACTAGCTATCTTGTTTAACTGTTGCATAATATAAAAATACCCATGAATAGCGTTACAAATGAGACAATAAAGCAGTGTTTGCTTAGCTAGGGCATTTTGCCCCCCTTCCCCTACTATATATGTGACAAATCATTTTTGCTTGGTTGGTCAACGTAAAGGTAGAACCAACAAATGTTTTGCGATGTATTCATCAAAGAGGTGGAACATCGGCTTAAGTTTCAATGCTATAATGAAGAAATCATTCGCTTTATTGATCAATGTAAAGGTGTAGCCATCAGCTGATTTACAATGGTATTATTCATCGAAAAGGCGGAGCTTCGGCGGATTTCCTATGCTATAGTTCATCTTTTTTTGGCAATAATGGCATTGAAAATACTTCGAATGTCCCATATATAATTATTTTGATAGTGAACTCTTTTATTCATTAGTTATTATTTAGAAAATAATAATTTTGAAATGTTTTGTCACTTTAATTACCCACGACTAGCAGTGAGCAAACGATGTTCAATGGTCTTATTCATCAAAGGGGCGGAGTTTCGGCTAGAGTTCTGATATAATGATAAAATCATGGATCACGCGAGTTTAGTTCCTGCTGCCTGCTCAAATTTTATCTTGAGCGGTCGGTAGAGAATTAACATCCAGCGACAGGGACAGGCCTGACAATAGTCATCGTCGCAGCAACCGATTGGTTTACTATTTTTTGTACACACAGTTGATAGTAACTCTCATACTGAGACCCATATAGGCAAATCTGAATTTTAATGAGCTAAAATAGACCAAAAAAATTTTTTGCTTTAGGGAAAAGCTTCTTAGTTGTTGACTAAGCGTGACTTAACAGGACGGCAGGGCTGGTGCTCGGCCGGCTTGGCTTGTTCATATTGTTATTTAAGTTTTAAGATATGATATATCATGACGGCCTTTAGGAGGCGCTAGTGTGTTTTTAAAATTTGATAACGTAACTACTATGTACACTAATATTTACAATAAAATTTTGATAACCTAGATTGGAACTAGCGCCCTAATTGGAGCCTGATCCGAATGCAAGCAATGGACCCTAAACTTTTCTTTACACTCACCAAAGCGTTCATGTAAGGTTTTTATTCCGGCCAGACGGTGGACCTCGGATGTTCTTGTCCTGGGAGGGGTGTTGAGGATCATCCTCAGGAATTTGTTTTGGACCCGTTGAAGTTTGAGGTGGTGGGTTTTAGCGCAGCTCTCCCAGACCGGCATGCCATATTCGATCACAGGGAGGATGATTTGCTTGTAGACAGCAAGCTTATTTTTCAGGGACAATGACGACCGGCGGTTGATCAAAGGGTACAGTAGTTTCAACAAGACGATACACTTTGTCACCGTTTTGTCAACCTGTTGCCTGAAAATAAGCTTGCTGTCGAGGGTCAAGCCAAGGTAGCCGGCCTCATTGGCCCATTCCACGGTCGTGCCATTGAGGATGATTTTACAGTCCCCTGGCGGAGCATGTTTAGGGGATTTGGAGTGGGGGAAAATGATGACCTGGGTCTTCGCCGCGTTGATACAGATCTTCCAGCTGGTGAGGTACTCTGTCAGGGCATCCAGGCCTCGTTGGAGTTTTGCCACTAGCGCTCTGATCACTCTACCGTTGTAGACGATGGAGGTGTCATCTGCGAACAGAGACAGACTGCCGCCTTCTGGAGGTTCTGGCATGTCGGAGGTGAACAGATTGAAAAGCAGGGGCCCGAGGATACTGCCCTGGGGGACGCCTGCGACGATGTTGTGCACATTGGAACTCGCTCCGCTGATAGAGACCCGGAAGGTCCTTGCCGACAGGTAATTGTTAATGATTTTCACCAGGTAGCTGGGAAGATTGTAGCGTTGTAGTTTGTACACCAGACCATCATGCCATTCATTGTCAAATGCCTTCTCGACATCGAGTAAGGCCATGGCGGATGTTTTTGAGACAAATTTGTTCCGTCTGAGGACGTTGGCAACTCGAGTCAGTTGGTGTACAGTTGACCGACCGCGTCGGAAACCAAACTGTTCCTCGAGCAAGATGATGAGATTTTCGGCAGACTCAAGTAACCGGTGATGAATAGCTTTCTCGAATAGCTTGGATAACCCTGAGAGAAGGCTGATGGGTCGATAACTTTTGGGGGAGGAAGGATCCTTCCCAGGCTTCCGGATGGGGATGACTTTCGCTGACTTCCTGGACGATGGGAAGTAGCTGAGCCGGAGACACTGATTAAAGATCAGCGAGAGGTGCTCAAAGAACGGAGCACTCATGTGTTTGAGCTCGAGATTCAGGATGCTGTCGAAGCCTGGGGCCTTCATGTTCTTCGATGATTTGATATAGGCCGTCAATTCGCCAGCTGAGATCTGCAATTCCTCCGAGAAGTCGTTGGGAATCAAATGGATGTTGTTAGCATGCTCATTGACGGCTGCTTCGTGTGGACTGACGATGTTCTGCCCAAGATTGTGTGAGCTGACGAAGTGACGACCTATATGAGCCACCTTCTCTGCAGGAGTTATCAAGCGATCCTTAGAGCCATTATTGTCTAGTGGGATCAAAGGTGGAATCAAAGGTCGAGGCTTGGATTTTAAAATTTTGGTCATTTTCCAGAACGGCTTAGCATAATCTGGGAGAGTGCGGATCTTATTCGAGAAGTCATTATTTTTGAGGTCCACCATTCTGGCCTTGATAAATTTTGTGATTCGCTTTGGCACGCGCGCGCCGGAAAGCAGCTTTCTTATATCTAATGAAGAAACTCCATTAGCCCCGTTCCTTCAATAATCGTTATGAGTGCACATTATATTTACAACCATGGAGATCACAAAGGGGCGGGGCTAACGGGCTTAATTTATTAAATACAAGAAAGCTGCTTCCCGGCACGCGCGAGCCATTTTGATCGGGATTCATTGGAAAGAGCGTAATGAGCGATTCGACAAAATTTGATGCAACGGAACGGACACAGCAGCAGATAGCAGTGGCAATGCTGAAAATTTTCTCCGAATGGTGGAGGCTTAGCGAGAAATCATCAAGTGGCTGTCGGACAATTTCAACGCAAGGTGCTGCCAAGCGTTTGGATGCAGTTAGTTATTGGAAAGACGCATTGGGAAAAGAAAATTGGTTCTTCTCAGGACCAGCATTTTATAGAAAGAAAGAGTTAATTGCGAAAATGGATTGTTTCGGCGGCATCAGGTTTAGCGTGATAGCTTGGTTGCTGTTAGTGATTCCATCCGTTCAAATTAATTGCATAATCTTCCTCCGCCGCGCTATCAAATTTGCTAGTTACGATTGAGTTTTGCACTTTAAAGAAAGTTCATATCGGATTGTCGGATCAACCTTCTTTTGTAAAAAGACCTTTTTGGAGGACACCATTCTCAAAAATGGCCACAATAAAGGAGAAATAAGCAGAATCAGAATTGGCGTGAAACCAAACGCAAATATATTTATATGCAACGTTTGGTTTTCGCCCGCGATGTAAACGTACGTGGCAAAGTAAGGACTGTGATGTCCCCGACTGAAAGCCAGTCGAGTGGCTTCAGCGGCCGATGAGTCATGTTAATTTCATGGTTAGAGACTCAAAGTCCATCCATCTGGGAACAACTATTCGACTTCTTGATTCAGTTGGCCTCCGAGCAGTTTGCTCAATGTAAATAAAACGACACAATTTATTATGGCAAATACCATCAATTTCAAATAGCTACGCAGTCCTACGTCACCTTTGCGTACAACCCAATTGGGCTGCACCTTTGAGTTTTTTTTTCATTAGGTAGGAGATATGGAATAATCCCTACCATAATTTCTTTCAGGAATAAAAGTCACATGGACAACTGTCCCATCTACGAAGTGTACCGTTAAACTGCCAATATTTTTTGACGTAGGACTTACGTCTCTCTTTACTATACCGGGTGTCATTTCAAAATTTCTAAATCGGCCGCGTTACGCTGTGTTGAAAGATTTCAAACGTTAATAGCTTTTATCCCAGTGAACAGATTTCAGCAGTTAACCCCTCAATCGACAGCTTTCAAGTATGCCTTTCATATTAATGCTTGATAATATCCGAAAACTTGTTTCAATAGGCCTAAAACTGTTTTCAAAGCAAAACATTGAATTCACGAAAACCTATAAATATGGGTACCGCATCATTCTTGCATCATTCCATTACCACGTTCTGATTGGTGCAGACGTCATCGAATGAGCTCACGCTAGGTCTGCTAAGAAGGCATAAAATAGCGCAGCGCGAATTTTTCCTCTCAATCTGACCGAAACAGGCAAAGCAATAACAGCATCGCATCGTCGGAATTTTTGAACGGTTGCATCATCGTATCAGCCACGCATTCGCAAACCTAAAGCCTTTTTAAGAGCAAGGCAGAATCGTCAGCATCATCGGCATTTTCAGCCCGGCATTGTCGAGAAGCCAACAGTAAGCGCGGCACGGCGGTGTGTCACGATAGAGTGTCGACGACAACACTACTGATCAAGTTTTCTCGGCCGATGGCAGCAGCGGTTAAGCGTTTGGTATTCCTGCAGACATCGATTCATAATGTTTTAAACAATCATAAACTCCCAGTTGAATCGCTCAAGAGGAAATTTACATCTAACATTGTGAATGGATCTTTTCAGAACCACTAATATACTTACTAAAGAGTTTTTGGCAATAGAATCATTTTGAAAATGTAGTACAATCAACTAATTAGAGAGCGTTTGCGTGACAATTTTATTAATTCGCGTTCATGGCGATGAATTGTTACAAAATTCTGTCTTCCTCGCTCACGACAAAAGAAAATGCGTTTCTTATTCTAAGATCTCAACGAAAATTTTTGAAATTTCTCCATTAGAATTCCAAAAATTGTCACTGTTTTGAGTCTAAATATTTCAATTTAAAATTTGATTTACTTGTTGATGTAAATAGGTAAATAGCTACTGAATTTTGTGTAACTTTCAAACGTTGGTATAAAGCTTTTGAATATTCTCGGTTAACGTGATTTTGTGTTTCAGCAAGTATACTCTAATACCACTATTACCCCTCTAGCTAATTTGAAGAGTTAACGCAGTAGCGTCGCGGTATCACAAAAGACAAGCAATGTAGTGAAGAGACATTGCGAGGGGTGCTCAAACGTATAATTCAATGTGCAGCATAACAGAAATAATGTGCTAGAAATCATCACATGATCCCATTTTGGAATCTTAGTTTAAAAATGAAATGTTGAAAAATGTAATGAAAATTTTCAAAAATTGTAAAATTAGTGTAATATTTGCAATTATCGCATCCCTGGCAATCATTTTTAGGCGTTAGTCATCTTTGGAAACCCAAGATGGTGTGAATGTGCTGTCTGTTGCCCAATATATGGGGATTCTCGAAGTGGATCATGTTGATAATATACTATACTGTATACTATATATGTGACAAATCATTTTTGCTTGGTTGGTCAATATGAAGGTAGAACCAACAAATGTTTTGCGATGAATTCATCAAAGAGGTGGAACATCGGCCTAAGTTTCAATGCTATAATGAAGAAATCATTCGCTTTATTGATCAATGTAAAGCTGATTTACAATGGTATTATTCATCGAAAAGGCGGAGCTTCGGCGGATTTCCTATGCTATAGTTCATCTTTTTTTTGGCAATTATGGCATTGAAAATACTTCGAATGCCCCATATATAATTATTTTGATAGTGAATTCTTTTATTCATTAGTTATTATTTAGAAAATAATAATTTTGAAATGTTTTGTCACTTTAATTACCCACGACTAGCAGTGAGCAAATGTTCAATGGTCTTATTCATCAAAGGGGTGGAGCTTCGGCTAGAGTTCTGATATAATGATAAAATCATGGCTCAAGCGAGTTTAGTTCCTGCTCAAATTTTATCTTGAGTGGTCGGTAGAGAACCAACATCCAGCGACAGGGACAGGCCTGACAATAGTCATCGTCGCAGCAAGAAAAACCCGCAGTAGCGACGAGATTTATTGCCTTCATTGCTACTCGACGCATCGTCAATGACGCGCACAACGTTAGCTTTCGTCGTGCAACCAAATTGTCATGACGACAGCGAAGAACGAAGACTTTATACCATTATTCTTCAAGCGGCAGCTGCCCTGCGAAGATTTTTATTATTTCTTTGTGAAAATGAATTTGAAGTAACGTATGAAGATGTTATAAATGCTATCGAAACATTTATGTTACCAAAGTTCGTACTATTTCTTTATTCTAGACGTCATTATGTTTTTAACTACTCCGTCTATAATGACGTGTAATCGATTATGTAAAGTAGTGACGACGGAAATCGTATTTTTATTTTTGGTTGCACGACTATCTTCGTGGTAGGCATGCGGCATGAAGAAACCGAATAGGTGTCGCGTCGGGCAATGTTATGACGAAGACTATATTTTTTTCGCTTTCTTCATACGACGAGAATGACTATTGTCAGCCCGGACAGGGATGATGATATTGCCGTCTCCAGAAATCGAAGAATTATCTTTTTACATACTTTCATCAATGACAAAAAAAATCAACATTAGATGAAAAATCGATTGATAGTTTTCCATTTTGATATTTTTTCTCTAGATTGGTAACGAAACGTGTAATAATGCTTTTGAATAATGCTGAGCAAAATATGTATTTTTACATGCATGGTCGAGCCAAGTCCTACGTCCACTTCCGGTTATGTCACAGACATTACCCACTGTTAGTTTTTTTTCAGGGATATATGAAGAAATTTTCGTTTGTTTGAGAAACTACATATTTGCACTCACTTTGAAGAGCAATTAAGAAGTAGGTACTGCTTACAGTTTTCTCACTGGAAGTGCCCCACTGTGTTGAGTTTTGCCAACAACTATTCATCTGTACGAAGAAATCGAAAGATTCGGTGCTTATTTGTTCAAAAACTACTTCGCCTTGAGGTAGGCAACTATTTTTTGGTATCACACTAATGCTACGTTTTGACAGGGCAAGTGAATTGAACAACTCAGTTGAATTCAATTGACTTACCAAAAGTTTATCATGTTCAACTTTCCTTTCGTTCAAGTGAATTCACTTGCCTTGTCTAAACGTAGCATAAGGCGAAGTCAAACGATCGTATCGAGAAAGGCATCATCACCGTTGGGTGGATTAATTTGGGGTTTTCTTGTTTCATAAAACTCTTAAGCATTGTATACGATTACGTATAAGCTTCATAAAGTATCAACTAGCCTTCCATGTAGCAACATCATAATTTCCATAAGAGCGCTTATGAATATCAATTCTTTTTCGTTGTGTAAAAAACCTCCAAAATGTGTCCGTTGAAAAAAATGAATATGGCTATCTAATACGATGCGCTCGCTAATTTTCGAATCATTTATTAATGGTAAAATAATTATATTTCATTCTTGTAGTGCTTTACTATTGTCAACAGAGCAGGAGATTTTATTTGCTCCACAAGGTAAACAAAATATGATGCTAAAATGCAATTTTACTCACAAAAACATTCATTTCAAACCAGCTAAATTCATACCCGGACATGCACGGATTGATGAGGACTGATGTTCTTCGATCGCCAAACGCAGAATTGACTGTTGCACACCCAGACAAATTTCGATGCCGTCGTAATGGTTTTCGTCACAACTCACCAGAGTGTTTAATATAAAAAAAATTGTGAATCGGTCAGTGATGATGATGATGATGATGCTACCGTCTATTGTAGCAAGGCACTGGCCATATCTGACAAACGATTTGATCATGATTATAATATTTTTTTATATTATTCATCAAACTCCTGTATGAAGGGCCTAAAATGGGTGGGGTGGTTCCATAAGCAGAGACGCTTATGCGAATCCACGGGATGAATAGAGAATCTCCTTCCTGAGGAAAGTTCGTACATACAATAATATAATCTAACCCTTGTTTCCCAATAGATTGGGAGAAGAGTCCGCCCTTTATCCACGAGATGTTAACAATAGGAAGTTGGCGATTCCACTCTTCCTATCCAAATCGCTTCAATCGGGTGCCCTGGTGGTTTCATATAATGGTTTCATAATCAATATCGAATATAAATTGAATAAAATATATATTGGAATTAGCTCACCAAATTTCCTTTCGATGAATATCCTGAGGGTATATTTCATTATGAACCAATAAATTGATTGAGGAACCAGGTATCAGAAGTCTTTCAAAGATGAAAAATCTTGAATCCTGCAAGGATGAGGAAAAGTGGATGGCAATATCAAACATAATAACAAGCATCGAATGTATATTAAAATAAAACATAATGAATGATAATCAAAAAAAAAATTAAATGCGAAAAATAAGTGGTTTGTTTTCTTTTATTAACATATAGCCATGGGGTATGGACTATTTAGCTTAACAAAAATCGTTACTAGCTGGTAACAGTGTAATGAAGTGTAACCAACTACCATACGAGCTTTAAATTCACAGAAAACATGGTTAATAAGCTCAAGGAAGTAGGGGAGCCACCAAATGTCACTTATTGTTGGACTCCCATAAGAAATGCACGTGCTTTCAACAATAGGCGAAGAAATTAGTAGTTCAACATGGCAAATTATCCAAAATATACACATTATCAATATTCGGGTTCTCTGCCTGGACCAGGATGTTTTCAGGACAAACTTTCTGGGCATAGCGTACTAATAACGCTATAAAAAGAATCGATATAATGAATGGATATGGAAAAGAATTTGTATGTTATGTATAATAGACACATTGGAAATAATTAATGGGTTATACATGGTGTAGGGGTGGTTCTCTTATTATGCAAAAAAATAATACATGGCACACGCGGGTTGGATGTGGGAAGCTAATTACTAAGAAAAAGAGAGCATTTATTCTATTCACCGCATGGATCTTTTGAGTTGAATCGATTATCGAGCATGACGTGTCCGTAAGGCATTGTAACGATTGTGTCCATTATGTAACGATTGTGTTTTTGATTAACAATAATAATTCTCTAAAAAATCTTGCTTTCTAATTGTGTACAAAATAACAACACATAAAATAAGGCCAAATAAGCATACACAATTGGTGGAGCACATTTAAAAAAAAATTACATTATTCACATATTGTCAGAAAAATGAATCTATGGACAAGGGTCGTACGTCTATAAACATAAAAATGATTGTATAACATTTCACCAAAAACTATTTCGCGGAATTCATTTTCGCGGTTGAACATTTCGCGGGATAACATTTAGCGGTTTGTAACTTTTCGCGGTACGACATTTGGCGGTTTGAACCTTTTCGCCGAATGACTTTTGGCGGAATGTACCATTCCGCGGAATGCACCATTTCACGGAATATTAATAATAATAGCTTTTGTTCATTCAGCATTCCTACAATTATCACCTGCGAGGTTTGTAAGCTAGGTTACCATTTTTTTGCATTCGTTAAACACAAGATTTACACGTTAAACTTTTATACCTAAAAAGCCGAAACAATTTTTTCGATAAATTTCCTTGACCTGGCCAGAAGTTGAACCTAGCCTCCTTCAGCATAGTCTTGCTTGGCAGCCACGCATCTACCTAAGGAACGCCTCCCAGAATATTTAGAAGTAGTTTTCAAAATTTCAATTGCCCCCTATACCGGGCAGACACATCCATTTAAAGTTGACGTTACCCCTCCTTTCGCCTTATACCGGGCAGACGTGTTCATTTATATAAGGCATTATCAACTCATTCCGCCTTATACCGGGCATATGCATCCATTTGAAGAAGGCGTTACCTCTGCCTTCGCCCAATACCGGGCAGATGCATCCATTTAAAGAAGGCGTTACCCCTCCTTTCGCGTTATACCGGGCAGACGCGTTCTTTCAAATAAGGCATTATCAACTCCTTTCGCCTTATACCGGACAGATGCATCAATTTAAAGAAGGCGTTACCCCTCCCTTCGCCTTATACCGAGCAGACGCGTTCTTTTGAAGAAGGCATTATCAACTAATTTCATCTTATACAGGGCAGATGCATCCATTTAAAGAATGCGTTACCTCTGCCTTCGCCCTATACCGCGCAGATGCATCAATTTAAAGAAGGCGTTACTCCTCTGTTCGCCTTATACCGGGCAGACGCGTCCTTTCAAAAAATGCATTATCAACTCTTTTCGCCTTATACCAGGCAGATGCATCCATTTAAAGAAGGCGTTACCCCTCCCTTCGCCTTATACCGGGAAGACGTGTTCTTTGAAAGAAGACATTAGCAACTCCTTTCGTCTTTACCGGGCAGTAGATATGGTCGAACCCGAACACGATGGATTTTTTATCGGGTTCGGGTTTGAAAAATTAGTACAATGTCGGGGTCGGGTCGGGTACGGGTTTAAAAAATAAAATACTGAAAATTGTTTTATTCAGTTTTGTTAATTGTGAGGCTAGATCGTTGTTTGGGCTTACATTTTTATCAGTTTAAAGAGAACCAGAAAATATCTAGTTTGAATTTTGGGTTGGGTTGGGGTCGAGTACGGGTTTACGAATGCAAAAATTCTCGGGTACGGGTCGGGTTCGGGTTTGCATTAAATTAAAAAAAATAGCCCAGATTTCATGTAATTAAGCAGAAATCGTTAAATATTTGAATGATAATTATTCTAACTGAATTCCGCCAAATGGCATTCCGCGGAATGATTTTCGGTGAAAAGGTACATTCCGCGAAATGTCTTTCGGAAAAAAGGTTCATTCCGCGAAATGTGTTTCGGAGAGTTGATACATTCCGCAAAATGTCGTACCTCGAAAAAAAATTCCGCTAAATGTTTTTCGGCGAAATAGTATACAACCCATAAAAAAGAATTTCTGTCTGTCTGAACCTTATATACTCGAAAACTACTGAACCGATCGGCGTGAAAATTTGTATGCAGAGGTTTTTTGGGCCGGGGAAGGTTCTGAAGATGGTTCGAAATCCCTCCCCGCTTTACTTTGACCCCCCCCCCCCCGCTGAAAATACTTTGGATAATCCCATACAAATGAAACACTAATTCCTGCATAACCCGAGAACTAATCAGAGAATAAATCAATTTTAGGCGAAACGAAGTTCGTCGGGTCTGCTAGTATTTGTATAAGAAAAAACGCAAAAATTACTTGAATAGGTGAGTTGCCGCCGTCTACAGTATCCCCAGATCGTAACGATGTTGAAGACTTGCAGAGGATGTGGGGCATCAGTCTATTTCACTGAGAAATTCGTTCGTTTGGTGGTCGGGTGTTCTTGAAAAAAAAATTGTGGATCGGTCAATATTCCAAAAATAGATATAAAATAATATTTGTGATAAAATTGTTATAAATAAGTAATAATGACAAAGAAAATGAAAATTGTAAAGTAGTCATTGAAAACTAAAATTTTCAACATGAACGACAATAATTGTAACTAAAATGTAAAACTTATTAGAAAACAATTAAAATCAAAAGTTATGGATTGATGTTGAAAATTCAAATCATAGATTTCAAATTGGAAGAAATGAAAAACAACGGAAAAATGTAAAAAATATCCATGAAAAAAATATGTGCAAAAATAATGATAATGTAGATGAGTATTCCAAGTATTCCAATAGTATATCCATCTAGTTTATAGAATCTTTGTGTAGATTTGCATGCAATTAAGTATATGCCGACTTATAATATACATTTTTCAGAATACATGGATGTTTGCCATCAAATATGTGTGGATTTTCCTGAGTGTTGGTACAAAAAATGTGTATCTGTCTATCAATTATTGAAAATAAATTATGAAACCAACCGTGTCTTTTTTTAGGCGAAAGTTTCATTCCCAATGCTTATTTATTCATACGGTCATCTTATAGAATCATTTCTCTCTTCACTTTCAAAATTATTTTCTTTTCGCTTTGGCAACTCATTCGACGCCCTCGTTTCAAAAGCAAATCTTATGACGCTCATAGGTTGAAGAAGGAGTAAATCTGCCTAGCAGTGGTGACGGTAACAATTATCATCACAGGTAAGTGGGAGCAGCAGCGACCAGGCTTCGCAGCTTCTTGTTTGGCTGGGAAAGGAATAGTGGAAAGCAGAGTTGAGAATTTGAGTGTGCACTCACAAAAACATGGTAACATACTTAGAAAATCTTGGTTTTGCTATTTCTTTTTAGATACTATGCATTATTTGACGTATCCAAGCAAGGCAAATCTATAGTTGTACCAAGATTCAAGAATATTGCCCGCGTGGTCGAATATTTACACATGTTCATATAATGAGATACAAATTGCACACAAACACCATAATATACCTATAAGCAGTGTAAGTTATATTTTTTCATAATGAATCACATACAGTGGCTGATTTCCTACCCGTCGCTGACAGCTATAACCCGTCAACCCGCACGTTTCCCGGGGAAATAAGATAGGTGGTTTAAGCGCCACTCCTTTTCGGAGACCACCTTCCAGATATAGGGCTGCCCGGCCGCTGAGACCCCCAGGGAATGGGTCTAATTACTCCCGTTTTCAGAGAGGGAACGAATCGGGTGACGTAAGACTGGGGGTGAAGACAATGTAGGGGGAAAAGGGGAAGGGAAATCGATTTACAAGCGTAGGGATTAGGCGATTACGAAATAATACTTACGACCTGTTATCATCACTGGATGACCTGAACAACCCTGCGAATCCTGCTAGAAACGAATAGGGAGAAATCGTGGTTGTTTCGGGGAACCGCCCCAGCAAAATATAATAAATGATAGTAATAAATTAACGACCGATTAACATGCTAATATTTAATCAATTTTTATTCTCGCATTGCGTTCGGGATAGATTTTTACGAAAGGCGTATCGCCTGCATTTATGTTACCAGCATGGACAAACACGACATAACATTACAAGTGTTCCAACAGTATCATATTCATTTACATACACACGCTTAAAATCAATAACACAGAGATGTGTTTGCATCACACAAAACGGACCTAATGCGGAACATCCCCTAGATGAGCGACAGTTACACAGGCACAAAAATGCCTCGTACGGTCGTGATAACGGTACTTTTCAACATGTTAACGTTTGTACAGATTCCTTGTTTCATGAGGAACCAAATACTGTTGAAAATATTGAAATCCAAGCTTCAATAAAACCACACGAGCTATTTTTGTGGCTGTGTAACTATCGCTCATCTAGGGGATGTTCCGCATTAGGTCCGTTTTGTGTGATGCAAACACATTTCTGTGTTATTGATTTTAAGCGTGTAGGCCTGCTGTTTGCTTTCCCTTACTACTCTCTTTCTCTATCTACCTGTCTTCATTCGGGTGTGTTGAGTGCTTTGCGTGCGGTGTTCATTTGGGTCGGTTTAGGTGTGTGTGCTCAGAAGCATGGCTGTCAGCGCAAGCGCGGGGACTAAGGACAGCCACGTGAAAGTTTCGATTAGCGCGCTACTTACTTCGATTGCTTCGGTAGCGGCGAGAACTGAGCCATGCGCATGGACTTATCTAATAATGCATGATTACTTACGGTTTGCTTGCTTTGCGTACGCTTGGAGGGAATTTACGGAAATCACCACGGTCGTTCATTCATGTAGAGACGCACCGTGGATCGAAACTCGCGTCGATGAGCGTGACGCTGATGAACTTCCCTCCGGTCTGTGGTCTTCACGCGACCGCGTCGATGAATGTTTCGGCGGCGGTGATGAATTGCCGACGGTTGGCGCAGTTCCGCGATGAATCTGGGTGTCTGCTAGCTTTGCCTAGGGCGCGATGAACGTTTGCAAGCCCTCTTCCGGTCGACGTACTTCCGGGAAAATTCCTCGTAGCTGACGGTGGGGTCAGAAGCGATCTTTAGCTGGGTGGGTGATGTGTCTAGCTTCGCAGAATGCCACAAACCTGCATAATTTGAACACACGTGGTGTCGTTCGACGACACGATTAACACACACACTCAATGCACACAAAAATGCTAGACCAACATTTGAAAAGGGCGGAATTCCATTAACATGAAACCGAGAAAATTGCTCTCCAAGTTTCGAGCTTGTAAATCAATTCCTATTTAGTGAATATTCAATAAAAAATGAACTTTTTGCATATTGACGTAGGACTTACGTCTCTCTTTACTATACCGGGTGTCATTTCTATTTTTTTAAATCGACCGCGTTACGCTGTGTTGAAAGATTTCACACGTTAATAGCTTTTGCCCTATTGAACAGTTTTCTGCAGTTAACCACTCAATCAACAGCTTTCAAGTCTGCCTTTCATATTCATGCTTGATAATATCCGAAAACTTGTTTCAATAGGCCCAAAACTGTTTTCAAAGCAAAATATTGAATTCACGAGAACCTATAAATATGAGTACCGCATCATTCTTGCATCATTCCATTGCCACGCTCTGATTGGCAGACGTCAGCGAATGAGCTCTCGCTAGGTCAGGAAGGCATACAAAAAGTGCAACATGATTTTTTCCTCTCAATCTGACCCTGAGATCTGACAAGAACAGGCAAAGCAACCACAGCATCGCCAGAACTTTTGAAGTGTTGCTCCATCGTCTCAGCTACGCAATCGCAAACTTAAGCTTCTCAAGAGCAAGGCAGAATCGTCAGCATCATCGGCATTTTCGGTCCGGCATTGTCGAGGCCACTGCACAAAGGAGAAGCCTACCGGACAGTAAGCGCGGCTCGGCGGTGTGACGATAGACTGTCAATGACAACACTGAACAAGATGAATTATTGACAGTGGCTGATTTTCTACCCGCCACTTCCACAGCCAGGCGCTATCGTATATACGCAAATAGCCGCCATGAGTTAACCTCCAGAATTGATATGGCGAAAGACATCTAACGCGGATTTTCTCAAAATTAGGGAACTTTTCGCGAAAAACTATATGGTACCGGTTATGATGGATGGTGTTCGCTAGTACGCCTACCAAATATTTTTTTGATTAAGGTGCTTAAATTTGAGAAATCGAACCTTAGATGCCTTTCGCCACTGCTTTCAGCAAGTTAACTTCTAGTGCGCCCCTGTACGTTCAAAGTGGACGATTCATTGATCAAGTTTTCTACGATCTCAAGTTTTCAAGATCTACTAAAGAGTTTTTCGCAGTAGAATCGTTTTAAAAATTTAATTAGCTTGCGTGACAACCCTTCGGGATAGAAATTGTGCTTGGGTGCCAATCCAATATTCTAGAGATAAAATTTATGCGTGATTTTCATAAATAGCATCAAAACTAACAGTGGATAATTTTTCTTGATTTAACCGCGAAGTGGACGAAGGACTTCGCTTGACCATGCCCCTAAAGATACATAGTATGCCCAAATCTTTCACATAATCTAATTTGGATAAAAAAACACCGATAACAGCTCAAACATTAATAAACTATCAATCGATTTTTCATCAAATGTTGGATTTTTGGCATTGATAAAAATATAGATAAACATTGGTTCCGGTGTTTCCTTCCTTCTACTACTAACAATGTTGTCTCAGAAAAGAACGCGTACTTCCCACCTGAACTGCAATTCTAAGCTCGCTTGCCCGGCTTATTGGCCTGTATCAAGCGAAAAGTCCTGTTAGGAAATAGACGCCAGCAAGCGAGCAACAAGCGTAAAAAGAAGAAGCCCTTCTCGAACGCGTTGATGATGATGACGCTTTGGCTGACATAAGAAGCGGGATACAAGACACTAGCTGATTGGCCAAGAGATAGCCAATTGGGAAGCAGAGAAGATTCAAAATTAAGTAGGTATAAAAGAAAAGTGCTAGAAATTCGCGGTTATTTGAAAAGATCGTTTTCTTACGTTTTGCACTTAGCCGAAGCAAACAGCCTTTTTAAGGCTCTAAGAGTTAAAATAATGTTCTTTCAGTCGCTATCGCACGCATTAGGAGGCCCTTCAGTGGAGGGGCTGAGATACAGTCTACATCCCTGCTGAGCCAACTGTGGCTTATTTCAGGCAGTCCTTCAGTGGGAAGGTTGCCACTGTCGATGCTAATATTCCGTGACCGAAAAGATACTTCCTGAATTTTTTTTATTATTCTTGTTCGAGGTAGATTTGATTTCTGTGTCGGTTTGATGAGAAGAATTTGCCAAGGAATGCATGAGCATGAGCATGAGCATGATTGGCCGCTCACGTTTGCTACTCTGTTATTGCCAGGCCAGCTGTGACACAGATAATCAACAGATGATGTTTGGGAGTAACATCATCCTCAATGTGTAAGAACTGGTGACCAAAAATTAGACAATACCGGCGCCGCCGCCCATGTCCAAATGCAGGTCTATTAAGGATTCGGTAGGAAAATGTTGACGTGATCACTTTGATGGAAGCCGGCGATCATCTGCACTTCCACGAGAAATCACTGGGATGTTGGATATATGGGGTAGGTATTGTGGCAAGTTCGTTTGGTAAACGGTATGCCGTGTATAGCGTGTAGTTTGAAAATTCAAACATAATCGAACGAACACTTATTTTAATTATCGACCGCACAGCAGAACAAAATTGTCGATGACCAGCCGATCTCTGCTAACCGCACAAAGCAGAACAATATTTTCGATGACCGGCCGATCGTTCTGCTTACTGACGCGAACTGCATCTTCACTTTCTAATTCATTTACTGCCCGCACAAAGCAGAACAACATTTCGATGATCGGGCGATCGTTCTGCTAACCGCACAAAGCAGAAAAAATTATGTCATGACCGGCCGATCGTTCTGCCTAGGGAATGTTAGTGGTTATTGTTGCTACTAGAGACCGAGAATACCTCTGCATCTCCACAATTACCACGGAAAGGAAGTTTTGTTAGTTGGGTGGGGTAATCAGTAACATCGATCGGGATTCACCATGAAAAGTGGTGTGACCATGCGACTTCTATACAACAGTATTAGCATTTCCTTATCTTGTTAAATTGTTCATCCTTCATGAGAATAAACAATCAATTGCTCAAAGTGAGCGATTGTTCATTTGAATTTTGGATTAAGCGCCCGCGTCATTATTTTTAACGAATGGTAAGAAGAGAAAGAAGTGGGATTGAAATTGAAATAGAAATCGAAAAGCTAATTTTAATCAGCAGTCACCCACCATTATTTAATCTCAATTTGAGGTTAAATGTGCTTGCACAGCCATACAAATTTAGTTAATTTATGTTTATTTTACGTGTGTGTGTGCGTGTGTGTGTGGAATTTTCGGATTTGTACTACGGATAAACATCCATGTCATACATATTTGATCCTAGCGTGTATTTAGTAAAATTGTTTTTATAAATTGTAATCATGGAACGGACTCACCATATTTGCAGCTCTTACAATAGGTTATGCTTCGCTTAAAGACTTCAGTTTTTCAGTGCTGAAACTGTATGCTATTCAGATCATCAAATCCATTAAAATCCTTTCATGGAAATATCTGAACACTTCAAATCCAGCACATCCACGTAACAAATGTAATTTGAGGGACATTTTCTTCCTTGACTTCTTGATTTATTTACCATATTTAGTTTTCTGTGAAAATATGTGAGTGTTAATATATACATTTTAATTGATTGTTGTTTATAACCAAGTTATTAGTCAAGGGTAAAACATTGCAAATAATTGGTTTCGAAAGAAATATAAATAACTATATGATGTTGAAATCTTTGAATTAATAGTTTTTTGCTGATTGTGGAAATCTGATTAGCAATAAATAGTAGTGGTAATCTTAATTAACGTTCCGATATTTTGAGTTTAATGGGGTATCGAACATTAAGTGTAATTAAGGACATCTACATATCTACATCTACATTTAGCATATTTTTCAAGTATATTTATTCTGTAACGATACTATTCATGACTAACGTTTTTCATTTCTAGTCTAAACGTTATTGTATTCCAGTTGTTTGCAGATTAATAACATTGTAAAATGCCCAAATGAGCATACCCATTTGTGGAAGAAAATTTTAGAAATGTACCGTTTGTTGTACATCTCCTTAGGTTAAGTCCTAATTCTATTGCTTAAATGACCATATAACTTGAATTGGAAATTTATTACAATTATATTATCACCAATACGACCATTAAATGATCGATGTACACTTGTGAATGGCTAATGCATCCATGATAATTATGCATTATGCTTTTACTTACTTTTCATTTGACAAACATTGAGTGATTGATTGTTTAAACACTGACATTAATTTAATATTACGATATGATGAAAATAGTTTACGCTGTTTACCAGACATTTTTTTTATTTATTTGAGAACGTAATTGCTTTTTCTTTTGAATCTTCATTTTCATCTTCAGATAAAGATAAAACAAAATAAAACATAATATACATATTATATGTAATAAATATTGAAAATCATTCACGATTCATTAATTTAGGGAACATATTCTTACAGCAAAATCAATTTAACGTAATCTGGAAGTATAGAATCCGATGATTTTTATGCAATTTGTAAAAATGTATCCTATTTTTTACTTAAACAACTCACAGAGAGCATACACTTTATTGAAATTAGAAAATTTAAAAGCGTGCAGCTGCTTACTATTTTATTATGTTGATGTGACTCTTTTAATATGCCAGTAGCCATTTTTGTACCATTTATGAATGTCAAAAAATCAATCAAACATTGAATGTGCTATTATGAAAATTTACCAATGGAGCTTTATATTATGCTTAAACGATTTCCAAAATACACATACCCATAAAAAACACGAATTAATGCAAAATAATTAAATAAAATTATACTTAGCGTATTCAAACCGACCATTTCACTGACTTGAATTGATAGCATCCTTTCAGGAAAAAGTCCTTCGGGAATCACACAATCGTTTCAATTTTGAAGATGGAAGCAATTTTTATCATATTAACCACTGAGAAAAGTTATTTTGTTGCCCAACTGAGTGTTCTAGTGCAAGTTTTGCGGACAGTATGCTAGAGTCGCTCCAGAATGTTGAGCAAACAAACATGAAAAGTTACATCAAAACAGTAACTTTTTTGTATTTTGCTGTTATTTCCATTGTGTATTACAAAAAATACTTCCACATTCACATAGTATGATGGGTTTAAAAATACTATAGGTAACAACTGATTTTGATCCTTAATTAGTTACGTTTTTCTAGAAATCAAAGGGGGCGTTTTGGCCAGGTGAGGCGCATTATACCGTCTTACCCTATTCCACGACTAACAATGTTATCAGCCGTCAGCAAGCATCCAAGGTAGATGAATTCCTCGACCACCTCGAAGGTATCCCCGTTCATCGTCACACTGCTTCCAATGCGGGCCCTGTCGCGCCTGGTTCCACTCCACACAAGCATCTACTTTGTCTTCCGAAGCATTCACCAATCCAACTTTTGTTGCTTCACGTTTCAGCCGGGTGTACAGTTCTGCCACCTTGGTGCAAATGTTCGGCCGACAATGTCCATGTTCTACCGCGAAACAAATAAATTGGCTGGATCTGTTGAAAATCGTACACTGGTTTCCGCATGACACTTTCTAGCGCAATGTTGAACAACAGGCACGAAAGTCCATCATCTTGTCTCAGTCCTCAAAGTGCGATTCGAACGAACTGGAGTGTTCGCCCGATATCTTTACAGTTTTGGCACACCATCCACCGTTGCTTTGATCAGTCTGGTAAGCTTTCCCCGAAGAAGCTGTCCTCGTCCATAATTTTCCATAGCTCTACGCGGTCTATACTGTCGTATGCCGCCTTGAAATCAACGAACAGATGGTGCGTCGGGACCTGGTATTCGTGGCATTTTGTACAGGATTTGCCGTACAGTAAAAATCTGATCCGTTGTCGAGCGGCCGTCAACGAAGCCGGCTTGATAACTTCCCACGAACTCGTTCACAAATGGTGACAGACGACAGAAGATGATCTGGGATATCACTTTGTAGGCGGTGCATTGGGATGGTGATCGCTCGAAAGTTCTCACACTCCAGTTTGTCGCCTTCTTGTAGATGGGGCATAACCCCTTCCTTCCACTCCTCCGGTAGCTGTTCAGTTTCCCAGATTCTGACTATCAGTTTGTGTGCAGGCAAGTGGCCAGCTTTTCTGGCCCGTCTTGATGAACTCAGCTCCGATACCATCCTTACCAGCTGCTTTATTGGTCTTCAGCCGTTGGATAGCGTCATTAGCCTCAAGGTGAGGCTGACCGCCCGAGCTGCGCCCATCTCCTCCAGAATCTGTCTACACCATCCGTCGAATCAATCCTTCCGTCGACTTCATCCGTTAGCAGGCTCAGATGAGCCCAGATTTCCAACACTAAACACATGGTCCAACATATTTGCAATATATTTTGAGAACTAACTTTATCCCACGTATTGTTTGTGCACATCCATATCAAGTGAGAGTGGTATTATTTATTGTATGACAACCACACGTACTGCTGCCCTGATGAAGTGGAGGTTATGCAAGATTGTTGACAGTTGGTCGTCACTCGCACTCAAATTGTGTAGCCCGGGAAATGTAAAAAAATATGAAAAAAAAAATATTGCGGGAAATTGATGCTCAAAGATGTTTTCGATCATTTAATAGTTCATCAATAACTTATTCCAGTGGCTGAATCTTTGAATGCATTTTACATATTGTGAGCTTTTGGTGCAAAAGTTTTTCTACGATCCTGCATAATAGTCCTTGACTAATTTCCACTAATTACGGAGTTATAGGGCTTTGAAGTAACCTAAACTGATTAAATGAAATTTTTGTTATCATTTAGTATAAGTTACTTCGTCTAGAGTTTGAACCTGTTGCTACAGTGGAATTCAAACGAACTGTTAGGGCAGAGTTGTATAAAACCTTCGCACTAGAAGCATAATTACGTAAATACATTTCGATATTTAGTCTTATACAAACTATACTAAATTATCGAACCCAAATTACTAGATGATCGAAAGCATCCTTGTTTATATTTTAACAATGGTATAGAAGCGCAGGCGAAGGAGTCAGATGTTTAATAGGACACGGCAGGTATTTTCGTCATAGTCTCGAAAACCAATAAAAAGACGCTTTTTTGTAAAACTCATACGTACCAAATCGTAAGCTCAGGAGAAACGTTCCACTATAGTGGAGTTCTAGCAAATGTACGTTGCTATCGTTGGTTTTAGCCTCTACGACGAAGGACGGAAATACCTGCCGTGTCCCTACGATTCCTTTAAACAATTTGTTATCCTAATTAACTTTTAATGTTTCGTTTTCTAGAACGAGGGCTGCCGGAAACACATCTTGCGAGTAAAATCGACTCAAGCACTGAGTCAAATGTAAGTATATTCTTGAGCACCTTAACACTTTGGGTCGCATTTTGCACGGTTTGTGCCTGCAAAAAGTAAACGACGGGCGATACGACGCAACTCATGTAGAGGAATTACATTTATTATCAATAAACCACAGTCTGTGCATAAACTGTTGAATTGACTGTCGCATCGCGTGGTCGTCTACTCTGGCTTCACTCTTAGATGTTTCAAACTCACAGCTTACATCAATTCCACAGCTTTTGAAATGTTTTGAAATGTTTTTTCACGAATATTGTGATTTCTCGTGTGTTCTAACAAACTAAAAAACCAAAATAACCAAAACAAACCGCGTAAAAGTAACTTAGCGTATGCCATACATAACACGATACTCAAATTCATGAAAATGCATACCTTTCTCGATACAAAAATGCTTTATTTCGCTTTATACCTAGATTGATATGTACATACCAAAATCAAATGCCTGTTTGAAACGAAAATATCCATTCTCTGAAAAATACATTTTCCGGGAAACGATACTTTCTCAAAAATGGCTTTGGGACAGAATGTCGGAAGACAAAAGGTCGAAGGACAAAAGGTCGACGGACAAAACGTCGAAGAGACAAAAGGTCGATGGGACAAAAGGTCGAAGGAACAAAAGGTCGAAAGGACAAAAGGTCGAAGGGACAAAAGGTCGAAGAGACAAAAGGTCGAAGGGAAAAAAGTTGAATGGACAAAAGGTCGAATGGACAAAATTTAAAATCTATAATTCTTGTATACATGAAAAATACTTAATATATGACAAAGTTTGAAAAATGTTTCTGAAAACTAACAGTGGGTAATGTCTGTGACATAACCGGACGTAGGACGTAGGACTTGACTTGACCATGCCTTTAAGATACATATTTTGCTCAGCATTATTCATAAGCATTATTAAAAGATTCGTTAACAATCTAGAGAAAAATATCAAAATAGAAAGCTATCAATCGATTTTTGATCTAATGTTGATTTTTTGTCATTGATGAAAGTATGTAAAAAAGATACCTTTGATTTCTAGAGACGGCAATATCACCATCCCTGTCCGGGCTGACAATAGTCATTCTCGACGTATGAAGAAAGCGAAAAATATAGTCTTCGTCATAACATTGCCCGACGCGACACCTATTCGATTTCTTCATGCCGCATGCCTACCACGAAGATAGTCGTGCAGCCAAAAGTTATGATGTTTTCCGTCGTCACTTCTTCACATAATCGATTGTTTCGTCATTATAGACGGAGTAGTTAAAAACATAATGGCGTCTAGAATAAAGAAATAGTACGAACTTTGGTAACATAAATGTTTCGATAGCATTTATAACATCTTCATACGTTACTTCAAGTTCATTTTCACAAAGAAATAATAAAAATCTTCGCAGGGCAGCTGCCGCTTGAAGAATAATGGTATGAAGTCTTCGTTCTTCGCTGTCGTCATGACGATTTGGTTGCACGACGAAAGCTAACGTTGTGCGCGTCATTGACGATGCGTCGAGTAGCAATGAAGACAATAAATCTCGTCGCTACTGCGGTTTTTCTTGCTGCGACGATGACTATTGACAGGCCTGTCCCTGTCGCTGGATGTTGGTTCTCTACCGACCGCTCAAGATAAAATTTGAGCAGGCAGCAGGAACTAAACTCGCGTGAGCCATGATTTTATCATTATATCAGAACTCTAGCCGAAGCTTCACCCCTTTGATGAATAAGACCATTGAACATTTGCTCACTGCTAGTCGTGGGTAATTAAAGTGACAAAACATTTCAAAATTATTATTTTCTAAATAATAACTAACGAATAAAGAGTTCACTATCAAATAATTATATATGGGACATTCGAAGTATTTTCAATGCCATAATTGCCAAAAAAGATGAAGATAGAAATCCCGAAGCTCCGCCTTTTCGATGAATAATACAATTGTAAATCAGCTGATGGCTACACCTTTACATTGATCAATAAAGGAATGATCTCTTCATTATAGCATTGCAACAACCGCCGATGTTCCACCTATTCGATGAATACATCGCAAAACATTTGTTGGTTCTAACCTTTACGTTGACCAACCAAGCAAAAATGATTGGTCACATATATAGTATATAGTTCAGGGCCGGTTTAGGGGAGGCGGTGGGGCGTGGCCCAGGCCCCAAAAACTTATGTACCAAAATCAACCTTTTGTACATTTTAGGGCCCCCTACATACCGTCGGCCCTTGGGGCCCCCTTCCGCTAAATCCAGTCCTGTAGTATAGTATATTAACAACATGGTCCACTTCGAGAATCCCATATGTTGAGCAACAGACAGCACATTCACACCATCTTGGGTTACCAAAGATGACTAACGCCTAAAAATAATTGCCAGGGTGCGATAATTGCAAATATTACACTAATAATTTTACAATTTTTGAAAATTTTAATTACATTTTTCAACATTTCATTTTAAACTAAGATTCAAAATGGGATCATGTGATGATTTCTAGCACATTATTTCGACATGTTATGCTGCACATTGAATTATACGTTTAAGCACCCTCGCAATGTCTCTTCACTACACTGCTTGTCTTTTGTGATAACGCGACGCTACTGCGTTAACTCTTCAAATTGGCTAGAGTGGTAATAGTGGTAATAGAGTATACTTGCTGAAACACAAAATCACGTTAACCAAGAATATTCAAAAGCTTTATATCAACATTTGAAAGTTACACAAAATTCAGTAGCTATTTACCTATTCACATCAACAAATAAATCAAATTTTAAATTGAAATATTTAGACTCAAAACAGTGACAATTTTTGGAATTCTAATGGAGAAATTTCAAAAATTTTCGTTGAGATCTTAGAATAAGAAACGCATTTTCTTTTGTCGTGAACGAGGAAGACAGAATTTTGTAACAATTCATCGCCATGAACGCGAATTAATAAAATTGTCACGCAAACGCTCTCTAATTAGTTGATTGTACTACATTTTCAAAATGATTCTATTGCCAAAAACTCTTTAGTAAGTATATTAGTGGTTCTGAAAAGATCCATTCACAATGTTAGATGTAAATTTCCTCTTGAGCGGTTCAACTGGGAGTTTATGATTCAGAAAAATATATTAAGCTCTTTTAGTGGAATGTATTAAACTGTCTAAGACGAATTAAGTACTGTCATTTCATTCACCAGTTAATTTCGTTATCTTTGCAGATACGTAGCTGATTCGACCGTGTGTGGTCGTCTTCAGTGTCTCGTACTTGAGTCAAGTCGAATCAAGTACGAGATACCGAAGACGACCACAGTTGTGGTCGAAATACGTATCTACGCACAGATAACGAAAATTAACTGGTGGAATTAAATGGACAATACTTAATTCGTCTTAGACGGTTTAGTTTATGATTGTTTAAAACATTGAATCGATGTCTGCAGGAATACCAAACGCTTAACCGCTGCTGCCATCGGCCGAGAAAACTTGATCAGTAGTGTTGTCGTCGACACTCTATCGTCACACACCGCCGTGCCGCGCTTACTGTTGGCTTCTTCGACAATGCCGGGCTGAAAATGCCGATGATGCTGGACCTGAGAATGCTGACGATTCTGCCTTGCTCTTAAAAAGGCTTTAGGTTTGCGAATGCGTGGCTGAGACGATGATGCAACCGTTCTAAAATTCCGACGATGCGATGCTGTTATTGCTTGCCTGTTTCGGTCAGATTGACAGGAAAAATTCGCGCTGCGCTATTTTATGCCTTCTTAGCAGACCTAGCGTGAGCTCATTCGTTGACGTCTGCACCAATCAGAACGTGGTAATGGAATGATGCAAGAATGATGCGGTACCCATATTTATAGGATTTTCGTGAATTTAATGTTTTGCTTTGAAAACAGTTTTAGCCTATTGAAACAAGTTTTCGGATATTATCGCATTAATATGAAAGGCATAGTTGAAAGCTGTCGATTGAGGTCTACTGCAGAAATCTGTTCACTAGGGTAAAAGCTATTAACGTTTGAAATCTTTCAACACAGCGAAATTTTGAAATGACACCCGGTATAGTAAAGAGAGACGTAAGTCCTACGTCAAAACTTGTTTCAATAGGCATGAAACTGTTTTGCAATGAAAACATTGAGATCAAGGGAACCTATAAATATGGGTACCGCATAATTCTTGCATCATTCCATTACCACGTTCTGATTGGTGCAGACACTCAGCGAATGAGCAGCCGCTGGGTCTGCCGAGAGGCCACGTAGCGCAATGCGATTTTTCCTTTCATTCTAACGGGGATAAGCGAGCAACCGCATCATCGATTGAACAGCACTCACACCTTTAGCAGGAATGAAGTCTGCACCGACCGCTTTTTCGGCCTCGACACCATCGAAGACCATCATCCAGCCGAAACCTGGCCAGTACATCAGCAGTCCACCCTACAGACCCGACAAAGCAGCAATGCTGAGCAGATACCGGCAGCAGTAGAGTCGAGCCGAGACCGGCCGGCATCGGTGCTGGAGCCGAGACAGGCCTGAAGAAAAGCCACATGATGCAGCATGTATGTCCAAAATAAACGGTTCTTCAGAGAGCCAATAATAGAGATCAATATCAATGCTGTCAATATCCTTCAGGATGAAATTGTACTTGGGTGCAATCCAATATTCTAGAGATAACATTTATGCGTGATTTTTCATAATATAGCGTCAAAACTAACAGTGGATAATTTTCTGATTTAACCGCGAAGTGGACGAAGGACTGCTTGACCATGCCTTTAAAGATTCATAAGATGTCCAAATCTTTCATAATCTTATTTGGATAAAAAAACACCAACAGCTAAACATTAATAAACTATCAATCGATTTTTCATCAAATGTTGGATTTTTGGCATTGATCAAGAAATATCTAGATAAACATTGTTTGATACCGACCGCACACAAAGCGAACGACTGAATGATCGTCCCATGTAACCAATTCTAAATCTTATCACCCGAAATCCCATGTCCGGGTGTTCCTTCTTCCACTACTAACAATGTTGTCTCAGAAAAGAACACGTACTTCCCACCTGAACTGCAATTCTAAGCTCGCTTGCCCGGCAATTGGCCTGTATCTAGCAAAAGACCCGTTAGGAAATAGACGCCAGCAGCGAGCAACAAGCGAAAAAGAAGAAGCCCTTCTCGAACGCAAGTTGATGATGATGACGCTTTGGCTGACAAAGAAGCGGGATGCAAGACACTAGCTGATTGGCCCACCAATTGGGAAGCAGAGAAGATTCAAAATAATGTATAAAAGAAAAGTGCATTCGCTCGCAGAGCATTCATTGAAAAGGTCGTTTTTCACTTTTTGCACTTAGCCGAAGCAAACAGCCTTTTTCAAGGCTCTAAGAGTTAAAATAATGTTCTCCTTCAGTCGCTATCGCACGGATTAGAAGGCTCTTCAGTGGAAGGCTGAGATACAGTCTACATCCTGCTGAGCCAACTTGTGGTTTTATTTCAGGCAGTCCTTCAGTAGGAAGGTTGCCACTGTCGAGACTAATATTTCGTGACCGGACAGATACTTCCTGAATTTTTTTTTATGATTCTTGTTCGAGGTAGATTTGATTTCTGTGTCGGTTTGATGAGAAGATCTTGCCAAGGAATGGTATGCAACGCCGATTATTTATCCAAAATAGTTGATGTGAGAAATTTGGACATATTTTGTATCTGAAAGACATGGTCAAGTCAAGTCCTACGTCCAATTAGCGGTTATGTCACAGACATTACCCACTGTTCGTTTTATAGATGAAAACTACCTTTCTCTTCGATGTGCTATGCCAAAATATGCAGCTAAGTGTATATTAGCTTTAGAAATGGAAATTACATGCACTACGCCCAAAATCAAAGTCTCACTGTAAATACGCCATGGAAATTAGTCCTGTTACCAACTGCCTGTGTTGTTCCGCCCAACGTTTCACCGATAAATTGCCTACTTTTAGGTTATTTCTGTACAGCTTGAATTGAGTAGCACGTTATTCTCAAGAAATAAACCAATTAAGACATTAATTTCTAAGCTTTTCATCATAGATTAGGAGAAAAACATGTTTGATTTGGGACCACGTCTGTATTCTCTATATTGGGGTACATTTTACGATTGCGAAAAATTGAAAACCATCACGAAAATATGATAGACTTGAACGTTAATATCTCAGCCGTTTCTCGATGGATTCTCTATTTTTTGGACCATTCGATCAAAGAAGAGCCAATTCTTCATATCCAATGTATTAAATAAAATATATTGATAATTTTCTAACAGTTTCGCAATGGGTTTCGGTGAATCAACCAAACCTATAAGTGCATCGCCTTGAAGTCAAATTAATGCAACAATAAGTTTAGTTCTAATCCTCAGTTTGCAGCCGTAAACCTTCAGCATTGATTACGGCTGTTGGAAGTGGTTGCTGTAGAAAATTCAGACGCAACGATACGGAGGGTTAATGCTGAGACTTTGAGAAGAGTAGAACATCATTGTACTAAAGAAACACAAACTAAAGTAAGGTACCCCGGGGCAAGTGGGACCTAAAAAAACGCTAGTTCAGCAAAATTGTTTACGCATACTAAGAAAACAGGGTATTTCAGGACATTAACCACGGATACATCATTATATGCTTCCGTTGTTGAAGTGTGGACATGTTGTAAGCCATTTATTCAGTTACAAAACGAACAGTGGGTAATGTCTATGACATAACCGCTAAGTGGACGTAGGACTTGACTTGACCATGCCTTTAAGATACATAATATGTCCAAATTTATCACATCAACTATTTTGGATAAATAATCGGCGTTGCATACCATTCCTTGGCAAAATCTTCTCATCAAACCGACACAGAAATCAAATCTACCTCGAACAAGAATCATCAAAAAAAATTCAGGAAGTATCTGGTAACCTTCTCAGGACTGCCTGAAATAAACCACAAGTTGGCTCAGCAGGGGATGTAGACTGTATCTCAGCCCTTCCACTGAAGGGCCCTCTAATCCGTGCGATAGCGACTGGAGGAGAACATTATTTTTAACGCTTAGAGCCTTGAAAAAGGCTGTTTGCTTCGGCTAAGTGCAAAAAGTAAGAAAACGATCTTTTCAAATAACCGCGAATTTCTAGTGGTGGTATAAAAAAGACTGAATGCTCTGCGAGCGAATGCACTTTTCTTTTATACCTTATTTTGAATCTTCTCTGCTTCCCAATTGGTGGGCCAATCAGTTAGTGTCTTGTATCCCGCTTCTTTGTCAGCAAAAGGGTCATCATCATCAATGCGTTCGAGAAGGGCTTCTTCTTTTTAACGCTTGTTGCTCGCTGCTGGCGTCTATTTCCTAACGGGACTTTTCGCTTGATACAGGCCAATAAGCCGGGCAAGCGAGCTTAGAATTGCAGTTCAGGTGAGAAGTACGTGTTCTTTTCTGAGACAACATTGTTAGTAGTAGAAGGAAGGAAACACCCGGACATGGGATTTCGAGTGATAAGATTTAGAATTGGTACATGGGACGATCATTCAGTCACGTTCGCTTTGTGTGCGGTAAGTAGCAAACATTGTTTATCTAGATATTTCTTGATCAATGCCAAAAAATCCAACATTTGATGGAAAATCGATTGATAGTTTATTAATGTTTTAGCTGTAATCGGTGTTTTCTTTATCCAAATAAGATTATGTGAGAGATTTGGATATCTTATGAATCTTTAAAGGCATGGTCAAGCGAAGTCCTTCGTCCACTTCGCGGTTAAATCAGAAAAATTATCCACTGTTAGTTTTGACGCTATTTATGAAAATCACGCATAAAATTTTATCTCTAGAATATTGGATTTGGCACCCAAGTACAATTTCTATCCCGAAGGGTATTGAAAGCATTGATATTGATCTCTATTATTGGCTCTCTGAAGAACCGTTTGTTTTTGGACATACATGCTGCATCATGTGGCTTTTCTTCAGCCTGTCTCGGCTCATCACCGATGCCGGCCGGTCTCGGCTCGACTCTGCTGCTGCTGCTGCCAGTATCTGCTCAGCATTGCTGCTTTGTCGGGTCTGTAGGGTGGACTGCTGATGTGCTGGCTAGGTTTCGGATGATGATGGTCGCTTCGATGGTGACGAGCCGAAAAAGCGGTCGGTGCAGACTTCATTCCCTATTAAAAGTGCTGTTCAATCAATGATGCAGTTGCTTCGCTTGTCCCGGTCAGAACGAAACGAAAAAATCGCGTTGCGCTATTTTATGGCTTCTCGGCAGACCCAGCGGCTGCTCATTCACTGGTGTCTGCACCAATCAGAACGTGGTAATGGAATGATGCAAGAATTATGCGGTACCCATATTTATAGGTTCCCTTGATCTCAATGCTTTTCATTGAAAACAGTTTCATGCCTATTGAAACAAGTTTTTCGGGTCTTATCAAGCATGGACATGAAAGGCATACTTGAAATCTGTCGATTGAGGGGCTTACCGCAGAAATTCGTCCACTGAGACGAACACTATTAACGTTTAAAATCTTTCAACTCAGCGTAACGCGGTCGATTTGAATATTTTAAAATGACATCCGGTATAGTAAAGAGAGACGTAAGTCCTACGTCAAAAAATATTGGTAGTGACAGAAATAAATTTACCTGTGGGACCCACTTACCCCTTCAAACGGGGCAAGTGGGACCCATTCTGCTTTATACTGTCGAACGAAACTAATATGAAGAATGTAGATAAAATGTTCATGTAGTTTCTGAGTCGTAGTATCTCAGATCATGGATGGAGGTTTATTGCTTGTCAGACTTTTGTTTTTGCAAAAAGAAAGGGTTTACAATGTTAGCAGATGTAAAAAAAAGTCGGTTCACTGTTTAATTGGCTATTGACTGGCTTTCCATTAGCTATTAGCTTACTTTCTTACCAAATGTGTTAGATGGAAAAGATAAGCAAATCTTTGTTCACCTTTCGAATGAATGTTTATCTGTTTAGAACACAAATTATTACATAAATTAGAACCTCGAAAGAAACGTTTTTATTCAGGCGATGCGCAGTGTTGTAAATTTGTAATAGAACAAAATGGCCAATTTATGTCCTAAGCACTTTATTTATCTGAAAATCTGATGCGAAAATTAAAAATAACAAAACACAAGACAAAACCTGTTGATCTATTGTAAAATAAATAGATTATTTGCACTGTAAACGGAAAATTTCACATAGTTATAAGCATTGCTCTTTTCCATGAGGGAGATAATTTTCAGAAAGAAATATACACATTTGGTAAATCAACTGTACACTACTTCTTAACAACGAAAATAAATATATCCACTGAGTTTGATTCAGATCCACATGATATATGAGTGTCGAAGTTATTTTTAACTAGACAACAATCTAAAAACAGGTAAAATGACTCTATCGAGAATGTTGTTCAAATATGTCCCACTTGCCCCATCTATGTTAAAACTCAAGGGCAAGTGAAAATTGCAGATTCTGGCTTTGATCAAAACTTTTAAATCATTTTTGATATCACACAATTATTCAATTGCTCAAAATATTCACTTTCCACATCAATGATGAATTTAGAAACGACTATTTTGTTGGAAATCCATTGAATTAAAATAAAAGTAATAGCTTTTGCCTGTATTTTAAACTCATGATAAAACAATACCATTAGTATGGTGCCGCTAATGGTCTTTATTCCAAATATTTTTGTGTCAGGTGAATTCGTTGATAGTTCTGCTTCATCTTTCTTGAACATAGTTACCAATAAAAACGTTCACGGATTAATCGGCAGCCATAGTACCCACTTACCCCGTATTTTCACTTGCCCCGGGGTACCTTACAAATAATACTCATTACATACATGGTTCTGCATCACCTTTGCGTACAACCCCATTGGGCTGCACCTTTGAGTTTTTATATCGTTTTACAATCGATTTTACTAATTCAAATTAAACTAATATAAACAGCATATGGTGAATCACTTCTGGGTGTGACTGATTCCTAAAGAACGTCTCTCAAATAATTGGTCTTAAAGCTTGCCTCAACTCGGTATAGGTACTGATCCACTCACTGAAAGGCATTAGTAATGATGCTAATGTTTCATTTTACATGACCTGACTGAAGTAGATTTGCTTCCAAATAGTTTCATATGTTACATATGCGCAAAACAGCTATTATAATATACATTTTTTAGGTTTCATAACAAAAATGCGCTTTTGTTAGGTTTCCAGTAAGGAACCAAAAAAGAAATTAATAAAATCTCTTCAATTATGATTTTTATGCATTATTAGGGTTTAATAGAAACAAACGTGGTATCTAATCACTTCTATGCTATTCCAGTGTACACATTGAACAAAAATTTAAAGGTACAGAGCTCTCGCGGAAGCCTGCATCTGATTATTTTCGAAAGGCGTATTTCCACTATAAACCTTTCAACAGGCTGATGTACGCGCCGTAACAGCAACAGCTCCAGCAAAAGGTAGGAAATCCTTGTTTCGTATTTCTCATCAACATATTCATTATTACAGCAAATATAAGTGAAAATGCAATAAATATTGACTCAATATGAAGGATAGAGTAAAACCTACCTTATTCACACAAATTTCGCCAAGTTCCTATGCTTTTGAAAGAATAGCGTAAGAACCATGTTTGGTGAATATAACCAGGATGGAAATCCGCCATTTTTCAAGTATCTCAAAATAACTTTTACTGAAAGAAAATATTATTTTTTTCATTACTATGGGCTAGTTTGCACCATATTCTATGCATTCAAACGAAAAACTGCAATGTTTACATTTTGGCTGTTCCGCCCTTTTCAAATGTTGGTCTAGAATGACCAACGAATTACCTGCACAATTTCAACACGCACTAAACTAATTACTATTCGCACAACTTTGTAACTCAACAAGTTTACTACAATCTAGACGGGAAAGACTTAGTTAAAATGTAATTAAAGATAAACATGTTAATATTAACCTCCAAAAACACATCACGGCGCGACAATTATAAATCCGATCACTCCTGCCTCTTCCACTAGCCAGAACGAAGTGATCGATCAAAATCAATTTGTCCTCAGATCAAGGTGCGCATTATTAATTAGTTTCGCAATCATAACCTTCGGGAAATCCGGAGCGGAAATCCGAAGGTTGAATAATTCCCACGCTCGCGAAACGATCAAGGTTAAAGGGAGGGGGATTAGTCTTCGCCGAAAGGCTTACATCACCCAGCTCGCTAAATCTGAGAGAGCGGACCCATTTGGGATAAGTTCAATATCCCCTGAATGCATTCCTCCGGGGGTCAATGCACAGCAGCAAGCGCGCAAATTTCATATCTGCTGCTATCACTTTTCCCTTTTTGGGCGGTTACAGCATGTGCGAGTTGGCTAGGGTAGGAACTCATTTAAATGATTGCTTGTGGGACGCTACTCGTGAATTTGAAACAAGGTTCATGCAGTGGGCGAACTTTCCAGTATTAGGCTGGTTCAAACTAATTATAATATTTTGGATAATGTATACTGAAGTAAATACGAAAACATTTAAAGAACGGACATGCTCGTTACACAGCTTCAGGCGCCAACGTATATGCGATAATAGCCAGCATTAGTTAACCAGTTTGTATGGCGAAAGATATCTAACGCGAGCTTTCTCAACAGTAGGAGTTTTTCATGAAAAACTGATGACACTGCCCCGCAGTGTTGCCACATGTACAGATTTATCTGGAAAGGTACAGATTTTTTGGCAAATTTTGGTACAGATTCTGTACGGTGCAGATTACAGATTTTTGACGTAGGACTACGTCTGTGTTTTCTATATTGGGGTACACTTTACGATTGCGAAAATCGGGGACCGTCACGAAAATATGATAGACTTTAAACTTTAATATCTAAGCCGTTTCTCGATGGATTTTCAATTTTTTTGGACCATTCGACCAAGGATGAGTCAACGCTTCTTTGTATTTATTTGAAAATATTGATTTTTAATTATTTATTATCAAAAATTCATCAAAAGTTTGGAAATGGGTAAACTAATCAATCACGTACATGCATCACTAGCACAGACATCAAAAATCAATAACTTGCGGGTTTGGATCTAATCCTCAGTTTGAACAAGATTTCACGCATAGCAGACGCATCAAAGCGATCGTAGCGGAGCGGACACAGCATCACGGAGGCGCTAATCGCATTGGTGGTGGTGCTCGATGTGTTACTGCAGATCATTCAACCTCAACGAACCAGAATTTCATATGAAGAAAAGGTTGACCATAAAAATAGCACTGTGGCGATCCCGCACCGCCAGTACCGATGCTGAAAATTTATTACAAATTGTGGTGTCAGTTAGTTGGAAAGGAACATTGGGAAAAGAAAATTGGTTCTTCTCAGGACCAACATTTTATAAAAAGAAAGAGTTAATTGCGAAAATGGACTGTTTCGGTGGCATCGGGTTTGGCGTGGTAGTTTGGTTGCTGTTAGTGATTCCATCCATTAAAATTTTCTACATCATCTCCCTCCGACGCGCTATCAAATTCGCTATTTACGATTGAGTTTTGAACTTTGAAGAAAGTTTATTTCGGATCAACTTTCTTTTGAATAAAATCCATGAAGACGCCACCTTTGTGAAAACTATCTACCTACAGCATCTACCTATTAGTGAACCTCGCTTGGACAGACAGATGTCAAGAGATAATATTTGGTAATATGAAGAAACTTCGTCTTGAGTCAAATTTCGGTTGTCATTTCTCGCAACAAGATAAACAACATCTCATAACCAAATTCAGAATCTTTCAAGAAAGTTTCATTAGATTCTTTGAATTCATAATTCTCCGAACGGTCCGTTGTCTGTGGAAACCCGATCGAAATGGCTCGCGCGCGCCGAAAAGCAGCTTTCTTATATCTAATGAAGCAATCCCATTAGCCCCGCCCCTTCATTAATCGTTATGAGTGCACATTATATTTACACCATATCAGCTCACAAAGGGGTGGGGCATTCCAGTTCGAGACAGCAACACGTACGGACGTGTTTTTTGCTCGCGCATTTTTTCGAAGTGTTTTTTCTCGTTCTTTCGCTGTTTACGTTTTCGCCTGTCGCGTTGGCGTTATTTTCTCCCGGACCCGTCATGGGAGACTTGGTGGCCGATTCGGTCGCTGGAAAAGTGCCTAAGCGCACTGCTCTTGGAGGCGCGGGTAACCCCTCCAAGCAGCTTTTGCAGAGCAACGTGTTCTCGCCGTTGCCGCTTGATGACGCCGGCAATCCGCCGAAAAAGAGGAAGAAGCAGCAATCGCAGCTGCCGCAGGTGCAACCGGAGCGGAAGGAGAAGTGCCCGCCCGTGTTTGTGAAGGGCGATCCGCCGGATTTACGCCCAAAAATTCGCCAGCTGATCGCTAAGGGGCTGAAATGTACTTTTCGGCTCTGCAGCGAGGGCGTGAAAGTGATGCCGGCCAACAGGGACCATCATCAATCCGTCGTGGAGTTCCTCGAGGTCCACAAGTATGAGTACTACACTCATGACCACCCCGGCACGAAGCCGCTCAAGGCTTTGCTGCGAGGACTTCACGACATGAAGGAGGAAGAGCTCCAAGCAGAGCTTGAAAGTTGCGGACTGAAGCCAGTAGCCGTCCACAAGATCGCTCGTCACGACAAGGCGAGGAAATATCGCGACCAGCTTTACCTGATCCATCTGGAGCACGGCTCCACTACCTGGAAGGAGCTGAAGCTGGTTGGCGTTATAAATTACACCGTCGTTGACTGGGAGCGGTATCGGCCAGTGCACCGCGATGTCACGCAATGCACCAACTGCTTCAATTTCGGGCACGGCACCAGGAACTGCCGCATGAAGCCGCGCTGCAACAAGTGTGGCGAACCCCATCCGACGGACGAGTGCGACAAAATGGAGGTGGCCGATCCCAAGTGCGCCAACTGTGGCGACAAACATCGGGCCACCACAAAGGGCTGCCCAAAGCGAGCCGAGTTCCTGGAAATCCGGAAGAAGGCTTCCACCAGGACCATTCCGAAGAAGAACCGTGTTCCTGTAATCAACGAGGTGAACTTTCCAGCTATCCCGGCTCCCCGTCGTGTGATTCCAATACTCCCACCGCTACAGCCGCACAAGCGACTGGCAGCGGCAGCTGCATCGGTCCAAGCTCCAGCATCGTCGGCACCATCCTCCAGCGAATGGCCCCACTCCCTCCTCCTGGGTTCCGTCGGTAGTCGGAGAACGAAGCCGTCCCACCGGAAGAATCTGCCCCGCTGTACACTCCGGAGCAACTGATGCCGATCGTCGCGCAGCTCGTCACTCGGCTGCGCGGCTGCAAACCCGATTCGACCAGGTCTTCACACTTGGCATGTTCATCATTGAAAATGGCTGCTAAGGTGGGCCTGGTCAACTGGAACGCTTGCTCGCTAAAGAGCAAAACAATCGAGCTGAAGGATTTCCTTGAGGAGAAGGAAATAGACGTGGCGTTCATCACCGAAACGCACCTAAAACCGGAGGTGAACATCAACATCCCGGACTTCCGCATCGTGCGACTCGACCGGCCGACCAGGGGAGGTGGTGTGGCCATCGCTCTTCGCTACAACATCAACTGTCGTCTGCTTCCAAGCTTCCAGCTCAGTGTCATCGAGGCCATCGGTGTCGAAATCACCACTTCGGTGGGCACAATCGCGCTCATCGCGGCGTACTGTCCAACGCAAGCCAAAGCCGGCGATCATCGGCTGCCCTTCGGAGAGACATCGTCAAGCTGACGCGGAGGCAAGGCCAGTATATCATTGCCGGCGACTTGAATGCCAAACATCAAGCCTGGGGCAACAGTCGCGGCAATCGAAACGGCACCATCTGGAGCAACGACATGGAGGAAGGCCACTACACGATCCTGAGCCCGGATTCCCCCACTCGGCTGAGTCGGTCCGGTGCCCACGCAACGCTCGACCTCTACGTAACAAACCTGAGTGACCACGTCTCGCAGCCGGTTGTATACCAGGAGCTCAGTTCGGATCACTATCCGGTGGTGGCGGAACTGGGCTCCTCGGTCAATCGGCACCAGCAGTTACGGCGGAACTACCACCGAGTGAACTGGCAGCGTTTCCAGCAGTGCGTCGATAACACCGTCGACTACGAGGTGCGTCCGGAGACGCCGGAAAGTATCGACCGCCAGCTGTGCGCTATCGAGGAGGCGATCACGGCGGCCCGAGAGCTACACGTACCGACGGCTCGGCAGGTAAGCAACTCCTTAAACATCGATACACTCACCAAAGATTTTATTCGATTGCGGAATGTCACTCGCAGGCAGTTTCAGCGTACTGGACTGCCTGAGCTTAAGGCACGCTGCAATCGAATCACAAAAATTATCAAGGCCAGAATGGTGGACCTCAAAAATAATGACTTCTCGAATAAGATCCGCACTCTCCCAGACTATGCTAAGCCGTTCTGGAAAATGACCAAAATTCTAAAATCCAAGCCTCGGCCCATTCCACCTTTGATCCCACTAGACAATAATGGCTCTAAGGATCGCTTGATAACTCCTGCAGAGAAGGTCGCTGAAATAGGTCGTCACTTCGTCAGCTCACACAATCTTGGGCAGAACATCGTCAGTCCACACGAAGCAGCCGTCAACGAGCATGCTAACAACATCCATTTGATTCCCAACGACTTCTCGGAGGAGTTGGAGATCTCAGCTGACGAATTGACGGCCTATATCAAATCGTCGAAGAACATGAAGGCCCCAGGCTTCGACAGCATCCTGAATCTCGAGCTCAAACACATGAGTGCTCCGTTCTTTGAGCACCTCTCGCTGATCTTTAATCAGTGTCTCCGGCTTAGCTACTTCCCATCGTCCTGGAAGTCAGCGAAAGTCATCCCCATCCGGAAGCCTGGGAAGGATCCTTCCTCCCCAAAAAGTTATCGACCCATCAGCCTTCTCTCAGGGTTATCCAAGCTATTCGAAAAAGCTATTCATCATCGGTTACTTGAGTCTGCCGAAAATCTCAACATCTTGCTCGAGGAACAGTTTGGTTTCCGACGCGGTCGGTCAACTGTACACCAACTGACCCGAGTTACCAACGTCCTCAGACGGAACAAGTTTGTCTCGAAAACATCCGCCATGGCCTTACTCGATGTCGAGAAGGCATTTGACAATGTATGGCATGATGGCCTGGTGTACAAACTACAACGCTACAATCTTCCCAGCTACCTGGTGAAAATCATCAACAATTACCTGTCGGCAAGGACATTCCGGGTCTCAATCAGCGGAGCGAGTTCCATTGCGCACAACATCGTCGCAGGCGTTCCCCAGGGCAGTATCCTCGGCCCCTGCTTTTCAATCTGTTCACCTCCGACATGCCAGAACCTCCAGAAGGCGGCATTCTGTCTCTGTTCGCAGATGACACATCCATCGTCTACAACGGTAGAGTGATCAGAGCGCTAGTGGCAAAACTCCAACGAGGCCTGGATGCCCTGACAGAGTACCTCACCAGCTGGAAGATCTGTATCAACGCGGCGAAGACCCAGGTCATCATTTTCCCCACTCCAAATCCCCTAAGCTTGTTCCGCCTGGGGACTGTAAAATCATCCTCAATGGCACGACTGTGGAATGGGCCAATGAGGCCGGCTACCTTGGCTTGACCCTCGACAGCAAGCTTATTTTCAGGCAACAGGTTGACAAAACGGTGACAAAGTGTAACGTCTTGTTGAAACTACTGTACCCTTTGATCAACCGCCGGTCGTCATTGTCCCTGAAAAATAAGCTTGCTGTCTACAAGCAAATCATCCTCCCTGTGATCGAATATGGCATGCCGGTCTGGGAGAGCTGCGCTAAAACCCACCACCTCAAACTTCAACGGGTCCAAAACAAATTCCTGAGGATGATCCTCAACACCCTCCCAGGACAAGAACATCCGAGGTCCACCGTCTGGCCGGAATAAAAACCTTACATGAACGCTTTGGTGAGTGTAAAGAAAAGTTTAGGGTCCGTTGCTTGCACTCGGACCAAGAAGCGCTTAGGGCGCTAGTTCCAATCTAGGTTATCAAATTTTTATTGTAAATATTAGTGTACATAGTAGTTAGGTTATCAAATTTTAAAAAACACACTAGCGCCTCCTGAAGGCCGTCATGATACATTATATTTTAAAAATAAAGTAGAAACATAAAAATAATAATAATAATAATTAAAATTGAAGTTGGAGGGCCAAGCCGGCCGATCACTGTACATGTCAAAAATAATTGTAAAACAAAAAATGTGTAAATAAAGAAGAATTTTACTACTTTTACTACTACTACAAAGGGGTGGGGCTTACGGGTTTAATTTATTAAATATAAGAAAGCTGCTGCTCGGAGCGCGCGAGCCATTTTGATCGGAATTCCACAGAAGGCGGTTCAACATTCGATGAAGCGAAGCGGACACAGCAGCACGAAGTGGGTGGCAGTGTGGCAATGCTGCAAATTTACACAAGTGATTGGATGCAGTTAGTGATTGGAATATGAATTGGGAAAAGAAAATTGGTTCTTCTCAGGACCAACATTTTACGAATAGGAGGAGTTAATTGCGAAAATGGACTGTTTCGGTGGCATTGGGTTTGGCGTGCTAGCTTGGTTGCTGTTAGTGATCCCATTCATTAAAATTCACTACATCATCTCCCTCCGACGCGCTATCAAATTCGATATTTACGATTGATCTCATAACCAAATTCAGAATCTTGCGAGAAAATTTAATAGGATTCTTAGAATTTGTCATTCTCCGAACGGTCCGTTTAGAGATGTCGCAAATTAATCGATTATTTCGATTAATCGATTAATCGTTGTGATAATCGATTAATTTTGAATCGATTATTACCCAACGACTAATCGATTCAATAATCGAGAAGAATCAACAGTAATCGATTAGTTACTAATCGATTAATCGGGATTTTACGACATCATAAAGATGTCGCAAATAAAGCGATTACTTCGATTAGTCGATTCATCGTTGTGATAATCGATTAATTTTTAATCGATTACTACCCAACGATTAATCGATTAGAATCGAGAGTAATCGATTAGTTACTAGTCGATTAATCGAGATTTTACGACATCTCTAGTAGTAGTAAAATTCTTCTTTATTGTTTCATTTTCTGTTCTACAATTATTTTTTACATGTACAGTGCTCGGCCGGCTTGGCCCTCCAACTGCAATTTTAAATTTTTATGTTTACATTGTTATTTAAGTGTTAATATGATATATCATGACGGCCTTTAGGAGGCGCTGGTGTGTTTTTTTAAATTTGATAACCTAACTACTATGTACACTAATATTTACAATAAGAAATTTGATAACCTAGATTGGAACTAGCGCCCTAATTGGAGCCTGATCCGAATGCAAGCAACGGACCTAAACTTTTCTTTACACTCACCAAAGCGTTCATGTAAGGTTTTATTCCGGCCAGACGGTGGACCTCGGATGTTCTTGTCCTGGGAGGTGTTGAGGATCATCCTCAGGAATTTGTTTTGGACCCGTTGAAGTTTGAGGTGGTGGGTTTTAGCGCAGCTCTCCCAGACCGGCATGCCATATTCGATCACAGGAGGATGATTTGCTTTGCTTATTTTTCAGGGACAATGACGACCGGCGGTTGATCAAAGGGTACAGTAGTTTCAACAAGACGTTACACTTTGTCACCGTTTTGTCAACCTGTTGCCTGAAAATAAGCTTGCTGTCGAGGGTCAAGCCAAGGTAGCCGGCCTCATTGGCCCCTCGTGCCATTGAGGATGATTTTACAGTCCCCAGGCGGAACAAGTTTAGGGGATTTGGAGTGGGGGAAAATGATGACCTGGGTCTTCGCCGCGTTGATACAGATCTTCCAGCTGGTGAGGTACTCTGTCAGGGCATCCAGGCCTCGTTGGAGTTTTGCCACTAGCGCTCTGATCACTCTACCGTTGTAGACGATGGATGTGTCATCTGCGAACAGAGACAGAATGCCGCCTTCTGGAGGTTCTGGCATGTCGGAGGTGAACAGATTGAAAAGCAGGGGCCTGAGGATACTGCCCTGGGGAACGCCTGCGACGATGTTGTGCGCATTGAACTCGCTCCGCTGATTGAGACCCGGAATGTCCTTGCCGACAGGTAATTGTTGATGATTTTCACCAGGTAGCTGGGAAGATTGTAGCGTTGTAGTTTGTACACCAGGCCATCATGCCATACATTGTCAAATGCCTTCTCGACATCGAGTAAGGCCATGGCGGATGTTTTCGAGACAAACTTGTTCCGTCTGAGGACGTTGGTAACTCGGGTCAGTTGGTGTACAGTTGACCGACCGCGTCGGAAACCAAACTGTTCCTCGAGCAAGATGTTGAGATTTTCGGCAGACTCAAGTAACCGATGATGAATAGCTTTTTCGAATAGCTTGGATAACCCTGAGAGAAGGCTGATGGGTCGATAACTTTCGGGGGAGGAAGGATCCTTCCCAGGCTTCCGGATGGGGATGACTTTCGCTGACTTCCAGGACGATGGGAAGTAGCTAAGCCGGAGACACTGATTAAAGATCAGCGAGAGGTGCTCAAAGAACGGAGCACTCATGTGTTTGAGCTCGAGATTCAGGATGCTGTCGAAGCCTGGGGCCTTCATGTTCTTCGACGATTTGATATAGGCCGTCAATTCGTCAGCTGAGATCTCCAACTCCTCCGAGAAGTCGTTGGGAATCAAATGGATGTTGTTAGCATGCTCGTTGACGGCTGCTTCGTGTGGACTGACGATGTTCTGCCCAAGATTGTGTGAGCTGACGAAGTGACGACCTATTTCAGCGACCTTCTCTGCAGGAGTTATCAAGCGATCCTTACAGCCATTATTGTCTAGTGGGATCAAAGGTGGAATCGCGCGCGCACGTCAAACAGCAGCTTTCTTGTATTTAATAAATCAAAACCGTAAGCCCCGCCCCTTTGTGAGCTGATATGGTGTAAATATAATGTGCACTCATAACGATTGATTAAGGGGCGGGGCTAATGGAATTACTTCATTAGATAAAAGAAAGCTGCTTTCCGGCGCGCGCGAGCCATTTCGATCGGGTTTCCACAGACAACGGACCGTTCGGAGAATTATGAATTCAAAGAATCCAATGAAACTTTCTTGAAAGATTCTGAATTTGGTTATGAGATGTTGTTTATCTAAGATGCGTATTGTTGCGAGGAATAACTACAGAAATTTGACTCAAGACGAAGTTTCTTCATATTACCAAACATTATCTCTTGACATCTGTCTGTCCAAGCGACGTTCACTAAAAGGTAGTTGCTGTAGGTAGATAGTTTTCACAAAGGTGGCGTCTTCATGGATTTTATACAAAAGAAAGTTGATCCGAAATAAACTTTCTTCAAAGTTCAAAACTCAATCGTAAATAGCGAATTTGATAGCGCGTCGGAGGAGATCATGTAGAAAATTTTAATGGATGGAATCACTAACAGCAACCAAGCTACCACGCCAAACCCGATGCCACCGAAACAGTCCATTTTCGCAATAAACTCTTTCTTTTTATAAAATGTTGGTCCTGAGAAGAACCAATTTTCTTTTCCCAATGTTCCTTTCCAACTAACTGACACCACAATTTGTAATAAATTTTCAGCATCGGCACTGGCGGTGCGGGATCGCCACAGTGCTATTTTTATGGTCAACCTTTTCTTCATATGAAATTCTGGTTCGTTGAGGTTGAATGATCTGCAGCAACACATCGAGCACCACCACCAATGCGATGAATTTTCTTTGAAAATGTTATTAGCGCCTCCGTGATGCTGTGTTCGCTCCGCTACGATCGCTTTGATGCGTCTGCTATGCGTAAAATCTTGTTCAAACTGAAGATTAGATCCAAACCTGCAAGTTGCTTGATTTTGATGTATGTGCTAGTGATGTATGTACGTGATTGGTTGGTTTACCCATTTCTAAACTTTTTATCAATTATCGATAATAAATAGTTAAAAATCAGTATTTTCAAATAAATACAAAGAAGCGTTGACTCATCCTTGATCGAATGGTCCAAAAAAATTGAAAATCCATCGAGAAACGGCTTAGATATTAAAGTTTAAAGTCTATCATATTTTCGTGACGGTCCCCGATTTTCGCAATCGTAAAGTGTACCCCAATATAGAAAACACAGACGTAGTCCTACGTCAAAAAGAAGAAACCCTTCTCGAACGCGTTGATGATGATGACGCTTTGGCTGACAAAGAAGCGGTATATAAGACACTAGCTGATTGGCCCACCAATTGGGAAGCAGAGAAGATTCAAAATAAGGTATAAAAGAAAAGTGCTCGCAGAGCATTCAGTCTTTTTTATACCATCACTAGAATTTCGCGGTTATTTGAAAAGATCGTTTTCTTACTTTTTGCACTTAGCCGAAGCAAACAGCCGTTTTCAAGGCTCTAAGGGTTAAAAATAATGTTCTCCTTCAGTCGCTATCGCACGGATTAGAAGGCCCTTCAGTGGAAAGGCTGAGATACAGTCTACATCCCCTGCTGAGCCAACTTGTGGTTTATTTCAGGCAGTCCTTCAGTGGGAAGGTTGCCACTGTCGAGGCTAATATTTCGTGACCGGACAGATACTTCCTGAATTTTTTTGATGATTCTTGTTCGAGGTAGATTTGATTTCTGTGTCTGTGGTTTGATGAGAAGATTTTGCCAAGGAATGGTATGCAACGCCGATTATTTATCCAAAATAGTTGATGTGAGAAATTTGGACATATTATGTATCTTGAAGGCATGGTCAAGTCAAGTCCTACGTCCACTTAGCGGTTATGTCATAGACATTACCCACTGTTCGTTTTTTCCAACAATAAGGGCCTAGAGATTGTTTCAAAGGCGCGTTTAAGATCCAAAAATACAGCAATGATAGTATCTTTACACTCCATGTTTTCTTTCCATTTGGCTAACACTAAGTTCAATGCGGTCTCACAAGAATGTCCTTCTCGATATCCATATTGCTCTTGTATTAACAAGTTATTATTATTCAAATATGTTACCAACTGGCCTTTCACAACAAGTTCTAATATTTTATCTAATGTTGTTGCAAACTTGCCGGTGCACTGGTCGTCATAACAGGGTTGGCCAACAGTATCGTTATTTTCGAAGGTTTGTAATTCTTGTCCTCTCTTTTGACGCATCTATTATATGACAAGCATTATTTGTTCTGTCAACATTTCGAAAATGATGATCAGATTCGATAAAGTTACGATATAAAGTCGAAATTTGTTAACGATATTATGCAAAATAACAAAATAACGACCAGTGCAGCTTATTATTTTGCATAATATCGTTAACAAATTTCGACTTCATGCTATCGTAGCTTCTGCTTTTATGGAAATATCCGAGAATCTGACCTTGGTTAATGAAAAAGCATCGTTCTCGGAAATGTGGAAGCCGGGAAGACAAATAATGCTTGTCATATTGTGTTCGCGTTCGCATGAAAGCTTGTTGCGAGATGCGTTTGTCAGTAACATGCTCTGTTGATGGCAAAGGTTGGAGAGGAGCAATGGCCAATTCGCGTCCCCTACGCAAACCTTCGATCATAACGTTGTTGTTGGCCAACTCTGTTATGACGACCAGTGCACCTTCCGTTTGCTACTCAATATGTTAGTGTCACTGTCTGGCCGCATTTAGGGGGTCCGGGGGGGTTTGCGTGGCTCCGGGCCCCAACAAAACCTTATGTACCAAATTTAACCTTTTTTGTACATTTTGCAAACCCCCCCCCCCCCCTTTGGCCCAGAGCCCCCTTCCGGCAAATCCGGCCCTGAGTGTCAGGTACAGGCTTGAGAAACCTATGACTGCACGAAATGAATTCAAGCTTAATTTATCTAATCTCTAACTAGTTGCTAAATTATTATTACTACTGTTGAAACTATACACGAATTGGGATTCCCCGTTGATTTCAATGTAGAGAGCCTGACGCTAATGGTATGGTGCAGTGTGACGAGTGCAGAAGGTGACATCATTTTCTGCGCATTGGTGTGTCGGGAATCAGAGCTTGAAATTTACCACCCGCGTTACAGCCAGATAGGCTAGGTGTACCAGTTGTGGCTATAGCACCAGTTGTCGCACTAGTGCTTTATATGCCAAATGACCAATCAAATCACCGCAAACCAAGTTCATATCGATAAAGCATATTCATATGACACGATAACACCTTTGATTTCCTCCAAAACAAGCAAAGCATAATTGTAAAAAATTGATTTTGCTTAATTTTTAACGTCCTTTGCACCAGTTGACGCACCAGTTGTCGAAAGTCCCATAAGAAAACAATCTGATTTGCCAAATAAGGAACCAAAATTAAGAATGGTGCCATAACTGGTGCATGCGTTCCTATTATGGATTAATCAATTTTGAGGATAATAACGAATTTTATTGTGGTTTTCACAGCTGTTCTAAGGAGCAGGAAGTAAAACCTTTTGCTTGATATATAAAGTCCACCCACATGTCTTTTACTTATTTATTTAAAAATAGTTGTTCTTATGTATGGCGACAATTGGTTCACCGACCCTAGATTCATAGAACTGCTTCTACTGTTGAGGTGGGATCATCGGTGAACACATCCCGCAAGCAAAATGAACCGCATCTCGTTCCAGCTACACTGGGGTCACTTTTTATGCGGATTAATTTTATTGATTTCTCGGCGTACCACAGTTTCCCCCGTTTTTTTAATACCACCTGATTTTTATTCGATTTTTTTGGATTTTTTCGTGGGGTCTACTCAATGATTTGAGAAGTCCCCAAGCCAGGAATAACCAAATAGAAACCAAGTCAAAAGCGACCTTAGTGTACATTAAATCCACTTTTTACGGCAATTTTTTAAACGGTACTTCTTTAGGAAATCTCGCTTAACTTTTCAAAAGGACCTAAGTCACATTTTTTTCATGATTTAATTTGAATACTGCAATCAATAGCTTTCATGTTGTTCTGTTGATTGCGCTATTCAAATTAATTCATGAAAAAACGAACAGTGGGTAATGTCTATGACATAACCGCTAAGTGGACATAGGACTTGACTTGACCATGCCTTCAAGATACATAATATGTCCAAATTTCTCACATCAACTATTTTGGATAAATAATCGGCGTTGCATACCATTCCTTGGCAAAACCTTCTCATCAAACCACAGACACAGAAATCAAATCTACCTCGAACAAGAATCATCAAAAAAAATTCAGGAAGTATCTGTCCGGTCACGAAATATTAGCCTCGACAGTGGCAACCTTCCCACTGAAGGACTGCCTGAAATAAACCACAAGTTGGCTCAGCAGGGGATGTAGACTGTATCTCAGCCTTTCCACTGAAGGGCCTTCTAATCCGTGCGATAGCGACTGAAGGAGAACATTATTTTTAACCCTTAGAGCCTTGAAAACGGCTGTTTGCTTCGGCTAAGTGCAAAAAGTAAGAAAACGATCTTTTCAAATAACCGCGAAATTCTAGTGATGGTATAAAAAAGACTGAATGCTCTGCGAGCGAATGCACTTTTCTTTTATACCTTATTTTGAATCTTCTCTGCTTCCCAATTGGTGGGCCAATCAGCTAGTGTCTTATATACCGCTTCTTTGTCAGCCAAAGCGTCATCATCATCAACGCGTTCGAGAAGGGTTTCTTCTTTTTGACGTAGGACTACGTCTGTGTTTTCTATATTGGGGTACACTTTACGATTGCGAAAATCGGGGACCGTCACGAAAATATGATAGACTTTAAACTTGGCGAATGTCTCAGCTGTTTCTCGATGGATTTCCAATATTTTTGACCATTCGATCAAGGATGAGTCGACGCTTTTTTATATTTATCTGAAAATACAGATTTTTAACTTTTTATTATCGATAAATGATAAACAGTTTAGAAACAGGTAAACCAACCAATCACGTACATGCATCGCAAGCACAGACATCAAAAATCAATCACTTTCTGGTTTGGATCTAATCTTCAGTTTGAACAAGATTTTACGCATAGCAGACGCATCAAAGCGATCGTAGCGGAGCGAACACAGCATCACGGAGGCGCTAATAACATTTTCAAAGAAAATTCATCGCATTGGTGGTGGTGCTCGATGTGTTGCTGCAGATCATTCAACCTCAACGAACCAGAATTTCATATGAAGAAAAGGTTGACCATAAAAATAGCACTGTGGCGATCCCGCACCGCCAGTGCCGATGCTGAAAATTTATTACAAATTGTGGTGTCAGTTAGTTGGAAAGGAACATTGGGAAAAGAAAATTGGTTCTTCTCAGGACCAACATTTTATAAAAAGAAAGAGTTTATTGCGAAAATGGACTGTTTCGGTGGCATCGGGTTTGGCGTGGTAGCTTGGTTGCTGTTAGTGATTCCATCCATTAAAATTTTCTACATGATCTCCTCCGACGCGCTATCAAATTCGCTATTTACGATTGAGTTTTGAACTTTGAAGAAAGTTTATTTCGGATCAACTTTCTTTGTATAAAATCCATGAAGACGCCACCTTTGTGAAAACTATCTACCTACAGCAACTACCTTTTAGTGAACGTCGCTTGGACAGACAGATGTCAAGAGATAATGTTTGGTAATATGAAGAAACTTCGTCTTGAGTCAAATTTCTGTAGTTATTCCTCGCAACAATACGCATCTTAGATAAACAACATCTCATAACCAAATTCAGAATCTTTCAAGAAAGTTTCATTGGATTCTTTGAATTCATAATTCTCCGAACGGTCCGTTGTCTGTGGAAACCCGATCGAAATGGCTCGCGCGCGCCGGAAAGCAGCTTTCTTTTATCTAATGAAGTAATTCCATTAGCCCCGCCCCTTAATCAATCGTTATGAGTGCACATTATATTTACACCATATCACAAAGGGGCGGGGCTTACGGTTTTGATTTATTAAATACAAGAAAGCTGCTGTTTGACGTGCGCGCGCGAGCCATTTCGATCGAGAAGGCGGTGCGACAATCGATGCAGCGAAGCGGACACAGCAGCACGACGTGGGTGGCAGTGTGGCAAATGCTGCAAATTTACACGATTGGATTGGATGCAGTTAGTGATTGGAATGGGAATTGGGAAAAGAAAATTGGATCTTCTCAGGGCCAACATTTTACGAAAAGAAAGAGTTAATTGCGAAAATGGACTGTTTCGGTGGCATCGGGTTTGGCGTGGTAGCTTGGTCGCTGTTAGTGATCCCATTCATTAAAATTCACTACATCATCTCCCTCCGACGCGCTATCAAATTCGCTATTTACGATTGATCTCATAACCAAATTCAGAATCTCGCGAGAAAATTTAATAGGATTCTTAGAATTTGTCATTCTCCGAACGGTCCGTTGTCTGCGGAATCCGGATCGAAATGGCTCGCGCGCGCCGAAAAAGCAGTTTTCTTATATCTTATGAAGTAATTCCGTTAGCCCCGCCCCTTCATTAATCGTTATGAGTGCACATTACATTAACACCCATATCAGATCATAAAGAGGCGGGGCTTGCGGGCTTAATTTATTAAATACAAGAAAGCTGCTGTTCGGCGCGCGCGAGCCATTTTGATCGGGATTCCACAAAAAGCGGTTTGACATTTAATTCAGCGGAGCGGACACAGCAGCACTAAGGCGTGGAGTGGCAGTGGCAATGCGGAAAATTTATTCCAAATTTTGGAGGCTGAGCGAAAAATCATCAGGTGGCGGTTGGACAGTTTCAACGCAAGGTGCCGGCATGCGTTTGGATGCAGTTAGTTATTAGAAAGTCGCATTGGGAAATGAAAAATGGTTCTTCTCAGGACCAACATTTTATGATAAGAAAGAGGTTATTGCGAAAACGAATTGTTTCGGTGGGATCGGGTTTGGCGTGGTAGCTTGGTTGCTGTTAGTGATTCCATCCATTCAAATTTACTGCATCATCTCCCTCCGATGCGCTATCAAATTTGCTAGTAACGATTGAGTTTTGCACTTTGAAGAAAGTTCATATCGGATTGTCGGATCAACCTTTTGTATAATGGCCTTTTTGGAGGACATCATCCTCAAAAATTGACGAAATAAAGGAGAAATAAGCAGTGGCGTGAAACCAAACGGAAATACATTTATTTGCAACGTTTGGTTTTCGCCCGCGATGTAAGCGTACGTGGCAAAGTAAGGATTGTGATGTCCCCGATTGAAAGCCAGTCGAGTGGCTTTAGCGGTCGATGAGTCATGTTAATTCCACGGTTAGAGACTCAAAGTCCATCCAACTTGGAACAACTAATCGACTTCTTGATTGAGTTGGCCTCCGAGCAGTTTGCTCAATGTTAATAAAACGAGACAAATTATTATGGTAAATACCATAATTTTCGAATAGCTACGTAGTCCTACGTCACCTTTGCGTACAACCCGATTGGGCTGCACCTTTGAGTTTTTACGCTTGTTGCTCGCTGCTGGCGTCTATTTCCTAACGGGACCTTTCGCTAGATACAGGCCAATAAGCCGGGCAAGCGAGCTTAGAATTGCAGTTCAGGTGGGAAGTACGTGTTCTTTTCTGAGACAACATTGTTAGAAGTAGAAGGAAGGAAACACCCGGACATGGGATTTCGGGTGATAAGATTTAGAATTGGTAACATGGAACGATCATTCAGTCACGTTCGCTTTGTGTGCGGTCAGTAGCAAACAATGTTTATCTAGATATTTTTTGATCAATGCCAAAAAACCCAACATTTGATGAAAAATCGATTGATAGTTTATTAATGTTTTAGCTGTAATCGGTGTTTTCTTTATCCAAATAAGATTAAGTGAGAGATTTGGACATCTTATGAATCTTTAAAGGCATGGTCAAGCGAAGTCCTTCGTCCACTTCGCGGTTAAATCAGAAAAAAATATCTACTGTTAGTTTTGACGCTATTTATGAAAATCACGCATAAAATGTTATCTCTAGAATATTGGATTTGGCACCCAAGTACAATTTCTATCCCGAAGGGTATTGAAAGTATTGATATTGATCTCTATTATTGGCTCTCGGAAGAACCGTTTGTTTTTTGGACATACATGCTGCATCATGTGGCTTTTCTTCAGCCTGTCTCGGCTCAGCACCGATGCCGGCCGGTCTCGGCTCGACTCTGCTGCTGCTGCCGGTATCTGCTCAGCATTGCTGCTTTGTCGGGTCTGTAGGGTGGACTGCTGATGTGCTGGCTAGGTTTCGGATGATGATGGTCGCTTCGATGGTGACGAGCCGAAAAAGCGGTCGGTGCAGACTTCATTCCCTACTAAAAGTACTGTTCCATCGATGATGCAGTTGCTTCGCTTGTCCCGGTCAGAATGAAAGGAAAAAATCGCGTTGCGCTATTTTATGGCTTCTCGGCAGACCCAGCGGCTGCTCATTCGCTGGTGTCTGCACCAATCAGAACGTGGTAATGGAATGATGCAAGAATTATGCGGTACCCATATTTATAGGTTCCCTTGAGCTCAATGTTTTTCATTGAAAACAGTTTCATGCCTATTGAAACAAGTTTTTTTGGTCTTATCAAGCATGGACATGAAAGGCATACTTGAAATCTGTCGATTGAGGGGCTTACCGCAGAAATTCGTCCACTGAGACGAACGCTATTAACGTTTAAAATCTTTCAACACAGCGTAACGCGGTCGATTTGAATATTTTGAAATTACACCCGGTATAGTAAAGAGAGACGTAAGTCCTATGTCAAAATCAAGCGCTTTGGAATTTCGGGTTCTGCGTATGAATGGTTCAGAAGCTATTTGTCTGACAGAATCCAAAGGACTGTTTTTAATGATTGTGTTTCAAATCCCATGGAAAGTAATCTTGGTGTTCCACAGGAAAGTGTATTAGGGCCCGTTTTATTTATTATGTATGTTAATGACATGGGACGGGTCTTACGTTGTTGCAACATTAATCTTCTCGCGGATGACACAGTATTATTCATTGCAGCTAGAAATATCGATGATGTTGTTTCACGCTTGAATACAGATTTGCATTCTCTAAGTATATGGTTGAAGTACAAACAGTTGAATTTTAATTTAAGTAAAACTAAATACATGGTAATTTCGCGAAATCATTGATAATGTTTCTGTTAGAATTGATGATGAAACACTTGATCGCGTTCGGGAAAATCAATATCTTGGCGTGATTTTTGATGATAAATTGAAATTTGATTCTCATATCAACAATGTCATCAAGAAAATAGCCAAGAAGTATGGAATTTTATGTCGATTAAAAAACGAATTAACTGTTGCGAGTAAAATACACTTGTTCAAATCAATCATCACTCCTCACCTGGACTTTTGCGCCTTCATTTTATTTCTGGCCAATGAAACACAGATATCGAGGTTACAGCGTTTGCAAAATAAAGTTATGCGTTTGATTTTGAGATGTAATAGATTCACTTCCTGAATCTTGGGACATCCTTGGCCGTGCGGTAAGATGCGCGGATACAAAGCAATATCATGCTGAGGGTGGCTGGGTTCGATTCCCGGTGCCGGTCTAGGCAATTTTCGGATTGGAAATTGTCTCGACTTCCCTGGGCATAAAAGTATCATCGTGTTAGCCTCATGAAATACGAATGCAAAAATGGTAACTTGGCTTAGAAACCTCGCAGATAATAACTGTGGAAGTGCTTAATGAACACTAATCTGCGAGGCGGCTCTTTCCCAGTGTGGGGATGTAATGCCAATAAGAAGAAGAAGAAGAAGAAGATTCACTTCCTCCTACTTTTTATTGGACGCTTTACAATTGTTATCAGTGAAGCAAAGAATTGTTTATTTGACTGTGGTGCTCATTTTCAAAATAATAAATGGATTGCTGCCCCGATATTTGTGTAATAGAATTGAAAGAGGAAGTGACATTCATAGATATAATACTTGATTCGCGGATGAAATAAAAACATCTTATTTTTTGTATGGAGCTTCACAAAATTCATTGTTTTATAAAGGAATAAACGTATTAAATTCGATGCCTATACACGATTGTACCCCGTTTGGCATAAAGTCATTTGGCATAATGCCGTTTGGCATAATGTCGTTTGGCCTAAAGTCATTTGGCATAATAGCCGTTTGGCATAAGGCCGTTTGGCATAATGGTCGTTTGGCATAAGGTCATTTGGCATAATTGTTATTTGAGTTGTGTAATGGATAAGTAGAATTTGTTGAGCCATTCAGTTACGTGGTTTCCTTCATATGGGCAATACACGATAATTGGGAATGGAATTGTACGACGTGACAAGTTAAGAATAAAAAACCTGTCAAAACGGGATCATTTGAAATGTTGACGCACCTACCAGCAAGATAGATCAGTATTAAATTAAATTGACATTTGTGGCTTCTTTTGTCTTTCATGTAAGGGCAAGCAAGAAAACTTGCCCATTTCTCTCTTTTTTGAGCAAACGGTTTCTAAGAAAGGATCATATTTCCCCTAGCGTACCAAACTCTTGAATTGAAAGAAGGAGTAATATTCTCTTGGCTTCTGCAGGGCAAATGCCTCCTTTAAAAGAAGGGATAATTATTTCAGTTTCCTTAAGCCGAGCAAATGCCTGAATTAAAGGAAGAAATCATATCGTCTTTTGCCGTCTGCCGGGCAAATGCACCTTTTAAAAGAAGGGAAATATCTTCCCGTGTCTTAAGCCAAGCAAATTCCTGAATTGAAAGAAGGAACCATTTCGACTCTATGACATTACCCATATATCCATTACTCATAACGCCATTACTCCAAAGACCACTACCACGAACGCCATTACCTAAATGTATGTCATCACCACGAGTGAGTCACTACCCCGAATGAGCTAGTCCTGATTTCAAGTTAATAGTTCATTTCAGTGAAAAAAAAATTCAATCAATAGAAATTTATTTATAATTCATGTGCATGATTATTACTTGTTTTTAAGGGTATGTGATAACACACTTTTTCCTAACGAAACGAAACGAAACGAAATTTAAAATGCCTATGTTGATTCGGATCGAAACGAAACGAAATAAAGATTTCTTTCGATATTTCGAAACGATACGAAATCAAAGTTCATTAAATTCGAAATTTTTCGAAACGAAACGAAATTTTAATTTTTTTTTCCGCGGAATTTTTTTTAAATTGTTTTCACATTATGTACGCAATTCTGATTTCACTTTTTCGAAGTCGAATAACTGTTTTGCGACCAAAAGAGTTACAATAACAGTAAAGGCAATCTGTAATAAATCGCCACATATACCATTGGCGATAAGACAATACCCCTGCATTTGTGCCGCTTTCAAAGAAATTCATCGTGGAGCGTGTGTTACCGAATCTGATCAATTTTATATCAGTTTTTTATCAGTAAGTATATAAAAATAAAGAAATTGTGGGATTTTTCATATACTGATTCAAATTTCGTTTAAAACCTTAGTTCACTTAAGAATTATGTAATTATGCTAAACCATACTTCATATTGTCTTATCAGCGTGGACTAAGTACTGACTTAGTAAAAATTAGAAAATGAATGCTAAGATTTATTTTTTATTTGGTGGGATACTCAATTATGTATCCACATCTGCCAGGCGTATACGCAGATAGAGATTTGATATTACTAGACCAACATTTGAAAGAGCGTATCAGCCAAAATGTATTCCTTCTTATTCTTTGTCTACATATATAGCATACATTTGCTCACCAGAAGAATCCTGTGCACCTTTCTAAAATGTACGAAGATATGTATTTCAGATTGAATTTAACAGACCCATAGTCTTATATACAATCAGCTCGACAAACTGAGCTATTGTCTGTGTGTTCTTGACATATGAGAACAGCTGTTATGGTCAGTATAAGCTGAAAGCAATCTTAAGTAATTTTAATGATCTTTCAACCCGTTCTGAATTTTATTTTTGCAAATTCCGTGCGAAGATCTAGAAATGCTCACAAATCTGCAATGTTCCTTACATACAGCGCCGTAGCGTGCCAGGTGCGTTGGCCAGGTTGGCCTCCGCTAAGGGCGCCAGTCTTTAGGGGGCGCCGAAATCAAGGATTTGGGATGAAAAGGGATGAAAAGTTAGCAACAAGATTGTCTTCTTTTTTGTTGCTGACAAATTTTTTCGGATCTTTGTCATTATTATCTCCGACAAAAACAAAGCTTTGTCGTTGGTTCTCTTTTGTCGCTTGTTTCGCATGCGCATTAAAAAAAAAAAAATGATTCCCTGGTCCTGAGTTAAATTTTCCTTAATCCAAACAGATCCGTTGGCGAATTTGACCACCAACCAATCTACACACCATACAGTTATTTTTGATTTAATTTGTCCTAACTGGGTTCAGTGGTCCGAAGCTACATTTTACTTGATCCAAATAGGTTCAATGGCAACTCCCAGCCACCAACAAACCCACTCCAAAAAGTGGTTTTCTTATTCGACTAGATCCGGTAGAAATTCTGACCTTCAACCATCTCACCCCAGAGTGAAATTTTATTAACTATTAACCAGAAGTGGTTTCAAAACACCGTCAGACCCACTCCAGAATTGGATTTTCCTTGACGCGAATAGGTCCGATAACGATTCCGATAATCGACCGACGCATTTCAGAGCTGGATTTTATTGACTCAACTAGACCCAGCAGTGCGTAGGCTCTGAAAAAACTAACAGTGGGTAATGTCTGTGACATAACCGGAAGTGGACGTAGGACTTGGCTTGACCATGCATGTAAAAATACATATTTTGCTCAGCATTATTCATAAGCATTATTACACGTTTCGTTACCAATCTAGAGAAAAAATATCAAAATGGAAAGCTATCAATCGATTTTTCATCTAATGTTGATTTTTTTGTCATTGATGAAAGTATGTAAAAAGATAATTCTTTGATTTCTAGAGACGGCAATATCATCATCCCTGTCCGGGCTGACAATAGTCATTCTCAACGTATGAAGAAAGCGAAAAAAATATAGTCTTCGTCATAACATTGCCCGACGCGACACCTATTCGGTTTCTTCATGCCGCATGCCTACCACGAAGATGCAGCCAAAAGTTATGACGATTTCCGTCGTCACTTCTTCACATAATCGATTGCACGTCATTATAGACGGAGTAGTTAAAAACATAATGACGTCTAGAATAAATAAATAGTACGAACTTTGGTAACATAAATGTTTCGATAGCATTTATAACATCTTCATACGTTACTTCAAATTCATTTTCACAAAGAAATAATAAAAATCTTCGCAGGGCAGCTGCCGCTTGAAGAATAATGGTATGAAGTCTTCGTACTTCGCTATCGTCATGACGATTTGGTTGCACGACGGAAGCTAACGTTGTGCGCGTCATTGACGATGCGTCGAGTAGCAATGAAGACAATAAATCTCGTCGCTGCTGCGGTTTTTCTTGCTGCGACGATGACTATTGTCAGGCCTGTCCCTGTCGCTGGATGTTGGTTCTCTACCGACCGCTCAAGATAAAATTTGAGCAGGAACTAAACTCGCGTGAGCCATGATTTTATCATTATATCAAAACTCTAGCCGAAGCTCCGCCCCTTTGATGAATAAGACCATTGAACATCGTTTGCTCACTGCTAGTCGTGGGTAATTAAAGTGACAAAACATTTCAAAATTATTGTTTTCTAAATAATAACTAATGAATAAAAGAGTTCACTATCAAAATAATTATATATGGGACATTCGAAGTATTTTCAATGCCATAATTGCCAAAAAAAAGATATACTATCGAACTATAGCATAGGAAATCCGCCGAAGCTCCGCCTTTTCGATTAATAATACCATTGTAAATCAGCTGATGGCTACACCTTCACATTGATCAATAAAGCGAATGATTTCTTCATTATAGCATTGCAACTTAAGCCGATGTTCCACCTCTTTGATGAATACATCGCAAAACATTTGTTGGTTCTACCTTTACGTTGACCAACCAAGCAAAAATGATTTGTCACATATATAGTATATAGTATAGTATATTAACAACATGGTCCACTTCGAGAATCCCCATATATTGGGCAACAGACAGCACATTCACACCATCTTGGGTTACCAAAGATGTCTAACGCCTAAAAATGATTGCCAGGGGTGCGATAATTGCAAATATTACACTAATTTTACAATTTTTGAAACTAAATTAATGATTTCGTGTGTGTTACTTCTACGTGAAGTTAAACGATTTACAATGATATGGAAATGCTAATATCATCTTCCAAACTTGGACGTACATGTTCATGATAGCATTAGAGGCGAAAGTATATAATTGATAGTTCCGTTAGGATACGGCAGGCATGAAGAATGTTTTTATAGAAGTCGATTTGAAAGCGAGCGGAGGGCAATATTTGTGATGGCACATATCGCACGACCTTCCTTCTGCCAAGCTCCCGTATGAAGGGGGAGGGAAGAATATCAGTGTAGAAGCTGATATATCTCCACTGGCAAAAGGAAGGTGGTTTGACTTGCTCATATGCCATCGCGTGCGGAAGGATTTGCTATCGATGAGTACTGTCTCCAAATTTCTAATATGACATCAGCATTTAGTCGAATAGGATTTTTATTGCACAGTTCTGTTTTCTCATTGCGTCCGTCTCGTCGCAACCAACTTGGCTGCCTCGGAGAGAACAAAGCAGAGAAAGGCACTGCTGCTGTACCGTCGACCAATAACAGCTGAATTGATGGATGCCCCTAACGGAACTATCAATTCTTTACTTTCGCCTCTAATGCTATCATGAACATGTACGTCCAAGTTTGGAAGATGATATTAGCATTTCCATATCATTGCAATTTTTGAAAAAAAATTATTACATTTTTCAACATTTCATTTTTAAACTAAGATTCCAAAATGGGATCATGTGATGCACATTATTTCGACATGTTATGCTGCACATTGAATTATACGTTTAAGCACCCCTCGCAATGTCTCTTCACTACATTGCTTGTCTTTTGTGATACCGCGACGCTACTGTGTTAAGGTCACTCCTGACAGAATCCAAGTTTCAAAGTGCTCGCGTTTTCGGGGGCACACCACTCGATACGGAAGCAACGCACAACTGTCATTTTTATTTTTTCACGCATGCTGCGACGCAGCAAAGCTGAATGAACAAAAATGACAGTTGTCCGCCGACTCCGTATCGAGTGGAGTGCCCCCGAAAACGCGAGCACTTTGAAACTTGATTCTGTCAGGAGGACCTTAACTCTTCAAATTAGCTAGAGTGGTAATAGTGGTAATAGAGTATATTTGCTGAAACACAAAATCACGTTAACCAAGAATATTCAAAAGCTTTATACCAACGTTTGAAAGTTACACAAAATTCAGTAGCTATTTACCTATTCACATCAACAAATAAATCAAATTTTAAATTGAAATATTTAGACTCAAAACAGTGACAATTTTTGGAATTCTAATGAAGAAATTTCATAAATTTTCGTTGAAATCTTAGAATAAGAAACGCATTTTCTTTTGTCGTGAGCGAGGAAGACAGAATTTTGTAACAATTCATCGCCAGGAACGCGAATTAATAAAATTGTCACGCAAACGCTCTCTAATTAGTTGATTGTACTACATTTTCAAAATGATTCAATTGCGAAAAACTCTTTAGTAAGTATATTAGTGGTTCTGAAAAGATAGTTTATGATTGTTTAAAACATTATGAATCGATGTCTGCAGGAATACCAAACGCTTAACCGCTGCTGCCATCGGCCGAGAAAACTTGATCAGTAGTGTTGTCGTCGACACTCTATCGTCACACACCGCCGTGCCGCGCTTACTGTTGGCTTCTCGACAATGCCGGGCTGAAAATGCCGATGATGCTGACCTGAGAATGCTGACGATTCTGCCTTGCTCTTTAAAAGGCTTTAGGTTTGCGAATGCGTGGCTGAGACGATGATGCAACCGTTCTAAAATTCCGACGATGCGATGCTGTTATTGCTTTGCCTGTTTCGGTCAGATTGAGAGGAAAAACTCGCGCTGCGCTATTTTATGCCTTCTTAGCAGACCTAGCGTGAGCTCATTCGTTGACGTCTGCACCAATCAGAACGTGGTAATGGAATGATGCAAGAATGATGCGGTACCCATATTTATAGGTTTTCGTGAATTCAATGTTTTGCTTTGAAAACAGTTTTAGGCCTATTGAAACAAGTTTTCGGATATTATCAAGCATTAATATGAAAGGCATACTTGAAAGCTGTCGATTGAGGGGTCTACTGCAGAAATCTGTTCACTAGGGTAAAAGCTATTAACGTTTGAAATCTTTCAACACAGCGTAACGCGGCCGATTTAGAAATTTTGAAATGACACCCGGTATAGTAAAGAGAGACGTAAGTCCTACGTCAATACAAAGAAGCGTTGACTCATCCTTGATCGAATGGTCCAAAAAAATTGAAAATCCATCGAGAAACGGCTTAGATATTAAAGTTTAAAGTCTATCATATTTTCGTGACGGTCCCCGATTTTCGCAATCGTAAAGTGTATCCCAATATAGAAAACACAGACGTAGTCCTACGTCAAAAAAACATTTTAAATAAACTTCCAGCACGGCTCTAGAAGATCGCCTAAATGTGAAATAATAAAAAAAAATGTATCACCAAATGGAAACAAATCTTAGATGGACATTCTGCAATTCAAATTAGCTTCAGGAACAAAAGTTCTTGCTCTCTTAACAGTATTGAATGATGTTTAAAGCATCTTTAAACCACTAAACCTTCTAATTTTACTGTTGATGCATTTCAAATTGTTGTTAAATTTTCCCATTTTTATAATCAAAAGAGGGGCGCCAAATCATGGTTTCGCCAAGGGCGCTAGCAGTCCACGCTACGGCTCTGATGCTTACATATTGTGCAAATAGTCAAAGAAGAGCTTATTAGCTTGATTAACTGTACACATCGTAGTTGCGAATAATGATTGGCCGAGAAACAGCCAATATGCACAGCTCACCAATTAAATAATATTCTTGGGATACAAAAAAAGTTATTCTTATTGTAAACTTGCTTCAGTGTTTCCAATTAATGACCAATAATGACGCTGGTCACGTGCTTATAGTCAACTACATACGAATTTGTCGACTAAGAATGAGGTTATGTAGTAAGCGTTAATAGGAATATTGTATAACCTAAAATTTTGAAAACAACTTTACGATTATGTTCAGCGGCGCAGCCAAAATTTTTGATAATATAAAGTATGGTTTAAGTTTAAATTTGTTTCGAAATTCCGCGGAATTCCGTTAAATTTCGTTTGAAGCTAGTTTTTTCTAGCGAAATTTTTGTAATTTTACGAAACGAAACGAAATCAAGAAATCAGATTTCGCCATGCTCAAATTCCGCGAAATTCCGCGGAATTTCGTTTCGAACCACCTGAAACGAAATTTTTCGAAATACCGCATATGCTTACTTGTTTTACTTAATCTTAATCAATAGCAGGCGACTCCAGTTGAGTAAATTACACAATTTTTACGATAATTTTTATCGTGGATCCTTACTTATTTTTCGATCCTTTTACAAGGTTCACCGTGTTGGACTCGCGATTCGTCTCATCGAACTCGAACTGTTTGAACCATTATCCTCTGTTTGCCTTATATTGGACAAATGCGTTCATTAAAAGAAGGCATTATCATCTCCGTTTGCCTTAAACCGGGCATATGCGTTCATTTGAAAAAGGCATTACCTCCTCTGTCTGCCTTGTATTGAACAAATGCATTCATCTAAAGAAGGCATTATCTCCTATGTTTGCCTTATACTAGGTAAATGCGTTCATTTCCAGAAGGCATTACCTCCTGTGTTTGCCATAAACCGTTACTGTTCATTTAAAGAACTGTACACTGTACACCTATGTTAATAGAAAGAAGGTGTTATCTCTTCACTTACACCATTTCGTAGAATAGAACTTTTCCAGATAATAATGGCGTAGAATGATAATTTAAGTGAAAAATGTTTATTAAACATAAGCTTTATTGCGTTTATCTGAGTAACTCTAAGTAGTATATACTTTTATTCTAAACAAATTATTTTCAAAGATTGGCATTTTACGATTCATCGGTATCTGTGGGTGTTAAAAATAGTAATAGTAGAACACTACAGATTCGAAATGTATTCGGGCTAATGGACTTTCGGGGTAATGGACTTTCGAGGTAATGGATCTCGGGGTACTGTCCCATCCGGGGTAATGGCATTCAGGGTACAGGGGTGGAGCCACCATTTCCTCTCTGGACTTCTGCCGGGCGAATGCATTTTCAGAATGAAGGGATCATACATTCCTTTCCTTAAATCGAGCAAACGCCTTGAATAAAGGATTTATGTCGTCCTTTACCTTTTGCCGAGCAAATGCATCCTCTGAGTGACGGATTCTCATCTTCCCTTGCCTCTAACCGAGTAAATGCTTGAATTGAAAGAAAAACCATATCATCTTTTACCTTCTCTGGACCTTCTGCCATCCGCTGAAAGAAACGATCATATCTTCCCCCGCATTAAACCGAGCAAATGCCCGGACTTGGAAGAAGGAAGCTTATCGTATTTCGCCATCTACCGGGCAAATGTACCCTTTAAAAAATGGAACCATATCTTCTTTGATGTAACTGTCGGGAAGATGCATCCTTTGAAAGAAGGGATCATATCCCTCTTTGTCTTAAACCGAGCAAATGCCTTAATTGGACAAATGAATAAAATCTCCCTTTGCCTTCGCCAAGAAAATGCATCCTCTGAAGGAAGGAGCTATATCTTCCCTTTCCTAGAACTGGATATTGCATACATTGAGAATAGAAACCATACATATTCTCCCTTGTGTTATGCATAAAAAATGCATTACTTGAAAAAAAAAGAAGCTTTTACTTTTTAGACTTATGAACGACAAAGTATGCTTTTGAAGAGATGAATATATGTCATGCAGAAATAACTTCATTTGCTTTTTATTGCACTTACAATTTTGTTATTTGACTTTCCGTATATTGTAGTTTGATTTAGTCAACGATGATCTTGCTGCCGACCCAGAGGTAAAACGATTTTAAGTAAAATAGACAGATAATAAAAAGTCTAAATAAAGTACTTTCAAGCAGTGATTTGATAAAATCTGAACTTTGAGTCGGAAAAATCAATTTAGAACATCTCTTTTATAACCGTCTAAGACGAATTAAATACTTAGTAAGTAAGTACTTAATTCGTCTTAGACGGTTGAATACATTCCACTAAAAGAGCTATATATATTTTTCTGATCTCTTTTATAATTATCATTATAAATAATTGAACAGATTATGCATAAGTTTCGAAATTGATGATTACACAACTATTATGCCAAATGACCATTATGCCAAACGGCCATTATGCCAAACGGCCTTATGCCAAACGACATTATGCCAAACGACCTTTATGCCAAACGGCCTTATGCCAAACGGCGTTATGCCAAACGACTTTATGCCAAATGACCTACCACCCTATACACATCAAGCGTGCAAGGACACTATTACAGGGCTGCGAAATGGTGAGTTGACATCTGGGAAGGAGCGACCTACACAGCTCTGGTCCTCTCAAGTTCCAATCTCACGCTTCCACGGGTCTTCCGATGACAATCGACCGCCAGCTAAGGGTTTTGTACTTAGCTGGTAGTGCAGCCTGGGCATTGTTGTCCTTCTGACATCATCTAGAGTGAGTGGGTGCGACCAAGGGGACCATCGTCCCTAACCCCTAATCTCAAGGCGTTAAGCGACCCGTGTCGAGGGGATGCATGGTCAGGGGGGTGAAATAATGAGCTAGGCCTTTAACGGAGCCTGTGGGGTATCTGGGCACCCTCCACAGTAATTGTCCCTTACCGCGTCAAGCTGGGCTCTGGCGTGGTGGACATCTTTTCCCGAGCAACTCGTGGGACCAAAATGGAAAAAAAATTCAATTCTTCAATTAGTGGTAGTAGTGTAGGCGACAACCCCTTCGCAAGAGGTGGGTTGTTCGGGTCTCCGCCTAGGAGGCCAGAAGCAATAGTCGGCAGCTCGGTGCGCAGCGCCAGCGTGGGTCACTTAACCATCTCCCAGGCTACGCCGGTAGAGGTTATAGACGGCCCATGGCTTGTGAAGGCGATGAACCGCAAACGCGATGATCTTTCGGCCTTCGAGGTGGCGACGGAACAGCTGGACGCCATCATCGACTATGCGTCATCGAAGCAAAATATCAGTAAGGACCTCAAGAGGAGCTTGCTGAAACTTCGAAAGTCGATGTCAAGCTGAAGAGGGCGGTCGGGACGGCCAAGTGTAAACCCGTGTAATCCGTGGAGTCGAGGTCTACCCAGACTGAGGCTCAAGTATTCGCGGGCACGTCGGGGGTCACTGCTCCAACGGACCAGACACAAAAACGGGGGAGACAGTCTCCAGGGAATGAGCTCCCTGGGGCCGCTCAAAAACGCGGAGGGTTACTACCCCGAACAAGGGTAGTGGGGCTGGGAAGCTGAACCCCGGCCAGGTATCTCCCAATCCGGGGGAGGAAGGACCTGGAAAAGTCCGTCCACCCAGGGAAGACAATGGTAAGGGGTTACGGCAGGCTGAGAGCTCTCAGCCGCCCCAGACCAGGGAAAATAGAGGGGGATGACGCCTCCTGGACCCTGGTCAAGAACAAGAGGAAACCGAAGACGTCAAGGGCCAGGCGAATGAGGGTAGCAAGAAGTCTAGGGTAGGCGCCAATCGCTCCAGGGGCGATGTCCTAGTCATCAAAACGGACGAGGCTAAGTACTCGGACGTCTTGAAGGCGATGAGGAGTGACGTCAAGCTCGGTGAACTCGGCGCCGACGTACGTCGAATAAGACGTACCCGGATGGGCGAGATGATCCTCGAGCTGAAGCGGGGCGTCTCGCAAAAGGGCGCCACCTACAAGAAGTTGGCGGAGGAGGTCCTAGGCGAGACGGTCAAGGTGAGGGCACTCACGACGGAGGTGAATCTAAGGGTTAAAAACCTTGACGAGATCACCGAAGTCGAAGAGCTCGTCACGGCACTGCGGCGACAGTGTGAAGTGGAGACGCCCACCGCAACCGTTCGGCTACGGAAAGGTCCGGCAGGGACACAGGTAGCATTGGTTCGGCTATCTGCAGCGGATGCCTCCAAGGTAGTCAATTTAGGGAGCGTCAAGGTGGGATGGTCGGTGTGTCCTGTGGGCATATACGAGCAACCCGAAGTTTGCTTCAAATGCTTAGAACCGGGGCACAAGCAATGGGACTGCAAAGGCCCTGACAGAAGCAATCTCTGCCGACGCTGCGGATTGGAGGGACATAAGGCACAATGCTGCACGAACCCTCCCAATTGTTTGATTTGTTCCAGCAAAGCTGTGAACAGCAAGCACCCCATGGGGGGTTCGATGTGCCCGGCGTTTAAGCGTGCTGCAAAATCAAAGGGCAGGTAACGCAGCTGGCTTGCTCGGCCTCGCCCGAGTGTTTGGCGTGCGCAGGTTTAGAGGAAACGGCGGAACACGTGTTGTTCGTGTGCTCACGTTTTCGCGCAATGCGTGACCACATGCTTGCCACATGTGGTCTGGACACTACCCCGGACAACCTAGTTCGGAGGATGTGTAAAGATGAAGTTGGCTGGAACGCCGTTTTATCGGCTATCGCCCAAATCGTCTCGGAGCTACAGGGGTTAGACAAAAAGGTTGAGATAGGCAAAATTTTGTCAAAGTTCAAGTCAGCAAAACTTTGCGTAGAATAATCCGATTTTGATGAAACTGAGTCCATCGGACGCGGAAACTCTTCTAGTATGCTCTCGCCATACAAAACCTGAGACTGGTCCTTGGCCACCGTAGATGTTCCGGGTTTTCCGAGGGTATGTTCAAGATGCATTTTGACGTAGGACTACGTCTGTGTTTTCTATATTGGGGTACACTTTACGATTGCGAAAATCGGGGACCGTCACGAAAATATGATAGACTTTAAACTTTAATATCTAAGCCGTTTCTCGATGGATTTTCAATTTTTTTGGACCATTCGATCAAGGATGAGTCAACGCTTCTTTGTATTTATTTGAAAATACTGATTTTTAACTATTTATTATCGATAATTGATAAAAAGTTTAGAAATGGGTAAACTAACCAATCACGTACATGCATCACTAGCACAGACATGGTTACATTGCTGAGGACTTGCGATGCAACGATGCCGAGGAAATTGAGCCAACGAACAGCCGGTGCCCAAGTTACTGGTGGAACGAAAATCTTTATTGTTCTTTATTGTTTGATTCATCAACAGACAACTTAGGTCCTAACGATGCTTATCATCGTTAATTATGAAACATGGCAGAATAAGCCCTATGTAAAATTACGACGAATCGTCTGTTGGGATAGATTAAAATCAAAACATGGAGCAACCTCGTTGAATGCCCTGTAAACCCGCAGACCCGTTATTTCGCAGTGCCCTAGGTCGAACGTTCAAGTTTACTGATTCCAGAATTTATGGGCAGTCGATTCTGCCTTGGAGGTATCAGCAACGACTATGGCCCGTGCAATGCCTCCGCAATTGTAGGCTTTCAAGATTAATTAATTGACAAGGCTGTTATTACTTGGTAACGGAATGGGTTTGCCATGGAAGCAACCGAAGAGCAAAACGAATGAAGCGGCGTTGAACAGATTCAATTTACTGATCCGTTCTGGTAATTAGGATGCCTACAGCGGAACAATATTCCAGCGTAGATCGAACAGCGAACAGTACATAGATTTCAAGCAATAAACATCGGTGAAACCCTTGGCGACGCGAAAGATGAATCCTAATGTTCTAGAAGCTTTCTCAATCACGTAAAAGACAAGATGCTTGAATGTTAGCTGCGTATCTAGAAAACACCAAGATCCTTTATACAGTTACACGTTGCATCACAATTCCATTGAGCTCGTAGTTGTAAATTATTGGCTGATGTACACGAGTGAAAGAGATCACGGAACATTAGCTAGAATTGACAACCATCCGGTTCAATGTACACCAACCGCAAATGAATTAATATCTGTTGTAGGTCCATTGCGTCAGAGATAGACCGAATTAGTGCATAGAGCTTCATATCATCCGCATACGACAGATCGCGGTCCTCGAAGCAATTGTTTACATCGTTGAAATAAGAGGAATATCAAGGGCCAAGATGGCTTCCTGGGGAATGCCTGAGGTTGCTAAAAATTCAGTGGATTGAGAATGCCTACCGTAACAGACAGTCTTTTTTATTTCTTTATTAAAAAATGCAGCCCAAGGCAAAACAGAGTTCCGTCCGGTAGATAAATGGAACCAGCGCAAAAGATACAACCAGAATGCCAAGTTCTTCCAATTTCGCAACCGTGATAGCGTGGTTAATTTTATCGAAAGCTGCAGATAGGTCCGTATATACAACGTCCGATTGTGCTTTCTGCACAAAGCTGTCGGGTAATGCTCGAGTTAGGCACAAAGATTAGTGGTCGTAGATCTGCCTGAGATGAACCCATGTTGATCGGCACTCAGATGTTGCTTACATGAGATATGAGTGGTTCTGTTATAACTAGCTCGAATAATTTGATAGCGCACAAAGATGAGATCGCGATTAGTTGACATCTTTTCGATCGCCCTTCTTGTACACGGGAAACATTGTAGCGGTTTTCCACACGGACGGAAAAAGTCCACTGGATAGCGATTTGTTTAAAATCAGTTGAAAGGGAGCGAGCAGAACGATGTGCCTTTCAAGAACGCAGACGGAATGCCATCTCGACCGTGTTTGGAATAGCGCTTGAGAGCAGCTCTTTTAGCAGTTTTCATTCTACGAAGCTGACGGGTCTGCCAAGGACAACCATAAGGAGCGATGGTTTTCTTAGGAATACTGCTTCAATCACGTGTCCAATAATATGCGATAAAGTCAATGCCGCATTCTCTGCATCACAACCGCCAAGAATGTCAACCCAGTCCAATGTAGCAAAGAACTCAGCAATGCTATGATGATCGGCGTTATGGAAATTGTAGATTTTTCGATCGATGCAACAACATTGGCTCGCATGTTGTTCAGCTTGAGTAGCAATGAAAGACGATGGTTAATAATTTTAACTAGCGGTGATGGAGCATGCAAAATTAGCGGAGCAGAGTCCTGAGCGCTAACAAAACCCAGATCTAAGCTGCGATTATTTTGCCGGTAACGTGATTGATTTGACGTAACGTGGCTGTGCTGTAGTAATCGAGGAGTTTGAGGCGTGACTGTGTAATGAAGATCGTTCCATATCTATGTGAAGGAACCTCTGCAGGAGGAACTCCACGAAATTCCTGGCAGATTGAAATCGCCGATAATGATGATTTCGTCCGAAGCATTCGTCATTTCGATCACTGACAAGACTGATTGTGTGGGCTTCGATCAGTGTATCATCGCGAACACGATCAGGAGGTATGTGTACTGCACACAGGAACACATAAGTTGTTGTAAATAACCTTGCTTTTCGTTTTTATTTACTGCGATTAGACGCCTCTAATTGATTTGCGACTATTCATGGGGCCACGGTCGCTGCGAAAAACTCGTATTCAGGCCCAAAGACCGGACTAGATAGGGTACGGGAGTCGAGCCAGGTTTCAGCCAACACAATCACATCGTAGCAATCATCGGACGTGGCAAGAAGATATTGTTCAACGCAAACGAAGTTGGAATCCACAAACGGGGCTCTAGAAGTTTGAACGGCATCAGGCGGTGAAGGTTCAGGATGTAAGAGTACTTCTGCATAGCAGGTTGGAGTCCCCGATCTACATCTAAGTTCAGGGCCAGGACGACTTCAAAGAACGCTGGCTGCAACAGGCGCGACTGAACTAGAGCAACCGGGAAATACTCCCAAATGCTTTTCATGGGCGTCCTGAGATCCAATGAAGCTTGTTGACTTGCGTTGTGGACCAGCAGAGAGGAATGCGAATCTCGATGGACACCACCGGGTGAGGTGCTGAATTTTGAGTAGCATGAGGCAGCGAAGGTGCGATTATAATTTCGTGATTATTAAGATACTTGCCAGGTGGTTGTTTGGAGGCCCTGATTCATCCAAATTCAGGGCCAGGACGACTCCTTCTAAGGTTGGCTTCAACAGGCGCGACTGAAAAAGAGGAACAGAGACCTCCCATGAAGCTTTCTACGGTGCGTATCTTGCCAATCTTCGCACTGCCTGTCTCAGAGCCAGGAGACACTTTCGAAGGGCAAGGTCTGAAATGGCAAGAGGAGGAAAGATAGTTTTCCAGTTACAGCGACTTTTATACGGGCGATCAAAATCAGTAAGTCCAGCTGCTTCAAGGAGTTATGCCGAGCAACCCTTATCGAGTCGTAACAAAGAAGTATCAGGCCCAGCGACACCAGCCGAAATGTCCGGACAAGTTGAAGATCATCGGGGACGGTCTTTCCCACAGCATGGTTCTACAACGTGGCCACGTACGCCGTACGAAGATGACGATCGAGTAACCGCTGCAGGTACGCAAGTCTCCAACGACAAGCTGTCATCAGTGGAGAAAGGTTTGAAGATGAAGAAAGCTCCGGATCCGGATAGAATTTCAAATGTGGCTCTAAAATCCGCGATTTTGGCGACTTGTTCAGGATGGTGCTGAAGAAGTGTAGATGGTTACTTTCTGGATACGTGGAAGACTCAGAAACTGGTGCTGCTGCCGAAACCAGGAAACTTCGGGGAATTCAACATCGTATAGGCTCATATGTCTGCTGGATACACTGGGGAAGTTTCTGAAAGGGTTATTCTTAATTGGCTACACAGCCTACAGGAGATTGGCTTATTTGAAAAGCAGTTCAGATTCTGTAAAGGAGATCGACTGTGGATGCAATCAGGACAGTCATTGAAGATGGGAAGAGGAGATGCAATAGGTTCTGCGTAGTGACGATGATGTCAAAAACGCGTTCAAAGCGGATACTAATACGACACGAGCTCGAGGCAGAAGTCGGTCAGTTACGGTGGGCGTTACAAGGGTCCATACTCAGGCCAACGTTTGGAACGTGATGTACAACAGGGTGCTAACGCTGAAGTTGCCCAAAGATGTAAGATTTACGGATTCCGGATGATGTTGTCCTACTATAACCGGCGAGTCGCTGGAGGAGGTGGAAATGCTGGTGACAGGCGACCGACGGTATAATCTTGGAAGAATGGAGTTGCCGCAGCTGGCTCACCACAAAACAAGTGATGCTGGTCAGCATGTAAAGTAATTCATGGATGCAGATTACCATCGGAGGGCACGACATCCGTCGGTGCGGACTCTGAGACATCTAGGTGATGATTGATGAACGGTTGAACTTCAACACCTGCGTGGACTATTCCCGTGGAAAAGGCGCTAAACGATCAGTGCATTAGCAAGGATCATGCTGAACGTCGGCGGTCCGAAAAGCAGCAGTAGACGCTTCTGACGACAGTATCATCCTCGATACTAAGGTACGGAGTTCCAGCCTGGGAGCTGCGCTCAAGACGAAGCGTAACCGGAGGAAGCTGAATAGCGCTCTCTTATTAGCCATCCGGCACGCGAGTGCGTACCGAACCATCTGTCGGAGGCAGTTTGCGTCGCGCAGGATGATTCCAATCGGCATAACCTGCAAGGATATCGAGTGCTACCAACGGAGAGATTCCAGAAATATGAGAAAGGCGGTGAAACTGGACGCTATGGTGAAGTGGCAGCAGGTGTGGACAATGTATAATGGAAGGTGGACCCATCGCTCATCCCCAAATCGACGTGGGTGAGCAGGGAGCATGGTGAGGTGAACTTTCACTACACAGTTCCTGTCCGACACGGTTTTTCCGCAAATATTTGCACCGGTGTGGAAGGGTCATCGCCATTCTGCCCGGCGTGTATCAACGAGACTCCAGAGACGGTATTCGACTGCCCGAGGTTTGCAAGGAATGCCTGTATAAGGCGGACAACATCGCAGAGCGAATGTCGCGATTAAAGAACGGGGCAGAGTCGACGACTCGTCAGAGTTGCAGCGTCGATGGAGAAGGGAGTAGCAAATACGCGTCGGTCTGGAGGGAAATCCAGCATATTGAGCGCGTTGGTCTCAGTCGTCGCACCAGCAAATCGGAAGTCTTCCTAACAGAATCCATATTTTAATAAAAACTATTTATAGTACTTTGTCTTTAAATTTTGCTATAGGTATTCAATTTCGAAAACAACTTTGTCTTTTGCGTTTTATCTTATCTCATCTATTTTCTCCCATCAGATCATCTAATGCTCGCCAACCTGAGCGTACCCCAGAGGTGCTGTTTGAGTTTCATGATCTGAACAACCACAAGAATTATCCGAGTGGGAAAATACGAGTCAGAATACGTGGAAGAGGTCGTTCTAGATGAGATAACCGAGCATAGAGATGATGCTGCCGACCAAGGTAGTCTACAGACCTTTACGTCGCATCGGGGCGCCACCAAGTAGAGTCACAGACCTACGGTATAATTTGGCGAAATGGTCATCAACGAATCGCCTCGAATGACGCCATGGATGATCTACTGGGTTTGCTGAAGAAACATCGCGTTCCAGGCTTGCCTGATAGCAGTACAAGTCTTCAGTTGTATCTCAAATCTGATAAATCAACAAGTGTCGATTCCGATTCGGATCAAAGCGATAATCCCCAGCCCAGACCGTTCTGAATGGTATGCATTGAAAATTTTATGTATTTTGGGTGATCCGCAGTTTTGTCAGAGCATTAGTGATTAATCATAGATTTAATCATGATTAATGAATAATGGGTTATTTAATCATTATTCTTTAATCATAATCATACAAAAAAATACGATTCAATCAATATTCACTAATCGTTAATCATAGATTTTTGCATTTAATCATCAATCACCAATCATATTCATGATTTTTTGATTTATCTATTAATCATCAATATTATTCATTGCATACATCGCTTTTATTCATTAATCTTTAATCATAATCATACAATTTTTATACCTTTAATAACATAATTTGGTAGAAAGGTTACTTGATTATTGATCACTATGCAAATCATTTAATTTGATTATTCATAATCGTTAATCATTAATCATATGGATCTTTAATCATTAATCATACACACATTGTGTCAACATTTAATCACGATCGGTAATCGTTAATCATACTTCAAACGTTTTATTCATTATTCATAACCGTTAATCATTGTCGAAAATGAATTTAATCGTTAATCATAATCATAAATCATTGTCAAAATAAATAAATCATTAATCATAATATTTAATCATAGAGTTGAATGATTTAATCATAACAAATTTAACCATTCTTTGAAAGTTTTTCATTAACGCTCTGGTTTTGATAAATGCAGTTTCCATTATTTTAGCATCACGAGTAAAAGAAAAGAAGTGTAGGACCAGAGCAGAATACATTATCGGTAAACGTATCCGATCTGATCACACAACAAAATGGATGTTATTGGTACAATTCGTTTCAATGTGCACCGTTGAATAGAAAATGATATAATCCACAATAATTAATTGCTTGCAGACAGAAAACTGGATATGCTGACTGAGAACGGAGAAGCACACAGTGAGATGCTTCGGCATGTATTAACTATAGCATCGGTTAAAGGTCGCAAGCGTGAATAAA